>NC_086448.1:382037151-382676651 GCF_028390025.1 Pseudophryne corroboree | reverse complement strand
GGTTAGGGCAGTAATAAGCGCCACAATAGTAGAGAAACCCCTTATAAATTTCCGGTAGTAATTCGCGAACCCTAGAAATCGTTGCACTGCTTTCAAGGTAAGAGGCTGAATCCAGTCCCGAATAGCAGAAAGTTTCTCCGGATCCATACGCAACTCCGTCCCTGAAATAATGTAGCCCAGAAATGGAATAGAGGGGACCTCAAAGGTGCACTTGGAAATCTTGCCGTAAAGATGGTTCTCTCGCAACCGAAGGAGTACCTCCTTAACTTGTATTCTGTGCTCAGTGAGATTCTTCGAAAAAATCAGGATGTCATTCAAATATACCACCAAATTTAGATATAACATGTCCCGAAAGACTTCATTAATGAATCCCTGGAAGACGGCGGGAGCATTGCTGAGGCCAAACGGCATTACCAGGTACTCATAGTGCCCGTCCCTAGTATTGAAGGCCGTCTTCCATTCGTCCCCTTGTCGGATACGTATCAAGTTATAAGCTCCCCTTAAATCAAGCTTAGTGAAGACTCGAGCTCCGCGAACTCTATCGAAAAGCTCCGTGATGAGCGGCAGAGGATATTTATTCTTAATGGTGACTTCATTTAGACCACGATAATCGATACATGGCCTCAGGCCTCCGTCTTTTTTCTTCACAAAGAAGAAGCCTGCTCCCGCTGGGGAAGTAGAGGGGCGGATGAATCCCTTCTGCAGATTAGACTTGATATATTCTGACATGGCTTGAGTCTCAGGTACTGACAAAGGATAGGTACGACCTCGAGGTGGCATTTTCCCCGGAATGAGCTCAATAGGACAGTCCCAGGGTCTATGCGGTGGTAACTTGTCGGCCGCCTGTTCCGAGAAGACATCTGTAAACTCCCGATAAGCCTCTGGAATAAGCTATACGTCCGACTTGGACGATGCACGAAGCGGGTAGACAGGAGTAAGACAATTAGAGTGACAGAATGGACTCCAAGAAATTATCTGTGTTGACCTCCAGTCGACGTGAGGGTTATGAAGCTTGAGCGAGGGAAGACCAAGGACGAGATCGTGAGACATCTCCTGAATCACAAGGAACTCCAGATGTTCTTGGTGCAAAGCTCCTACTAGCAACTTGATTGGCATTGTACGACTTGTAATCAGAGCATTAGGAATTTGGGTACCATTAATAGCAGTTATCGTAATAGGTCGTTCGACCGACTGTAACTTCAAACCCAGATACTGGGCGCAGGAAAGGGAAATAAATTTCCCCGCAGCTCCTGAGTCCAACAGTGCCTTAACGGTTTTGACTTCAGACTCAGAAAACAGAGATACAGAAAGTAGACAGACCACTGCCGGAGAAGATTGAGAAACAACTCCTAGCTTGACTTCTCCAGAACAAGCTAAGACTGCCCGTTTCCCGGGCGAGACTTGCAAAACTTGAGGAAATGATCCGCGGCTCCACAGTAGAGGCAAAGTCTACCCTCACGACGACGCTGACGCTCTTCTGGGGACAGCCGAGAACGATTAATCTGCATGGGTTCGTCTGGACTGGAATTAACTGCTTGCTTAGAAGGAAGAGATCGGAGTCTCAACCGGTCTGACCGACTACGTTCCCCACCTCGTTCCTGCATACCATGATCCACCTTTACACAGAGTGAGATCAACTGTTCCAAGGAATCTGGCAGATCTCTAGTAATCAATTCGTCTTTTAAACGATCCGAGAGCCCGTTCCAAAAAGCAGCCCGAAGGGCATCATTATTCCAGCTCAGTTCAGAAGCTATAGTTTGAAAGTGAATTACATACTGTCCCACTGTACGAGAGCCTTGTCGAACTCGGAGCAAGTCAGCTGAGGCAGCAGTTGTCCTGCCAGGCTCATCAAAGATCCTTCGGAACGACGCAATAAAGTTGGTATAACTAGCAACTAACGGGTCTGATCGCTCCCACAACGGTGACACCCACTCCAACGCTGAACCCTCAAGCAAAGAGATAATGTATGCCACTTTAGACCGATCAGTAGGGAAGTTATGTGAGAGGAGTTCGAAATGTACCTCACACTGATTGAGGAATCCACGGCAATTTTTCGGATTCCCGTTATAACGAGGAGGAGTGGGAAGCTGAAGGCGTGACCTGGTTCCAGACAAGGAGGGAACATTGCCAGAGACAACCACTGGAGCGTATACTGGAACTGGAGCTGGAACCATTGAAGTCAGCGAAGTCTGGATTTGATCCAGCCGGCCAGATAACTCCTGGAGATAATGCATCACCTTATTCTGTGCTGCTTCCTAACTCTGTACTCGGGAAACCAGGTCCTGCATGGTGCTTGCCTCTGGGTTCCGATTCCCCGGGTCCATGAGACCTGATTATACTGTCACTGACCTAGGCTGAGGGTGTTGTGAACTCGGGGATTCTTCCAATGGTTGGGAAGAGGAACCACAACTGAGCCGGAAAAGAGGAGGCCTAATATAGGATTTCCTCATACAGGACGCTGACAGTGGAGTTCGATGAAATATTGAAGAGCTTTATTACAGGGAAAAACAACTTAAGGTCAAATGTCAAAAGGGATAAATGAGGGAAATTTCCAGACCCACTGAAGGGTTTTGTGAGCAGTATTACAGATGCTGGTAACTGAAGAATCTGTGGGTGATGTTTAAAAGTCACTGATAACTTGAGGAACTTAAAATGATGATTAAAGGCACAGATGGATAAAGAACTTGTGAACAGTGACAGAGACGCTGATGGTGTGAAGAACTGAAGTGCAGAGGTTTTAGACGCTGTTTGATTTGTAGAACTTGTGAACGGTGACTGAGACGCTGATGATGTGAAGAACTGAAGTGCAGGGGTTTTAGACGCTGTTGATTTGTAGAACTTGAGAACGGAGACTGAGATGCTGATGACGTGAGGAACTGAAGTGCAGGGGTTTTAGACGCTGTTGATTTGTAGAACTTGAGAACGGAGATTTAGGCCCGCAGCCACGCTGATTCCCAGGAGCAATGGTGACTGGACCACAGAGAGATATACCGGCCGCTGAATACACTGGAACACGTGCAGCGAACTGGCAGCTGGAAATGCCGGAGACACTGGAGTACAACTGCAGAGATCCTTGCCGGGAACAAGAGCGCTGGCATCTACGTCAGGGAAAGACGATACTCAGGCACTGAAGCTCCGTCCGGCGTCTGACTTTGAATCTCCCGCCAGCGCTGGATTGGCGGAGCAGTCTGATGTCGTCCCCTGCCACCCGTCCACGTGATGCCAGGTGTCATGGCAGCGCCCATGCCCCGGAGAACCGCCGGGAGCCGCGCCAGCCAGGCGCCGGAGCCCGTGGCCCACCGAATGCAGAGGCCGCAACACCGACCAGCAGACACGCAGGGGTAAGCGCGGTGAACGCCGCCTCTGGTGTGTGACAGGAACTATGATTGCAATCCTGTCCTGCATCTGCAATACATGTTCACACTTTTATAGGGTGTGGTCTGCCCTTCCCATGTCTCTTTAGCAACAACTAGCAATCCTCTGCGATGTCTCCCATACAACAGATCAAAAGGAGAGAACCCTGTAGAAAACTGAGGTACAAATACGGCAATAAGTAATCCCAGATTTCCCATCCTTAACAACAAGCTTTTTCAGCATACTTTTAAAGTTTTGTTGAACCTCTCTACAAACCCATCATTTGGGAGTGATAGAAAACACATAAAAATAGTAAATCTTGGGGCGCTGCACCCATAAGCAGCAAAAAGACTGAAAAATAGGTCAACATCGGTAGAGATGAGCGGGTTCGGTTCCTCGGAATCCGAACCCCCCCGAACTTCAGCCTTTTTACACGGGTCCGAGGCAGACTCGGATCTTCCCGCCTTGCTCGGCTAACCCGAGCGCGCCCGAACGTCATCATCCCGCTGTCGGATTCTCGCGAGGCTCGTATTCTATCGCGAGACTCGGATTCTATATAAGGAGCCGCGCGTCGCCGCTATTTTCACACGTGCATTGAGATTGATAGGGAGAGGACGTGGCTGGCGTCCTCTCCGTTAGAATAGATAGAGACACTTGAGTTGATTACTTAGTAATTTTGGGGAGCATTAGGAGTACTCAGAGTGCAGAGTTTTGCTGATAGTTAGTTACTAGTGACTGACCATCACCAGTTTTATTTATTATTTAATATAATCCGTTCTCTGCCTGAAAAAAAACCGATACACAGTCACATACCATATCTGTGCTCAGCCTCAGTGTGCTGCATGATAATATCATCTATGTATATCTGACTGTGCTGAGTGCTCACTGCTCACACAGCTGAATTGTGGGGGAGACTGGGGTGCAGTTATAGCAGGAGTACAGTGCACACTTTTGCTGCCAGTGTGACTGACCAGTGACCACCAGTATATTGTCTGCCTGAAAAAGTTAAACACTCCTGTGGTGTTTTTTTTTTTAATTCTATAAACGCATTCTGCTGACAGTGTCCAGCAGGTCCGTCATTCATTATATTATATAAATATTTACCTGCAATAGTGTTATATTTTTTTTGTTCATCTCTATCATCTTTATCATCTCTATATTAGCAGACGCAGTATGGTAGTCCACGGCTGTGGCTACCTCTGTGTCGTCAGTGCTCGTCCATAATTGTATACCTACCTGTGGTGGGTTTTTTTTTTCTATCTTCTTCATACTAGTAGTTTAGGAGTCTGCTGACAGTGTCCAGCAGGTCCGTCATTATATTATATATACCTGCAGTAGTGATATATATATATTTTTTATATCATTATCATCTCTATACTAGCAGACGCAGTACGGTAGTCCACGGCTGTGGCTACCTCTGTGTCGTCAGTGCTCGTCCATAATTGTATACCTACCTGTGGTGGGGTTTTTTTTTCTATCTTCTTCATACTAGTAGTTTAGGAGTCTGCTGACAGTGTCCAGCAGGTCCGTCATTATATTATATATACCTGCAGTAGTGATATATATATATTTTTTATATCATTATCATCTCTATACTAGCAGACGCAGTATGGTAGTCTACGGCTGTAGCTACCTCTGTGTCGTCAGTGCTCATCCATAATTGTATACCTACCTGTGGTGGGTTTTTTTTTTCTATCTTCTTCATACTAGTAGTTTAGGAGTCTGCTGACAGTGTCCAGCAGGTCCGTCATTATATTATATATACCTGCAGTAGTGATATATATATATTTTTTATATCATTATCATCTCTATACTAGCAGACGCAGTATGGTAGTCTACGGCTGTAGCTACCTCTGTGTCGTCAGTGCTCATCCATAATTGTATACCTACCTGTGGTGGGTTTTTTTTTTCTATCTTCTTCATACTAGTAGTTTAGGAGTCTGCTGACAGTGTCCAGCAGGTCCGTCATTATATTATATATACCTGCAGTAGTGATATATATATATATTTTTATATCATTATCATCTCTATACTAGCAGACGCAGTACGGTAGTCCACGGCTGTAGCTACCTCTGTGTCGTCAGTGCTCGTCCATAATTGTATACCTACCTGTGGTGGGTTTTTTTTTCTATCTTCTTCATACTAGTAGTTTAGGAGTCTGCTGACAGTGTCCAGCAGGTCCGTCATTATATTATATATACCTGCAGTAGTGATATATATATATTTTTTATATCATTATCATCTCTATACTAGCAGACGCAGTACGGTAGTCCACGGCTGTGGCTACCTCTGTGTCGTCAGTGCTCGTCCATAATTGTATACCTACCTGTGGTGGGGTTTTTTTTTCTATCTTCTTCATACTAGTAGTTTAGGAGTCTGCTGACAGTGTCCAGCAGGTCCGTCATTATATTATATATACCTGCAGTAGTGATATATATATATTTTTTATATCATTATCATCTCTATACTAGCAGACGCAGTACGGTAGTCCACGGCTGTAGCTACCTCTGTGTCGTCAGTCACTCGTCATCCATAAGTATACTAGTATCCATCCATCTCCATTGTTTACCTGGGGTGCCTTTTAGTTGTGCCTATTAAAATATGGAGAACAAAAATATTGAGGTTCCAAAAATAGGGAAAGATCAAGATCCACTTCCACCTCGTGCTGAAGCTGCTGCCACTAGTCATGGCCGAGATGATGAAATTCCATCAACGTCGTCTGCCAAGGCCGATGCCCAATGTCATAGTACAGAGCATGTAAAATCCAAAACACAAAATATCAGTAAAAAAAGCACTCAAAAATCTAAAATAAAATCGTCGGAGGAGAAGCGTAAACTTGCCAATATGCCATTTACCACACGGAGTGGCAAGGAACGGCTGAGGCCCTGGCCTATGTTCATGGCTAGTGGTTCAGCTTCACATGAGGATGGAAGCACTCAGCCTCTCGCTAGAAAAATGAAAAGACTTAAGCTGGTAAAAGCACAGCAAAGAACTGTGCGTTCTTCGAAATCACAAATCCACAAGGAGAGTCCAATTGTGTCGGTTGCGATGCCTGACCTTCCCAACACTGGACGTGAAGAGCATGCGCCTTCCACCATTTGCACGCCCCCTGCAAGTGCTGGAAGGAGCACCCGCAGTCCAGTTCCTGATAGTCAGATTGAAGATGTCAGTGTTGAAGTACACCAGGATGAGGAGGATATGGGTGTTGCTGGCGCTGGGGAGGAAATTGACAAGGAGGATTCTGATGGTGAGGTGGTTTGTTTAAGTCAGGCACCCGGGGAGACACCTGTTGTCCGTGGGAGGAATATGGCCATTGACATGCCTGGTGAAAATACCAAAAAAATCAGCTCTTCGGTGTGGAAGTATTTCAACAGAAATGCGGACAACAGGTGTCAAGCCGTGTGTTGCCTTTGTCAAGCTGTAATAAGTAGGGGTAAGGACGTTAACCACCTCGGAACATCCTCCCTTATACGTCACCTGCAGCGCATTCAACATAAGTCAGTGACAAGTTCAAAAACTTTGGGCGACAGCGGAAGCAGTCCACTGACCAGTAAATCCCTTCCTCTTGTAACCAAGCTCACGCAAAACACCCCACCAACTCCCTCAGTGTCAATTTCTTCCTTAGCCAGGAATGCCAATAGTCCTGCAGGCCATGTCACTGGCAATTCTGACGAGTCCTCTCCTGCCTGGGATTCCTCCGATACATCCTTCAGTGTAACTCCTACTGCTGCTGGCGCTGCTGTTGTTGCTGCTGGGAGTCGATGGTCATCCCAGAGGGGAAGTCGTAAGCCCAATTTTACTACTTCCACCAAGCAATTGACTGTCCAACAGTCCTTTGCGAGGAAGATGAAATATCACAGCAGTCATCCTGCTGCAAAGCGGATAACTGAGGCCTTGGCATCCTGGGCGGTGAGAAACGTGGTTCCGGTATCCATCATTACTGCAGAGCCAACTATAGACTTGATTGAGGTACTGTGTCCCCGGTACCAAATACCATCTAGGTTCCATTTCTCTAGGCAGGCGATACCGAAAATGTACACAGACCTCAGAAAAAGACTCACCAGTGTCCTAAAAAATGCAGTTGTACCCAATGTCCACTTAACCACGGACATGTGGACAAGTGGAGCAGGGCAGACTCAGGACTATGGCCCTCATTCCGAGTTGTTCGCTCGGTATTTTTCATCGCATCGCAGTGAAAATCCGCTTAGTACGCATGCGCAATGTTCGCACTGCGACTGCGCCAAGTAACTTTACTATGAAGAAAGTAATTTTACTCACGGCTTTTTCTTCGCTCCGGCGATCGTAATGTGATTGACAGGAAATGGGTGTTACTGGGTGGAAACACGGCGTTTCAGGGGCGTGTGGCTGAAAACGCTACCGTTTCCGGAAAAAACGCAGGAGTGGCCGGGGAAACGGTGGGAGTGCCTGGGCGAACGCTGGGTGTGTTTGTGACGTCAACCAGGAACGACAAGCACTGAACTGATCGCACAGGCAGAGTAAGTCTGAAGCTACTCTGAAACTGCTAAGTAGTTAGTAATCGCAATATTGCGCATACATCGGTCGCAATTTTAAGCAGCTAAGATTCACTCCCAGTAGGCGGCGGCTTAGCGTGTGTAACTCTGCTAAATTCGCCTTGCGACCGATCAACTCGGAATGAGGGCCAATATGACTGTGACAGCCCACTGGGTAGATGTATTGACTCCCGCCGCAAGAACAGCAGCGGCGGCACCAGTAGCAGCATCTCGCAAACGCCAACTCTTTCCTAGGCAGGCTACGCTTTGTATCACCGCTTTCCAGAATACGCACACAGCTGAAAACCTCTTACGGCAACTGAGGAAGATCATCGCAGAATGGCTTACCCCAATTGGACTCTCCTGTGGATTTGTGGCATCGGACAACGCCAGCAATATTGTGTGTGCATTAAATATGGGCAAATTCCAGCACGTCCCATGTTTTGCACATACCTTGAATTTGGTGGTGCAGAATTATTTAAAAAACGAGAGGGGCGTGCAAGAGATGCTGTCGGTGGCCAGAAGAATTGCGGGACACTTTCGGCGTACAGGCACCACGTATAGAAGACTGGAGCAACACCAAAAACGCCTGAACCTGCCCTGCCATCATCTGAAGCAAGAAGTGGTAACGAGGTGGAATTCAACCCTCTATATGCTTCAGAGGTTGGAGGAGCAGCAAAAGGCCATTCAAGCCTATACAACTGACCATAATATATGAGGTGGAATGCACCTGTCTCAAGCGCAGTGGAGAATGATTTCAACGTTGTGCAAGGTTCTGCAACCTTTTGAACTTGCCACACGTGAAGTCAGTTCAGACACTGCCAGCCTGAGCCAGGTCATTCCCCTCATCAGGCTTTTGCAGAAAAAGCTGGAGACATTGAAGGAGGAGCTAACACTGAGCGATTCCGCTAGGCATGTGGGACTTGTGGATGGAGCCCTTAATTCGCTTAACAAGGATTCACGGGTGGTCAATCTGTTGAAATCAGAGCACTACATTTTGGCCACCGTGCTCGATCCTAGATTTAAAACCTACGTTGTATCTCTCTTTCCGGCAGACACAAGTCTGCAGGGGTTCAAAGAACTGCTGGTGAGAAAATTGTCAAGTCAAGCGGAACGCGACCTGTCAACATCTCCTCCTTCACATTCTCCCGCAACTGGGGGTGCGAGGAAAAAGCTCAGAATTCCGAGCCCACCCGCTGGCGGTGATGCAGGGCAGTCTGGAGCGACTGCTGATGCTGACATCTGGTCCGGACTGAAGGACCTGACAACGATTACGGACACGTCGTCTACTGTCACTGCATATGATTCTCTCACCATTGAAAGAATGGTGGAGGATTATATGAGTGACCGCATCCAAGTAGGCACGTCAGACAGTCCGTACGTATACTGGCAGGAAAAAGAGGCAATTTGGAGGCCCTTGCACAAACTGGCTTTATTCTACCTAAGTTGCCCTCCCACAAGTGTGTACTCCGAAAGAGTGTTTAGTTCCGCCGCTCACCTTGTCAGCAATCGGCGTACGAGGTTACTTCCAGAAAATGTGGAGAAGATGATGTTCATTAAAATGAATTATAATCAATTCCTCCATGGAGACATTCACCAGCAGCAATTGCCTCCACAAAGTACACAGGGAGCTGTGATGGTGGATTCCAGTGGGGACGAATTGATAATCTGTGAGGAGGGGGATGTACACGGTGATGAATCGGAGGATGATGATGAGGTGGACATCTTGCCTCTGTAGAGCCAGTTTGTGCAAGGAGAGATTAATTGCTTCTTTTTTGGTGGGGGTCCAAACCAACCCGTCATTTCAGTCAGAGTCGTGTGGCAGACCCTGTCACTGAAATGATGGGTTGGTTAAAGTGTGCATGTCCTGTTTATACAACATAAGGGTGGGTGGGAGGGCCCAAGGACAATTCCATCTTGCACCTCTTTTTTCTTTCATTTTTCTTTGCGTCATGTGCTGTTTGGGGAGTGTTTTTTGGAAGGGCCATCCTGCGTGACACTGCAGTTCCACTCCTAGATGGGCCAGGTGTTTGTGTCGGCCACTAGGGTCACTTATCTTAGTCACACAGCTACCTCATTGCGCCTCTTTTTTTTCTTCTTTGCGTCATGTGCTGTTTGGGGAGTATTTTTTGGAAGGGCCATCCGGCCTGACACTGCAGTGCCACTCCTAGATGGGCCAAGTGTTTGTGTCGGCCACTAGGGTCGCTTAGCTTACTCACACAGCTACCTCATTGCGCCTCTTTTTTTCTTTGCGTCATGTGCTGTTTGGGGAGTATTTTTTGAAAGGGCCATCCGGCCTGACACTGCAGTGCCACTCCTAGATGGGCCAAGTGTTTGTGTCGGCCACTAGGGTCGCTTAGCTTACTCACACAGCTACCTCATTGCGCCTCTTTTTTTCTTTGCGTCATGTGCTGTTTGGGGAGTATTTTTTGAAAGGGCCATCCGGCCTGACACTGCAGTGCCACTCCTAGATGGGCCAGGTGTTTGTGTCGGCCACTAGGGTCGCTTATCTTACTCACACAGCTACCTCATTACGCCTCTTTTTTTCTTTGCGTCATGTGCTGTTTGGGGAGGGTTTTTTGGAAGGGCCATCCTGCGTGACACTGCAGTGCCACTCCTAGATGGGCCAGGTGTTTGTGTCGGCCACTAGGGTCGCTGAGCTTAGTCACACAGCTACCTCATTGCGCCTCTTTTTTTCTTTGCGTCATGTGCTGTTTGGGGAGTGTTTTTTGGAAGGGCCATCCTGCCTGACACTGCAGTGCCACTCCTAGATGGGCCAGGTGTTTGTGTCGGCCACTAGGGTCGCTTATCTTAGTCTCACAGCTACCTCATTGCGCCTCTTTTTTTTCTTCTTTGCGTCATGTGCTGTTTGGGGAGTATTTTTTGGAAGGGCCATCCGGCCTGACACTGCAGTGCCACTCCTAGATGGGCCAGGTGTTTGTGTCGGCCACTAGGGTCGCTTAGCTTACTCACACAGCTACCTCATTGCGCCTCTTTTTTTCTTTGCGTCATGTGCTGTTTGGGGAGTGTTTTTTGGAAGGGCCATCCTGCGTGACACTGCAGTGCCACTCCTAGATGGGCCAGGTGTTTGTGTCGGCCACTAGGGTCGCTTATCTTAGTCACACAGCTACCTCATTGCGCCTCTTTTTTTTCTTCTTTGCGTCATGTGCTGTTTGGGGAGTATTTTTTGGAAGGGCCATCTGGCCTGACACTGCAGTGCCACTCCTAGATGGGCCAGGTGTTTGTGTCGGCCACTAGGGTCGCTTAGCTTGCTCACACAGCTACCTCATTGCGCCTCTTTTTTTCTTTGCGTCATGTGCTGTTTGGGGAGTGTTTTTTGGAAGGGCCATCCTGCGTGACACTGCAGTGCCACTCCTAGATGGGCCAGGTGTTTGTGTCGGCCACTAGGGTCGCTGAGCTTAGTCACACAGCTACCTCATTGCGCCTCTTTTTTTCTTTGCGTCATGTGCTGTTTGGGGAGTGTTTTTTGGAAGGGCCATCCTGCGTGACACTGCAGTGCCACTCCTAGATGGGCCAGGTGTTTGTGTCGGCCACTAGGGTCGCTGAGCTTAGTCACACAGCTACCTCATTGCGCCTCTTTTTTTCTTTGCGTCATGTGCTGTTTGGGGAGTGTTTTTTGGAAGGGCCATCCTGCGTGACACTGCAGTGCCACTCCAGATGGGCCAGGTGTTTGTGTCGGCCACTAGGGTCGCTTATCTTAGTCACACAGCTACCTCATTGCGCCTCTTTTTTTTCTTCTTTGCGTCATGTGCTGTTTGGGGAGTATTTTTTGGAAGGGCCATCCGGCCTGACACTGCAGTGCCACTCCTAGATGGGCCAAGTGTTTGTGTCGGCCACTAGGGTCGCTTAGCTTACTCACACAGCTACCTCATTGCGCCTCTTTTTTTCTTTGCGTCATGTGCTGTTTGGGGAGTGTTTTTTGGAAGGGCCATCCTGCGTGACACTGCAGTGCCACTCCTAGATGGGCCAGGTGTTTGTGTCGGCCACTAGGGTCGCTTATCTTAGTCACACAGCTACCTCATTGCGCCTCTTTTTTTTCTTCTTTGCGTCATGTGCTGTTTGGGGAGTATTTTTTGGAAGGGCCATCCGGCCTGACACTGCAGTGCCACTCCTAGATGGGCCAGGTGTTTGTGTCGGCCACTAGGGTCGCTTAGCTTACTCACACAGCTACCTCATTGCGCCTCTTTTTTTCTTTGCGTCATGTGCTGTTTGGGGAGTGTTTTTTGGAAGGGCCATCCTGCGTGACACTGCAGTGCCACTCCTAGATGGGCCAGGTGTTTGTGTCGGCCACTAGGGTCGCTTATCTTAGTCACACAGCTACCTCATTGCGCCTCTTTTTTTTCTTCTTTGCGTCATGTGCTGTTTGGGGAGTATTTTTTGGAAGGGCCATCCGGCCTGACACTGCAGTGCCACTCCTAGATGGGCCAAGTGTTTGTGTCGGCCACTAGGGTCGTTTAGCTTACTCACACAGCTACCTCATTGCGCCTCTTTTTTTCTTTGCGTCATGTGCTGTTTGGGGAGTGTTTTTTGGAAGGGCCATCCTGCGTGACACTGCAGTGCGACTCCTAGACGGGCCAGGTGTTTGTGTCGGCCACTAGGGTCGCTTATCTTAGTCACACAGCTACCTCATTGCGCCTCTTTTTTTTCTTCTTTGCGTCATGTGCTGTTTGGGGAGTATTTTTTGGAAGGGCCATCCGGCCTGACACTGCAGTGCCACTCCTAGATGGGCCAGGTGTTTGTGTCGGCCACTAGGGTCGCTTAGCTTACTCACACAGCTACCTCATTGCGCCTCTTTTTTTCTTCTTTGTGTCATGTGCTGTTTGGGGAGTGTTTTTTGGAAGGGCCATCCTGCGTGACACTGCAGTGCCACTCCTAGATGGGCCAGGTGTTTGTGTCGGCCACTTGGGTCGCTGAGCTTAGTCATCCAGCGACCTCGGTGCAAATTTTAGGACTAAAAATAATATTGTGAGGTGTGAGGTGTTCAGAATAGACTGAAAATGAGTGGAAATTATGGTTATTGAGGTTAATAATACTCTGGGATCAAAATGACCCCCAAATTCTATGATTTAAGCTGTTTTTTAGGGTTTTTTGAAAAAAACACCCGAATCCAAAACACACCCGAATCCGACATAAAAAATTCGGTGAGGTTTTGCCAAAACGCGTTCGAACCCAAAACACGGCCACGGAACCGAACCCAAAACCAAAACACAAAACCCGAAAAATTTCCGGTGCACATCTCTAAACATCGGTCAACAACCTATACAATAGGTAGACATTACAATCAAAATTTAAAATCCAATGTATGTCCCTCAGTGTTCCTCGGGATAGATCATGGGAAAAAAAGGGAGAACATATATAGTGTAATACCGTCAGATGATAAAAGTACACTTTTCTGTCAAAAAGGTGCAAAGAGTCCACTCCAAATAAGATTCCACTTCAAATAAGATTCGGAAACCCAGAATCCTCTTCTATGGTCACCACACACACTCAGTGAATAGAATAATGTAATGCTCACATGTATGCTTCCTTTTTGTAAACAGCTTCGGTGCCCATAAAAGTATCTTTATCCCTTCTCACCTTTTGGTATTGGAAATTGGCATCCATATAATACAGGACAGTCAAACAGTAAAAAATACAAATTTATTAAAATTTATTAAGAACATGAGGTCTAAGTCACATTATGGTTCAATCCAAAATACACAGAGGGAAACACCTGATGTGACCCGGGTATATAGGTATAGTTCCCTGTGTTTATGAACCCTTAATGCCGTACCTCATAAAAAAGACAGTATTTTCTACGCGTTTCGGTGCTTTGCGGCGCCTTTTTCAAGATAAGTGTCTGTAAAATAATTTTTTGCACAATGTACAAATACTTCATCTCTGTCCATATATATCCAATTTTATAAATACATCTGATGTAACACTGAATAGAATCTCTACTCACCAAAAAGTATTAAAATGGGCCTTCATGTATAGCCAAAGATACTGCTTCCAACCAGATCTGGTTAGCAGTTAGCAGTGTTTATTTAGAAAACCGGGGCAGCTTCCTCCCGGGGGTTGTGGACAACGAATTCCTCCCCCTGTCACTTTCAACTGCAATGACCTTCCTACCAGTGTGCATTGCGGGTGACTAATGGGATCCCCAAAGGTCTTCCCTGTCTCCCAAAGCATAGATGTCATAACCACAGTGACCTGAAGCAGAGTCGTCACTAGGGTTGATGTCACCCGGTATGATAACTCATGGTGTCACCCCCATGGACCTCCTTCCGTATCACACCACACGGAACCCTTAGTAATGTTTTTGTACTAGTTTTAGAGCAATTCTGTACGATATTGTGAGTCCAGGACTGCTGGGGAGCTTCTGGGGAGTTCAAGGGATAGTGCATGTAAATATTACATGCGATTCATCTTTCTGATGTATGGCCACCTTCAGGTATGCACAGTGACGGACTGAGGCCTCGATTCAGCCCTGGCATCTGTGAACGCGCGCGTCATGGGGGGGGGGGGGGGGGGGGGGGGGGGGCACGTCGCACGACGTATGAAGGCGTGCTGAGTCATGGGGCCATGGCAACGGCTGCTGGGGGCGGGGTGTGCCGCAGGTCCGAGGGAGTGGACTCGCGGCATGCCCTCATTTCGATGGAGACCATGGAACTAGAGAGCTGGAGGCTGCGCGCGGCCTTCACGGCTCTCTGAGTGACCAATTCGGCCCACCTGCCCATCGGCCCTACTGGCATGTGCCAGAAGTGCCAGATGGCCAGTCCGGCCATGGGTATGCACATTCATGCGGAAGTCTGTTTCATTACAAAAATTTGCAGACTCGCACTTACAGATGTGTCCTCCAACACTCTTGCAGCGGGAGGCAGATTATCCTGGTGCAGCCGCATCGCAGCACATGCCGTAGCCACCCACAGCTAAGAAAGAGCCTAATTCAGACCTGATCGCAACAGCAAATTTTTTCTCTAATGAGCAAAACCAAGTGTAGTGCAGGTGCACAGATATAACGTGCAGAGAGAGTTAGATTTGTGTGGGGTATATTCAAAATGAAATCTAAATTGCAGTGGAAAAATAAAGCAGCCAGTATTTACCCTGCACAGAAACAAAATAACCCACCCAAATCTAACTCTCTCTGCACATGTTATATCTGCCCCAGCTGCAGTGCAGCATGGTTTTGCCCATTAGAGAAAGATTTTCCTTTTGCGATCAGGTCAGAATTAGGCCCAAAATCCATTGATATGCAAAAAGTCACAGGTGTGTGTATATGCACGCACCCGCTAGCGGCCTAAACATTACTGCAATAACTACGGGTATCAGGAGCATTGCTAATCCCCAGTGGTGCAAGTGGAAAAATGTCTTAGTGTGTGCTTGACAAAAAAATGAGTGTGTCCGTGTGCCACAAAGGGGTGTGGTCAGTGAAAATGGGGCTTGTCGATATGACGCCCCCATTTCTTGTCACTCTGGGAACATTACTGTACATTCCATATGCACCTTACCTTTATGGTGGTTTCTCTGAAGAATGGGGAACCGCTGAAGAAATGTATCCTCACTGGTCAGACAGTGTCTTTAGTCGGTATTCACTATTCATGTAGGAAATCACATGGTCCATAAGATGCCTGTTTGTGTAGGAATATAACCAAAGTCATCATCATCTCCCCCCCCTGTATTTCTCAGCAACACTGTCTTCTCCCCCTGATATTCTCAGCCACACTATCATCTCCCCCCTGAGAGATTCAGCCTTTATTCCTCCATTCCTTCATTCTGTGTCTCTCAGCCTGCGTTCCCCTCCTTCATTTTGTGTCTCTGAGCCTGAGTCCCCCCTCCTTCATTCTGTGTCTCTCATCCTGCGTTCCCCCTCCTTCATTTTGTGTCTCTGAGCCTGCATTCCCCCCCTCCTTCATTCTGTTTCTCTGAGCCTTCGTTCCTCCACCTTCATTCTGTGTCTAAGCCTGCGTGTCCCCCCCTCCTTCATTCTGTGACTGAGCCTGCGTTCCCCTCCTTCATTCTGTCTCTCAGCCTGCGTTCCCCTCCTTCATTTTGTGTCTCTGAGCCTGCATTCCCCCCCTCCTTCATTCTGTGTCTTTGAGCCTTCGTTCCCCCACCTTCATTCTGTGTCTAAGCCTGTGTGTCCCCCCTCCTTCATTCTGTGACTGAGTCTGCGTTCCCCGCCTTCATTCTGTGTCTCTCAGCCTACGTTCCCCCCTCCTTCATTCTGTGTCTCTCAGCCTACGTTCCCCCCACTCCTTCATTCTGTGTTTCTTAGCCTGCATCCCCCCCCCACTCCTTTATTCTGTGTCTCTCAGCCTGCGCCACCCCCCTCGCCTTCATTCTGTGTCTCTCAGCCTTCATTCCCCCCACTCCTTCATTCTGTCTCTCTCAGCCTGTGTTCCCTCCTCCTTCATTCTGTCTCTCAGCCTGCTTCCCCCCCCACTTCATTCTGTCTCTCAGCCTGCATTCCCCCCACTCCTTCATTCTGTGTCTCTCAGCCTACTTTCCCCCACCTTCATTCTGTGTCTCTCAGCCTGCACCCCCCCCCCTTCATTCTGTGTCTCTCAGCCTTCATTCCCCCCATTCCTTAATTCTGTGTCTTTCAGCCTGCGTCCCCCCTCCCCTTCATTATGTGTCTCTCAGCCTTCATTCCCCCCACTCCTTCATTCTGTGTCTCTCAGCCTGCATTCCTCCAATCATTCATTCTGTGTCTCTCAGCCTTCATTCCTCGACTCATTCATTCTGTGTCTTTCAGCCTGCGTCCCCCCTCCCCTTCATTCTGTGTGTCTCAGCCTTCATTCCTTCACTCATTCATTCTGTCTCTCAGCCTGTATTCCTCCACTCATTCATTCTGTGTCTCTCAGCCTTCATTCCTCCACTCATTCATTCTGTGTCTCTCATCCTGCGTCCCCCTCCCCTTCATTATGTGTCTCTCAGCCTTTATTCCCCCCCCCACTCCTTCATTCTGTGTCTCAGCCTACATTCCTCCACTCATTCATTCTGTGTCTCTCAGCCTGTATTCCTCCACTCATTCATTCTGTCTCTCAACCTTCATTCCTCCACTCATTCATTCTGTATTTCTCAGCCTGCATTCCCCTCCTTCATTTTGTGTGTGTGAGCCTGCGTCCCCCCCTTCATTCTGTGTCTCTGAGCCTGCGTTCCCCCCACCTTCATTCTGTGTCTGAGCCTGCGTTCCCCCTCCTTCATACTGTCTCTCAGCCTGCATTCCCCGCCTCCCTTAATTCTGGCTCTCAGCCTGCATCTCCCCCCTTCATTCTGTCTCTCAGCCTGCGTCTCCCCCTTCATTCTGTCTCTCTCAGCCTGCGTGTCCCCACCCTCACTCTGCCTATCAGACTGCTTCTTCCCCTTCATTCTGTCTCTCAGCCTGCATCCTCCCCTTCATACTGTCTCTCAGCCTGCAATACCCCCTTCATTCTGTCTCTCAGCCTGCATTCCCACACCCCCTTCATCATTCTGTCTCTCAGCCTGCATTACCGCCCCCCTTATTCTGTCTCTCTCAGCCTGCGTCCCTCCCTCCTTCATTCTGTCTCTCAGCCTGCATTACCCCCACTCTTGATTATGTCTCTCAGCCTGCGTGCCCCCCCTTCATTCTGTCTCTCAGACTGCATTCACTCCCCATTCATACTGTCTCTCAGACTGCATTCCCCCCTTCATTCTGTCTGTAACCCTTTCTCTGACTAATTTCCCTACCTAATGGGGAAATACTGGAATGGTGAGTGCCTCCACCCAAGCAAATAATAGTAGGCTTGGCTTGCTTGGAAAAGCCCTAGATATTTCCGGTGATAGGGAGTTGCTCCCTAAGTGGGATATGATTACCTGCTACGTACCTTACCTATTTGTATCTCTTACAGAATAGTAATAGACCCCCTCACTTTAGATCCAGGAGTCGGGTGCTTGTATCAATTTTAATTCTAGCATATAAAATGTAACATCAAGGTAATAATAACAATTAAATACAGTTCAACTCCCCCTTTCCCTACAACCCCGTTTATATTCCTATACAAGGTAGATTGCATGCTGTACAAAAACACAGCTGTTACCTTGGTACCATAAAAAATTGAGCTCAGACATATACTGTTACTATTGGATGGAATACCTGGGTATTATAGGGAGGTTGACGTTATGCAGAAAGTTGATAGTTGTGGCCCTTGTGTGGGTGACGGTTTTGCCAGTGTCACTCTACCACCTTTACCACTAGGACTGCCCAGTAGTAAACTCCTTCCTGCACTTTAACAATGGATATGGGATAGCTGCTGCACGGGGTAGCCTCACCCTTTATGCCTTTATTGTCCACGGGAACCTTTACCATATCTCCTACTTTAGGTGGTGGGTCGGAGTAGGTGCTTGGCATTGCATGATACAAATTATAATCCACTAGTTGTCTGATGATAGGAACTCTCCTCTTTCAGGAACTAACACAGTGTCTGAGAGGAGGTAGTAGATGCTGACACCTGCGAGCTATCGGGTATCCAAGTTCAATGTAGAGTGGCTACATAACCACATTGCGTGGTAATTACAGTACAACAGCTCTCCTAATTCAGTCAAAGAGTTTATTGGGAGCCTACCTATCAGGACGATATGGGCGACTCACAGAATTGTATCACCGGGTACTTATCTGAACTTCCGATGTCCTGTCTACTTCTTCCTTAAGAGTTAATGGCAGCCAGGGCTGTATATAATAGTCTTATTATCCAGCGGGCGCGTTTAACTACCGGCAGGAGCTCTATACTCCCCCAACACCTGTTGTCTATTTCTGACAGTCTCAGCTGGACAGGTATGATAAAGTATTAGTGGCTGAGAAGGGAGGGATCTGACATAATATGTTTAACTGGACACCAATTAATAATTTAGGACTCTGACAGTGTCTTAGCATCCATTAGTCAAGCTGTCCGTGGCCAGTTAACTGAATCAGAGGGCAGGTACTTTTCTCCTCCGTAACGCCCCTTCGCCTAACAGATCAGCTGGGACACACTCACTCCCCCAGGTTATTCCTACCACCTCCGTGATCGCCTCCTGGGTGGTACCGGTCACTGCTCTGCTCATGAGTACATTGTCTAGCCGGCACAGGTACTTTCTATTAACTCCGTGTCTGTACCGCTAACTAGCGCTGCAGCTCCCCCATTAGCCAGCCTGCTCTGCTCCTTCTTTCTCTCCACCACCAACCGTCCTCTTTCTCTCCCATTTCCTCTCTGCTCGCGCCGCTTCCCGTTCCCATCCGGGCAGTACGAGTCCCTGTGTCCGCGCTGATGGGGGCAGACACCGCGGTCCTGCATATGATTCCTCCCAGGCATGACAGCAGCCCATGCACCCCAGTGACTCACCAAGCACTACACATATTCATTATAGTAACAACAAAGTCGATAGAAGTGGAGATCACCATCTAGAACATGTATTATTCTACTTCTCTTGACCATATATTTACATATCATATCCAAAGTAAGGCCATGACATCACTAATCCTGGATGGAACACTAAGGGTATCTCTTTGGGTAGTACTAATTGGTCATACGTAAGTATTTTTGGGGGTCTACGTTCTCTTTGTGGGCGTGGAGCATGAACACCTTCTGTCTCTGCTCAACTGCCTACCTTGCTACGGGGGGTACTGTCAACAAAAGGTTCAGCATACTCATTAGTGTGGTCCCATTCCCCATTACTCTCTGCCACTTACAGAGGAATTTAACTGCAGGGGATGATTACTACCATCACTCTCTTGCTCCCCACGGAGTATATCAGGGACACTGGTTAAATCAGGGATACTATCCTTATAATTACAGCCCAGCCCCATATAATCATCGGCCACATTACCAATGTCTTAATTTTCCCCTAGCACATCTTCTGCCAGGGATGCTTCAGTGGTAGGTACAACTTTGGGCACCAGTTTCCTCGTACTATTATCATACTCGTCAATTTCCCATCGTATATCTTGACTGATGGGTAACAAATGATGCCTATGGTACCTTAAGACCGGTCCAAGTTTTCCCCTTGGGCTTCAGCTGATATACTGGAAGGTTGGATAGTTGCTTTACTACAATATAAGGATCTGATTTCCACCGATTGTTAAGCTTCTGTCTCTTGGAGGACCCCAGGGTTTTTATCAATACTCGATCTCCTGAAACCAATCGATGCTCCTTCACATGAGCATTGTAGCGTTGTTTATTCCTTTTTTCCAGTTTCATAGCTTCCTGATGGGCGAGCTGATGAGCTTCTCTCAAATATTGCTTCAAGTATTTAATATATTGGCTGTGAGAAGAACCTGTAGAGGGATGCATCTTGGTCCCTAAACTTACATCTATTGGCAACAGAGCTTCACGGCCAAACATCAGCAAGTATGGAGTATATCCAGTAGCCTCATTCCTCGTGCAACTGTAGGCATGTACAAGATGAGCTATATACTGCTTCCAATGATGTTTCCTCGTGGAACTTAAAGTACCTAGCATGTTCAATAGTGTCCTATTGAACTGTTTCGGCTGAGGATCCCCCTGTGGATGATAAGGAGTCGTTCGAGACTTTTGTATTCCACAACAACCGAACAGCCCCCGGATTAGTCGATTCTCAAAACCTGTCCCTGATCGGAATGTATCCTTGCCGGCAAACCGTAATGTATAAAAAACTTTTCCCAGAGTGTCTTAGCAACAGTTACTGCTCTCTGATTGGAAGTCACATAGGCTTGTGCCTACTGGGTGAAATGGTCTGTGATGACTAATATATTACTATCTTGTCCTCCAGGACCTTCAAGGGATAGAAAGTCAATACATACTAAATCCATGGGACCCATACTCACAATGTACACTAATGGAGCAGCTTTCTCAGGCAGTCTTTTCCGGACTACGCAATTCCCACAGGTCTTGCAATACTGTTCAATATCCTGATTCATGAACGGCCAGTAAAACCTATCAGCAATTAGGGTCTGGTCTTATCATAACCCATATGTCCATGCTCATCATGTAATGCATGTAGTACAGTTAGCTTATATTTAGCTGGCAACACTATTTGTATCCGGTTGTTGCCATCCCCTCTCTGAGTGCTTCGGTATAGAACCCCATGCTTCAGTCGCAGCTTCTTTAGTTGCCAGGCTAAGACTCTTGACTTAGCTGACATCGTAGCTTTAGCTGCAACACCATGTACCAAAGAGCCGTTTAACAGCTGCAAAACAAGCAGTAGATCATCATTGGCCTTTTGCGCAGCTAACATTTGTGCTGTGTCTACAATCTCTAGACCCTTCAGAGCAGCATTGTTCAACAGGCAGTACAACAGAGGGAGAGCGGAATCTGATATCCCCATGGAAACTATAGCCGGGCTTGATGAGTGGTGCAGAATGTTGGTTTGGTGACAGAGACCTTTCACCGTGGCAGCTGGCACTTCAATCCATTCATCAGTATAGTTGCACACCCCTAACCATGGCTGTCTGGATAATGCATCTGCGTCAATGTTGGAGACCCCCGGGCGGTACTTTATAGTAAAGTCGTAGTTGGACAGGGCAGCTAGCCACCGATGGCCAGTGGCATCCAGCTTAACTGTTGATTGTATATAGGTTAGGGGATTGTTATCAGTATGAACGGTAAAAGGGATTCCATACAAATAGTCATGGAATTTATCCACGATAGTCCATTTTAAAGCCAGGAACTCTAACTTATGAATGGGGTAATTCTTCTCACCATTGGACAATCCCCTACTGATATAAGAGATTGGCTTCAATTGTTTGTCATGCACTTGATATAGGACTCCCCAATTCCAGAGAAAGACGCGTCAATGTGCACCTCATACGGAAGAGATGGATTGGCGTATGCCAACACCGGAGAGTTGATCAAGCTCTGCTTTAGGCTACTAAACGCGTTTTCGCACATCGCATCCCATTTTCTCCAAATTTTTCTTGAGGTCTGAAGTATCCACCTGCTCTTGCCTGTGGTGCAGGTCGCTTTCGGTTATTTGGAGGATATCCCTTGGTCAGTTCGGTCAATGGACGAGCAATCTTAGAATAATACGGCACGAATTTCCGGTAGTAGCCACAAAATCCAAGAAAAGACCTGAGATCATGAAGGTTGTCTGGTCGGGGCCAGTTCTGAACCGCCTCTACTTTATCTGGGTCAGTAGAAATCCCCTGCCTGCTGACAATATGTCCTAAGTACTTAACTACTGACTGACAGAAGTTGCACTTTTTGACTGACAACTTTAATCCTCTTGATTGAAGCCTGTCTAACAGCTTTAATAACCTTTCATTGTGTTCCTCCAGTGTTTTTCCAAACACAATAACGTCATCCAGGTATACCAACACTTCCCGGTAACACATATCCCAAATGGTTTTCTCCATCATCTGCTGAAATGTTGCCAGAGCACCTTTTATACCTTGCGGCATTTTGAGGAATTCAAAGAATCCTATCGGACAGATAAACGCAGTTTTACAACTATCTGCTGCATTCATGGGAATTTGATAATAGCCACTGCGTAAATCTAAAACAGAAAACCACTGCCTCCCTCGAAGGCAAGAGCTTCTTCAATCTTGGGCACAGTATATTGATCGGGTACCGTACGAGTGTTTAAGGTGCGATACTGTATGCACAGTCTGATGTCTCCATTTTTTTTCGGGACACCACAATAGGTGATGCATACAGACTTTCCGAATCAGCTATAACTTGATTCTCGAGCAAACCCCTTAGATGTTTTCTTATGTCTTCAAAATCGGCGGGAGCCAACCGTCTTGATCTTTCTCTGAACGGAGTGTCGTTGTTCAACTTAATGGTATGTTCTACGCCATGAGCGGTCCCTATATCCCACTCTCCTCGGGAGAACACCGACTCCCATAGTTGGAGTTTTTGCATTAATTCTACTTTACTTTCTGGGTTGATATCACTACCCTGAAAGCATATTTCCAATGACAAAGGATCCTTCTTAGACGATCCCTGTTCGAATGCTGTTCCATTTACGTTTGATCTTGTCAGATGACCATCTATTTGGTTACTCATGTAACACCGATCCTGTGAATTCTCAAGATCTGGACCCAGCTTTTCACTCCAATTCTTAAGGGTCTTGAACAGATTGGTATTGGTACCCACAGTCACTGGTAATTTCCCATTGTCTCCCGGAGAATCGGGGCAAACTAAAGCCACTAGGGGGACAGTTTTGTTAGGAGTGCTCAACCCCGGTTCAAAGGTGATTCTAGTTTCAATATATCCCAAGTAAGGATATTTTTGCTCACTAAGGCCCCATATGGTGAGTCCACTCAGAGGCTGAATCGGGATGTCCAACAAGTGTGTTCGATACCAAGTCTTGAATACGATGGAAACCTGACATCCGTTATCCAGTAATACGGTACACTCATGCCCATTCACCATAGCTCTGACCAACGGTGCAGGTCCCATCAGACTATCTGGGATACTGTCGGACCACTGAGCACTCCCCATAGCAGATACATTTAAACTGGGGAGCCTGTGAGGGGATCACAGAACTCCCATTGGAGTTTTCCAGCGGTTCCGCCCTCCAACAATCATACCTTCTATTCTCCCCTCGGCTATGTTCTGTTAAGGGGCATTCAAAGGACTGATGCCCCACTTGACCACAAGCATAACATACTATAGGTGGCCGGTTCTCTCCTCTCCTATTCATCCCCCACCCTATACCTGAAGGCATATGCGGCCGGGAGCTCTGGCTAGTCTGTAAAGCAATCAATTGTTCTATCTTCTTGTTCTGTTCCTCTATTAGGGTTAATATTCATTCATCTATTGGGGGTTTGTCGGCTGCCGCTAGGACTACTCTAACTTTCTTTATAGTTTTCTCGCGAGTCTCAATTTGCACTTCCTCCAACTTCACCTCCCTTACCAGCTCATTCAAGGTGGGCGGACTAGCTTTAGACAAGGTGCATCGCAATTTCAGAGCTACCGGACTGTTGGTCAGAGCTCCTTTGAGCACCTGCTTGATACGTTGTGCATCAGCATGCTCCCTAACAATACACCCTTTGTCAATGATCTTGTAGATCAACCGATAAATATAATGGGTCAAAGGCTCACCGTATTCTTGATAGGTACTATTCAGTCGGGCTAGCAGGTCACCTACATGTTTCTTCCCCTGCCGGTACAGGGTTTATCCGCAATTGATGTTACCCTCCTTCGAAGTGTCACCTTTTTAAGTGGCTCACAACTTTGTCCACAACCGTTTCAGCCTGGGAACTACTTCCAGCATCTTTATCCACACCCGTCTCAGTCTCCATTCATGCCTGGTTAGAGTCTCCCCTAGAGAAGGATGGTTTTCTCATATTCCCCTCCCAAGGAGGACTAGCTCCTTCCTCCCCATCACTAATCACTTCTGGCCACAATAACTGCATTCTCCTCCCCAGAACACTATCTAAAATGATCATACTCGGTAGTAATATAGGGTCCAATGGGTTTTCATTGCTAATAAGCAATGCAGAGATGTCACCCAATTGCTCCTGCCAGCGATCTACCACCTGAGGTCGTCTTACCCCATACAACTTAGCAATTTCTTTCAGCAGTATATCATCACTAACTGCATTAAAATTTCCCTTTAATCCAAAACTACATTGGGTATCTATTCCCATCTCTATGCACCAGCGATGGATATCTTTACTATTTACTACTTCCATTGCTGATTATTACTGGTATGTTAACAGGAGTGTCTGAGTTTCAAACTAGGGACTGCTAAGATCTCAGCAGTGCCTCCATAAATGTAACCCTTTCTCTGACTAATTTCCCTACCTAATGGGGAAATACTGGAATGGTGAGTGCCTCCACCCAAGCAAATAATAGTAGGCTTGGCTTGCTTGGGAAAGCCCTAGATATTTCCGGTGATAGGGAGTTGCTCCCTAAGTGGGATATGATTACCCGCTACGTACCTTACCTATTTGTATCTCTCACAGAATATTAATAGACCCCCTCACTTTAGGTCCAGGAGTCGGGTGCTTGTATCAATTTTAATTCTAGCATATAAAACGTAACATCAAGGTAATAATAACAATCAAATACAGTTCAACTCCCCCTTTCCCTACAACCCTGTTTATATTCCTATACAAGGTAGATTGTATACAGTACAAAAAACACAGCTGTTACCTTGGTACCATAAAAAATTGAGCTCAGACATATTACTATTGAATGGAATTCCAGGGTATTATAGGGAGGTTGACGTTATGCAGAAAGTTGATAGTTGGGGCCCTTGTGTGGGTGACGGTTTTACCAGTGTCACTCTACCACCTTTACCACTAGGACTGCCCAGTAGTAAACTCCTTCCTGCACTTTAACAATGGATATGGGATAGCTGCTGCACGGGGTAGCCTCACCCTTTATGCCTTTATTGTCCACGGGAACCTTTACCATAACTCCTACTTTAGGTGGTGGGTCGGAGTAGGTGCTTGGCATGGTATGATACGAATTATAATCCACTAGTTGTCTGATGATAGGAACTCTCCTCTTTCAGGAACTAACACAGTGTCTGAGGGGAGGTAGAGATGAGCGCCTGAAATTTTTCGGGTTTTGTGTTTTGGTTTTGGGTTCGGTTCCGCGGCCGTGTTTTGGGTTCGAACGCGTTTTGGCAAAACCTCACCGAATTTTTTTTGTCGGATTCGGGTGTGTTTTGGATTCGGGTGTTTTTTTCAAAAAACACTAAAAAACAGCTTAAATCATAGAATTTGGGGGTCATTTTGATCCCAAAGTATTATTAACCTCAAAAACCATAATTTACACTCATTTTCAGTCTATTCTGAATACCTCACACCTCACAATATTATTTTTAGTCCTAAAATTTGCACCGAGGTCGCTGTGTGAGTAAGATAAGCGACCCTAGTGGCCGACACAAACACCGGGCCCATCTAGGAGTGGCACTGCAGTGTCACGCAGGATGTCCCTTCCAAAAAACCCTCCCCAAACAGCACATGACGCAAAGAAAAAAAGAGGCGCAATGAGGTAGCTGTGTGAGTAAGATTAGCGACCCTAGTGGCCGACACAAACACCGGGCCCATCTAGGAGTGGCACTGCAGTGTCACGCAGGATGGCCCTTCCAAAAAACCCTCCCCAAACAGCACATGACGTAAAGAAAAAAAGAGGCGCAATGAGGTAGCTGTGTGAGTAAGATTAGCGACCCTAGTGGCCGACACAAACACCGGGCCCATCTAGGAGTGGCACTGCAGTGTCACGCAGGATGTCCCTTCCAAAAAACCCTCCCCAAACAGCACATGACGCAAAGAAAAAAAGAGGCGCAATGAGGTAGCTGTGTGAGTAAGATTAGCGACCCTAGTGGCCGACACAAACACCGGGCCCATCTAGGAGTGGCACTGCAGTGTCACGCAGGATGTCCCTTCCAAAAAACCCTCCCCAAACAGCACATGACGCAAAGAAAAAAAGAGGCGCAATGAGGTAGCTGACTGTGTGAGTAAGATTAGCGACCCTAGTGGCCGACACAAACACCGGGCCCATCTAGGAGTGGCACTGCAGTGTCACGCAGGATGTCCCTTCCAAAAAACCCTCCCCAATCAGCACATGATGCAAAGAAAAAGAAAAGAAAAAAGAGGTGCAAGATGGAATTGTCCTTGGGCCCTCCCACCCACCCTTATGTTGTATAAACAAAACAGGACATGCACACTTTAACCAACCCATCATTTCAGTGACAGGGTCTGCCACACGACTGTGACTGATATGACGGGTTGGTTTGGACCCCCCCCCAAAAAAGAAGCAATTAATCTCTCCTTGCACAAACTGGCTCTACAGAGGCAAGATGTCCACCTCATCTTCACCCTCCGATATATCACCGTGTACATCCCCCTCCTCACAGATTATCAATTCGTCCCCACTGGAATCCACCATCTCAGCTCCCTGTGTACTTTGTGGAGGCAATTGCTGCTGGTCAATGTCTCCGCGGAGGAATTGATTATAATTCATTTTAATGAACATCATCTTCTCCACATTTTCTGGATGTAACCTCGTACGCCGATTGCTGACAAGGTGAGCGGCGGCACTAAACACTCTTTCGGAGTACACACTTGTGGGAGGGCAACTTAGGTAGAATAAAGCCAGTTTGTGCAAGGGCCTCCAAATTGCCTCTTTTTCCTGCCAGTATAAGTACGGACTGTGTGACGTGCCTACTTGGATGCGGTCACTCATATAATCCTCCACCATTCTATCAATGTTGAGAGAATCATATGCAGTGACAGTAGACGACATGTCCGTAATCGTTGTCAGGTCCTTCAGTCCGGACCAGATGTCAGCATCAGCAGTCGCTCCAGACTGCCCTGCATCACCGCCAGCGGGTGGGCTCGGAATTCTGAGCCTTTTCCTCGCACCCCCAGTTGCGGGAGAATGTGAAGGAGGAGATGTTGACAGGTCGCGTTCCGCTTGACTTGACAATTTTGTCACCAGCAGGTCTTTCAACCCCAGCAGACTTGTGTCTGCCGGAAAGAGAGATCCAAGGTAGGCTTTAAATCTAGGATCGAGCACGGTGGCCAAAATGTAGTGCTCTGATTTCAACAGATTGACCACCCGTGAATCCTTGTTAAGCGAATTAAGGGCTGCATCCACAAGTCCCACATGCCTAGCGGAATCGCTCCCTTTTAGCTCCTTCTTCAATGCCTCCAGCTTCTTCTGCAAAAGCCTGATGAGGGGAATGACCTGACTCAGGCTGGCAGTGTCTGAACTGACTTCACGTGTGGCAAGTTCAAAGGGCATCAGAACCTTGCACAACGTTGAAATCATTCTCCACTGCACTTGAGACAGGTGCATTCCACCTCCTATATCGTGCTCAATTGTATAGGCTTGAATGGCCTTTTGCTGCTCCTCCAACCTCTGAAGCATATAGAGGGTTGAATTCCACCTCATTACCACTTCTTGCTTCAGATGATGGCAGGGCAGGTTCAGTAGTTTTTGGTGGTGCTCCAGTCTTCTGTACGTGGTGCCTGTACGCCGAAAGTGTCCCGCAATTCTTCTGGCCACCGACAGCATCTCTTGCACGCCCCTGTCGTTTTTTAAAAAATTCTGCACCACCAAATTCAAGGTATGTGCAAAACATGGGACGTGCTGGAATTTGCCCATATTTAATGCACACACAATATTGCTGGCGTTGTCCGATGCTACAAATCCACAGGAGAGTCCAATTGGGGTAAGCCATTCCGCGATGATCTTCCTCAGTTGCCGTAAGAGGTTTTCAGCTGTGTGCGTATTCTGGAAAGCGGTGATACAAAGCGTAGCCTGCCTAGGAAAGAGTTGGCGTTTGCGAGATGCTGCTACTGGTGCCGCCGCTGCTGTTCTTGCGGCGGGAGTCCATACATCTACCCAGTGGGCTGTCACAGTCATATAGTCCTGACCCTGCCCTGCTCCACTTGTCCACATGTCCGTGGTTAAGTGGACATTGGGTACAACTGCATTTTTTAGGACACTGGTGAGTCTTTTTCTGACGTCCGTGTACATTCTCGGTATCGCCTGCCTAGAGAAGTGGAACCTAGATGGTATTTGGTAACGGGGGCACACTGCCTCAATAAATTGTCTAGTTCCCTGTGAACTAACGGCGGATACCGGACGCACGTCTAACACCAACATAGTTGTCAAGGCCTCAGTTATCCGCTTTGCAGTAGGATGACTGCTGTGATATTTCATCTTCCTCGCAAAGGACTGTTGAACAGTCAATTGCTTACTGGAAGTAGTACAAGTGGGCTTACGACTTCCCCTCTGGGATGACCATCGACTCCCAGCGGCAACAACAGCAGCGCCAGCAGCAGTAGGCGTTACACGCAAGGATGCATCGGAGGAATCCCAGGCAGGAGAGGACTCGTCAGAATTGCCAGTGACATGGCCTGCAGGACTATTGGCATTCCTGGGGAAGGAGGAAATTGACACTGAGGGAGTTGGTGGGGTGGTTTGCGTGAGCTTGGTTACAAGAGGAAGGGATTTACTGGTCAGTGGACTGCTTCCGCTGTCACCCAAAGTTTTTGAACTTGTCACTGACTTATTATGAATGCGCTGCAGGTGACGTATAAGGGAGGATGTTCCGAGGTGGTTAACGTCCTTACCCCTACTTATTACAGCTTGACAAAGGGAACACACGGCTTGACACCTGTTGTCCGCATTTCTGGTGAAATACCTCCACACCGAAGAGCTGATTTTTTTGGTATTTTCACCTGGCATGTCAACGGCCATATTCCTCCCACGGACAACAGGTGTCTCCCCGGGTGCCTGACTTAAACAAACCACCTCACCATCAGAATCCTCCTGGTCAATTTCCTCCCCAGCGCCAGCAACACCCATATCCTCCTCATCCTGGTGTACTTCAACACTGACATCTTCAATCTGACTATCAGGAACTGGACTGCGGGTGCTCCTTCCAGCACTTGCAGGGGGCGTGCAAATGGTGGAAGGCGCATGCTCTTCACGTCCAGTGTTAGGAAGGTCAGGCATCGCAACCGACACAATTGGACTCTCCTTGTGGATTTGGGATTTCGAAGAATGCACAGTTCTTTGCTGTGCTGCTTTTGCCAGCTTGAGTCTTTTCATTTTTCTAGCGAGAGGCTGAGTGCTTCCATCCTCATGTGAAGCTGAACCACTAGCCATGAACATAGGCCAGGGCCTCAGCCGTTCCTTGCCACTCCGTGTGGTAAATGGCATATTGGCAAGTTTACGCTTCTCCTCCGACAATTTTATTTTAGGTTTTGGAGTCCTTTTTTTTCTGATATTTGGTGTTTTGGATTTGACATGCTCTGTACTATGACATTGGGCATCGGCCTTGGCAGACGACGTTGCTGGCATTTCATCGTCTCGGCCATGACTAGTGGCAGCAGCTTCAGCACGAGGTGGAAGTGGATCTTGATCTTTCCCTAATTTTGGAACCTCAACATTTTTGTTCTCCATATTTTAATAGGCACAACTAAAAGGCACCTCAGGTAAACAATGGAGATGGATACTAGTATACAATTATGGACTGCCTGCCGACTGCAGACACAGAGGTAGCCACAGCCGTGAACTACCGTACTGTACTGTGTCTGCAGCTAATATAGACTGGTTGATAAAGAGAAGATGTCTATGTAACTATGTATGTATAAAGAAGACTGAAAAAAATCCACGGTTAGGTGGTATACAATTATGGACGGACTGCCTGCCGAGTGCAGACACAGAGGTAGCCACAGCCGTGAACTACCGTACTGTACTGTGTCTGCAGCTAATATAGACTGGTTGATAAAGAGAAGATGTCTATGTAACTATGTATGTATAAAGAAGACTGAAAAAAATCCACGGTTAGGTGGTATACAATTATGGACGGACTGCCTGCCGAGTGCAGACACAGAGGTAGCCACAGCCGTGAACTACCGTACTGTACTGTGTCTGCAGCTAATATAGACTGGTTGATAAAGAGAAGATGTCTATGTAACTATGTATGTATAAAGAAGAATGAAAAAAATCCACGGTTAGGTGGTATTACAATTATGGACGGACTGCCTGCCGAGTGCAGAGACACAGAGGTAGCCACAGCCGTGAACTACCGTACTGTGTCTGCTGCGACTGGATGATAAATGATATAAAAAATATATATATATCACTACTGCAGCCGGACAGGTATATATTATATATTATATAATGACGGACCTGCTGGACACTGTCTGTCAGCAGAATGAGTTTTATTTTTATAGAATAAAAAAAAAAAAAACACACAAGTGAAGTCACACGACGAGTGTTTAACTTTTTCAGGCAATCACAATATAAGTATACTACTAACTATACTGGTGGTCAGTGTGGTCAGGTCACTGGTCAGTCACACTGGCAGTGGCACTCCTGCAGCAAAAGTGTGCACTGTTTAATTTTAATATAATATGTACTCCTGGTTCCTGCTATAACCTATAACTGGCACTGCAGTAGTGCTCCCCAGTCTCCCCCACAATTATAAGCTGTGTGAGCTGAGCAGTCAGACAGATATATAATATATATAGATGATGCAGCACACTGGCCTGAGCCTGAGCAGTGCACACAGATATGGTATGTGACTGACTGAGTCACTGTGTGTATCGCTTTTTTCAGGCAGAGAACGGATATATTAAATAAACTGCACTGTGTGTCTGGTGGTCACTCACTATATAATATATTATGTACTCCTGGCTCCTGCTATAACCTATAACTGGCACTGCAGTAGTGCTCCCCAGTCTCCCCCACAATTATAAGCTGTGTGAGCTGAGCAGTCAGACAGATATATATAATATTATATATAGATAATAGATGATGCAGCACACTGGCCTGAGCCTGAGCAGTGCACACAGATATGGTATGTGACTGACTGAGTCACTGTGTGTATCGCTTTTTTCAGGCAGAGAACGGATATATTAAATAAACTGCACTGTGTGTCTGGTGGTCACTCACTATATAATATATTATGTACTCCTGGCTCCTGCTATAACCTATAACTGGCACTGCAGTAGTGCTCCCCAGTCTCCCCCACAATTATAAGCTGTGTGAGCTGAGCAGTCAGACAGATATATATAATATTATATATAGATAATAGATGATGCAGCACACTGGCCTGAGCCTGAGCAGTGCACACAGATATGGTATGTGACTGAGTCACTGTGTGCTGTGTATCGCTTTTTTCAGGCAGAGAACGGATTATAAAGTAAACTGCACTGTCCTCACTAGTAAACTCTCTCCACTCAGTCTCTACACTTCTACAGTAACAGTACTCCTCCTAGTCAGCTCCAGTAAATCTCTCTCAGTCTCTTATAATCTAAATGGAGAGGACGCCAGCCACGTCCTCTCCCTATCAATCTCAATGCACGTGTGAAAATGGCGGCGACGCGCGGCTCCTTATATAGAATCCGAGTCTCGCGATAGAATCCGAGCCTCGCGAGAATCCGACAGCGTCATGATGACGTTCGGGCGCGCTCGGGTTAACCGAGCAAGGCGGGAAGATCCGAGTCGCTCGGACCCGTGAAAAAAAACATGAAGTTCTGGCGGGTTCGGATTCAGAGAAACCGAACCCGCTCATCTCTAAGGGGAGGTAGTAGATGCTGACACCTGCGAGCTATCGGGTATCCAAGTTCAATATAGAGTGGCTACATAACCACATTGCGTGGTAATTACAGTACAGCTCTCTTAATTCAGTTAAAGAGTTTATTGGGAGCCCACCTATCAGGACGATATGGATGACTCACAGAATTGTATCACCAGGTACTTATCTGAACTTCCGATGTCCTGTCTACTTCTTCCTTAAAAGTTATTGGCAGCCAGGGCTGTATATAACAGTCTTATTATCTAATAATAATAATAATAATAATAATAATAGTGATGTGCTATAAATATTATGTTTATGTTTATATAGTGATTATTCTGACCAGAGAATGAGTTTATTTGAACAAGAAATGGTTTAATACATTTGTTTGACTACAGGATTCAGAATATTTCAGGACTAATCCTAATATAAGGAGTGATCTCTCGGAATATTGGTGTCATTATATATATTCAGATTCTGTGGCATCTGTTTCTGTGCTCTCTAAATTATACAGTGTTCAAAATATACACATTTTAACAGCGATTGCATATGTGAATTATGTCTCAAATCCATTAATATGTGGAATTGTTTGAAACGGAATACCAACTTTTCAAAACATGTTGTGATGCATTTGCTTGGTTATAGGGCATTGAGTTTCTTAAAGAAATTATTTTTTGAGCCGTAGATGTGGCGCTATATATATAGATGTTATACCTTCTCATGCACCTGTAAATGAATCAAAAAATATTTTCTTCTGATTGCAGATTACAATTATCTCTGTGTAGCTGTTACATTTTTTGACTCACTGACCAGTGATCGCAAAAACACACTATGGTGCGTATTTTACCCAGAAACGGCTATTCGGGACTCACATTTAGAAGATGAGAGGGTCCCACAGGATGCGTTCATCTGAATATGTGTTTGCATCGTGCCAGCCAGTCAGCGGCACCCAGGAGGTGACTTGCTGTTTCCTCAGCCAATCCCCTCCTGTAGTATCCAGCCAATCACAGCCTGCAGTGTCTCCCGCCAGTCCGCCCGCTTTGAATCCTGCACCCCTCTGTGCGCTGACCTGGGCTCCGCCGCCAGAATATGAATCTGTGCTGCAGCGCTGACAGACTGGTTCTGCTCATCCGGTACAGCTCCATCTCCTCCCCGCTGCACGCTCCGCTGCCACACCAAGAGACTGGCCACGCTCACCAGGCACCGTGCCCTCTTCTACAACGGTGAGTACCGCTCCGCATCTGCCCCCCCATCACAGCGGTATGTGTGCCCGGGCTGCAGCATGCTGCGTGTGGTCATTGGTGAATGGTCTTGCTGAAGGTTTCATGTGGCACTGGGGGACGACGACTGGAGGTCATAAGTGGTTACTGCAATGTGCCTCAGCGCTCTACCTGGTGCAATGTACCTCAGTGCTCTACCTGGTGCAATGTGCCTCAGTGCTCTACCTAGTGCAATGTGCCTCAGTGCTCTACCTGGTGCAATGTGCCTCAGTGCTCTTCCTGCTGCAATGTGCCTCAGTGCTCTACCTGGTGCAATGTGTATAACGTGCTCTACCGGGCGCATTGTGTATAACGTGCTCTACCGGGCACATTGTGTATAACGCACTCTACCTGGTGCATTGTGTATAACGTGCTCTACCTGGTGCAATGTTTATATGTGCTCTACCTGGTGCAATGTGTATAACGTGCTCTACCAGGCGCATTGTGTATAACGTGCTCTACCGGGCGCATTGTGTATAACGTGCTCTACCCGGCGCATTGTGTATAATTACGTGCTCTACCTGGCACATTGTGTATAATAACGCCCTCTACCTGGCACAATGTGTATAATAACGTGCTCTACCTTGCGCAATGTAACGTGCTCTACCTGGTGCAATGTGTATAACGTGCTCTGCCTGGCGCAATGTGTATAAAGTGCTCTACCTGGTGCAATGTGTATAACGTGCTCTACCTGGTGCAATTTGTATAAGTCCTCTACCTCGAGCAAAGTGTATGACGTGCTGTACCTGGAGCAAAGTGTATGACGTGCTGTACTTGGAGCAAAGTGTATAACATGCTGTACCCGGAGCAAAGTGTATAACGTGCTGTACCTGGAGAAAAGTGTTTAACATGCTGTACCTGGAGCAACCTTCATTCTGATGGGACCCAGAAAAAGACTGGTAGGACCCCAATTTTTAAAAGTGAGGGGTCCCTGGGACCCACTTTTTTTTGGCTCAGCGCAATCACTGCTGATTTCGCTATACTTTATCCTGTACCTCTGAGAGTGTATATAAATATTAGATGTACTTCAATATTGGATATAATTCCACAATGAGTACAATCTGTACAAAGTGCTCTGCAGGGAGCGGCCAAAAACAGGTTTCCCAATTAGATCTGAAATTAATTAAATAGAGATCTCGAAGATTGTTTATTTGAAACCTGTTTAAACTTTTTATATTTTCAACTTGCTATTAATAAAATACTTGATTGCTTTACCCCTATACCCCTATATTAGGAAGCACTTTAACATCCCTTTCAAGGGTGGGATTTCTATAGGGTAACAATACTTATTAATACCAAAAAGTACCGTATTTTTTGGACCATAAGACGCCCTTTTTCTCCCCAAAAATGTGGGGAAAAAAGTATGTGCGTCTTATGGAGCGAATAAGACGTTTTGCGGGTAGCGCCGGTGGCCGGCGGGTAGCGACGGGTCCTGGATGCTGCTGCTGCGCCGTCATCAGCAGAGCGCCCGCATCTCAGAGCCCATCTCAGCAGCAGAGCCGGCATCATGTGACTCCCCCGCTCCCCCCACCTCCTCCCTCCTCAGGAGTGCACCGCAGGCAGCGTTAGCTGAGAGCCTGGATGCGGGGAACCACTGGTACTGTCAGTATGTGTGTGTGTGTGTGTGTGTGTGTGTGTGTGTGTGTGTCTATGTGTATGCTGGCTCTGATGTGTGTGTGTCTCTGTATGCTGGCTCTGACAGAAGGCTGCACTGTACAGAATCTTTGTAGGAGTCTGAGAAATCACACAGAAATATCTCTTAGAGGTTGGTGAAAGCTAGGGAGGCAGCGCAAGGATGATAAAGCAGAAATGGTTCAGAATTTTTTTTTTTTCCAGTTTTCCTACTCTAAAAACTAGGTGCGTCTTATGGTCCGAAAAATACGGTAATTTCACAGGCTGACAATTAACTGTTGTATGTTATGCCTGTCTTAAAAAATCTGCATTGCGGGATATGTGCGGTCACGTGACCCGTAACGAAGTCATAGTATCACATGATCCAACCGGCCTATCAAGCGCCAGCTGTATCTTACAATGTCCTTCTTCCCAGGGCACAATGCGGGACATATACAGAACTATGGCCCTCATTCCGAGTTGTTCGCTCGCAAGGCGATTTTAGCAGAGTTACACACGCTAAGCCGCCGTCTACTGGGAGTGAATCTTAGCTTCTTAAAATTGCGAACGATGTATTCGCAATATTGCGATTACAAACTTCTTAGCAGTTTCAGAGTAGCTTCAGACTTACTCGGCATCTGCGATCAGTTCAGTGCTTGTCGTTCCTGGTTTGACGTCACAAACACACCCAGCGTTCGCCCAGACACTCCCCCGTTTCTCCAGCCACTCCCGCGTTTTTTCCGGAAACGGTAGCGTTTTTATCCACACGCCTATAAAACGCCATGTTTCCGCCCAGTAACACCCATTTCCTGTCAATCACACTACGATCGCCGGAGCGAAGAAAAAGCCGTGAGTAAAAATACTATCTTCATAGCAAAATTACTTGGCGCAGTCGCAGTGCGAACATTGCGCATGCGTACTAAGCAGAAAAACGCTGCGATGCGAAGATTATTTCCGAGCGAACGACTCGGAATGAGGGCCTATGCCCGGAATCACATGATACTGCCACGTGACCCCTAGTGACTCCTGAAGTCCTATGAGATAGCTAAGATATTTAACTATAGAAACACATTATCTGCTGCTTCTAGGTCCTATAGTAGAAGGGGAAACAGATATATTCTTAAAACCCCTTTCACAAGGGAGCACATTTACTAGATTATCCTGAAAAAAAACATATATAAAAATTCAGCTAATAGTACACTATACCCATATACAAAATGTGCTGGGTGCTGTAGGATTCCTGAGACTGTGCCATCAGTCTGGAAGAAACCATGGTCAGCAGTTTGTACAGGTGCCACGGAGGCCTTGTTTATTTAGGGGGTGTTTGAACTTAAACGCATTGGCTTATGACCAGGTCATACAGATGTTCTGGCTCAAAAGAAACAACATATTCTGTCTGTATGACCTTGCCAAACGGGATCTGGACCCTGAGACAGCACGCTCCCACTCTGCCTGAGGCCTGCACAAACTCCTGGCTGTGTTGCACTTTCTGGCTACTGTCAGCTTTCAGGCTGTGTCTGGCGCAATTATTGGGATCTCACATCCCACCTTTTCAAAAATTCTAAACCAGGTGATGTATACCTTACATACTCATATATTTGTAGTTTGTGTTTTGAGTAATGTTATCTTACATAGTGTTTATGTTAGTTATAGTGATCTCACTCCCCACCTTCTTCCAAATTTTCACACAGGTGTTGGATGCTTTGCAGCCCCATATACAGAGTTTAAAGTGGGGGGGGAATGAGGTGGAACTGAGTTCCACCACCTGTAATGGTAGGGGGAACTAGTTCCACCACCTCCATTGCCCTGCACATTAATTCCAACATTAATTCCAACTGAAAAAATTGCCCCATCACCTATATCAATAGACGATGCATGCGGTGCTAATGTTACTTATGAGCTGCAGCCACATTCCCCTTCCTCAGGTCCTGGTGGCTCCATGGTCTTCCTCTATTTACAGCCCACCTCTCCTAGTACTCACACATACTGTGTCTGTTGGACAGCATTCATCCCCTCCTCAGGTCCCAGTGACTTCCATTTTTGGCACGGTGTATGTATTGTAATGCTGTCACTGCTGCTGAAGTGAAGAGGAGCAGGTTCTGTGCATCTTGAAGACAATATGGGGTATATTTACTAAAAATCTTATTTTTCTGAATGAGGTTAAAATGTAATCACGAATGACATCGAATGTGTGATTTTGCAACTTTTTGAATTTATTACGCCTCATTTACTATGCTGTCGTGTTTTGATTATTACCATTTTTCGATGTCGATGTCATTCGTGTTTTTCCAAGGTAGAATGCGGCCGATTTTGTGGTTTTGCGGCCGTGTTCTCAGGTTTTTTTTACGAATGCGCCATTTTTCAGTTACGGCAGTGTTTTCCCGTTCCCGGACGCGTTTTTCTTCTAAGTTTTGTTTTTGTCACTCGTCCGTGATTGGTTTGATTCGTGATGGAGAAGTGTCTGTGCTCATTACTATAAAACCGCCCCAAACAGTCCGCACCTCGTGGGTTTAGCTAGTGGAGAAGTGAGAGGAAGGTGTGTTTGGAGTTGGTGAGTTGTTAGGAGTTTTTGGCGGTTTTGAGGAGGTTCTTTGCGATTGTTGAGTGCTGTACTGTGTGTGTAAGTAGTCTTGTCATACTTGTTGTGTAGTTATTTAAAAGTCTGTCTAGTTTTTGGTCTTTGTTTTTTTTTACGTCTATTGTCATTGTGAGTGTGTGTGTGTGTGTGTGTGTGTGTGTGTGTGTGTTTGGTGTGTGGTGTGTAGTGGTAGTGGATGAGTGTGTTTACTGTTTTTTTCTCTCAGTGTTATTTGTTGTTTGTCCTGAATATGTCCCAGTCAGAGGTGAGTGTGGTGGAGGAGGTGAGTGAGAGGGAGGAGGTGAGTGAGGTGGAGGAGGTGAGTGAGGTGGAGGAGGTGAGTGAGAGGGAGGAGGTGAGTGAGGTGGAGGAGGTTAGTGAGGAGGATGGGGAGGTTGCTGCTGCGGCCTCGACTGATAGTGACAGTGATGGTGCTGTGGCTCCGCAGCCACGCACCACTACAAAGACGTTCCGCAATGTCAAATTCAGCTACGCAGAGAATATGGCATTGGTGCGGGAGCTGATCAGGTTCCTCATATGTTTACATCACAATAAGGATTTTGCATAAACATAATAGTATGTTCATAAGGACATTCTTCATATTTCTACAGTACGAAAGAGACGCAGCACAGCCAGGCCACAACCCACACTGCCAAGAGATGCAGATGCTGGCGATGCAGGTACGAATGTAGTCTATACACATATTCGGAAAACACATAGAAAAGCAGAATGTTAATGTTTATGTCATCACATAGGTCCTTCTTCATCAAACCCCCCTCCACTAAGGCGCCCATCACAGGGCTCAGATACTCTCCATAGGATGCCTACCAAGAGACGCCGTCTTGAGGCTGAATCTCCAGCAGCATCCTCACCACCACAACGGCGCATCTCCACAGTGTCGGCCCTGCCACCACAAGCCATTTTGGCCAGTCCACAAAGCGAGGATCCACAATCCCCTCAGCTGTCTGGTGAGTAAACATAAAAATTAATTGTAAATAAGTTAAAACACAGTGTGGTAGATGTATTAACCTGGAGAAGGCATAAGGAAGTGATAAACCAGTGATATGTGCTAGGTGATAAAGGCAGCAGCCAAACAGATCCTAACTGTTAATTTACAGATTGGAGCTGATTGGCTTGTGCCTTTATCACCTTGCACATATCACTGGTTTATCACTTCCTTATGCCTTCTCCAGGTTAATTCATCTGCCCCACTGTTTGTGCACAGCCAAAAAAAAATGTGTTACAAATAAAAAGTCATAATTGTAACAATCACCAACAGCAAGCACATGGGGGTAACGTTATTTTTTTGGTTTCATTTTCAGATGTGATGTTGGCCATAGCAACCAATTTTTTTTTTATTTGCTAGAAACAGCTACATAAATGATAACTCTAATCCAATTGTTTTGCATGGCCAACATCACCAGTTCTAAACATAGGGCACCTTAAGACATTTTCAACCATTTTTAAAGATTTCATTTTTTTGCACTATATTTGTTAAAGTTTTGGCCAGACTACTGACTGCCTTGAACAATGTATGAGTGTATTGCTCAACACATTTATTGTATTGTGTGTGTTTTACAAAAGGAAGCTTCATGCACAATATGTAAATGTAGTAATTTGTATTTGTTAGAGTTCTTCGTGTTTGCACATTAATTTAGAGATGAGCGGGTTCGGTTTCTTTGAATCCGAACCCGCACGAACTTCACTTTTTTTTTCACGGGTCCGAGCGACTCGGATCTTCCCGCCTTGCTCGGTTAACCTGAGCGCGCCCGAACGTCATCATGACGCTGTCGGATTCTCGCGAGACTCGGATTCTATATAAGGAGCCGCGCGTCGCCGCCATTTTCACACGTGCATTGAGATTGATAGGGAGAGGACGTGGCTGGCGTCCTCTCCATTAGAATAGATTAGAAGAGAGAGAGAGAGAGAGAGATTGTGCAGACAGAGTTTACCACAGTGACCAGTGCAGTTGTTGTTAAGTTAACTTTTATTTAATATATCCGTTCTCTGCTATATCCGTTCTCTGCCTGAAAAAAACGATACACAGCAGTCACACAGTGTGACTCAGTCTGTGTGCACTCAGCTCAGCCCAGTGTGCTGCACATCAATGTATAAAAGCTTATAATAATTGTGGGGGAGACTGGGGAGCACTGCAGGTTGTTATAGCAGGAGCCAGGAGTACATAATATTATATTAATTTAAAATTAAACAGTGCACACTTTTGCTGCAGGAGTGCCACTGCCAGTGTGACTAGTGGTGACCAGTGCCTGACCACCAGTATAGTAGTATATTGTTGTATACTATCTCTTTATCAACCAGTCTATATTAGCAGCAGACACAGTACAGTGCGGTAGTTCACGGCTGTGGCTACCTCTGTGTCGGCAGTCGGCACTCGGCAGGCAGTCCGTCCATCCATAATTGTATAATTATATACCACCTAACCGTGGTATTTTTTTTTCTTTCTTTATACCGTCGTCATAGTCATACTAGTTGTTACGAGTATACTACTATCTCTTTATCAACCAGTGTACAGTGCGGTAGTTCACGGCTGTGGCTACCTCTGTGTCGGCAGTCGGCAGGCAGTCCGTCCATCCATAATTGTATTATTATAATATATACCACCTAACCGTGGTTTTTTTTTCATTCTTTATACCGTCATAGTGTCATACTAGTTGTTACGAGTATACTACTATCTCTTTATCAACCAGTGTACAGTGCGGTAGTTCACGGCTGTGGCTACCTCTGTGTCGGCAGTCGGCAGGCAGTCCGTCCATCCATAATTGTATTATAATATATACCACCTAACCGTGGTTTTTTTTTCATTCTTTATACCGTCATAGCGTCATACTAGTTGTTACGAGTATACTACTATCTCTTTATCAACCAGTGTACAGTGCGGTAGTTCACGGCTGTGGCTACCTCTGTGTCGGCAGTCGGCAGGCAGTCCGTCCATCCATAATTGTATTATAATATATACCACCTAACCGTGGTTTTTTTTTCATTCTTTATACCGTCATAGTCAGTCATACTAGTTGTTACGAGTATACTACTATCTCTTTATCAACCAGTGTACAGTGCGGTAGTTCACGGCTGTGGCTACCTCTGTGTCGGAACTCGGCAGGCAGTCCGTCCATCCATAATTGTATTACAATATATACCACCTAACCGTGGTTTTTTTTTCATTCTTTATACCGTCATAGTCAGTCATACTAGTTGTTACGAGTATACTACTATCTCTTTATCAACCAGTGTACAGTGCGGTAGTTCACGGCTGTGGCTACCTCTGTGTCGGCACTCGGCAGGCAGTCCGTCCATCCATAATTGTATTACAATATATACCACCTAACCGTGGTTTTTTTATACCACCTAACCGTGGCAGTCCGTCCATAATTGTATACTAGTATCCAATCCATCCATCTCCATTGTTTACCTGAGGTGCCTTTTAGTTCTGCCTATAAAATATGGAGAACAAAAAAGTTGAGGTTCCAAAATTAGGGAAAGATCAAGATCCACTTCCACCTCGTGCTGAAGCTGCTGCCACTAGTCATGGCCGAGACGATGAAATGCCAGCAACGTCGTCTGCCAAGGCCGATGCCCAATGTCATAGTACAGAGCATGTCAAATCCAAAACACCAAATATCAGAAAAAAAAGGACTCCAAAACCTAAAATAAAATTGTCGGAGGAGAAGCGTAAACTTGCCAATATGCCATTTACCACACGGAGTGGCAAGGAACGGCTGAGGCCCTGGCCTATGTTCATGGCTAGTGGTTCAGCTTCACATGAGGATGGAAGCACTCAGCCTCTCGCTAGAAAACTGAAAAGACTCAAGCTGGCAAAAGCACCGCAAAGAACTGTGCGTTCTTTGAAATCCCAAATCCACAAGGAGAGTCCAATTGTGTCGGTTGCGATGCCTGACCTTCCCAACACTGGACGTGAAGAGCATGCGCCTTCCACTATTTGCATGCCCCCTGCAAGTGCTGGAAGGAGCACCCGCAGTCCAGTTCCTGATAGTCAGATTGAAGATGTCAGTGTTGAAGTACACCAGGATGAGGAGGATATGGGTGTTGCTGGCGCTGGGGAGGAAATTGACCAGAAGGATTCTGATGGTGAGGTGGTTTGTTTAAGTCAGGCACCCGGGGAGACACCTGTTGTCCGTGGGAGGAATATGGCCGTTGACATGCCAGGTGAAAATACCAAAAAAATCAGCTCTTCGGTGTGGAGGTATTTCACCAGAAATGCGGACAACAGGTGTCAAGCCGTGTGTTCCCTTTGTCAAGCTGTAATAAGTAGGGGTAAGGACGTTAACCACCTCGGAACATCCTCCCTTATACGTCACCTGCAGCGCATTCATAATAAGTCAGTGACAAGTTCAAAAACTTTGGGTGACAGCGGAAGCAGTCCACTGACCAGTAAATCCCTTCCTCTTGTAACCAAGCTCACGCAAACCACCCCACCAACTCCCTCAGTGTCAATTTCCTCCTTCCCCAGGAATGCCAATAGTCCTGCAGGCCATGTCACTGGCAAGTCTGACGAGTCCTCTCCTGCCTGGGATTCCTCCGATGCATCCTTGCGTGTAACGCCTACTGCTGCTGGCGCTGCTGTTGTTGCCGCTGGGAGTCGATGGTCATCCCAGAGGGGAAGTCGTAAGCCCACTTGTACTACTTCCAGTAAGCAATTGACTGTTCAACAGTCCTTTGCGAGGAAGATGAAATATCACAGCAGTCATCCTACTGCAAAGCAGATAACTGAGTCCTTGACAACTATGTTGGTGTTAGACGTGCGTCCGGTATCCGCCGTTAGTTCACAGGGAACTAGACAATTTATTGAGGCAGTGTGCCCCCGTTACCAAATACCATCTAGGTTCCACTTCTCTAGGCAGGCGATACCGAGAATGTACACGGACGTCAGAAAAAGACTCACCAGTGTCCTAAAAAATGCAGTTGTACCCAATGTCCACTTAACCACGGACATGTGGACAAGTGGAGCAGGGCAGGGTCAGGACTATATGACTGTGACAGCCCACTGGGTAGATGTATGGACTCCCGCCGCAAGAACAGCAGCGGCGGCACCAGTAGCAGCATCTCGCAAACGCCAACTCTTTCCTAGGCAGGCTACGCTTTGTATCACCGCTTTCCAGAATACGCACACAGCTGAAAACCTCTTACGGCAACTGAGGAAGATCATCGCGGAATGGCTTACCCCAATTGGACTCTCCTGTGGATTTGTGGCATCGGACAACGCCAGCAATATTGTGTGTGCATTAAATATGGGCAAATTCCAGCACGTCCCATGTTTTGCACATACCTTGAATTTGGTGGTGCAGAATTTTTTTAAAAACGACAGGGGCGTGCAAGAGATGCTGTCGGTGGCCAGAAAAATTGCGGGACACTTTCGGCGTACAGGCACCACGTACAGAAGACTGGAGCACCACCAAAAACTACTGAACCTGCCCTGCCATCATCTGAAGCAAGAAGTGGTAACGAGGTGCAATTCAACCCTCTATATGCTTCAGAGGTTGGAGGAGCAGCAAAAGGCCATTCAAGCCTATACAATTGAGCACGATATAGGAGATGGAATGCACCTGTCTCAAGTGCAGTGGAGAATGATTTCAACGTTGTGCAAGGTTCTGATGCCCTTTGAACTTGCCACACGTGAAGTCAGTTCAGACACTGCCAGCCTGAGTCAGGTCATTCCCCTCATCAGGCTTTTGCAGAAGAAGCTGGAGGCATTGAAGAAGGAGCTAACACGGAGCGATTCCGCTAGGCATGTGGGACTTGTGGATGCAGCCCTTAATTCGCTTAACAAGGATTCACGGGTGGTCAATCTGTTGAAATCAGAGCACTACATTTTGGCCACCGTGCTCGATCCTAGATTTAAAGCCTACCTTGGATCTCTCTTTCCGGCAGACACAGGTCTGCTGGGGTTGAAAGACCTGCTGGTGACAAAATTGTCAAGTCAAGCGGAACGCGACCTGTCAACATCTCCTCCTTCACATTCTCCCGCAACTGGGGGTGCGAGGAAAAGGCTCAGAATTCCGAGCCCACCCGCTGGCGGTGATGCAGGGCAGTCTGGAGCGACTGCTGATGCTGACATCTGGTCCGGACTGAAGGACCTGACAACGATTACGGACATGTCGTCTACTGTCACTGCATATGATTCTCTCAACATTGATAGAATGGTGGAGGATTATATGAGTGACCGCATCCAAGTAGGCACGTCACACAGTCCGTACTTATACTGGCAGGAAAAAGAGGCAATTTGGAGGCCCTTGCACAAACTGGCTTTATTCTACCTAAGTTGCCCTCCCACAAGTGTGTACTCCGAAAGAGTGTTTAGTGCCGCCGCTCACCTTGTCAGCAATCGGCGTACGAGGTTACATCCAGAAAATGTGGAGAAGATGATGTTCATTAAAATGAATTATAATCAATTCCTCCGCGGAGACATTGACCAGCAGCAATTGCCTCCACAAAGTACACAGGGAGCTGAGATGGTGGATTCCAGTGGGGACGAATTGATAATCTGTGAGGAGGGGGATGTACACGGTGATATATCGGAGGGTGAAGATGAGGTGGACATCTTGCCTCTGTAGAGCCAGTTTGTGCAAGGAGAGATTAATTGCTTCTTTTTTGGGGGGGGTCCAAACCAACCCGTCATATCAGTCACAGTCGTGTGGCAGACCCTGTCACTGAAATGATGGGTTGGTTAAAGTGTGCATGTCCTGTTTTGTTTATACAACATAAGGGTGGGTGGGAGGGCCCAAGGATAATTCCATCTTGCACCTCTTTTTTCTTTTCTTTTTCTTTGCATCATGTGCTGATTGGGGAGGGTTTTTTGGAAGGGACATCCTGCGTGACACTGCAGTGCCACTCCTAGATGGGCCCGGTGTTTGTGTCGGCCACTAGGGTCGCTAATCTTACTCACACAGCTACCTCATTGCGCCTCTTTTTTTCTTTGCATCATGTGCTGTTTGGGGAGGGTTTTTTGGAAGGGACATCCTGCGTGACACTGCAGTGCCACTCCTAGATGGGCCCGGTGTTTGTGTCGGCCACTAGGGTCGCTAATCTTACTCACACAGTCAGCTACCTCATTGCGCCTCTTTTTTTCTTTGCGTCATGTGCTGTTTGGGGAGGGTTTTTTGGAAGGGCCATCCTGCGTGACACTGCAGTGCCACTCCTAGATGGGCCCGGTGTTTGTGTCGGCCACTAGGGTCGCTAATCTTACTCACACAGCTACCTCATTGCGCCTCTTTTTTTCTTTGCGTCATGTGCTGTTTGGGGAGGGTTTTTTGGAAGGGCCATCCTGCGTGACACTGCAGTGCCACTCCTAGATGGGCCCGGTGTTTGTGTCGGCCACTAGGGTCGCTAATCTTACTCACACAGCTACCTCATTGCGCCTCTTTTTTTCTTTGCGTCATGTGCTGTTTGGGGAGGGTTTTTTGGAAGGGACATCCTGCGTGACACTGCAGTGCCACTCCTAGATGGGCCCGGTGTTTGTGTCGGCCACTAGGGTCGCTTATCTTACTCACACAGCGACCTCGGTGCAAATTTTAGGACTAAAAATAATATTGTGAGGTGTGAGGTATTCAGAATAGACTGAAAATGAGTGTAAATTATGGTTTTTGAGGTTAATAATACTTTGGGATCAAAATGACCCCCAAATTCTATGATTTAAGCTGTTTTTTAGTGTTTTTGGAAAAAAACACCCGAATCCAAAACACACCCGAATCCGACAAAAATAATTCGGTGAGGTTTTGCCAAAACGCGTTCGAACCCAAAACACGGCCGCGGAACCGAACCCAAAACCAAAACACAAAACCCGAAAAATTTCAGGCGCTCATCTCTACATTAATTATGGCTCAGAGTCCAACAATTCCCTCAAACATTTTTCAACTGAGTAGGGAACGTTAGAAGCCACATATTTCTACAAAAAGGTGAGCTACATAGTTAAGTTTAGGCCACAATCTATTGATCATTTCCAACATGATTATTAAGAAGTAATGCAGGTTGACGTAAAGCTATAAAAAGACCAATGCAAAATATTGACTAAATAGTGGCTGTCTTCAACCCCATACAGAACCACCCATCATGCCCGAGGATGCCCAGCAGGAATCTGACTTGCAGGATACATACACACTACACCTGCAAGCGATAGATCCTACCCAGCCAACCACGCCGCAGGACATAACCCAACCACCCCAAACATCCCATAGCCCCCAATTGAGCCCAACACCACCCCAGCAACAAATGGCCCCAGCGTTTTGGAGCAGTTGGGCAACACAACAGGTGCAACACTATGCCTGCCTGAACACCCACACCCAATACCTTGCCAGTCTGCCCCATCATCTGCCTAGACTCAGTCGGAACTCAGGCAAACTGAAAGTTCAGGTTGGCAGAATTGCCAATTCAATGGAGCAGATGAGGGCAGACAACAGCCAAATGCAAGCCAATTTGCTACGAATCATGGATGACCAACAGCGGCAGCAACAAGCCCTCATTCAAATTATTCAACACAACCAACTGATAAACGAAAACCACTCCCGAATTATTGCCAACAACACTGCCGCTAATACACAACTGACTGCAAGCATAAACAACCTGAGCCAAAGCCTTAATGTGTTGGCATCACACCAACTAACCTCAAGCTCGGGAACAACCACACCAAGCCAGACCCCAGTTACCTCCCCAGTTAGACGCTCCAGCAGAACACGGACCAACGAACCAGGCCAATCCTCTGCACCCAGCACACAAAAAAAAAAAATGATGAAGGCTGCAGCAAATAGTTCTTTACAAATAATGTTTTGGGAATTGTTTCACAAAAAATGCCTGTGTTCGAAGTAATAAATTATTCACATGCATTATGTGTATTGTTTAATTTGCTAATGAGTGACAGTGTAAGTTATACATTTTATTGCCTTACTGTAAACAACATGAGAAATAACAAACATTAACGCAACACAAACATAATTATGACCAATAAAACATTTTATAATAGTGGTTAAGCAAGGTTATTTATGACTAAATAATACTTACCGTTAAAAAAATGCAGATTCACTTCTTGCCTTACCTGCCTTCCTACATCTGTACTCACACTGTCGCCAGGTGTTTCTAAATCACCTACTTGCTGACTGTTTTCTTCATCAACAACATGTGGCAGATGTTTGCGCAAACGCATGTTATGAAGAAAACAGCAGCAGAACACAATCCTAGTCACCTTTGAGGGACTATACAACAAAAGCCCTGCAGACTTATCCAGACACCGAAACCTAGATTTCAGCACCCCAAAACATCTTTCTATCACATTCCGCGTGGACTTATGTGCATTATTATAATTGTATTCAGCAGGAGAATCAGGTTGGGACAATGGAGTAAGGAGCCAAGAGTAGCAGCCATAACCACCATCACCTGAAAGACAGATATAGGCAAAATTAGGACATGTGGTTTATGGGAAATAAAATAAAAAAATAATGAGGTTGAAGTTACCACACATACACACAACACACTTGGAACATACCCAGCAGCCATCCATCCATCAGGCATTTGTCCGGCCTCAAACTTATCATAGAGGGATGACTGACTGAGGATGAAGGAGTCATGGCAGCTACCAGGGTAACCCGCAACAACACTCATAATTGTTAAATTTGCATCAAAAACCACCTGGACAGTAGTGGATTGGCCCAGATGTCTATTGGTATAAATATATTGCCTGCCCCTAGGTGGGCTCAGCTCAACATGTGTGCAATCTATGGCACCCAGCACATTGGCCATGCCAGCAAGCTCACAGAAAGCTACCCTGACTGCATGCCACTGCTACTCCTGGGTAGGGAAGCAGATAGAGGCATCTATGTGGGCATCCAAGACATCCAAAACCTGAGTGGACATTACAAAATATAAGGTGAGTGTCATGACCTGTAATCAATACTATACTGTGTTATATTACATAACAGAAGCACCACTTAGACATAGACGTGTATGTATGTTTTAGCTCACCTGAATGAAATATTTTGAAAAGGTGGGCTGTGAGATACCAATTACATCACCAGTCACAGCCTGGAAGCTGCCAGTAGCCGTAAAGTGCAACACAGCCAGGAGTTTGTGCAGGCCTGAGACAGAGTGAGAGCGTGCTGTCTCAGGGTCTAGGTCCAGTTTGACAAGGTCATACAGACGGAAAATGTTGTTTCTATTTAGCCGGAACATCTGTATGACCTGGTCATTGGCCAATGCATTCAAGTTTAAACACCCTGTGACGACCCCGGGTTCATGTGTGCATTATTCTCGCCTTTTGCTATCTCTGCCTTGAGAAAGGCAGCGTTTAAAGCTCTGCACTGCACCCCGAGGTCGCTACCGAGTTCCCAAGATCACACAGTAAGAATGCAATAGCAAGGTACAACGGTACCTTTATTTTCATACACACTAATTATACAGGAAAATCCGTAACACACTTTGTACAATATATACAGGTAGAATTAATAATGATTGCGATTAAGATTATATCACAGAAAGAACTACACAAAGCAACAACTCCTGCCCCTACACAGTCACTAGCCACCTCAGGGAATACTTGCGTTTGGCGACTCCTTGCGGATACTGGTTTGCTGATCCCGGCCGCATGGCCTGATGGTCCTCTACCATGCAGAGGTAGGGTGTGCTGACCAGTCACCCGGCTCCAGCCGGCACACCAGTCACACACCTGGGACAGCTCCCGATGGAGCTAACGCTTAACTGTGTAGACTGGACCCTCTGCACAAAGCCAGGTCTCCAGACAAACGGGCTGACAGGATCTCTCGACTCCTGGCAACAGCCTGCATTTCCTTAGTCAGAATGCCCCTCCAATCTCTCTGCAGGCCTTTTTGAAACCTCCTAAACTCCCATGCTGCTTTGCTCACCTGGTGATGCGGCAGGGTGCCCTGATTGGAGGGATTTTCAATCCTAATATTTAAACGTGTCCAGGGACACCAGGGGACCCCTGTGGCTTTGGAGTCACTAAGTCTACTGGCAGGCCATCCAGAACAAAGGGCACTAATTATGGAGATAAGAAGGTTGGCTCCCCCCTGGCCATAACCTGAGTGGAAGTTAACCCCGTATAGTCATTTGTGATGTCACAGCCTCCTCAGCTAAGTGATGCCTCCTGTGAAGGGGGGGGGGCTGTGACAGAGGGGGGGGGTCAGCCCTGCACTTTTGGTACATCACATAGCCAGATGTCCTTGACCGTTTACCTGGCTGGGCACCGACCTGACACCAAGCACTTACCTCTATTAGTGCAATACAATACAATACAATCACACATATACATTTCATAGGCATTGTGTAGGGAGCAAATCAGGGCTAGAAAGATATTCACTGAGAGTCACAACCATATAAAGAAAAGGGACAATTGCCTAAATACATATGTCCACTGCATACAGTAGTATGGGGTATACAGCTCAGATACGAATAACAGCTGGGTGTTATACAGGATAAAATACAGTTATCTCTGGCATTCTGCCATCACTACTGAAGCGCAGAACAAGGCTGGCCAAAAAATATGCGACGTGACGTGGGCATGGCCACGTTCCGTCACACACCCCATAAAAAAACGAGGCCTACGCAGCCTCCGCGGAACCTCTACAACCTACTGACCATGTTCACTTTCCTGGCCCTGGTTTATTGTTGCCTCATGGAGCAGTCTCAGGTATCCCCCAGCAAACAAGAAATCAGTACTACACACGCCAGCAGCCATTTCAGAGTGAGAGATGTGAAAAATGTTCTTGGGTCCCTTTTAAAGCTCAAAAAATGCAGGTGTGAGTAATGTATAATTGGTAACACATGTAAACATGCTTCTCAAAAGCAGGTCTACTTTTTTTTAGGCTTTTTTTACGATTTGTATTTTTTCACGCCCGTACATGCATTTTCACGGTAGTGATTTCAAATACGAATGCATAGTAAATGACCGAGTTCTATACCTAAACAGCCGCGTTTGACCGATGGTGTATTCATTCGTATTTTTACTACACAGCCGTAAAAAAAATACGAATGCCATCATCACTGCCGAGATTTGAGTTTAGTAAATTCCCGAGATGACACTTTGAACAAAAAACTCCAAATCAGTCAAAATCGGCAGCTTAGTAAATATACCCCAAAATGAGAGGGAGCTGGTGGGACAAGAGAGGTGGGAAAGCTGCTGGAGGGACACAGGCGGTGAACTACTGGAGAGACAGAGGCAGAGATGTGTATAATGGGTACTACTGTGGGCATTATGTGTATAAGCAGCACTATTGTGGGCATTATGAGTAAGGAGCACTACTGTTGTGCTCATTATGTGTAAGGGGCACTACTACTGTGGGCATTTTGCATATAAGTGCCACTTCTGCAGCCATTATGTGTATAAGTGGCACTACTGTGGTTATAATGTGTAAGGGGCACTACTACTGTGGGAATTCTGTATATAAGCAGTACTACCACTGTGAGCATTTTGCATATAAGTGGCACTTCTATTGGCATTAAGTGTATAAGTGGCACTACTGTGGTCATTTTGTGTAAGAGGCACTACAACTGTGGGCATTATGTGTAAGGGGCACTGCTACTGTGGGCATTCTGTATATAAGCAGCACTACTACTGTGGGCATTTTGTAAATAAGTGGCACTTCTATTGGCATTATGTGTATAAGTGGCACTACTGTGGGCATTATGTGTAAGGGGCACTATTGTGTGGCATAACATGTATACAGGGTACCTTTGTGTAGTGCAATGTGAATAAAGGGCAGTACTGAGTAAAGTAACCTGAATAAGGGGCATTACTATGTGGCGTAATAGGAATCAGGGATTGTGATACTGTGTGGTGTAATTTGAATTGGGGGTACTATTATGTGACCACACTGCTTCTTTGTGGGATCAATTTCCCTTTACAAAGTATGGGAAGTAGGACACTAATTTATAGTTTGTGGGGGGTGCCAAAAGTGCTAGCACTGGCTTCGCTTAATGTGTGTGTGTTGGGGGTAGGTGGTAGGGTAAATGAGTTCAACCACCATTCCAGGACCACTTTAAGCCTGGCCCATATGGATGCCTCTATCTGCTTCCCTACCCCGGAGTCTCAGTGGCATGCAGTCAGGGTAGCTTTCTATTGCTTCGCTGGCATGCCCAATGTGCTAGGTGCGATAGATTGCACACATGTTTAGCTGAGACCACCTATGGGCAGGCAGTACATTTACACCAATAGACATCTTGACCAGTCTACTAATGTACAGGTGGTTTGTGATGCAAAACTAAAAATAATGAGTGTTGTTGATGGTTACCCTGGCGGCTGTCATGACTCCTTTATCCTCAGTCAATCATCCCTCTTTGACAAATGCCAGATGGATGGCTGTTGGGTGTGTAACTACTTATATATTTAAATGTTTGCAGAAAAAATATCCCACTATGTAACCAAGGTGTTGCTGTATGCCTACTTTACAGTCTATACTACTGTATATACTGTATGTCTTTCAGGTGATGGGGGATATGGCTGTATCTCTTGGCTTCCATTATCGTGCCCTGATTCTCCTGCTGAACACAATTACAATCATGCACATAAAGCCACTCGTAATGTGATAGAAAGATGTTTTGGTGTGCTGAAATCTAAGTATGCTGGCCTTTAGTTGTATAGTCCCTTAAAGGTGACTAGGAGTGTGTTCTGTTGCAGTTTTCTTCATAACATGTGTTTGCAACAACATCTGCCACATGTTGATGATGAGGAGGATGAAGAAAACCGTCAGCAAGTAGAGGAGTTTGAACCATCTGGCGATACTTGGAGTACAGATGTAGGGAGGGAGGTAAGGCAGGAAGTCATTAAACTTCATTTTTCAGGTAAGTACTGTATATTTTTTCCACTATGTTTAATTTGTGGTTTTAACTATAGACACATATATATGTACTAAATAACACTGCATTTGGTAAATACAATTGCTGTATGTGTAATATATGCTTATTTGTTGCCTACATTTACATGTGTGTTGTGAATGGATGAATAATGTAGAGAACCAAAAAATACACACAAAAGCATTTATTAGTGTGTTTTGTTTTGTAAAACCAGCATGATTTTTGTGGCAAACCACATAATAAGAAAACATGCCATTTCCTCTGTTCTTTGTATTTATGCTTGGTAAGAAACATAATATTGCAGCAAAACCACATAATGAGAAAATATTACATTGGCATAATGTAAAAACATGGCATTGTTATAATGCAAAAAAAAACATGGTCTTGTCTTATTGATTAAACATGGCATTGTACGAAAGAGAAAACATGGCATTGTTATAATGAAAAAACATGGCCTTGTATTAATGAGAATTGGTCTTACTGTAGAAAAGAGTAAAGATTGTATTGTATTAATGAAAACTGGTCTTACTGTAAAAATGAGTAATGATGGCCTTGTATTAGTGAGAATTGGTCTTACTGTAAAAAAGAGTAAAGATGGCCTTGTACTAATGAGAATCGGTCTTACTGTAAAAAATAGTAGGAAAAAACAATGGTTCCCTAATGCACACCGAGGGAAAAATATTACTACATAATAGTCAGATTATACGGAGATCTTGGTTGCGTATATCTGCAGATATAGGGTTAAGCCCCCAGGCCGATCGACAAGGCCTCTCCGTCACTGGGGGTCCCTAATACTAGGTATGGGTCCGGGGTGCAGGACCCCATCATGTCGGCTCAGGTCGGCTACCCCAGGTCAGCACACAGGTGAAAATTAATAAGGGTTAATAGGAAGCACAGAAGTGCTATGTAAGTGGTGTGATTAAAATAATACAAAAATATATACAAAGTGATAGGGAAAATCATAAGTGTTAATAAAGTGTTAGGGTGTGCCGACCTGAAGCAGCCCAGCCACACCGACACAGGGGCCACCACACCCCACACCCACCCCATAAATAATTACAAATATGTCTGGGTTGAATTCCCAGTGTAAGGCCACATGGTAATGGCTCCTACAGCATCTGAGAGCCAGCTTACCTGGAGATACCCCTAGCTTCTCCTATGGCAGTCTAGAGTCAGCAATCCCTCCTAATGCTGACCCTTCCATGCCTCTCAATACAATACAAAAAATGCAAACAATGAAAAAATACAAAAAATGGAGTAGCTCACCATTTTTTGTATTGTAAAAAATAGTAGACTGCACTGTATTAATGAGAATTGTTGTTATTGTAAAAAAGAGGAAGCATTGCTCTGTATAAAAAAAATCTTGGCCTAGTAATTGAGACTAAACATGGCATTCTCATAATGTGAAAACATGGCAATTACTCTGTCCTTGATAGAGTTAAACGTAACATGTTTTTGTTTATGCAAAAGAATGAACTCCCACACAGCAGTTTATTTATTTTTTGCTCCTTTTGATGATGCTGCGCCTTTTCCAGTGACATGTTGCTGTGTACGGGTGGAGTGCTTGGTGGCGAGGTAACTGGAGAAATTAATGAAGTTGGTGTCCCTGTGCTGTTGCCTGGTTGTTCACCTTGTTGTGTTGTGAGGTGCTGGTTCAGGTTACTCAGTGTAGCATTGAGGTCTCTTGTTGCTGCTGTGTGACTCTCCATAATGCAGCTGAAGCTCTGGAGTAACATTTGGTTGCTATCCAAAATGTGGAATGTGGTTTTGGTGCTGTCTCTGTTGTTCATCCATTATTCTCTGGAATGTGTCCATCATATGTGTGTTGTCTGATCACATTAATTCAAGTGCGTTAGCAATTCTAATGACTTGAACATTTTCTCTGCTTACATTGTGACTAATTCTGGGTAGATGATGGGCCAGACTTCCTTTAAATTGAGCCTGCTTACGCAGACATTCCAGGTTATTTACCTGCTGTGTTGTCCAAGTGCTCCAAAGTGCTCCAAAAAACCTGATCCTGTGTCTGTACTTGTAGTGATGGGGGCTGATTTGTGGTGCAGGTGTGGTTTGACTTGGAGGAGTACTCACACGTGGTGGTGCTGTTATAGGTGGATCAATTGCCTCTAAATTCAAAACAAACGTATCCTCCATTTGTGAGTCATGATTGGGGTCCTGCTTGTTGTTGTTTGGATCTGTTGGGTCTGTATTGAAAGAACATTTTTGATTATTTTTTATTTTAATGTTATAATGTATGTTTCACCAATTAAAGACACAATACATTTTAATGATTAAAAATGGTGTTGGTGGCAAGAACAGACATTCATAAAAATAGTATGCTTTACATGGGTGTGTTCAGAACCAACCATACACATATTTTTTGTGATAATGTTCCAACATTATTTAAAAATATACATAATCACCACACCCAGAATGTTGGTAGCGTACTCTTTGAAAGATAGGCCTTGTGTTTTTGGTGCAGGCCATACAGGTTAATATGGTACTCTGTGGCTGTAGTCGCCAACCACAAATTTGTGAGACACCTGTGAGTCCATAATAGTTTTTGTAACACTGGTTGTTGTTGGTGTTCCGGCGTACATATGGTATTCATTGGTATCCTTACAGACTGCATAATCCATATCAGCCCTGTGTACATATATGTCCTAAAGTTGTGTGTTTTTTTACTCACCAGGCAGCTGTGGGGATTGTGGTGGCCTTGACAGAGGACTCTCCAATAGTTGGAGTGGTGGCCTTGATGAAACATTGGAAACGTGCCGTTGTGGTGGCGAAACAATGTGTGGCCTGGTATGCACATCCTGGCTGTTTTTCTTGTGGTGCATGTGTCTTGGCCTGGTCGAAACATCTGGACACCACTTTCTGGGAGGAGACTCTTGTGTGAATGGTCCTAAACAAAAACCACCAATTAATATTATGCAAGACATTTGCCTCCTTTAAAAATACAAACAAGAAATAATGACCAGCTTCCCCTTCATCCTCATATTCTGGCTGAGTGTGGGAAGGCCGCACTGTCTTTTTGGCCACTGGAAAATAATATGGTACATGTGTTGAAAAACTGCAAGTTGCCATAGTAATAATTATGCATAATATGTGTTATTGTTTCAATACATACACACTAGAGATGAGCGGTTTCGGTTCGTTGAGATCCGAACCCCCCCGAACTTGACGTGGCTTACACGGGTCAGAGGCAGCCTCGGTTCTTCCCGCCTTACTCGCAAAACCCGAACGAGGCAAAACGTCATCATCCCACTGTCGGATTCTCGCGAGATTCGTATTCCATATAAAGAGCCGCGCATCGCTGCCATTTTCACTCGTGCATTGTAGATTGAGCGGAGAGGACGTGGCTACGTTCTCTGCCTGAATAGCCCAATATCAGCAAAATATCAGCTCAGTATCTGTGCTCAGTATCAGTGCTGCATTGTGGTGACCAGTATACTACTCAGTTCTGGACGTGTCTGCAGGAGCTCCTGGGCTCCATCTGGTTACCTGAGGGATCCCGCCCCCTCTCCCAGCTGTGGGAGCTTGGGAGCGGGCAGCTGTGCTAGGGGATTCCCCTGCCTGGAAGGGCCCGGCTGGGGTCTCTGTCTCTAATTATTAGGGGGTGCCTGGAGGTACCCTTTTACCATGAGGAGGTCCCGGAGGATTTTACAGGCTTCCCCAGTAAAAGTTAAAAAGAAAATAAATGAAAAAACATCTGGAAGGACTGCAATGGCGGCTGCCGCAAAGGAGCAGAAGGTAAAGCAGCTGGAGTCAAGATCGTATTGCCTAGGACCTGAGGGGGCTAGAGGTATGCAATATAACCCCTCCGTGCAAAGGGGGGGTACTTCGGAACAAGCAGCGCTGAATGCGGAGATCCCCGAAGTCAGAGCCGCAAAAGGTCCTCTTGCTGAAGGGGAAATTGTGCCTGCAGGTCCGTCTAAAGAAGGGGAGCGGCGAACGGAGCCGCAAGGAGCGGAGAAAACCCAAGAAGGGTCCCTGTCCGTGGTAGCCCCCCTTCCAGTGCTAATAGCAGGTACTCCTGGAGGTGGTGTAGCCTCTGGGGGGTATGCTGTGGTGGCCGGGAGTCCCTGTAAAGGGGGATGGGGAAAGCTGCAGGACGAAGGAGAGCGGCTGGTGCCGCTGGTTGAAAAAAGAAAAGAAAAAGAAATGGAAAAAGTATCCTGGTATGAAGCCTCCCCCGAGCCTCCTGAGCAGGCAGATAGTACCTTTGGGGGCAAGCTAGATCCTAGGGGGGGATCTGCGGATGCTGGGGGGTTAGGGGTTAAAGAAAAGGAGGAGTGCAGTATGGAGGAGAGTTTGGCATCGGAGGGGTTAAACTCAGAATCGGAGGAAGATTCAAGTACAGAAGAGATCCTGGCAGGAATGTCATTACAAGAGTTAATATATGAATCCAAGAAAGTTAATAACCACATCACAGAGGCAAGGAAGAAAAGGAACAAGTGTCAGGTATGGGAAAGACAACGGTACAGGGACCAAATAGAAGATCTTACCCTGTATCTGGCACGTATAAAGGAGAAAATGGTGGCTGCCCAGGAGGATTTTAGCAAGAAGGGAAATGAAGAAAATCCTCCGGCACGGCAAGGGTTAACAGCATTGCCAGCTGCTAAGGATTCCCCTGTAGCGATGCAAGGTCCAGCGGAGAAGGGGGAGCGGCCCCAGAACGGAGTCCCGGGTGACGGGGAAGTGGAGGAGGAGCCAGCAGTAGCACAGTACCAAGGGAGTAGAGGGAACCCTGATGACGCGGCCAGTGGAAAGGAGAGTCCAGTTTCTATGGAGGCAGAGGGGAAGTCTGTGGCAGAAGTTGAAACTACTCCGGCTGGCGGAAAAAAAAATGAGACGGAGCGCCCAGCACAGCGGCAGCAGGGGGATACTGGAGATGTGGCAGGTAAAGGAAAGAGTGGAAAGGTGAATGGAGCTGCAAGTGCCAGGACCAAGGTATCAGAGAGGAGTGGTGCGGGGATCCCGGTGGTAAATCAGAAGATGTCAGAGGATGGCCCGACCAGCATGAGTAGTGGCAAAACAGCTGCGCAGAATGGAAAGGAGCTTACTGGAGACAGTAAGCTGGAGGTGAGTGACCTTAGCAAAGAAAGAAAGGAGGCAACTGGGGGAGCACCAGAATCTTTTTTGGGTGGAGGGGGCCCAGTTGGGCTTTTCAGGGGGGAGGGGGGCCAAGGTGGAAGCAAAGAGAACTTAAAAGAAAGTATAAAAATTAAGAAAAATGAAAGTGAGAAGTCTAGCAAAGTCCAAGGTCAACCAAGGCTGGACAAAAAACTACTTTCAGAACATGAAAGGGAAGTTGTGGAAACTGTGTATGGAAATTTGCAGGCACCTGAGAGGATGCGGGCCGCTGCAAAGCTGATAAGTACAGTAACTCTGAAACATAAAGACAAAAGCAAGAACTTGGTGCCTGGTAAAGAAAAAATAAATGTGATACCTATTCTTGTTCCACCCCCAGGCCCTACCCCTGTCTTTGGTGCTGCTACAGGTACTGATGGTGTATTGAGGGAAGTGGAAACTTCTTATGCCAAGGTACTGAGCAATCCAATTGTTTCAGGGCAGGGTGGAGATGCGGGGGGAGGTAATGCAGAAGCGGGAGGGTTCGGTAGAAGAAAAATAATACATTTTAAGTGGGTGGGTGAAGGGGGCGCCCCTTCAAAAGTAGATTTCTTAAGGAAATTTTTTGATTTGGGTTTTGTGGCCAGGCAGTTGTACTCCTGCATTCACCCTGTGAACTCAAATGAGTTTGATGTGGCCTTTATGGCAAACAGGGTGATGCAGGAGTGTTTCTCAAAGTTGTCTGATCTGGAAGAGGGGAGTTTTTTCAATAATTTTACTTTCTTCATGACGGGGAAGGTGGATAGCACAAGAGTGTCTATTCTTGTGCGAAATGAGACAATTCCAGAGAACGACATAAAATATTGGTTGAGCAGGCATTGTGAGAAAATACTAAGCCTTGAGAAGTCGGACTATACGTTGGGGGTGTGGGGTGGAGCATGGTCTGCAAATGTGTGTTTGACGAAAAGCTGTGAGGGGGTGAAACATCTGCCGTCCGCCGCGTATATTGGCCGCGATCGCATTCAGGTGTTCTACCAGGGCCAGCCGAAGACTTGCTTCAAGTGTGGTGGCCCTGGGCATTTGAGCCATGAATGCGACGCGGTCAAATGCAATTTATGCGGCGGACTGGGCCACACCTCAAGGTCATGCAATAATATTTGTTGTAATTTATGTGGTGGTGAAGGGCACCCTTACAGTAGGTGTCCGGAGGCGGAAAAAACAAAGGAATGGAGAAGTAGGAGGGAGAGTATTGAAGAATTAGGGACGAAGAATAAGGCAAGAGTGGTGGAAGAAAGGGGAAAAGAAGTGCGAAGAGGGTCAGTGAAACTGAGGGAAGGAAAGACGGAGTGGAGTTTGGCGGGAGGAAGGGTGAAGGGGAAAGAAGATGAGGAAGAAGGTTTTCAGCTAGTGAAAAAAGGTGGTAAAAGCAAGAAAACAGTAATTAAGGAGGACTTATTATTATTTAATAGGTTTGAGGGAGTTCCCACTGATGAAGAGGAGGGGGAGGTGGTAAAGGAAAAGGGTGGGTTGGTGCTGAGGAGAAAGAAGGTAAGGAAAAGGAGACAGAGAGAGGGGAAGTGGGGAAGGAGGAAAGAAGAAGAAGGAGAGGAAGGACAGTTGTAGGGAAAGTTCAGGCAGGGAATCAGAAAGTGAACTAGAATGGGACCCAGCAGATTCATCCCTAGTGGGAAAAGAAAAAGTAGAATCAGAGATAGAGGAACTGAAGATGGAAGAAACAGAGGAGTCGCAAGAGGGGAATGGACAGCAGGTCTTGATAGAAAAGGAACCTCCTGTAAAGGATTCTATCCGGAAACCCCCGGATCCTGGTTCGGGTGTGGAGGGAGCCGGGATGAAAGAAGGAGAGGCTGTTGTAAGAATGGAATGTGGTGTTGGTGGTGGTGATGGTGGTGGAGGGGAGAAGTGAATAAGGATAATGGGTAGTGAAACTCAATCACCAAAGAAACATGGATCTCCACCCTATACGATGTGCCACGATTAATGTGGCTTCCGTTCTTTCCGATAAGGCTCGATTTATGGCTTTTGATTTTTTTAACAACCAGGATTTTGATATTTTGTTTTTGCAGGAGACCCGGGTTAACAGGTTGGCGGCTCTCCACAAAGCGAAAAACGAGTGGAGAGGTGGGCCCTCCTATTGGTCTCTTGCGGCTGAGCCTTATGGTGGGGTGGTGGTACTTTTTGCCGGCATAGTAACTGTGCACAAGGTTATTGAGTTACAAATTGGAAGGTGTATGATCTTAGATGTCACCTTGAGAGAGCATGACCTGAGGCTGATCAATATTTATGGGCCCCAGAAAGCCTGGGATAGGAAATGCCTTTTCAAGAGGATCAAGCCATTTCTTTTTACGGCCCAGCAGGTTATTTTTGGTGGCGATTTTAACGCCGTAGTTAGGCCAAAAGACAGGGGAGGAGCCAAAAAAGCCATGGGCTATGATTCAAATTATTTAGTATCAATGGTTAGACAGGCTGGTTTGGTTGATGTCCATATTTGGCACCATCCAGACCTCACGGGTTACACATATTTTAGTGGTCAGAGTAGGACTAGAATAGATAGATTTTTTGTTAAAGAAACTTCCAAGACTTTGCCTTCACAGGTAAGGTTGGTAGAATTTTCGGATCACGGGTTCTTGACTTTTTCTTTAAATGCCTCACAGCCGATCTCAAAAGGAAGGGGCCTATGGAGGTTGAACTCAGAGCTCTTAAAGGAAGAGAAGGTAAGACAATCTTTTAGGGAATTTTCCAAGCACAGGAAACACTGTTGGAGGCAGGATGGAGTAGATCGGAGTGGTGGGAGGAGGTCAAAGAGAGGACCCGAAGGTTTTTCAAGTGGCTGGTAGTAAGGAAAAACTTGGTAAAAATAAAAACCTACTATGCTCTGAGGAGGAAATTAGATTTCCTGATCTCTGAAAGAGGAGATGATGGGGAAATCTCCAGGGTGAAATCTCAGATGCAGCAGTTGCAGTATAGTAGACTTTCGTCTTTGATTCGGGAGAGGGATTATGGCAAGTACCACTCCCCGGATCCCTACCAGAATTGTAGGCGAAAGATCGAGTTAAAGGAAATCAGAGGTCTGATTGATGGAAAGGGTGTCGTGCAGGAGGGAAGAGAGGGCATCCTGGAAGTCATTAGAACCTATTACACTGATCTGCTGTCTGAGAAGGCACTTAGCAGAGAGAGGATGGAGGAATTTCTGGGGAGGATACCAGAGCTTGTGGAACCGGATGCCTCAATTGATTGCTTAGAGAGTGAGATATCTGTGGAGGAGGTCAGAGAAGCAATTGGCGGTTTAACATCAAAAAAGACACCTGGGCCAGATGGTTTGACAGCTGAATTCTATAAAGAATTCTCAGACGTCCTGGCACCTCGTCTCGTGGAGGTTTTTAACAGTGGCCTGGCAGAGGGAGAACTCCCTCCCTCCATGAGGCTTTCTGCGCTTATTTTACTCTCTAAGGGAAAGGACCCGGCTCGCATTGAGAATTGGCACCCCATAGCACTTCTCAATACGGATAGGAAGGTGTTGGCAAAAATCATATTTAATAGGCTGATGGAATTTTCCGGGCAGTTGCTCTCGACTTCTCAGCATTGTACTGTGAAAGGTCGAAGCACATTCAGTGCTGTCCTTGGTGTCCGGGAGGCCATAGAGCGGTGCAGGGTTGAGAAGTGGGGGAAATATTTACTGGCATTGGATCAGTCCAAAGCTTTTGACCGAGTCAACCATGAGTTAGAGATGAGCGCCTGAAATTTTTCGGGTTTTGTGTTTTGGTTTTGGGTTCGGTTCCGCGGCCGTGTTTTGGGTTCGAACGCGTTTTGGCAAAACCTCACCGAATTATTTTTGTCGGATTCGGGTGTGTTTTGGATTCGGGTGTTTTTTTCCAAAAACACTAAAAAACAGCTTAAATCATAGAATTTGGGGGTCATTTTGATCCCAAAGTATTATTAACCTCAAAAACCATAATTTACACTCATTTTCAGTCTATTCTGAATACCTCACACCTCACAATATTATTTTTAGTCCTAAAATTTGCACCGAGGTCGCTGTGTGAGTAAGATAAGCGACCCTAGTGGCCGACACAAACACCGGGCCCATCTAGGAGTGGCACTGCAGTGTCACGCAGGATGTCCCTTCCAAAAAACCCTCCCCAAACAGCACATGACGCAAAGAAAAAAAGAGGCGCAATGAGGTAGCTGTGTGAGTAAGATTAGCGACCCTAGTGGCCGACACAAACACCGGGCCCATCTAGGAGTGGCACTGCAGTGTCACGCAGGATGGCCCTTCCAAAAAACCCTCCCCAAACAGCACATGACGCAAAGAAAAAAAGAGGCGCAATGAGGTAGCTGACTGTGTGAGTAAGATTAGCGACCCTAGTGGCCGACACAAACACCGGGCCCATCTAGGAGTGGCACTGCAGTGTCACGCAGGATGGCCCTTCCAAAAAACCCTCCCCAAACAGCACATGACGCAAAGAAAAAAAGAGGCGCAATGAGGTAGCTGACTGTGTGAGTAAGATTAGCGACCCTAGTGGCCGACACAAACACCGGGCCCATCTAGGAGTGGCACTGCAGTGTCACGCAGGATGTCCCTTCCAAAAAACCCTCCCCAAACAGCACATGACGCAAAGAAAAAAAGAGGCGCAATGAGGTAGCTGTGTGAGTAAGATTAGTGACCCTAGTGGCCGACACAAACACCGGGCCCATCTAGGAGTGGCACTGCAGTGTCACGCAGGATGTCCCTTCCAAAAAACCCTCCCCAAACAGCACATGACGCAAAGAAAAAAAGAGGCGCAATGAGGTAGCTGTGTGAGTAAGATTAGCGACCCTAGTGGCCGACACAAACACCGGGCCCATCTAGGAGTGGCACTGCAGTGTCACGCAGGATGTCCCTTCCAAAAAACCCTCCCCAAACAGCACATGACGCAAAGAAAAAAAGAGGCGCAATGAGGTAGCTGACTGTGTGAGTAAGATTAGCGACCCTAGTGGCCGACACAAACACCGGGCCCATTTAGGAGTGGCACTGCAGTGTCACGCAGGATGTCCCTTCCAAAAAACCCTCCCCAATCAGCACATGATGCAAAGAAAAAGAAAAGAAAAAAGAGGTGCAAGATGGAATTATCCTTGGGCCCTCCCACCCACCCTTATGTTGTATAAACAAAACAGGACATGCACACTTTAACCAACCCATCATTTCAGTGACAGGGTCTGCCACACGACTGTGACTGATATGACGGGTTGGTTTGGACCCCCCCCAAAAAAGAAGCAATTAATCTCTCCTTGCACAAACTGGCTCTACAGAGGCAAGATGTCCACCTCATCTTCACCCTCCGATATATCACCGTGTACATCCCCCTCCTCACAGATTATCAATTCGTCCCCACTGGAATCCACCATCTCAGCTCCCTGTGTACTTTGTGGAGGCAATTGCTGCTGGTCAATGTCTCCGCGGAGGAATTGATTATAATTCATTTTAATGAACATCATCTTCTCCACATTTTCTGGATGTAACCTCGTACGCCGATTGCTGACAAGGTGAGCGGCGGCACTAAACACTCTTTCGGAGTACACACTTGTGGGAGGGCAACTTAGGTAGAATAAAGCCAGTTTGTGCAAGGGCCTCCAAATTGCCTCTTTTTCCTGCCAGTATAAGTACGGACTGTGTGACGTGCCTACTTGGATGCGGTCACTCATATAATCCTCCACCATTCTATCAATGTTGAGAGAATCATATGCAGTGACAGTAGACGACATGTCCGTAATCGTTGTCAGGTCCTTCAGTCCGGACCAGATGTCAGCATCAGCAGTCGCTCCAGACTGCCCTGCATCACCGCCAGCGGGTGGGCTCGGAATTCTGAGCCTTTTCCTCGCACCCCCAGTTGCGGGAGAATGTGAAGGAGGAGATGTTGACAGGTCGCGTTCCGCTTGACTTGACAATTTTGTCACCAGCAGGTCTTTCAACCCCAGCAGACCTGTGTCTGCCGGAAAGAGAGATCCAAGGTAGGCTTTAAATCTAGGATCGAGCACGGTGGCCAAAATGTAGTGCTCTGATTTCAACAGATTGACCACCCGTGAATCCTTGTTAAGCGAATTAAGGGCTGCATCCACAAGTCCCACATGCCTAGCGGAATCGCTCCCTTTTAGCTCCTTCTTCAATGCCTCCAGCTTCTTCTGCAAAAGCCTGATGAGGGGAATGACCTGACTCAGGCTGGCAGTGTCTGAACTGACTTCACGTGTGGCAAGTTCAAAGGGCATCAGAACCTTGCACAACGTTGAAATCATTCTCCACTGCACTTGAGACAGGTGCATTCCATCTCCTATATCGTGCTCAATTGTATAGGCTTGAATGGCCTTTTGCTGCTCCTCCAACCTCTGAAGCATATAGAGGGTTGAATTCCACCTCGTTACCACTTCTTGCTTCAGATGATGGCAGGGCAGGTTCAGTAGTTTTTGGTGGTGCTCCAGTCTTCTGTACGTGGTGCCTGTACGCCGAAAGTGTCCCGCAATTTTTCTGGCCACCGACAGCATCTCTTGCACGCCCCTGTCGTTTTTAAAAAAATTCTGCACCACCAAATTCAAGGTATGTGCAAAACATGGGACGTGCTGGAATTTGCCCATATTTAATGCACACACAATATTGCTGGCGTTGTCCGATGCCACAAATCCACAGGAGAGTCCAATTGGGGTAAGCCATTCCGCGATGATCTTCCTCAGTTGCCGTAAGAGGTTTTCAGCTGTGTGCGTATTCTGGAAAGCGGTGATACAAAGCGTAGCCTGCCTAGGAAAGAGTTGGCGTTTGCGAGATGCTGCTACTGGTGCCGCCGCTGCTGTTCTTGCGGCGGGAGTCCATACATCTACCCAGTGGGCTGTCACAGTCATATAGTCCTGACCCTGCCCTGCTCCACTTGTCCACATGTCCGTGGTTAAGTGGACATTGGGTACAACTGCATTTTTTAGGAGACTGGTGAGTCTTTTTCTGACGTCCGTGTACATTCTCGGTATCGCCTGCCTAGAGAAGTGGAACCTAGATGGTATTTGGTAACGGGGGCACACTGCCTCAATAAATTGTCTAGTTCCCTGTGAACTAACGGCGGATACCGGACGCACGTCTAACACCAACATAGTTGTCAAGGACTCAGTTATCCGCTTTGCAGTAGGATGACTGCTGTGATATTTCATCTTCCTCGCAAAGGACTGTTGAACAGTCAATTGCTTACTGGAAGTAGTACAAGTGGGCTTACGACTTCCCCTCTGGGATGACCATCGACTCCCAGCGGCAACAACAGCAGCGCCAGCAGCAGTAGGCGTTACACGCAAGGATGCATCGGAGGAATCCCAGGCAGGAGAGGACTCGTCAGACTTGCCAGTGACATGGCCTGCAGGACTATTGGCATTCCTGGGGAAGGAGGAAATTGACACTGAGGGAGTTGGTGGGGTGGTTTGCGTGAGCTTGGTTACAAGAGGAAGGGATTTACTGGTCAGTGGACTGCTTCCGCTGTCACCCAAAGTTTTTGAACTTGTCACTGACTTATTATGAATGCGCTGCAGGTGACGTATAAGGGAGGATGTTCCGAGGTGGTTAACGTCCTTACCCCTACTTATTACAGCTTGACAAAGGGAACACACGGCTTGACACCTGTTGTCCGCATTTCTGGTGAAATACCTCCACACCGAAGAGCTGATTTTTTTGGTATTTTCACCTGGCATGTCAACGGCCATATTCCTCCCACGGACAACAGGTGTCTCCCCGGGTGCCTGACTTAAACAAACCACCTCACCATCAGAATCCTCCTGGTCAATTTCCTCCCCAGCGCCAGCAACGTCCAGTGTTGGGAAGGTCAGGCATCGCAACCGACACAATTGGACTCTCCTTGTGGATTTGGGATTTCAAAGAACGCACAGTTCTTTGCGGTGCTTTTGCCAGCTTGAGTCTTTTCAGTTTTCTAGCGAGAGGCTGAGTGCTTCCATCCTCATGTGAAGCTGAACCACTAGCCATGAACATAGGCCAGGGCCTCAGCCGTTCCTTGCCACTCCGTGTGGTAAATGGCATATTGGCAAGTTTACGCTTCTCCTCCGACAATTTTATTTTAGGTTTTGGAGTCCTTTTTTTACTGATATTTGGTGTTTTGGTTTTGACATGCTCTGTACTATGCCATTGGGCATCGGCCTTGGCAGACGACGTTGCTGGCATTTCATCGTCTCGGCCATGACTAGTGGCAGCAGCTTCAGCACGAGGTGGAAGTGGATCTTGATCTTTCCCTAATTTTGGAACCTCAACATTTTTGTTCTCCATATTTTAATAGGCACAACTAAAAGGCACCTCAGGTAAACAATGCAGATGGATGGATTGGATACTAGTATACAATTATGGACGGGCTGCCGAGTGCCGACACAGAGGTAGCCACAGCCGTGAACTACCGCACTGTACTGTGTCTGCTGCTAATATATAGACTGGTTGATAAAGAGATAGTATACTCGTAACTAGTATGTATGTATAAAGAAAGAAAAAAAAACCACGGTTAGGTCACTGGTATATACAATTATGGACGGGCTGCCGAGTGCCGACACAGAGGTAGCCACAGCCGTGAACTACCGCACTGTACTGTGTCTGCTGCTAATATATAGACTGGTTGATAAAGAGATAGTATACTCGTAACTAGTATGTATGTATAAAGAAAGAAAAAAAAACCACGGTTAGGTGGTATATACAATTATGGACGGGCTGCCGAGTGCCGACACAGAGGTAGCCACAGCCGTGAACTACCGCACTGTACTGTGTCTGCTGCTAATATATAGACTGGTTGATAAAGAGATAGTATACTCGTAACTAGTATGTATGTATAAAGAAAGAAAAAAAAACCACGGTTAGGTCACTGGTATATACAATTATGGACGGGCTGCCGAGTGCCGACACAGAGGTAGCCACAGCCGTGAACTACCGCACTGTACTGTGTCTGCTGCTAATATATAGACTGGTTGATAAAGAGATAGTATACTCGTAACTAGTATGTATGTATAAAGAAAGAAAAAAAAACCACGGTTAGGTCACTGGTATATACAATTATGGACGGGCTGCCGAGTGCCGACACAGAGGTAGCCACAGCCGTGAACTACCGCACTGTACTGTGTCTGCTGCTAATATATAGACTGGTTGATAAAGAGATAGTATACTCGTAACTAGTATGTATGTATAAAGAAAGAAAAAAAAACCACGGTTAGGTCACTGGTATATACAATTATGGACGGGCTGCGGAGTGCCGACACAGAGGTAGCCACAGCCGTGAACTACCGCACTGTACTGTGTCTGCTGCTAATATATAGACTGGTTGATAAAGAGATAGTATACTCGTAACTAGTATGTATGTATAAAGAAAGAAAAAAAAAACACGGTTAGGTGGTATATACAATTATGGACGGGCTGCCGAGTGCCGACACAGAGGTAGCCACAGCCGTGAACTACCGCACTGTACTGTGTCTGCTGCTAATATATAGACTGGTTGATAAAGAGATAGTATACTCGTAACTAGTATGTATGTATAAAGAAAGAAAAAAAAACCACGGTTAGGTCACTGGTATATACAATTATGGACGGGCTGCCGAGTGCCGACACAGAGGTAGCCACAGCCGTGAACTACCGCACTGTACACTGGTTGATAAAGAGATAGTAGTATACTCGTAACAACTAGTATGACGACGGTATAAAGAATGAAAAAAAAACCACGGTTAGGTGGTATATAATACAATTATGGTTGGACGGACTGCCTGCCGAGTGCCGACACAGAGGTAGCCACAGCCGAGAACTACCGCACTGTACACTGGTTGATAAAGAGATAGTAGTATACTCGTAACAACTAGTATGACGACGGTATAAAGAATGAAAAAAAAACCACGGTTAGGTGGTATATAATACAATTATGGTTGGACGGACTGCCTGCCGAGTGCCGACACAGAGGTAGCCACAGCCGTGAACTACCGCACTGTACACTGGTTGATAAAGAGATAGTAGTATACTCGTAACAACTAGTATGACGACGGTATAAAGAACGAAAAAAAAACCACGGTTAGGTGGTATATATTATAATACAATTATGGATGGACGGACTGCCTGCCGAGTTCCGACACAGAGGTAGCCACAGCCGTGAACTACCGCACTGTACACTGGTTGATAAAGAGATAGTAGTATACTCGTAACAACTAGTATGACGACGGTATAAAGAACGAAAAAAAAACCACGGTTAGGTGGTATATATTATAATACAATTATGGATGGACGGACTGCCTGCCGAGTGCCGACACAGAGGTAGCCACAGCCGTGAACTACCGCACTGTACTGTGTCTGCTGCTAATATAGACTGGTTGATAAAGAGATAGTATACAATACTACTAATATACTGGTGGTCAGGCACTGGTCACCACTAGTCACACTGGCAGTGGCACTCCTGCAGCAAAAGTGTGCACTGTTTAATTTTAATATAATATTATTTATCATGTACTCCTGGCTCCTGCTATAACAACCTGCAGTGCTCCCCAGTCTCCCCCACAATTATAAGCTTTATATACAATACATTGATGTGCAGCACACTGGGCTGAGCAGTGCACACAGACTGAGTCACTGTGTGACTGTGTATCGTTTTTTTCAGGCAGAGAACGGATATATTAAATAAAACAAACAACTGCACTGTCTCTGGTGGTCACTGGTCACTGTGGTCGTCAGTCACTAAACTCTGTCTGCACTCTGCACTCTCTTCTAATCTACAGTATCACAGCAATCTCTCTCTCTCTCTCTCTTCTAAATCTAATCTAAATGGAGAGGACGCCAGCCACGTCCTCTCCCTATCAATCTCAATGCACGTGTGAAAATGGCGGCGACGCGCGGCTCCTTATATAGAATCCGAGTCTCGCGAGAATCCGACAGCGTCATGATGACGTTCGGGCGCGCTCGGGTTAACCGAGCAAGGCGGGAAGATCCGAGTCGCTCGGACCCGTGAAAAAAAAAGTGAAGTTCGTGCGGGTTCGGATTCAAAGAAACCGAACCCGCTCATCTCTACCATGAGTACCTCTGGACTTTGCTGGAAAGGTATGGCATTCCAGTTAAACTAGTCAATTGGCTACGTATATTGTACAACAAGGCCGAGAGCTTCCCGCTTGTTAATGGTTGGGTAGGGCCTGCCTGTGTGGTGAACTCTGGTGTCCGTCAGGGTTGCCCCCTGAGCCCTCTTCTTTACGTGTTTGCGATCGATCCTTTTATTCGGAGGATTGAAGACAGCATGGTGGGAGGGGTGCAGCTGGGCCAGGGAGAACCACTAAGGGTAATTGCCTATGCTGATGATGTCACAGTGGTTCTGTCTTCAAATACAGAGGCCTGTGATGTGGACCAACTGATTGGCGAATACTCTGGAGCCTCGGGCTCCATGATAAATCAGGACAAGTGTGAAGCTTTCTGGATGGGGGAGGAAGGTAGAGAATTTTACCTTCCGGACAGCCTCCCCGTGGCCAGCCATCCAATTAAGATTCTAGGAATAAGATTCGACCAGGGCGATTATGCCACAGCAAATTGGGAAAGGATACTGGAAGAGGCGACCCGGAAAGTAAAAAGTTGGAGAGGATGGAAATTCTCCCTGAGGGAAAGGGTTGATTTGTGTAAAACCTATCTGATTCCATTGTTTTTATATGTCAGTTATGTATGTTTTTTGCCAGAACCACTGTGGTCTAAAATTGGCTCTTTGTTTTTCTTGCTGTTGTGGGGAAACAAAATGAATATGGTCAAGAGAGGCATTGCATGCAAACCGAGGACCAAGGGGGGACTGGATATGGTCAACCCGGTGGTGTTTTTTATAAAAGCTTTTTTTTAAATTAATTTTGGGGGTCTGTTTTCAGAGAACCCCCCTCGGTGGGCAGACGGTTTTAGAGAATGGATATCTCCTTTCCTCACAGTATGGATAGAAGGAGGTCACTTGAGAAACTCTCGGCGTAGAAGAGGCCACCTCCCGATCTATGTGATCCAGTGCTTGAAAGTGATTGGGCGATGGGGCTTGGGAGTGGGGGAGTTAAGAGATCTCAGTAGGAAGGAGTTGGGGAAGAGGGTCTTGCAAACTCACTTCCATGTCCCATTGGCCCTGAAGGATTGCCCAGAAACTGTATGTTCAGAAGGGATTTCTCTGATAAATTCTCAGAGGATCCCGTTGAAATTTAGGGACATCGCCTGGTTCTCATTCCAAGGGAAGCTCTATGTTAAGGGGAACCTGAAGTTTAGAAGATCCAATGATCGTGATTGTCCACGGGAGGAGTGTCAGGGTCAGGAGGAGAGTATGGACCATTTCTTGCTTCAGTGTCTTTTTAATATAAACATTTACAAAAGAGTGTCAAGAGCTCTAGGAATACCTTGTCTTTCTGGTTTGGATTACCAGGGATGGGCATATGGGGCATTCAAAGGGTATGAGGATTTTGATTTATGCACAATTTTTATGATAAGTCTAGCTGTCAGGTATCACTTATGGAATGCACAGTGTCAGGTTTCATTGAGAAATAAAATCCTTCCCTGCGAAATGGTGGAGGGCTTAATACTACATGAGGTGAAGCGGATGATGGAAATGGAGGAAGAGAGATTGGATGTCATCAGTTGGTCCCACTTGTGGCGCCAGCTGAAGCCCCCTTAGTGGGTGACGGAAAATTTCTAGCCTCCAGGTACTGGGAAAAACTTTTCTATAACTATCTCACTTTTTAGTTGAAATAGAATTTTGAGATTTGTTTTTCTTTTCTAAATGGTTGCATACACTGGAAGAGCTGCCTAGATTTGTTATTGACTTCTCATTTAAATGTTGGATTGTACAGGATGAAAGGAGAGTAAATGGTATAAAAGGTGAGAGGATGGGTGGATTGAGAGTGGAGTGAATGGAGGTGGTGGGGAATGAAAGGAGGGGTGAGAGAGGTATGTATGGGCTCAAGAACAGGTGAAGGGGAAGTACGGAGGATGAAGAGGAGGCTAATTTCGGAACAAGTTTCTTACGGAAATTGTTAGACTTAAGGGAAAATTATGAAAGGGAATGTAAAATGGAGGAAAATGTTAAGAATAAATGGAATTTTTTTGTTTGTTATTCAATTTTTACTTTATTTATTTGTTGTAAATTTGTAAATATGTAAATAAAATGTAAGAAGGTTGCAATATTCAAATAAAAAACATTACCAGTATATAGTAGTACAGAACAGTAGTCCATTGCTGTATCTTGCTGCTCCATGTCAGTTCTAGTATCCTGAACAGTGCTCAATATCTGTGCTCAGTATCAGTGCTGCATTGTGGTGACCAGTATATAATGCTGCAGTACAATAGTCCATTGCTGTATCTTGCTGCTCCGTGTCAGTTTTAGTATCCTGAACAGTGCTCAATATCTGTGCTCAGTGTCAGTGCTACATTGTGGTAGTGATGTGCACCGGAAATTTTTCGTGTTTCGTGTTTTGGTTTTGGGTTCGGTTCCGCGGCCGTGTTTTGGGTTCGGACGCGTTTTGGCAAAACCTCACCGAAATTTTTTTGTCGGATTCGGGTGTGTTTTGGATTCGGGTGTTTTTTTCAAAAAACCCTAAAAAACAGCTTAAATCATAGAATTTGGGGGTCATTTTGATCCCATAGTATTATTAACCTCAATAACCATAATTTCCACTCATTTTCAGTCTATTCTGAACACCTCACATCTCACAATATTATTTTTAGTCCTAAAATTTGCACCGAGGTCGCTGGATGGCTAAGCTAAGTGACCCCAGTGGCCGACACAAACACCTGGCCCATCTAGGAGTGGCACTACAGTGTCAGACAGGATGGCCCTTCAAAAAAATTGTCCCCAAACAGCACATGATGCAAAGAAAAAAAGAAGCGCAATGAGGTAGCTGTGTGACTAAGATAAGCGACCCAAGTGGCTGACACAAACATCTGGCCCATCTAGGAGTGGCACTGCAGTGTCAGACAGGATGGCCCTTCAAAAAAATTGTCCCCAAACAGCACATGATGCAAAGAAAAAAGAGGCGCAATGAGGTAGCTGTGTGACTAAGATAAGCGACCCAAGTGGCCGACACAAACATCTGGCCCATCTAGGAGTGGCACTGCAGTGTCACGCAGGATGGCCCTTCAAAAAAATACTCCCCAAACAGCACATGATGCAAAGAAAAATGAAAGAAAAAAGAGGAAGGTCAGGCATCGCAACCGACACAATTGGACTCTCCTTGGGGATTTGTGATTTCGAAGAATGCACAGTTCTTTGCTGTGCTTTTGCCAGCTTAAGTCTTTTCTTTTTTCTAGCGAGAGGATGAGTGCTTCCATCCTCATGTGAAGCTGAACCACTAGCCATGAACATAGGCCAGGGCCTCAGCCGTTCCTTGCCACTCCGTGTCGTAAATGGCATATTGGCAAGTTTACGCTTCTCCTCAGACGCTTTTAATTTTGATTTTTGGGTCATTTTACTGATCTTTTGTGTTTTGGATTTTACATGCTCTGTACTATGACATTGGGCATCGGCCTTGGCAGACGACGTTGATGGCATTTCATCGTCTCGGCCATGACTAGTGGCAGCAGCTTCAGCACGAGGTGGAAGTGGATCTTGATCTTTCCCTATTTTTTTAACCTCCACATTTTTGTTCTCCATATTTTAATGCGCACAACTAGAAGGCACCACAGGTATACAATGTAGATGGATGGATAGTATACTAATGGACGACGAGTGACGACACAGAGGTAGGTACAGCAGTGGCCTACTGTACTGCTATATACAGTATAATAAATGGACCTGGTGGACACTGTCAGCAAACTGCTAAACTAGTATAAAGAAAAAAAGCCACCACAGGTATACAATGTAGATGGATGGTAGTATACTTATGGACGACGAGTGACGACACAGAGGTAGGTACAGCAGTGGCCTACCGTACTGCTATATATAGTATAATGGACCTGGTGGACACTGTCAGCAGACTGCTAAACTAGTACTACTGTATAAAGAAAAAAAGCCACCACAGGTATACAATGTAGATGGATGGATAGTATACTTATGGACGACGAGTGACGACACAGAGGTAGGTACAGCAGTGGCCTACCGTACTGCTATATACAGTATAATGGACCTGGTGGACACTGTCAGCAGACTGCTAAACTAGTACTACTAGTATAAAGAAAAAAAGCCACCACGGGTATACAATGTAGATGGATGGATAGTATACTTATGGACGACGAGTGACGACACAGAGGTAGGTACAGTAGTGGCCTACCGTACTGCTATATACAGTATAATGGACCTGGTGGACACTGTCAGCAGACTGCTAAACTAGTACTACTAGTATAAAGAAAAAAAGCCACCACAGGTATACAATGTAGATGGATGGATAGTATACTTATGGACGAGTGACTGACGACACAGAGGTAGGTACAGCAGTGGCCTACCGTACTGCTATATACAGTATAATGGACCTGGTGGACACTGTCAGCAGACTGCTAAACTAGTACTACTAGTATAAAAAAAAAGCCACCACAGGTATACAATGTAGATGGATGGATAGTATACTTATGGACGAGTGACTGACGACACAGAGGTAGGTACAGCAGTGGCCTACCGTACTGCTATATACAGTATAATGGACCAGGTGGACACTGTCAGCAGACTGCTAAACTAGTACTACTAGTATAAAGAAAAAAAGCCACCACAGGTATACAATGTAGATGGATGGATAGTATACTTATGGACGACGAGTGACAACACAGAGGTAGGTACAGCAGTGGCCTACCATACTGCTATATACAGTATAATGGACCTGGTGGACACTGTCAGCAGACTGCTAAACTAGTACTACTAGTATAAAGAAAAAAAGCCACCACAGGTATACAATGTAGATGGATGGATAGTATACTTATTATTATTAATGGATGACGAGTGACTGACGACACAGAGGTAGGTACAGCAGTGGCCTACCGTACTGCTATATACAGTATAATGGACCTGGTGGACACTGTCAGCAGACTGCTAAACTAGTACTACTAGTATAAAGAAAAAGAGCCACCACAGGTATACAATGTAGATGGATGGATAGTATACTTATGGACGACGAGTGACGACACAGAGGTAGGTACAGCAGTGGCCTACCGTACTGCTATATACAGTATAATGGACCTGGTGGACACTGTCAGCAGACTGCTAAACTAGTACTACTAGTATAAAGAAAAAAAGCCACCACAGGTATACAATGTAGATGGATGGATAGTATACTTATTATTATTAATGGATGACGAGTGACTGACGACACAGAGGTAGGTACAGCAGTGGCCTACCGTACTGCTATATACAGTATAATGGACCTGGTGGACACTGTCAGCAGACTGCTAAACTAGTACTACTAGTATAAAAAAAAAGCCACCACAGGTATACAATGTAGATGGATGGTAGTATACTTATGGACGACGAGTGACGACACAGAGGTAGGTACAGCAGTGGCCTACTGTACTGCTATATACAGTATAATGGACCTGGTGGACACTGTCAGCAGACTGCTAAACTAGTACTACTAGTATAAAAAAAAAGCCACCACAGGTATACAATGTAGATGGATGGATAGTATACTTATGGATGACGAGTGACTGACGACACAGAGGTAGGTACAGCAGTGGCCTACCGTACTGCTATATACAGTATAATGGACCTGGTGGACACTGTCAGCAGACTGCTAAACTAGTACTACTAGTATAAAGAAAAAAAGCCACCACAGGTATACAATGTAGATGGATGGATAGTATACTTATGGATGACGAGTGACGACACAGAGGTAGGTACAGCAGTGGCCTACCGTACTGCTATATACAGTATAATAAATGGACCTGGTGGACACTGTCAGCAAACTGCTAAACTAGTATAAAGAAAAAAAGCCACCACAGGTATACAATGTAGATGGATGGATAGTATACTTATTATTATTAATGGATGATGAGTTACGGATGACACAGAGGTAGGTACAGCAGTGGCCTACCGTACTGCTATATACAGTATAATGGACCTGGTGGACACTGTCAGCAGACTGCTAAACTAGTATAAAAAAAAGCCACCACAGGAGTGTTTTTCAGGCAGACAAACGTATACTGGTGGTCACTGTCAGCAAAACTGTGCACTGTACTTCTGCTATAGCTGCTCCCCAGTCTCCACAATTAAGCAGTGTGAGCACTCAGCACAGATATATCATGCAGCACACTGAGCACAGATATGGTATGGAGCATTTTTTTCAGGCAGAGAACGGATAAAAATAAACTGGTGGTCACTATCATCAAAACTCTGCACTCTACTCCGAGTCCTAACAGCTGCTCCCCAATCCTCCCCACAATTAGAAATAAAACAAGCAATCAACTGTCTCTTCTACAATTATAAATGGAGAGGACGCCAGCCACGTCCTCTCCCTATCAATCTCAATGCACGTGTGAAAATGGCGGCGACGCGCGGCTGCTTATATAGAATCCGAATCTCGCGAGAATCCGACAGCGGGATGATGACGTTCGGGCACGCTCGGGTTAGCCGAGCAAGGCGGGAGGATCCGAGTCTGCTCGGACTCGTGTAAAAAAAGGTAAAGCTCGGGTGGGTTCGGTTTCTCGGAAACCGAACCCGCTCATCACTACATTGTGGTGACCAATATATAATAGAACAGTACAGTAGTTCATTGCTGTATCTTGCTGCTCTGTGTCAGTTCTAGTATCCTGAACAGTGGTCAAAATCAAAAAAACAAAAGTTCAGTAAAATGACCCAAAAATCTAAATTAAAAGCGTCTGAGGAGAAGCGTAAACTTGCCAATATGCCATTTACGACACGGAGTGGCAAGGAACAGCTAAGGCCCTCTCCTATGTTCCTCATGACTAGTGGGTCAGCTCCACATGAGGATGGAAGCACTCATCCTCCAGCTAGAAAAATGAAAAGAGTTAAGCTGGCAAAAGCACAGAACTGTGTGTTCTTCTAAATCACAAATCCCCAAGGAGAGTCCAATTGTGTCGTTTGCGATGCCTGACCTTCCTAACACTAGACAGTAAGAGGTGTCTACTTCCACCATTTGCACGCCCCCTGCAAGTGCTGGAAGGAGCACCCACAGCCCAGTTCCTGATAGTCAAATTGAAGATGTCACTGTTGAAGTACACCAGGATGAGGATATGGGTGTTGCTGGCGCTGAGGAGGAAATTGACAAGGAGGATTCTGATGGAGAAGTGGTTTGTTTAAGTCAGGCACCCGGGGAGACACCTGTTGTCCATGGGATGAATAAGGCCATTGAAATGTCTGGTCAAAATACAAAAAAAAAAATCACCTCTTCGGTGTGGAATTATTTCAACAGATATGCGGACAACTGGTATCAAGCCATGTGTTGCCTTTGTCAAGCTGTAATAAGTAGGGGTAAGGACGTTAACCACCTAGGAACATCCTCCCTTATACGTCACCTGGAGCGCATTCATCAGAAGTCATTGACAAGTTCAAAAACTTTGGGTGACATCGGAAGCAGTCCACTGACAACTAAATCCCTTCTTCCTCTTGTACCCAAGCTCCTGCAAACCACACACCAACTCCCTCAGTGTCAATTTCCTCCTTAGACAGGAACGCCAATAGTCCTGCAGGCCATGTCACTGACGATTCCTCTCCTACTTGGTATTCCTCCGATGGATCCTTGAGTGTAACGCCTACTGCTGCTGGCGCTGCTGTTGTTGCTGCTGGGAGTCGATCGTCATCCCAGAGGGGAAGTCGGAATACCACTTGTACTACTTCCAGTAAGCAATTGACTGTCCAACAGTCCTTTGCGAAGAAGATGAAATATCACAGCAGTCATCCTGTTGCAAAGCGGATAACTCAGGCCTTGACAACTATGTTGGTGTTAGATGTGCGTCCGGTATCCACCGTTAGTTTACAGGGACTTAGAGAATTGCTTTAGATAGTGTGTCCCCGGTACTAAATACCATCTAGGTTCCACTTCTCTAGGCAGGCGATACCAAAAATGTACACAGATGTCAGAAAAAGAGTCACCAGTGTCCTAAATAAATGCAGTTGTACCCAATGTCCACTTAACCACGGACATGTGGACAAGTGGAGCAGGGCAGACTCAGGACTATATGACTGCGACAGCCCACTGGATAGATGTATTGGCTCCCGCAGCAACAACAGCAGCGGTGGCACCAGTAGCAGCATCTCGCAAATACCAACTCGTTCCTAGGCAGGCTATGCTTTGTGTCACCACTTTCCATAAGAGGCACACAGCTGACAACCTCCTATGGAAACTGAGGAACATCATCGCAGATTGGCTTACCCCAATTGGACTCTCCTGGGGATTTGTGAAATCGGACAATGCCACCAATATTGTGCGTGCATTACATGTGGGCAAATTCCAGCACGTCCCATGTTTTGCACATACAATGAATTTGGTGGTGCAGAATTTTTAAAAAAACGACAGGGGCGTGCAAGAGATGCTGTCATGGCGGGCTACTTTCGGCATTCAGCCACCGCATGCCGAAGACTGGAGCACCAGCAAACACTCCTGAACATGCCCTGCCATCAGCTGAAGCAAGAGGTGGTAACGAGGTGGAATTCAACACTCCATATGCTTCAGAGGATGGAGGTGCAGCAAAAGGCCATTCAAGCCTATACATCTACCTACGATATAGGCAAAGGAGGGGGAATGCACCTGACTCAAGTGCAGTGGAGAATGATTTCAATGTTGTGCAAGGTTCTGCAACTCTTTGAACTTGCCACACGGAAAGTCAGTTCAGACACTGCCAGCCTGAGTCAGGTCATTCCCCTCATCAGGCTTTTGCAGAAGCAGCTGGAGAGATTGAAGGAGGAGCTAAAACGGAGCGATTCCTCTAGGCATGTGGGACTTGTGGATGGAGCCCTTCATTCGCTTAACCAAGATTCACGGGTGGTCAATCTGTTGAAGTCAGAGCACTACATTTTGGCCACCGTGCTCGATCCTAGGTTTAAAGCCTACGTTGTATCTTTCTTTCTGGCAGACACAAGTCTGCAAATGTTCAAAGACCTGCTGGTGAGAAAATTGTCAAGTCAAGCGGAACGTGACCCACCAACAGCTCCTCCTTCATTTTCTCACGCCACTGGAGCTGCCAGGAAAAGGATAACATTTCCAAAACCACCCGCTGGCGGTTATGCAGGGCAGTCAGGAGCGATAGCTGACATCTGGTCCGGACTGAAGGACCTGCCAATGATTACTGACATGTCATCTACTGTCACTGCATATGATTCTGTCACCATTTAATGAATGATGGAGGATTATATGAGTGACAGCATCACTGTAGGCATGTCAGACAGTCCGTACGTATACTGGCAGGAAAAATAGGCAATTTGGAGGCCCATGCACAAACTGGCTTTATTTTACCTAAGTTGCCCCCCCAGTGTGTACTCCGAAAGAGTGTTTAGTGCAGCCGGTAACCTTGTCAGCGATCGGCGTAGGAGGTTACTTCCAGAAAATGTGGGGAAGATGATGTTCATCAAAATTAATTATAATCAACTCCTCCGTGGAGACATTTACCAGCAATTGCCTCCAGAAAGTACACAGGGACCTGTGATGGTGGATTCCAGTGGGGATGAATTAATAGTCTGTGAGGAGGGGGATGTACACAGTGAAAGGGGTGAGGAATCGGACGATGAGAGGAGGTGGACATCCTGCCTCTGTAGAGCCAGTTTGTGCAAGGAGAGATTGATTGCTTCTTTTTTGCTGGGGGCCCAAACCAACCAGTCATTTCAGCAACAGTTGTGTGGCAGACCCTGTCACTGAAATGATGGGTTTGTTAAAGTGTGCATGTCCTGTTTATACAATATAAGGGTAGGTGGGAGGGCCCAAGGACAATTCCATCTTTCACCTCTTTTTTATTTTATTTATCTTTGCATCATGTGCTGTTTGGTGACTATTTTTTTAAGGGCCATCCTGTCTGACACTGCAGTGCCACTCCTAGATGGGCCAGGTGTTTGTGCCGCCCACTTGGGTCGCTTAGCTTAGTCATCCAGTGACCTCGGTGCAAATTTTAGGACTAAAAATAATATTGTGAGGTGTGAGGTGTTCAGAATAGACTGGAAATGAGTGGAAATTATGGTTATTGAGGTTAATAATACTATAGGATCAAAATTACCCCCAAATTCTATGATTTAAGCTGTTTTTGAGGGGTTTGTGAAAAAAAACACCCAAATCCAAAACACACCCGAATCCGACATAAATTCTTAAGGGAGGTTTTGCCAAAACGTGCCCGAATCCAAAATACGACCGCGGAACTGAATACAAAACCAAAACACAAAACCCGAAAAATGCCCGCGGCACATCTTTAATACACACATTGTTAAAATTAAATTAAAACTATTCCTTTGTTTAAGTGTATATTGTTTTGACTTTATGAGAAATGAAAATACAGTAAAATACACACAATTGAACAATGTGATTAGTTTGATGGGCAAACCAACCCCCCACAAAATTAAGCAACTACTCATTTGTTACAACAAGACACAACACTACAAATGACAATAATGTAGCCAAATAAAGGATTGCCACACATTTTGATGGTTTAATACAGTCTTGTCCAACCCGCGGCCCGCGGGCCGCATGCGGCCCAGGTCGGCTAGTAATGCGGCCCAGTGCAATTTTTTATTTTTTAAGAAATTCTAAACTAAAGTTTCAAGTTACACTGCCGGCGCTTGCGGCAGGAATGCGGCCGGGGCACGTCACAACGGTGACGCCAGCGCGCCAGCGCGCTTCACCCGCCCCATCCATTTTTTTTTTTTGCAGAGTACGGACACCACATGTGAAGCTGAGCCGGCCCCAGCAGGCTGTCAGCACATCCTGATTGGATTGCTGCCGCTGGGACCAGCACCAGCTCACGCCCTCTCTCCGCTGTCAGTCACAGAGAGTAGAGGAGCCCAGCGGAGAAATTGGTTCTACAAGAACTCGTAAGTGAGCCGGGGATGGGGTATCTGAAGTCCGTGGCCGCGCCGCTGTACAGTGTCCCGGGGGGGGGAGAGAGGAGGTCTGAACCGCTGTACAGTGTCGGGGGAAGGGAGGGTCTGGTCTGAAGTCCAGCGCCACGCCGCAATACAGTGTCCGGGGGGTTTTTTGGGAGCTGGGATGGACTTGACGTCCAGCGCTGCAGCAGTAAAATGAGGCCGGCGGTATCTAAACTCCATAGTACAGATTGGTTCGGGGGGAGGGGGTAACGAGGATGAAGTCAGGTGCCACTGCAGTACAATGTGTCCGGGAGGGGGGGGGGGTTTGGGGTCCGCTGTCAGTCACAGTGTAGCCCTCCTCTACTGCATAGTGGCACACGTGACAGCAGCACGGAGCTCAGCCCAGCGGGAGAAATTTGTGGGCCCTTGAAGAAGCACAGTGTGGAGGGGGGGGGAGGGAGAGGAAGAGGAGAGGAAGAGGACTACAGTGTGCGTGTGGGGGGGGATGCATTGGTGGCTGAGAAACAATGTCAAACATCTCACTAACTTCATTTCCAAGTAAGTTTAATATGTTAACTATGTTTTCTATGTTTTTTTTGGATGATCAGGTGTCGTTACTGTTATTTTATTTTATGTGCGGCCCAAACCAGGGCTCAGGGAAGGTGAAAGGTTGGACGCCCCTGGTTTAATATAAGAAATCAGTATGAAGAACCAATTTAACTAATCACTATTTCACCAAGCAATATGATCAAACAACATATACAGGGTTGAATTAGTACTTAACAACACCATAATAAAATGTCCGCAACCAAAAAAAAAACTGGAAAAGAGGTGGTGTCGTTGTTGAACTACAAACAAAGTGAAAAGACTTTTGACAAAAACATACATAGGTGAATAGACTAACTTCTCCAAAACACCAAACAAAGCCCCCCCCCAAAAAAAAAAAAATCGCCAGACATACATTGAACATACATTTTTAAATAAAATAAAAAAACAAGAGTAAGGCGCTCAGGCTCATGAACGAATCTTAACAAAAATCCCTCACAATGGCACAGAACACCAAAAGGCAAAGTCTTTTGGTGTTCTACGCCATTGTGAGGGATTTTTGTTAAGATTCATTCATTTTCTTGTGGTTGTTTGTGGGGAACCACTCTTCTCTCATAGGCTGCATTCCGCCTAGTTACGCAGTTAAGATCGGTATCCGTTCACATGGTCGACCATGAACTTTTCCATACTTTACGATCCACGTGGACTACGATTGGAACGGTAATCTGTGGCGAGCGAAGTGGAAGCGGAGCGAAGGCACCATGCCCGAAGCATGGCGAGCGAAGCGAGCTATGCGAGGGGACGCGGTGCACTAATTGGGGTTCCCAGTCACTTAACGCAAAAAACGACACCAAAAAAAGTTAAAAAACTCATGTCGACCTTTTCACGTGTCGACCTTTCATGTGTCGACTATTTTCATGTGTGGTCGACCTAATGACTGTCGACCATAACATGGTAGACAGGGGAGGGGTCCTGGGGTGCACACCGGTAATGAGAGGTGCAACCCTGCGGAGACCTTTCAGTAGAACTGCATACAAAGAAAAAGGTTGCAGGTGCACAATTCAAACATTACCAATTTATTAATAATAATAATTGCAATAAAATTTTGCATTTTAAGCGAGGTTCTTCGCATAGTTATGACCATAAGTAACGGCTTGCCCACCGCGTCCAGGTGACCAGGTTATTATTATTAATAAATTGGTAATGTTTGAATTGTGCACCTGCAACCTTTTTCTTTGTATGCATAACATGGTAGACCATTCATATCGGAACCGTTAAGATCATATATATATATATATATATATATATATATATTATCTTGCTCAGGCTCATGATCCGCACAAATAACTATACAGTAGTCCAGTATATGCATTACAGCACAATACATTACTGCACTAATGTGAATAGACTTATTAAGGGACATTTTTTTTAAAAACAGAACAACAATGAGACACATATGCATAAAGTGATTTGCAGCATTTCTTTAAAATACACATCGGAAAAAAACTACACAAAAAAAACACAATTAACATGATTTTAAATTTTTCACACAAAATATACACTCACCATCCTGCCTGGGAGGATCCGAATCCCTGACATAAGTAGCCCTCACAATTTCTGGAGGTAATAGGCTCCTCATGGGTTCCACGTACTCCAGACATGTGGCCACGACATTGCCCACCACATGTCTGTCAAGCAAACTTGCCTCCTTTGCCATTTTAGCCTTGACACTACGCTTGATGTCATAAAACCGCTTGCGGCACGTGTCCTCTGTTCACTTGACAACGCCCTCACTATTCACAGCTGCCACAACTTTGGACCACAAGACACTTTTCTTGCGTGATGTCACTTTCAAACAGCTGACAATGGTATTTCTCAAGCTCACGCACCAAAGTCACAATCTCAGCAAAATAAAATTTAACATTGCGGCCAGTCTTATTAGTGGTGCATGGCTGTGGAGCAGCACCACTGTCACTGTCACTAGAGCCTGCAGCAGCAACCTCACCCACATCCTCCACCTCACTAACCTCCTCCCTCTGACTCACCTCCTCCACCTCATTCACCTCCTCTACCTCACCCACCTCAGACTCTGACATAATTTACACAAACAACACTGAACACAGAAAAATATACGAACTAACAACACACTCCCCCACTACCTCTATATAGCACACACCAACCACACACACACACACACACACACACACACACACACACACACACACACACACACACACACACAAACACTGACAAGACACTTAAATTAAATAAAACAAGGACCAAAACACAGACATACTAATAAATGATTACACAAGAATGACAAGACTACTTTCAAAAGCAATACAGCACCCAGAAATTACCAAAAACCACAAATCCACCAACGTACTCACCAACTCCACAGACACAACCTCTTGCCTCTCCACTAACTAAACCCACGAGGTTCGAACGGTTTGGGGCATATTATTTATATGGTTGCACTAAGACCCTCTGACATCTGAAACTCAACCAATCACGACCGAGTGACAAAAATGAAAGTGCAAGCCCGCAAATACAAATGAACACTGCCACAATAGTAAAATTAAGACTCTGAAGGAACAACTGCTCATGTCCAGCCGAACAACACTAATCCAGCCGAGAAATGCATTTAAAAATATGAATACCGTTGACATCTGAAAATTCGAAAACATAAAATGCGGTGGCTTAGTAAATTACCGATTACGAATAGAGATGTGCGGCGGGCACTTTTCGTGTTTTGTGTTTTGGTACTAATTTCCCAACACGTGTTTTGATTTAGGTTTGATTTTGCCAATACCACCCTTTCGTGTTTTGGTTTTGGATCTTAATGATTTTTGAAAAAAACATAAAAACAGCTAAAATCACAGAATTTAGGGGTAATTTTGATCCTACGGTATTATTAACCTCAATAACATTAATTTCCACTCATTTCCAGTCTATTATGAACACCTCACACCTCACAATATTGTTTTTAGGCCAAAAGGTTGCACCGAGGTGGCTGTATGACTAAGCTAAGCAACAGAAGTGTGTGGCACAAACACCTAGCCCATCTAGGAGTGGCACTGCAATGGCAGACCGGATGGCACTTAAAAAAATTGGCCCCAAACAGCACAAGATGCAAAGAAGAGAAAGAGGTGCAAGATGGAATTGTCCTTGGGCCCTCCCACCCACCCTTATGTTGTATAAACAGGACTTGCACACTTTAACAAACCAATCATTTCAGTTACAGGGTCTGCCACATGACTGTGGCTGAAATTACTGGATTGTTTGGGCCCCCACCAAAAAAGAAGCAATCAATTTCTCCTTGCACAAACTGGCTCTACAGAGGCAAGATGTCGACCTCATCCTCATCATCTGATTCCTCAACCCTTTCACTGTGTACCTCCTCCTCCTCACAGAGTATTAATTCATCCCCACTGGAATCCACCATCACAGGTCCCTGTGTACTTTCTAGAGGCAATTGCTGGTAAAGGTCTTCCAGGAGGAATTTATAATTAATTTTGATGAACATCATCTTCTCCACATTTTGTGGAAGTAACCTCCTATGCCGAATGCTGACAAGGTCACCGGCTGCACTAAACAGTCTTTCGGAGTACACACTAGAGGAGGGGCAACTTAGTTAAAATAAAGCCAGTTTGTGCAAGGGCCTCCAAATTGCCTCTTTTTCCTGACAGTATACGTGCGGACTGTCTGACATGCCAGCTTGGATGCTGTCACTCATATAATCCTCCATCACTCTTTCAATGGTGATAGAATCATATGCAGTGACAGTAGACATGTCAGTAATCGTTGGCAGGTCCTTCAGTCCGGAACAGATGTCAGCACTCGCTCCTGACTGCCCTGCATCACCGCCAGCGGGTTGGCTAGGAAATCTTATCCTCTTCCTCGCAGCCCCAGTTGCAGGAGAAAATGAAGGAGGAGCTATTGACGGGTCATGTTCCGCTTGAGTTGACAATTTTCTCACCAGCAGGTCTTTGCACCTCTGCAGACTTGTGTCTGCCAGAAAGAGAGATACAACGTAGGCTTTAAACCTAGGATCGAGCACGGTGGCCAAAATGTAGTGCTCTGATTTCAACAGATTGACCACTCTTGAATCCTGGCAAAGTGAATAAAGGGCTCCATCCACTAGTCCCATATACTTTGTGGAATCGCTCTGTCTTAGCACCTTCCTTCAATTTCTCCAGTTGCTTCTGCAAAATCCTGATGAGGGGTATTACCTGACTCAAGCTGGCAGTGTCTGAACTGACTTCACGTGTGGCAAGTTTGAAGGGTTGGAGAACCTTGCACAACACGGAAATCATTCTCCACTGCGCTAGAGTCAGGTGCATTCCCCCTCCTTTGCCTATATCGTAGGTGGATGTATAGGCTTGAATGGCCTTTTGCTGCTCCTCCATCCTCTGAAGCATATAGAGTGTTGAATGCCACCTCATTACCACCTCTTGCATCAGGTGATGGCAGGGCAGGTTTAGAAGTGTTTGATGGCACTCCAGTCTTCGGCATGTGGTGGCTGAATGACAAAAATGGTCCGTAATTTTTTGGGCCACCGACAGCATCTCCTGCACACCCCTGTCATTTTCCTAAAAATTCTGCAAAACCAAATTAATTGTATATGCAAAACATGGGACATGCTGGAATTTGCCCAGATGTAAAGCATGCACAATATTGGTGGCATTGTCTGATATCACAAATCCCCAGGAGAGTCTAATTGGGGTAAGCCACTGTGCAATGATGTCCCTCAGTTTCCATAAGAGGTTGTCAGTGGTGTGCATCTTACAGAAAGCAGTGATACATAGTGTAGCCTTCCTAGGAACGAGTTGGGGTTTGAGAGATGCTGCTACTGGTGCCACAGCTGTTGTTTCTGAGGGAGGCCATACATCTACTCAGTGGGCTGTCACAGTCATATAGTCCTTAGTCTGCCCTGTTTCACTTGTCCAAATGTCCGTGGTTAAGTGGACAGTGGGTACAACTGCATTTTTTAGGATACTGAGGACTCTTTTTCTGATGTCTCTGTACGTTTTCGGTATCGCCTGCCTAGTAAAGTGGAACCTAGATGTGATTTGATACCAGGGACACAGCACCTCAAACAATTCTCTAAGTCCCACTGAACTAATGATGGATACTGGACGCAAGTCTAACACCAACATAGCTGTCAAGGCCTCAGTTATCTGCTTTGCAAATGGATGAATGCTGTCATATTTCATCTTCCTCACAAAGGACTGTTGGACAGTCAATTGCTTACTTGAAGTAGTACAAGTGGTCTTCCGACTTCCCCTCTGGGATGATGATTGACTCACAGCAGCAGCAGCAGCGGCGGCAGCAACAGCAGGTGTATCACTCAAGGATCTTCTGGAGTAATCACGGTTAAGAGAGGACTCCTCAGTTTTGCCAGTGACATGGCCTGCAGGACTACTGAAGTTCTTGACTGAGGAGGAAGTTGATGTTGAGGGAGTTGGTGGTGTGGCTTGCAGGAGCTTGGGTACAAGAGGAAGAAGGGATTTAAGTGTCAATGGACGCTCTTATCCAAGATTTCACAACTTGACACTGACTTCTTATGAATGTGCAGCAGGTGATGTATAAGGGAGGATGTTCCTAGGTGGTTAACATCTTTACCTCTACTTTTTACAGATTGATAGAGGCAACATATGGCTTGACATCTGCTGTCCAGATTTGTGGAGAAATAATTCCACACCGAAGAGGTGGCTTTTTTGGTATTTTGCCTAGGCATCACAATGGGCTTCTTCATCCCATGGACAACAGGTGTCTCCCCCGGTGCCTGATTTAAACAAACCACATCACCATCAGATTCCTCATCGTCAACTTCCTCCTCAGCGCCAGCAACACCCATATACTCATCCTGGTGTACTCCTCAGACGATTTAAAAAAAAAACGTTTGGGGTCTTATTACTGAACTTTGGCTTTTTGGATTTTACATGCCCTCTACTATCACATTGGGCATCGGCCTTGGCAGACGACGTTGATGGGATTTCATCGTCTATGTCATGACTAGTGGCAGCAGCTTCAGCACTAGGAGGAAGTGGTTCTTGATCTTTCCATAGTTTATCCTCCAAATTTTTGTTCTCCATTATTTTTCTGGAGTTATTTAACAATGGGGGTCATTCTGAGTTGTTCGCTCATTGCCGATTTTCGCTATACTGCGATTAGTCGCTTACTGCGCATGCGCAAGGTTCGCAGAGCGCATGCGCTTAGTTATTTTACACAAAAGTTAGGTATTTTACTCACGGCATAACAAAGCTTTTTCATCACTGTGCTGATCGTAGTGTGATTGACAGGAAGTGGGTGTTTCTGGGCGGAAACTGGACGTTTTATGGGAGTGTGCAGAAAAACGCAGGCATTCGAGTTGCAAAACGCAGGAGTGGCTGGAGAAACGGGGGAGTGGCTGGGCGAATGCTGGGTGTGTTTGTGACGTCAAACCAGGAACGAAAAGGCATGAGCTGGTCGCAATGGCTGAGTATGTCTGGAGCTACTCAGAAACTGCGGGGTAATCGTTACGAGAAAATTAGCTAATCTTTCGTTAGCAATTCTGCTATGCTAAGATACACTCCCAGTAGGCGGCGGCTTAGCGTGTGCAATGCTGCTAAAAGCAGCTAGCGAGCGAACAACTCGGAATCACCCCCAATATGTGGTACAGGAGGCCGTATCTCTACACCACACAGGGCAAACCCTGTGAAAATTATTTGGATTAAATATTAATAACCCCTTCATTTGGAGTAAATAATATACAGCACAGGACAGCACCTCTGAACTTATATGGCAGCACCACTTGACTGGATTTATATGGAATTATATGGAATTATACGTCAGGATCACTGGATTTATATGGCAGTACCGCTGGACATATACGGCAGTATCACTGGACATATACGTCAGTATCACTGGACTGGACTTATACGACAGTGCCACTGGAATTATACAGCAGGATCACTGGAATGATACAGCAGGATCACTGGATTTATACGGTAGTACCACAGGAAATATACGGCAGTATCAATTGACATATACGGCAGTATCACTGGACATATATGCGGCATTATCACTGGACATATACACCAGTACCACTGGAATTATACAGCAGGATCACTGGAATTATACGGCAGGATCACTGGATTTATATGGCAGTACCGCTGGACATATACGGCATTATCACTGGACATATACGGCAGTATAACTGGACATATACGACAGTATCACTGGACTGGACATATAAGACAGTACCACTGGAATTATACGGCAGGATCACTGGATTTATATGCCAGTACCACTGGAATTATACGGCAGGATCACTGGACATATACGGCAGTATCACTGGACTGGACATATAAGGCAGAACCACTGGAATTATATGGCAGGATCACTGGAATTACACGGCAGGATCACTGGATTTATACGGCAGTACCGCTGGACATATACGGCAGTATCACTGGACATATACACCAGTACCACTGGAATTATATGGCATGATCACTGGATTTATTTGGCAGTACCGCTGGACATACACGGCAGTATCAATGGACATATACGGCAGTATCACTGGACATATACGGCAGTATCACTGGACATATATGGCAGTATCACTGGACTGGACATATAAGGCAGTACCACTGGAATTATACTGCAGGATAACTGGACTTATACGCCAGTACCACTGGAATTATACAGCAGGATCGGTGGATTTATATGCAGTACCGCTGGACATATACGGCAGTATCAATGGACATATACGGCAGTATCACTGGACATATACGGCAGCACCACTGGACATACAAAACAGCACAGGGACACCACCACTGGACTGGACTGATGCAGGACAACACAGCACCACTGCAATGGACTAGACTTATACAGCAGCACTGGACATATGGCAGCTGAGGACACCACCACTGTGACTGGACAGATGCAGCACAAGACACCACCACTGGACTGATGCAGCACAACACAGCACCACTGGAATGGTCTTATACAGCAGCACTGGACATTTGGCAGCAGAAGACACAACCACTGTGACTGGACAGATGCAGCACAAGACACGGACACTGAGGACACTGAAGACGGAGACACGTTCTCTCTCTACACTCTCCAATGTTGGAGTGAAAATAGCAGGGACGCACGGCTCCTTATATGGAATCTAAACCCTGCGAGAATCCAACAGCGGGATGATGACGTTTTGTCTTGTTCTGGTTTCCTAATCAGGCAGGAAAACCCGAGACTGACTTGGATCCAGGCTCGTGACGTGAAGTCCAGGGGGGTTTGGTTCTCTGAGAACCGAACCCGCTCATTTCTAGTTATGACCTCAAAAAAGTTGCAGAAAAACTTGAACGATCAAAATCAAGTCCAAACTCTAACCAATTTGGTAGAAACATGATTCTTAGTAAATATAATCCATATCATTAATTAGTAATAGTAAAATTATTTGAAAATACAGGACAAGACAAGGACAACTGATGGTGCCTGGAAGCTTCTTGCTGGACCCTGGTGCCTGCCTATTGTGCTGCTGGTGCTTGTACTGTAGCTAGGCCTTAAATAGGTCCTCCAGGGGTGTAGCCAGAACTTTGTAGGCCCCATAGTAACATTTTGAAGGGCTCTCTGTCCTAATGCTTCTAGAGAGTCACTTCTCTGCAGCAGTTCTTAATTTGATGCCCTATAATAGTGCCATTTTCTGAACCATAGTAGAGCCTTATTTAATGTTATGCCCCATAGTAGTGCCCTAGTTTCTTTTATGAATCATAGTAGTGCTTAAGTTCACCCTATGTCACATTTCAGACCTGCCAGTACACATTATGCCGCACAGTACCCCAATTCACATTATGATATATAGTGCTCCCCATTCATATTGTGCCTCATTACAGGGCCCTGGTTCATATTATATAGCATTAAAATGCCCTTCAGCTCATTTTATATCACACTACAATGAGCAGGTCCAGGGGCATACCTAGATATATTGCAGGCCACAAGAAAAAAGTTTGAAAGGACCCCTACGTACCACCCAATGGTGAAAAATGTATATAACACATGTAACTTTGACAGGAAAGGTGGGCCCCTCTCAGCTCTGGGCCCCATAGCAGCTGCACTGCCCGCACCTATGGTAGCTACGCCTTTGATATCCTCCATGTTGTCGGGTTTTTCACATGTTTAACAGACATCATCTATCTGTGGAACTATAATATATCAAAATGCCTGTTTGAAATCTACAGCACTTTGTGATTATTCCTTTTAATATGTACTGGTCAATGTGGATGAGAAAACAAATAGGGGCAATTAAAGCCTTAATTTTTCAACTTTTAGCGCCCTCTGATGTTGTATGGTGTGTTTTGGGTTGGAACGCTGACTAACAGATGGTTCATCTAGAGGTGCAGCTAACTCTTTAGCGCAGTAATCAGAGGCATTCTTTTTGTTTGATATATATATCTATATCTGGATCTCCACTCGTATTTTGGATCTGGTTTGGTTTTGCCAAAACCACACTTTCGGGTTTTGGTTTTTGATCCTACGGTATTATTAACCTCAATAACATTAATTTCCTCTCATTCCCAGTCTATTCTAAACACCTCACACCTCACAATATTGTTTTTAGGCCAAAAGTTTGCACCGAGGTAGCTGGATGACTAAGCTAAGTGACACAAGTGGGCGGCACAAACACCTGGCCCATCTAGGAATGGCAAAGCAGTGGCAGACCGGATGGCAGTTTTAAAAACTAGGCCCCAAAGAGCACATAATGCAAAGAAAAAAAAGAGATGCAAGATGGAATTGTCTTGGGCCCTCTCATCCACCATTATGTTGTTTAAATAGAACATGCACAGTTTAATAAACCCATCATTTCAGTGACAAGTGGTCCCCCTGGAAAAAGCTTGCCAAGTTCTTCGAAACATAGCTAGCTACAAACATACCACCTACTTCTTTGATGACTTTTCACATTATGAGAAGAGGCAAGAGGAAAAGGACAGTGGGTGTCATTCCGAGTTGATCGCTAGCTGCTGTTGTTCGCAGCGCAGCGATCAGGCTAAAAATCGGCATTTCTGTGCTTGCGTATGCACCGCAATACGCAGGCGCGTCATACGGGTACAATGAGCATCGTGGTTTTGCACATAGTCTAACGAAGATTCCAGTCGCACGGCCGAATGCAGGAAGATTAACATGAAGTGGGCGTTTCTGGGTGGCAACAACTGACCGTTTTCAGGGAGTGCTTAGAAAAACACAGGCATGACTGGGAAAATGCAGGTGTGGCTGGGCAAATGCTGGGCGGGTGTGTGACATCAAAAGCTGTCCCTCCATCGTTAGAATCAACCCACACGAAGAGTAACTACAGGGCTGGCCTTGTTTTGCACAAAAAAGATTTTGCAGACGCTCTGCTGCACAAGCGTTAGCACTTCTGCAAAGCGAAAATACACTCCCCAGTGGGTGGCGACAATGCATTTGCACGGCTGCTAAAAACTGCTAGCGAGCGATCAACTCGGAATGACCCCCTGTGTCAAGAAGGTGATTAAAAATTATAGAGGCACACGCAATCAGGAACAACACAGAGGCTTTCACCTCCACTCCTATATTGTTGTGGAATGAAAAGGACTTCAACCAAGCAAATATATAATTACCACATTAATGGACAAACTGAAAAACTAAGGGACAAAGCCTCCAAATTTGTACCACCTTCTCCATGTTCAGGTATTAACGATAACCTCAGATTCAATGCTGGTATGCAAATAAACTGGTGTATACAACAGGATCAAGATTGGGTTTTTTCCCCTCCACGGAGTCTGGAGACTTATTTTGTGAAAATCTTGTGGGTTTCTTTTTTTTCCATTTTTTTTATTGCATTTTTATTTACATACTAGGTGCTTCATCGCGCCCTACGGGCGCTCTTCACACCGTCGGAAGGGGTTACGCCCCCTTAACGCCTTTCTGGGGTTCAATATATGTATTATATGGAGTATTACCTGCATTCCTAGTTTTGTTAGTGTTTAAATATTGCACAATGAAAGGGCGTCCGATGGTAAAGGGGGCGTAGTCCCTTGCAACGGGGAGGGGTTTGGGGAGTGGGGACCGCGGATAGGGGATGGGGTATAAAGGCGCTGTGGGTGGGGTAGGAGCGGTGGTGTTGCAGGTTGGGGATGACAGGTGCGGGGCTGTTGCGGATGGAGGAGGGGTTCCGAAGGCGCTGCAGATGGGGAAGGGGTGGGTGCGGGTGTGCAATGGATGGGGGAGGTGTCCAGGGGGTGCGGTGGGTGGGGGAGGGGTGGGTGCGGGGGTGCCGTGGGTGGGGGAGTGGCGGGTGCGGGGCTGTTGCGAATGGTGGAGGCGATGCGGATGGGGAAGGGCCTGCTGCATGGGTGGGGTAGGGGATCCAAAGGTGCAGCGGGCGGGGGAGAGCCAGATGCGGGGTGTGGTGGATGGGGGAGGGGGTCTGGAGGTGCTGCAGGTGGTGGAGGGGCGGGTGGCATAGGGGGTCTGGAGGCGCCGCGGGTGGGGGAGGGGTGGGTGCCGGGGGAGGGGGCCGGGGGGGGGGGGGGGTGTTGTGTGTGGGGGAGGGGCAGGTGCGGGAGGGGCAGATGCTGGGCTGGATGGGGGAGGGGTTCCAGAGGTACTGCAGGTGGGGAAGGGTGTGGCGGGTGGGTAGGAGGTGTGGAGGTGTTGCGGGTGGGGGAGGGGGGGTGCAGTGTAATGGGGATAGGGGTCTGGAGGAGGGAGGGTCCGTGTGTGTGGAGGTGTGGGGTCCGTAGGTGCAGTGGGTGGGGGTGCCACGGGTGGTGGAGGGACAGGTTTTGCGGCGGATGGGGGAGGGGTGTGTGCGCGGGTGGGATAGGGGGTGGGTGCGGGGGTGCAGCGGATGGTGGGTGGTCCGGGAGTGTGGGAGAGGTGAGGTGCTGTGGGTGGGGGAGAGGCGGGTGAGGGGCTGTATCGGATGGGGGAGGGGTTCAGGAGGCGCTGCAGGTGGGGAAGGGTGCAGGTGTTGCGGGTGAGGTAGGGTGCCTGGAGGCGCTGCGGGTGGGGGTGCGGTGGATTGGGAGGGGCTGCAGGTGGTGGAGGAGCGGGTGGTGTAGGGGGTCCGGAGGTGCAGTGGGTGGTGGAGGGGTGGGTGCTGAGGGTGGGGTAGTGGGTCCGAAGGTGTTGCAGTTGCTGGAGGGGTGGGGGTGTAGGGGATGGGTCCGTGGGTGCAGCGGATGGGGGAGGGGTCGGTGCGGGGTTTCAGCGGATGGGGGAGGGGGTCAGGGGATGCGGAAGGGGTGGGGGTGCTGCGGGTGAGGGGCTGTTGCGGATGGGGGAGGGGTTCCGGAGGCGCTGCTGGTGGAGAAGGGTGCGGGTGTTGTGGGTGAGGTAGGGGGCTTGGAGGTGGTGCGGGTGGGGGAGGGAGGGAGGAGGGCGAGGGTGAGGTGGATCGGGAGGGGCTGTAGGTTGTGGAGGAGCAGGGGGTGTAGGGGGTCCACAGGTGGAGTGGGTGGTGGTGGGGTGGGTGCTGCGGGTGGGGTAGTGGGTCCGAAGGTGTTGCGGTTGCTGGAGGGGTGGGGGTGCAGGGGATGGGTCCGGGGGTGCAGCGGATGGGGGAGGGGCTGCTGCAGATGGGGGAGGGGTTTGGGAGGCACTGCAGGTGGGGTAGGGGGTCCGAAGGCGCAGTGGGTGGGGGTGCCATGGGTGGTGGAGGGGCAGGTGCGGGGGTTTGCGGGGGATGGGGAGGGGTCCAGAGGCACTGCAGGTGGTGGAGGGGCGGGTGTCGCTGTAGGTTTTACAGCAGATATCAGTGCACATATTCTATGTGGTAGTTAGTGAGGGTTGCTGATGGTGTAAGAGGGGTGAGGGCCAGTACACAGACAGGCAGTTAGAGAGCAGGATGAGGGTGACAGGGCATAGTGATGGGGAGTACTTAGAAGATATAGGGGTGGGGTACAGGTGTGATGTCAGTGTGTGTACCTTTGCTCTCATGTGTGACATAAGGATGTGCGGGTCGTGGTGGCCACTAGCCTCCTGGCTGCTGCTGTGAGATGGTGACTGCAGAGGGAGGGAGCTCCGACCCAGCAGCAATGGGTCGTGGTCAGCATTCCTTCCTGGCGCCATTCCACCGCACACTGTCCGCCCCGTCTGACGGGCGTCATTCTACCATCCTGCCTGGCAGCGTCAGCTGCTGTGATCGCGGAGCATGGGTAAGCGTCCGGAGCCCTGTGGGCGGGCAGGCATGGTGTTTCCCCGGAGAGGTGCGGCGCGCGGCCTTAGGCTGCAGACGGAGGGAGCTCCAGGCCAGCAGCAATGTTAATCAGTGCAGGTCCCGTCCTGGCGCTGTTCTGCTGCACATGCTCCGCACCGCTTGCCGCTGAGCATGGCAGCCCTTGTCTGTATGCTGCCGATGCTGATATAGCGGTGCCTGAGCTATCGGCCTCTTCCTGGGGTGTGGATGTCAGGCGGCAGGTATGGTGTGTAGGCGGGAGAGGAGCTGCGGGCGGCGACTCGCTGTCTGCAAGTACCCTCCACATCAGCGCTGTTCCCCTCCCTGCAGGTGTCAGTGGCCATGGTGTACTTTTGCTACTGGTGGCCATCCTCACCTCCCTAGGCCTATACTGTAAGGTAGGGTCTTGTACCTGACTGCTGCTGGCACTGGGTATGGGGTAGCTCCCTGCAGCAGATGCAGTTGACTCCGCCCAGCTCTGTGACTCCGCCCAGCGTTACGGTCAGGCACAGAATCACAGATCTGGGCTATTATATAGGAGATTTTGTGCAGAGGCCTTATTTTTGTTTTCACATCTCCCAGTTACACACATGTGAGCATACCTGTTTGTCCCAGTTACACGCATGTGATCATACCTTACTTCAAGGAAAAGATTGATAAAATCCGAGATGAAATGGTATGCTCTAACTCAGCCAGTGACCTTCTCAATTCCCTATCTGAACCCTCTGGCACTTTATCTTCATTTGCTCCCACAAGTGAAGATGAAGCATCAACACTCTTTTCATCCTCCTGCTCCACTACCTCTCCTCTTGATTCTATACCCTCACAGGTCAGTAAAACTTTGTCTCCTGTGCTTATTCCAACCTTAACTAAAATCTGTAATCTCTCTCTCTCTCTACTGGTATCTTTTCCTCTCTGTTTAAACATGCAGTGATTACTCACATTCTAAAAAAACACAACTCTGACCCAAACACACTCTCTAACTACCGTCCCATTTCTCAGCTACCCAGTCCCTCCAAGCTACTTGAGAGACTTGCCTACACTCGCCTTACACACTTTCTTAACTCCCACAACTTATTGGACCCACTTCAGTCAGGCTTTCGTGCCCAACACTCCACAGAGACGGCACTGACCAAAGTAGTGAATGATCTAGTCACTGCTAGATCAAAAGGCCATTACACACAACTTATTCTTCTAGATCTCTCTTCTGCTTTTGACACTGTTGACCACTCTCTTCTCATACAAACACTGCAATCCCTAGGTCTTCAGGACACAGCCCTTACTTGGGTCTCATCCTACCTATCTAATTGCTCTTTCAGTGTTCACTTCTCTGATTCTACCTCCTCTTCTCTACCTCTATTAGTTGGAGTACCGCAAGGCTCAGTCTTAGGTACTCTGCTTTTCTCAATCTATACCTCCTCTCTTGGTAAACTAATCAGCTCCTTTGGATTTCAGTATCATTTTTACGCTGATGATAGTAGTGATGTGCACCTGAAATTTTTCGGGTTTTGTGTTTTGGTTTTGGGTTCGGTTCTGTGGGCGTGTTTTGGGTTCGAACGCGTTTTGGCAAAACTTCACCGAATTTTTTTTGTCGGAATCGGGTGTGTTTTGGATTCGGGTGTTTTTTTCAAAAAACCCTAAAAAACAGCTTAAATCATAGAATTTGGGGGTCATTTTGATCCCATAGTATTATTAACCTCAATAACCATAATTTCCACTCATTTACAGTCTATTCTGAACACCTCACACCTCACAATATTATTTTTAGTCCTAAAATTTGCACCGAGGTCGCTGGATGGCTAAGCTAAGCGACACAAGTGGCCGACACAAACACCGGGCCCATCTAGGAGTGGCACTGCAGTGTCAGGCAGGATGGCACTTCAAAAAAATAGTCCCCAAACAGCACATGATGCAAAGAAAAAAAGAGGCGCACCAAGGTCGTTGTGTGACTAAGCTAAGCGACACAAGTGGCCGACACAAACACCTGGCCCATCTAGGAGTGGCACTGCAGTGTCAGACAGGATGGCACTTAAAAAAATAGTCCCCAAACAGCACATGATGCAAAGAAAAAAAGAGCTGCACCAAAGTCGTTGTGTGACTAAGCTAAGCGACCCAAGTGGCCGACACAAACACCTGGCCCATCTAGGAGTGGCACTGCAGTGTCACGCAGGATGGCCCTTCCAAAAAATACTCCCCAAACAGCACATGACGCAAAGAAAAAAAGAGGCGCAATGAGGTAGCTGTGTGACGACTAAGCTAAGCGACCCTAGTGGCCGACACAAACACCTGGCCCATCTAGGAGTGGCACTGCAGTGACACACAGGATGGCCCTTCCAAAAAATACTCCCCAAACAGCACATGACGCAAAGAAAAAAAGAGGCACAATGAGGTAGCTGTGTGACGACTAAGCTAAGCGACCCTAGTGGCCGACACAAACACCTGGCCCATCTAGGAGTGGCACTGCAGTGTCAGACAGGATGGTCCTTCCAAAAAATACTCCCCAAACAGCACATGATGCAAAGAAAAAAAGAGGCGCAATGAGGTAGCTGTGTGACGACTAAGCTAAGCGACCCTAGTGGCCGACACAAACACCTGGCCCATCTAGGAGTGGCACTGCAGTGTCAGACAGGATGGCACTTAAAAAAAGAGTCCCCAAACAGCACATGATGCAAAGAAAAAAAGAGCTGCACCAAAGTCGTTGTGTGACTAAGCTAAGCGACCCTAGTGGCCGACACAAACACCTGGTCCATCTAGGAGTAGAACTGCAGTGTCACGCAGGATGGCCCTTCCAAAAAATACTCCCCAAACAGCACATGACGCAAAGAAAAAAAGAGGCGCAATAAGGTAGCTGTGTGACGACTAAGCTAAGCGACCCTAGTGGCCGACACAAACACCTGGCCCATCTAGGAGTGGCACTGCAGTGTCACGCAGGATGGCCCTTCCAAAAAATATTCCCCAAACAGCACATGACGCAAAGAAAAAAAGAGGCGCAATGAGGTAGCTGTGTGACGACTAAGCTAAGCGACCCTAGTGGCCGACACAAACACCTGGCCCATCTAGGAGTGGCACTGCAGTGTCAGACAGAATGGCACTCCAAAAAATACTCCCCAAACAGCACATGACGCAAAGAAAAAAAGAGGCGCAATGAGGTAGCTGTGTGACGACTAAGCTAAGCGACCCTAGTGGCCGACACAAACACCTGGCCCATCTAGGAGTGGCACTGCAGTGTCAGACAGAATGGCACTTAAAAAAATACTCCCCAACAGCACATGACGCAAAGAAAAAAAGAGGCGCAATGAGGTAGCTGTGTGACGACTAAGCTAAGCGACCCTAGTGGCCGACACAAAAACCTGGCCCATCTAGGAGTGGCACTGCAGTGTCACGCAGGATGGCCCTTCCAAAAAATACTCCCCAAACAGCACATGACGCAAAGAAAAAAAGAGGCGCAATGAGGTAGCTGTGTGACGACTAAGCTAAGCGACCCTAGTGGCCGACACAAACACCTGGCCCATCTAGGAGTGGCACTGCAGTGTCAGACAGAATGGCACTTAAAAAAATAGTCCCCAAACAGCACGTGATGCAAAGAAAAAAAACTGCACCAAAGTCGTTGTGTGACTAAGCTAAGCGACCCAAGTGGCCGACACAGACACCTGGCCCATCTATGAGTGGCACTGCAGGGTCACGCAGGGTGGCCCTTCCAAAAAATACTCCCCAAACAGCACATGACGCAAAGAAAAAAAGAGGCGCAATGAGGTAGCTGTGTGACGACTAAGCTAAGCGACCCTAGTGGCCGACACAAACACCTGGCCCATCTAGGAGTGGCACTGCAGTGTCAGACAGGATTGCACTTAAAAAAATAGTCCCCAAACAGCACATGATGCAAAGAAAAAAAGAGCTGCACCAAAGTCGTTGTGTGACTAAGCTAAGCGACCCAAGTGGCTGACACAAACACTTGGCCCATCTAGGAGTGGCACTGCAGTGTCACGCAGGATGGCCCTTCCAAAAAATACTCCCCAAACAGCACATGACGCAAAGAAAAAAAGAGGCGCAATGAGGTAGCTGTGTGACGACTAAGCTAAGCGACCCTAGTGGCCGACACAAACACCTGGCCCATCTAGGAGTGGCACTGCAGTGTCAGACAGGATGGCACTTAAAAAAATAGTCCCCAAACAGCACATGATGCAAAGAAAAAAAGAGCTGCACCAAAGTCGTTGTGTGACTAAGCTAAGCGACCCAAGTGGCCGACACAAATACCTGGCCCATCTAGGAGTGGCACTGCAGTGTCACGCAGGATGGCCCTTCCAAAAAATACTCCCCAAACAGCACATGACGCAAAGAAAAAAAGAGGCGCAATGAGGTAGCTGTGTGACGACTAAGCTAAGCGACCCTAGTGGGCGACACAAACACCTGGCCCATCTAGGAGTGGCACTGCAGTGTCAGACAGGATGGCCCTTCCAAAAAATACTCCCCAAACAGCACATGACGCAAAGAAAAAAAGAGGCGCAATGAGGTAGCTGTGTGACGACTAAGCTAAGCGACCCTAGTGGCCGACACAAACACCTGGCCCATCTAGGAGTGGCACTGCAGTGTCAGACAGGATGGCACTTAAAAAAATAGTCCCCAAACAGCACATGATGCAAAGAAAAAAAAGAGCTGCACCAAAGTCATTGTGTGACTAAGCTAAGCGACCCTAGTGGCCGACACAAACACCTGGACCATCTAGGAGTGGCACTGCAGTGTCACGCAGGATGGCCCTTTAAAAAAATACTCCCCAAACAGCACATGACGCAAAGAAAAAAAGAGGCGCAATGAGGTAGCTGTGTGACGACTAAGCTAAGCGACCCTAGTGGCTGACACAAACACCTGGCCCATCTAGGAGTGGCACTGCAGTGTCAGACAGGATGGCACTTAAAAAAATACTCCCCAAACAGCACATGACGCAAAGAAAAATGAAAGAAAAAAGAGGTGCAAGATGGAATTGTCCTTGGGCCCTCCCACCCACCCTTATGTTGTAAAAACAGGACATGCACACTTTAACGAACCCATCATTTCAGCGACAGGGTCTGCCACACGACTGTGACTGAAATGACTGGTTGGTTTGGGCCCCCACCAAAAAAGAAGCAATCAATCTCTCCTTGCACAAACTGGCTCTACAGAGGCAAGATGTCCACCTCATCATCATCGTCCGATTCATCACCCCTTTCACTGTGTACATCCCCCTCCTCACAGATTATTAATTCGTCCCCACTGGAATCCACCATCTCAGGTCCCCGTGTACTTTCTGGAGGCAATTGCTGCTGGTGAATGTCTCCATGGAGGAATTGATTATAATTCATTTTAATGAACATCATCTTCTCCACATTTTCTGGAAGTAACCTCGTACGCCGATTGCTGACAAGGTGAGCGCGGCACTAAACACTCTTTCGGAGTACACACTGGAGGGAGGGCAACTTAGGTAGAATAAAGCCAGTTTGTGCAAGGGCCTCCAAATTGCCTCTTTTTCCTGCCAGTATACGTACGGACTGTCTGACGTGCCTACTTGGATGCGGTCACTCATATAATCCTCCACCATTCTTTCAATGGTGAGAGAATCATATGCAGTGACAGTAGACGACATGTCAGTAATCGTTGGCAGGTCCTTCAGTCCGGACCAGATGTCAGCATCAGCAGTCGCTCAAGACTGCCCTGCATCACCGCCAGCGGGTGGGCTCGGAATTCTGAGCCTTTTCCTCGCACCCCCAGTTGCGGGAGAATGTGAAGGAGGAGATGTTGACGGGTCGCGTTCCGCTTGACTTGACAATTTTCTCACCAGCAGTTCTTTGAACCTCTGCAGACTTGTGTCTGCCGGAAAGAGAGTTCCAACGTAGGTTTTAAATCTAGGATCGAGCACGGTGGCCAAAATGTAGTGCTCTGATTTCAATAGATTGACCACCCGTGAATCCTGGTTAAGCGAATGAAGGGCTCCATCCACAAGTCCCACATGCCTAGTGGAATCGCTCTGTTTTAGCTCCTCCTTCAATGCCTCCAGCTTCTTCTGCAAAAGCCTGATGAGGGGAATGACCTGAGTCAGGCTGGCAGTGTCTGAACTGACTTCACGTGTGGCAAGTTCAAAAGGTTGCAGAACCTTGCACAACGTTGAAATCATACTCCACTGTGCTTGAGACAGGTGCATTCCACCTTCTTTGCCCATATCGTGGCCAGATGTATAGGCTTGAATGGCCTTTTGCTGCTCCTCCATCCTCTGAAGCATATAGAGGGTTGAATTCCACCTCGTTACCACCTCTTGCATCAGATGATGGCAGGGCAGGTTCAGGTGTTTTTGGTGGTGCTCCAGTCTTCTGTACGCGGTGCCTGTACGCCGAAAGTGGCCCGCAATTCTTCTGGCCACCGACAGCATCTCTTGCACGCCCCTGTCGTTTTTTAAATAATTCTGCACCACCAAATTCAAGGTATGTGCAAAACATGGGACGTGCTGGAATTTGCCCAGATGTAATGCACGCACAATATTGCTGGCATTGTCCGATGCCACATATCCCCAGGAGAGTCCAATTGGGGTAAGCCATTCTGCGATGATCTTCCTCAGTTGCCGTAAGAGGTTTTCAGATGTGTGCGTATTCTGGAAAGCGGTGATACAAAGCGTAGCCTGCCTAGGAACGAGTTGGCATTTGCGAGATGCTGCTACTGGTGCCGCCGCTGCTGTTCTTGCAGCGGGAGGCAATACATCTACCCAGTGGGCTGTCACAGTCATGTAGTCCTGAGTCTGCCCTGCTCCACTTGTCCACATGTCCGTGGTTAAGTGGACATTGGGTACAACTGCATTTTTTAGGACACTGGTGAGTCTTTTTCTGACGTCCGTGTACATTCTCGGTATCGCCTGCCTAGAGAAGTGGAACCTAGATGGTATTTGGTAACGGGGGCGCACTACCTCAAGCAATTGTCTAGTTCCCTGTGAACTAACGGCGGATACTGGACGCACGTCTAATACCAACATAGTTGTCAAGGCCTCAGTTATCCGCTTTGCAACAGGATGACTGCTGTGATATTTCATTTTCCTCGCAAAGGACTGTTGGACAGTCAATTGCTTACTGGAAGTAGTACAAGTGGTCTTCCGACTTCCCCTCTGGGATGACGATCGACTCCAGCAGCACCAGCAGCAGTAGGCATTACACTCAAGGATGCATCGGAGGAATCCCAGGCAGGAGAGGACTCGTCAGACTTGCCAGTGACATGGCCTGCAGGACTATTGGCTTTCCTGGGTAAGGAGGAAATTGACACTGAGGGAGTTGGTGGTGTGGTTTGCGCGAGCTTGGTTACAAGAGGAAGGGATTTACTGGTCAGTGGACTGCTTCCGCTGTCACCCAAAGTTTTTGAACTTGTCACTGACTTATTATGAATGCGCTGCAGGTGACGTATAAGGGAGGATGTTCCGAGGTGGTTAACGTCCTTACCCCTACTTATTACAGCTTGACAAAGGCAACACATGGCTTGACACCAGTTGTCCACATTTCTGTTGAAATAATTCCACACTGAAGAGCTGATTTTTTTTGTATTTTGACCAGGCATGTCAATGGTCATATTCCTCCCACGGACAACAGGTGTCTCCCCGGGTGCCTGACTTAAACAAACCATCTCGCCATCAGAATCCTCCTTGTCAATTTCCTCCCCAGCGCCAGCAACACCCATATCCTCATCCTGGTGTACTTCAACAGTGACATCTTCAATTTGACTATCAGGAACTGGACTGCGGGTGCTCCTTCCAGCACTTGCAGGGGGCGTGCAAATGGTGGAAGGCGCAAGCTCTTCCCGTCCAGTGTTGGGAAGGTCAGGCATCGCAACCGACACAATTGGACTCTCCTTTGGGATTTGTGATTTCGAAGAACGCACAGTTCTTTGCTGTGCTTTTGCCGCAAGTCTTTTCTTTTTTCTAGCGAGAGGATGAGTGCTTCCATCCTCATGTGAAGCTGAACCACTAGCCATGAACATAGGCCAGGGCCTCAGCCGTTCCTTGCCACTCCGTGTCGTAAATGGCATATTGGCAAGTTTACGCTTCTCCTCATACGCTTTTAATTTTGATTTTTGGGTAATTTTTTTACTGATCTTTTGTGTTTTGGATTTTACATGCTCTCTACTATGACATTGGGCATCAGCCTTGGCAGACGACGTTGATGGCATTTCATCGTCTCGGCCATGACTAGTGGCAGCAGCTTCAGCACGAGGTGGAAGTGGATCTTGATCTTTCCCTATTTTTTTAACCTCCATATTTTTGTTCTCCATATTTTAATGCGCACAACTAAAAGCCACCACAGGTATACAATGTAGATGGATGGATAGTATAGTATTATATTACTTATGGAGGACGAGTGACTGATGACACAGAGGTAGGTACAGCAGTGGCCTACCGTACTGCTTATATATATAATATACTGTATATAACGGACCTGGTGGACACTGTCAGCAGACTGCTAAACTAGTATGAAGAAAAAAAAAACCACCACAGGTAGGTATACAATGTAGATGGATGGATAGTATAGTATTATATTACTTATGGACGACGAGTGCACTGACGACACAGAGGTAGGTACAGCCGTGGCCTACCGTACTGCTTATATATATAATATACTGTATATAACGGACCTGGTGGACACTGTCAGCAGACTGCTAAACTAGTATGAAGAAAAAAAAAACCACCACAGGTAGGTATACAATGTAGATGGATGGATAGTAAGTATAGTATTATATTACTTATGGACGACGAGTGCACTGACGACACAGAGGTAGGTACAGCCGTGGCCTACCGTACTGCTTATATATATAATATACTGTATATAACGGACCTGGTGGACACTGTCAGCAGACTGCTAAACTAGTATGAAGAAAAAAAAACCCACCACAGGTAGGTATACAATACAATGTACATGGATGGATAGTAAGTATAGTATTATATTACTTATGGACGACGAGTGCACTGATGACACAGAGGTAGGTACAGCCGTGGCCTACTGTACTGCTTATATATATAATATACTGTATATAACGGACCTGGTGGACACTGTCAGCAGACTGCTAAACTAGTATGAAGAGAAAAAAAACCACCACAGGTAGGTATACAATACAATGTAGATGGATGGATAGTAAGTATAGTATTATATTACTTATGGACGACAAGTGCACTGACGACACAGAGGTAGGTACAGCCGTGGCCTACCGTACTGCTTATATATATAATATACTGTATATAACGGACCTGGTGGACACTGTCAGCAGACTGCTAAACTAGTATGAAGAAAAAAAAAAACCACCACAGGTAGTTATACAATGTAGATGGATGGATAGTAAGTATAGTATTATATTACTTATGGACGACGAGTGCACTGACGACACAGAGGTAGGTACAGCCGTGGCCTACCGTACTGCTTATATATATAATATACTGTATATAACGGACCTGGTGGACACTGTCAGCAGACTGCTAAACTAGTATGAAGAAAAAAAAAACCACCACAGGTAGGTATACAATGTAGATGGATGGATAGTATAGTATTATATTACTTATGGACGACGAGTGCACTGACGACACAGAGGTAGGTACAGCCGTGGCCTACCGTACTGCTTATATATATAATATACTGTATATAACGGACCTGGTGGACACTGTCAGCAGACTGCTAAACTAGTATGAAGAAAAAAAAAAACCACCACAGGTAGGTATACAATACAATGTAGATGGATGGATAGTAAGTATAGTATTATATTACTTATGGACGACGAATGCACTGACGACACAGAGGTAGGTACAGCCGTGGCCTACCGTACTGCTTATATATATAATATACTGTATATAACGGACCTGGTGGACACTGTCAGCAGACTGCTAAACTAGTATGAAGAAGGAAAAAAACACACCACAGGAGTGTTTTTCAGGCAGACAAACGTATACTGGACTGGTGGTCACTGTCAGCAAAACTGTGCACTGTACTCCTGCTATAACTGCTCCCCAGTCCCCACAATTAGGCAGTGTGAGCAGTGCACTCAGCACAGATATATCATGCAGCAGTGCAGCACACTGAGCACAGATATGGTGGAGCGTTTTTTTTAAGGCAAAGAAACAAAGGATTAAACTAACTCACTGGTGGTAAACCCTGCACTGTACTCCCTAACAGCTGCTCCCCGTCCCCAATCCTCCCCACATAACTAAGTCACTCAGTTTACTCTGTTCTTTTCTAATATAACGGAGAGGACGCCAGCCACGTCCTCTCCCTATCAATCTCAATGCACGTGTGAAAATGGCGGCGACGCGCGGCTCCTTATATAGAATCCGAATCTCGCGAGAATCCGACAGCGGGATGATGACGTTCGGGCGCGCTCGGGTTAACCGAGCAAGGCGAGAGGATCCAAGTCGCTCGGACCCGTGTAAAAAAAAGGTGAAGTTCGGGTGGGTCGGATCCCGAGGATCCGAACCCGCTCATCACTAGATGATAGTCAAATCTACCTATCCTCCCCAGATTTATCACCATCTGTATTGGCTCGTGTCACTGGATGCCTGTCTGCCATTTCATCTTGGATGTCATCTCGCCACCTCAAACTCAACATTTCCAAAACAGAATTCATTATTTTCCCACCAGCTAAGAGTAGTTACCAACCTGATATCTCTATAACTGTTGACAATGCAACTATCCACCATACCCCACAAGCTCGTTGCCTAGGTGTAACCCTTGATTCTGAACTGTCCTTTGTTCCACACATTCAATCTGTCTCTAAATCATGTTACATGCACCTTAAAAACATATCCAAAATACGCCCTTATCTTACACAAGACACTGCAAAAACTCTAATCCATGCACTCATCATCTCCTGCATTGATTATTGTAAAAGTCTCCTTACTGGTCTTCCCAAACATAGGCTTTCACCACTTCAATCCATTTTAAATGCAGCTGCGAGGCTAATCTTCCTCGCCAGACGTTCTTCATCTGCTAATCCACTCTGTCAGTCCTTCCATTGGTTACCGGTATTCTACCGTGTCAAATATAAAATACCTTTACTTACATACAAGGCTATTAACCAAACTGCACCATCATACATCTCCTCACTCATCTCAAAATATCTCCCTACCAGACCTCTCCGCTCTGCACAAGATCTGCATCTCTCATCCACATGTATTACCTGTTCCCACTCAAAATTACAGGACTTTACCCGAGCTTCACCCACTCTGTGGAATGTACTCCCACGCACAATAAAACTCTCCTCTAGTCTCCAAACCTTTAAACGTTCCCTGAAACCTCATCTCTTCAGACAAGCCTACCAAATTCCAGACACACACACATAACCTTCAATGCTTCCCTATCCAGTTACATCCCCTCTGTACAGTCCACAAAACCTCACATTTTGTCTTCGAACATTGCTGGGTGATCATATCATACAACCCAATTAAGAACCTAGCAATCTGGGGAACCATTATGTAACAGGTAGCATCTATCCTTGTGTATCAATGCCTATTTCCCTATAGATTGTAAGCTTGTGAGCAGGGCCTTCCTACCACTGTCTGTCTGTATTTGTCCAGTTTTAATCTGTAACTGTTGTTCTAATTGTAAAGCGCAACGGAATATGCTGAGCTATATAAGAAACTGATAATAAAAAATAATAAATACCTGTGTGTCTTGTTTTTTTCATATTTAATTTTTAAATAAAACAGCCCATCAGATGTTTTATCAACCCCTCCTGAGCCCACACAGCAGACCCGGATGGGTCAAGTTGGGTTCGGTACAGTACTAAGCAGGACTGTGCAGTGAATTTTTTGTTATTGAGACCCTGCCCTAGTGGAGCTTACCACTCTACAGTCAAAAATCATTTCTAGAAAAAGGCATCAGTGCTGAAACGCGTTGGGACCCACAGACTTTACTACCGACATTGCCACATACATTCTCCTCTCTCCGGCTGGAGAAGGAGACGCTTCCGCACACATCGCGCTCACGTGACCCGGCACGTGACGCGCGAACCAGGAAGTCAGAGGACGGGACGGGAGTTTAGGAGACCGGCATTTACAGACAAGGTGCGCGGCTTCTGAGACACGGAGGACACCCAGAGAGGATACATCGAGGAACACAGGCTTGAGGACGGCTAAGAACTGGTCACCGGCGGCAGGTAGCACCTGCCCCCGGCGGTAAGTTTCATTACACAGTATATGACCACGCCACTCGTTGCCACACACGGAAGGGTCTGACAGGCGGGACGCCGCACTAGTCACACCATAAACTTAACCACAAACCTAACAATAGACACAGCATCAGAGGATACATAGGACCATCCACACCTATGGTAAAGGTGGCCCCTAGGGCATACCTAACATTTACCTGAGCTGTAGCTCCATCAGTATACCAATAGGAGGGTATACTCATAGAAAGGGTAGTCTGCAAGACACACCTGATAAGTGGTGAACCAACCTGGGACATTCATTATTGACTATGGAATATTAATCCTATTACATCCAAATAAAATCCTATATTTCATTTACATCGAGTGATCATTACCACATCCCCTACAAATAGATACACAGAGAACACATCACTTCACACACCACCATCCACCTCTCCAATCAATCCAATCCCTGGCACACCCTTTAGAGCGCGCTGACCACCACGAAATACGCAATTGCAACAGGAGGTGGGACACCTCCGGGTCAGCTGCACACTCAGCCACCATCCCCCAATGTGAGCGCAGCCTTCAACCATATTTAAACAAAAATCATTTCACACTGTAAGTAGGACTGTGGGAGGAAGCAATGCTAACCTCTGTGCCCACAGCATGCCTCAGCCTGGCAAGCCAGGCATCTTCCTGGCTGTAAACCACCATGAGACTCCATACTGGGCCTTATTCAGTAACTGTGCCTCACAGGAGATCCTGGCCTATCTAGTGCTGCAGTGCAATGGAAAGCTGATGTAATGCAAGGTCACTGAAACTATGTTCTTTTAACACCGCAAGGTCTTGCGATAACCCTACGCAGCCCTTAGGAAAAGAATCCTATACAAAAAATGCGCATCTTCTAAATAAATAATTCCAAAATGTGGAACATCAATAATAAATCAAAATTAAGGGTGACTAATTGGAGCCATTCATTTCAAAGAATCCCTAACATGAAATAATTGAGAAGAACCTCTCTGTAATGCTCTGCAGAAATTCTGACTTTCACCTTTCTGGCAGTTGTGCTGCATTATGATTCAGTTTCTTCTGGATCACACTGACTTTGGACACAAATGTGGTCTCTCCCCACTTTATTAGAAGACTTCATCAAAATAGCAATTTCCATTTCCACCTTTGCTGCTATGTTTTCACAAATCTGTTTGTGATGTTGAAGCTTGTTTCATATCTGCTTTAGGCTTTCATTTAAACCTAGGATCAAGTACAGCAGAACCCCTGGAATTATACAACAGCACCCCTGGACTTATACAGCATAGGCAGCACCCCTGGAGAATTACACAGCAGACAGGCAACAGCACCACTGGACTTAAACGGCAGTGGGGTAGCACCCCTGGACTGATAGGGCAGAGGGGCAGCACCCCATATAGGGCAGTACCCCTGGAATGATGTGGCAAAGAAGAGACGCGCAGAATGGATTATCTTGGGCCATCCCACCCAACCTTATGTTGTATAAATAGGACATGCAGTCTTTAACAAACCAATCATTTCAGTGACAGGGTCTCTCACATGACTGTGGCTGAAATGATTGGTTTGTTTTGGCCCCCACCAAAGAAGAAGCAATTAATCTCTCCTTGCACAAACTGGCTCTACAGAGGCAATATGTTATCTTCATCCTCAGATTCCCGCCCCCTTCAGTGTTTACATCCTCATCCTCACAGAGAAATAATATTCAAACACACCACATCATTTAGGTGTCAGTGGACTACTTACGCTATTACACAAAGATTCTGAACTTGACAATAATTTATGATGAATGCGCTGCAGGTGACGCATAAGGGAGGATGTTCCTAGGTGGTTAACATCCTTACCCTTACTTATTATGGATTAACAAAGGCAACAGATGGCTTGACATCTGTTGTCCGGATTTCTGGAGAAATAATTCCACACCAAAGAGGTGGCTTTTTTGGTATTTTGCTCAGGCATGACAATGGGCTTTTTCATCCCATGGCCAACAACTGTCTCCACTGGTGCCTTATTCAAATAAACCACATCACCATCAGACTCCTCATCATCAACTTCCTCCACAGCGCCAGCTACACCAATATCCTCCTCATCCTGGTGTACTTCTACAGTGACATCCTCAATTTCAATAGCAGCAACTGGACTGGCGGTGCTCCTCCCAGCACTTGCAGAGGGTGTGCAAATGGTGGTAGAAGCCTCTTCTTCCCATACAGTGTTGTGAAGGTCAGTTCTAGAAATTGCAACTGCAGACAGTGCCAGCATTCCTGTATTTTCATAACACCCCTGTAATTTTACAGCATGCAAGAAAGGGACAGTGTACATTTATTTTCACTACACCCCTGTATTTTTACAGCATACAGGGCCAGTGTAATTTTATTTTAACAGCAGCACCCCTGTATTTTTACAGCATAAAGGACCAGTGTGCTTTTATTTTAACAGCAGCACCACTGTATTTTTACAGCATACAAGACCAGTGTACATTCATTTTAACAACAGAACCCCTGTAATTTCCCAGCATAAAATACAGGGCCAGTGTACATTTATTTTAACATCAGTACCCCTGAATTTTTACTGCATAAAAGACAGGGCAAGTGTACATATATTTTCACTGCATCCCACATTTTTTACAGAATACAAGAGAGGGCCAGTTTACATTTATTATAACAACAACATCAATGTATTTTTACAGAATACAAGACAGGGCCAGTGTACATTTATCTTAACAGCAGCACCCCCAGATTTTTTACAGCACACAAGACAGGGCCAGTGTACATTTATTTTCTCTGCACCTCAGATTTTTTACAGCATACAAGACAGGGCCAGTGTACATTTATTTTAACAGCAGCACCTCAGATTTTTTACAGCATACAAGACAGGGCCAGTGTAAATTTATTTTAACAGCAGCACCCCAGATTTTTTACAGCATACAAGACAGGGCTAGTGTACAATTATTTTAACAGCACCCCAGGTTTTTTGACGGCATACAAGACAGGGCCAGTGTACATTTATTTTAACAGCAGCACCCCAGATTTTTTACAGCATACTAGACAGAGCCAGTGTACATTTATTTTCACAGCAAAACCCCAGATTTTTTACAGCATACAAGACAGGACTAGTGTACAATTATTTTAACAGCAGCACCCCAGATTTTTGACAGCATAAAAGACAGGGCCAGTGTATATTTCTTTTCACTGCACCACAGATTTTTTACAACATACAAGGCAGGGCTAGTGTACATTTATTTTAACAGCAGCACCCCAGATTTTTGACAGCATACAAGACTGGGTCAGTGTACATTTATTTTAGCAGCTGCACCCCAGATTTTTTTTTACTGCATACAAGAAAGGGTCAGTGTACATTTATTTTCACTGCACCCCAGATTTTTTTACAGCATACAAGATAAAGCCAGTATACACTTATTTTCACTGCACCCCATATTTTTGACAGCATACAAGACAGGGCCAGTGTACATTTATTTTAACAGCAGCACCCCAGATTTTTTACAACATACAAGACAGGGCCAGTGTACATTTATTTTCACTGCACCCCAGATTTTTTACAGCATACAAGAAAGGGCTAGTGTACAATTATTTTAACAGCAACATCCCAGATTTTTGACAGCATACAAGACAGGACCAGTGTACATTTATTTTAACAGCAGCACCCCAGATTTTTTACAGCATACAAGACAGGGCCAGTGTACATTTATTTTCACTGCATCCCAGATTTTTTACAGCATACAAGACGGGGCTAGTGTACAATTTTTTTAACAGAACCCCAGATTTTTTACAGCATATAAGACAGGGCCAGTGTACATTTCTTTTCACTGCACCCCAGATGTTTTACAACATGCAAGGCAGTGCTAGTGTACATTTATTTTAACAGCAGCACCCCAGATTTTTAACAGCATGCAAGACAGTGCCAGTGTACATTTATTTTAACAGCAACGCTCCAGATTTTTTTACAGCATACAAGACAAGGCCAGTGTACATTTATTTTAACAGCAGCACCCCAGATGTTTTTCAGCATACAAGACAGGGCCAGTGTACATTTATTTTAACTGCAGCACCCCAGACTTTTGACTGCATACAAGACAGGGCCAGTGTACATTTATTTAAACATCAGCACCCTAGATTGTTTACAGCATACAAGACAGGGCTAGTGTACATTTATTTTTACTGCACCCCAGATTTTTTTACAGCATACAAGACAGGGCCAGTGTACATTTATTTTAACAGCTACACCACAGATTTTTTACAGCATACAAGACAGGGCCAGTGTACTTTTACTTTCACTGCACCTCAGATTTTTGACAGCATACAAGACAGGGCCAGTGTACATTTATTTTAACAGCAGCACCCCAGATTTTCTACAGCATACAAGACAGGGCCAGTGTTTATTTATTTTAAATGCAATCCAGATTTTTTACAACCAGCACCCCTGTATCTTCCCAGCATACAGGAGGATAGTACCCCTGTCACCTGTACAACACAGAGACAGCCAGGACAGCAACACCCATGTACAGCTGTAGCACCCCTTACAGCACTTGAAACACCAGTGACAGCGAGGATAGCACCCCTAACAGCACAGGTACACCACAGTGACAGGAACAGCACCCCTACAGAGTACACACTGACCCAACCCAATGACACCACCCACAGAGAGACAGAGGTCTGTCTCCCTCACTCTCCAAGTTCGGAGTGAAAATGACGGAGACGCGCTGCTGTTTATATTGAATCCAAAACCCGTGAGAATCCGACAGCGGGATGATGATGTTTTTCTCATTCTGGTTTCTGGGTCTAGTGGGAAGTCCTGAGCCGGACTTGGATTCTGACTCGGAATGGGATGTTCGGGGGTGTTCGGTTCTCTGAGAACCGAACCCACTCATCTCAAATATATATATATATATAAATCTCCTATATAATAGCCCAGATCTGTGATTCTGTGCCTGGCCGTAACACTGGGCGGAGTCACAGAGCTGGGCGGAGTCAACTGCATCTGCTGCAGGGAGCTACCCCATACCCAGTGCCAGCAGCAGTCAGGTACAAGACCCTACCTTACAGTATAGGCCTAGGGAGGTGAGGATGGCCACCAGTAGCAAAAGTACACCACGGCCACTGACACCTGCAGGGAGGGGAACAGCGCTGATGTGGAGGGTACTTGCAGGCAGCGAGTCGCCGCCCGCAGCTCCTCTCCCACCTACACACCATACCTGCTGCCTGACATCCACACCCCAGGGAGAGGCCGCTAGCTCAGGCACCGCTATATCAGCATCGGCAGCATACAGACAAGGGCTGCCATGCTCAGCGGCAAGCGGTGCGGAGCATGTGCAGCAGAACAGCGCCAGGATGGGACCCGCACTGATTAACATTGCTGCTGGCCCGGAGCTCCCTCCGTCTGCAGCCTAAGGCCACGCGCCGCACCTCTCCGGGGAAACACCATGCCTGCCCGCCCACAGGGCTCCGGACGCTTACCCATGCTCCGCGATCACAGCAGCTGATGCTGCCAGGCAGGATGGAAGAATGACGCCCGTCAGATGGGGCGGAAAGTGTGCGGTGGAACGGCGCCAGGAATGAATGCTGACCACGACCCACTGCTGCTGGGTCGGAGCTCCCTCCCTCTGCAGTCACCATCTCACAGCAGCAGCCAGGAGGTTAGTTGCCACCACGACCCGCACATCCTTATGTCACACATGAGAGCAAAGGTACACACACTGTGGATAACCAGGGGGGACAAAAGGTACACACACGGACATCACACCTGTACCCCACCTCTATATCTGCTAAGTACTCCCCATCACTATGCCCTGTCACCCTCATCCTGCTCTCTAACTGCCTGTCTGTGTACTGGCCCTCACCCCTCTTACACCATCAGCAAACCTCACTAACTACCACATAGAATATGTGCACTGATATCTGCTGTAAAACCTACAGCGACACCCGCCCCTCCACCACCTGCTGCGCCACTGGACCCCTCTCCATCCCTCGCAAACCCCCGCACCTGCCCCTCCACCACCCGTGGCACCCCCACCCACTGTGCCTTCATACCCCCTAACCCACCTGCAGTGCCTCCCAAAACCCTCCCCCATCTGCAGCAGCCCCTCCCCCATCCGCTGCACCCCCGGACCCATCCCCTGCACCCCCACCCCTCCAGCAACCGCAATACCTTCGGACCCACTACCCCACCCGCAGCACCCACCCCACCACCACCCACTCCACCTGCGGACCCCCACACCACCTGCTCCTCCACCACCTACAGCCCCTCCCGATCCACCACACCCTCGCCCCCCTCCCTCCCTCCCCCACGCACACCGCCTCCAGGCCCCCTACCTCACCCGCAACACCCGCACCCTTCTCCACCAGCAGCGCCTCCGGAACCCCTCCCCCACCCGCAACAGCCCCTCACCCGCAGCACCCCCACCCCTCCCGCATCCCCTGACCCCATCCGCTGAAACCCCGCACCCACCCCTCCCCCATCCGCTGCACCCACGGACCCATCCCCTACACCCCCACCCCTCCAGCAACCGCAACACCTTTGGACCCACTACCCCACACTCAGCACCCACCCCTCCACCACCCACTGCACCTCCGGACCCCCTACACCACCCGCTCCTCCACCACCTGCAGCCCCTCCCCATCCACCGCACCCCCACCCGCAGCGCCTCCAAGCACCCTACCTCACCCGCAACACCTGCACCCTTCCCCACCTGCAGCGCCTCCGGAACCCCTCCCCCATCCGATACAGCCCCTCACCCGCCTCTCCCCCACCGACAGCACCTCACCTCTCCCACACTCCCGGACCACCTCCACCATCAGCTGCACCCCCGCACCTACCCCTTATCCAACCCGCGCACACACCCCTCCACCACCTCCAGACCCCCTCCCCCCCGGCACCCACCCCTCCCCCACCCGCGGCGCCTCCAGTCCCCCTACGCTAACCGCCCCTCCACCACCTGCAGCACCTCCGGACCCCCTCCCCCATCCACCACACCCGGCATCTGGCTCTCCCCCGCCCGCTGCACCTTTGGATCCCCTACCTTACCCACGCAGCAGGCCCTTCCCCATCCGCATCGCCTTCACCATTCGCAACAGCCCCGCACCCGCCACTCCCCCACCCACGGCACACCCGCACCCACCCCTACCACACCCCCGCTCCCCCTGGACACCTCCCCCATCCACTGCACACCCGCACCCACCCCTTCCCCCATCTGCAGTGCCTTCGGAACCCCTCCTCCATCCGCAACAGCCCCACACCTGCCATCCCCCACCTGCAACACCCCCGCTCCTACCCCACCCACAGCGCCTTCATACCCCCTCCCACATCCGCGGTCCCCACTCCCCAAACCCCTCCCTGTTGCAAGGGACTACGCCCCCTTTACCATCGGACGCCCTTTCATTGTGCAATATTTAAACACTAACAAACTAGGAATGCAGGTAATACTCCATATAATACATATATTGAACCCCAGAAAGGCATGCAGTTGTTAAGGGGGCGTAGCCCCTTCCGACGGTGTGAAGAGCGCCCGTAGGGCGCGATGAAGCACCTAGTATATATATATATATATATATATATATATATATATTTATATATATATATATATAAAAGTTTCCAGAATGCCATTCTTCCATCTGGATTTATTTATATATATATATATATATATATATATATATATATATATATATATATATATATCAAATTAATAAGCACTCAAAATATAAATAATAATAACCATGGTGCACTACTCAAGGTCCCCTGGGTGGGAGTATGGCAATCCCCCCAACAGCAAAACAGGAATCAGGAGGCACTCATTGGATTTGATGAAAAAGGTGATGTATTCAAATGTCAAAATGCATGATATAGCACCGACGTTTCAACACCACGCAGGGCATTTTTCTCACGGTGACATGCTGTGAACAAACAGTTGTGGTGCACGCTTACCTTATAAGTGTGTTTGTAAGAGCCCCATCACACTGGCTCCCATCCGCAGGCCGTGGGCAGGACATCCGGGCAGCTCCGGAAATCGAGTCATGTCCGGTGACATCACTCTGTTGCCGGGTAACCACAGATGCTGGAAGTCGCATACAGCCGCGTCTGTGGATAACCAGGGGGGACAAATAAAAATAAAAATAAAAATACAATGAATGTGTGTACAGTGATCAGTGTAACATGATCTATGTGAAAATATAATAAGGTTTTAAAATATCTCATGACTGGATGCGGCATAACTAAATGCCAGTTGATAATAAATGTACACCGTATAATAAAGCTGACTATGCAGCAAAACATTATACTAAAACTATTGATGTTCACAATCTTAAATAACAACTATATGTGGATACTCAGAATAGCATGCTAAACAGCTGCCATAGTTATTGTAGAGGCAGGAAAGGAGCTGAATAAATTTAAAATCAACATTGCTGCATATCAAGTGGAGAATAAAAACATCTTGGAGGATACACATAATAGTCATCTATGGGAAAAATTGGAGACACAAATCCAACAATATAAGAAGGAATTGATTATCTTCAAAAAAACAAATTACAAACAATGGGGGTAATTCCAAGTTGATCGCAGCAGGATCTTTTATAGCAATTGGGCAAAACCATGTGCACTGCAGGGGGGGCAGATATAACATGTGCAGAAAGAGTTAGATTTGGGTGGGTTATTTTATTTCTGTGCAGGGTAAATACTGGCTGCTTTATTTTTACACTGCAAATTAGATTGCAGATTGAACACACCCCACCCAAATCTAACTCTCTCTGCACATGTTATATCTGCCTCCCCTGCAGTGCACATGGTTTTGCCCAATTGCTAACAAAAATCCTGCTGCGATCAACTTGGAATTACCCCCAATATCAGCAGATTACGATGAAAATACAGTATATCGTTTGCTTTATGGTAATGAAATTACCACTATGAGAGGAACCAAGAAATGGCAGACCTGGAGGGAGAAAAGATCTAAAGCATCTAAACAGTTCAACTCTTCAAACAGTGACAGTGATTTCAATGTCCAGGATACTGATGAACTAAGGACACCATCTGCAGTCCCTTTAGGGGTCACCACTCGTAGCCAGATGGAAAATCAAAATCCAGGCCTACAAGACGGGGGGGGGGGGGGGGTAAAACCAAAGGCTATGGAAGACCTCCACCAAATGCCAACAGAAGGAAGAATTAATCTTTAAGCTGTCCTCCAGGTGTTTAACCAATACTGATAAAAATGTTCTTAACAAAGGGCTTTCATTTATACCCACCAATCCACATGATGATTTTAAATCGAAGACCGAGCTATATCAATTTTCTAGAAACCTGCGACTTAAAGAATTTTTTCAGTATCAACAGACATTATCCACACAGGAGCAATGACAAAAGGGGAAGTCCCGTTCAGTGTTTGACCCTGTTTCTAATAACACAGCAATCAAAACGTTCACGAGGCTCCTTGACGACTCCATTTCTAAATACGATCAAGCACACCCAAGTATTTATCGCAATGTATCAAAGGAAGAACAAAAGGCCATTAAGGATCTAGCAGCATATGACGACATAGTCATTAGACCAGCCGACAAGGGTGGGGCCATTGTTGTCCAGGACAAGGTGACATATATACAAGAGATTGATAGACAACTTGCAGATCCAGCCACCTACAAAAAGTTACGTTGCAACCCAACAACATCTTTCAAAAAAGAAATTGACCACATCCTCAATAAAGCATCTCAGGATGGTCACATTGACAGCAAAACTCTTTCAACTCTTTCTCAACCGTTTCCTAAGGTAGCAGGGTTTTGGTTTTGGGTTCGGTTCCGTGGCCGTGTTTTGGGTTCGAACGCGTTTTGGCAAACCTCACCGAATTTTTTTTTGTCAGATTCGGGTGTGTTTTGGATTCGGGTGTTTTTTTCAAAAAACCATAAAAAACAGCTTAAATCATAGAATTTGGGGGTCATTTTGATCCCAAAGTATTATTAACCTCAATAACCATAATTTCCACTAATTTTCAGTCTATTCTGAACACCTCACACCTCACAATATTATTTTTAGTCCTAAAATTTGCACCGAGGTCGCTGGATGACTAAGCTCAGCGACCCAAGTGGCCGACACAAACACCTGGCCCATCTAGGAGTGGCACTGCAGTGTCACGCAGGATGGCCCTTCCAAAAAACACTCCCCAAACAGCACATGACGCAAAGAAAAAAAGAGGCGCAATGAGGTAGCTGTGTGACTAAGCTCAGCGACCCAAGTGGCCGACACAAACACCTGGCCCATCTAGGAGTGGCACTGCAGTGTCATGCAGGATGGCCCTTCCAAAAAACACTCCCCAAACAGCACATGACGCAAAGAAAATAAGAGGCGCAATGAGGTAGCTGTGTGAGTAAGCTAAGCGACCCTAGTGGCCGACACAAACACCTGGCCCATCTAGGAGTGGCACTGCAGTGTCAGGCCGGATGGCCCTTCCAAAAAATACTCCCCAAACAGCACATGACGCAAAGAAGAAAAAAAAGAGGCGCAATGAGGTAGCTGTGTGACTAAGATAAGTGACCCTAGTGGCCGACACAAACACCTGGCCCATCTAGGAGTGGCACTGCAGTGTCACGCAGGATGGCCCTTCCAAAAAACACTCCCCAAACAGCACATGACGCAAAGAAAAATGAAAGAAAAAAAGAGGTGCAAGATGGAATTGTCCTTGGGCCCTCCCACCCACCCTTATGTTGTATAAACAGGACATGCACACTTTAACCAACCCATCATTTCAGTGACAGGGTCTGCCACACGACTGTGACTGAAATGACGGGTTGGTTTGGACCCCCACCAAAAAAGAAGCAATTAATCTCTCCTTGCACAAACTGGCTCTACAGAGGCAAGATGTCCACCTCATCATCATCCTCCGATTCATCACCGTGTACATCCCCCTCCTCACAGATTATCAATTCGTCCCCACTGGAATCCACCATCACAGCTCCCTGTGTACTTTCTGGAGGCAATTGCTGCTGGTGAATGTCTCCATGGAGGAATTGATTATAATTCATTTTAATGAACATCATCTTCTACACATTTTCTGGAAGTAACCTCGTACGCCGATTGCTGACAAGGTGAGCGGCGGCACTAAACACTCTTTCGGAGTACACACTTGTGGGAGGGCAACTTAGGTAGAATAAAGCCAGTTTGTGCAAGGGCCTCCAAATTGCCTCTTTTTCCTGCCAGTATACGTACGGACTGTCTGACGTGCCTACTTGGATGCGGTCACTCATATAATCCTCCACCATTCTTTCAATGGTGAGAGAATCATATGCAGTGACAGTAGACGACATGTCCGTAATCGTTGGCAGGTCCTTCAGTCCGGACCAGATGTCAGCATCAGCAGTCGCTCCAGACTGCCCTGCATCACCGCCAGCGGGTGGGCTCGGAATTCTGAGCCTTTTCCTCGCACCCCCAGTTGCGGGAGAATGTGAAGGAGGAGATGTTGACAGGTCGCGTTCCGCTTGACTTGACAATTTTCTCACCAGCAGTTCTTTGAACCCCTGCAGACTTGTGTCTGCCGGAAAGAGAGATACAACGTAGGTTTTAAATCTAGGATCGAGCACGGTGGCCAAAATGTAGTGCTCTGATTTCAACAGATTGACCACCCGTGAATCCTTGTTAAGCGAATTAAGGGCTCCATCCACAAGTCCCACATGCCTAGCGGAATCGCTCAGTGTTAGCTCCTCCTTCAATGTCTCCAGCTTCTTCTGCAAAAGCCTGATGAGGGGAATGACCTGACTCAGGCTGGCAGTGTCTGAACTGACTTCACGTGTGGCAAGTTCAAAAGGTTGCAGAACCTTGCACAACGTTGAAATCATTCTCCACTGCGCTTGAGACAGGTGCATTCCACCTCCTATATCGTGGTCAGTTGTATAGGCTTGAATGGCCTTTTGCTGCTCCTCCATCCTCTGAAGCATATAGAGCGTTGAATTCCACCTCGTTACCACTTCTTGCTTCAGATGATGGCAGGGCAGGTTCAGGCGTTTTTGGTGTTGCTCCAGTCTTCTGTACGTGGTGCCTGTACGCCGAAAGTGTCCCGCAATTCTTCTGGCCACCGACAGCATCTCTCACGCCCCTGTCGTTTTTTAAATAATTCTGCACCACCAAATTCAAGGTATGTGCAAAACATGGGACGTGCTGGAATTTGCCCAGATTTAATGCACACACAATATTGGTTGCGTTGTCCGATGCCACAAATCCACAGGAGAGTCCAATTGGGGTAAGCCATTCTGCGATGATCTTCCTCAGTTGCCGTAAGAGGTTTTCAGCTGTGTGCGTATTCTGGAAAGCGGTGATACAAAGCGTAGCCTGCCTAGGAAAGAGTTGGCGTTTGCGAGATGCTGCTACTGGTGCCGCCGCTGCTTTTCTTGCGGCAGGAGTCAATACATCTACCCAGTGGGCTGTCACAGTCATATAGTCCTGAGTCTGCCCTGCTCCACTTGTCCACATGTCCGTGGTTAAGTGGACATTGGGTACAACTGCATTTTTTAGGACACTGGTGAGTCTTTTTCTGAGGTCTGTGTACATTTTCGTTATCGCCTGCCTAGAGAAATGGAACCTAGATGGTATTTGGTACCGGGGACACAGTACCTCAAACAAGTCTATAGTTGGCTCTGCAGTAATGATGGATACCGGAACCACGTTTCTCACCGCCCAGGATGCCAAGGCCTCAGTTATCCGCTTTGCAGCAGGATGACTGCTGTGATATTTCATCTTCCTCGCAAAGGACTTTTGGACAGTCAATTGCTTGGTGGAAGTAGTAAAAGTGGTCTTACGACTTCCCCTCTGGGATGACCATCGACTCCCAGCAGCAACAACAGCAGCGCCAGCAGCAGTAGGCGTTACACTCAAGGATGCATCGGAGGAATCCCAGGCAGGAGAGGACTCGTCAGAATTGCCAGTGACATGGCCTGCAGGACTATTGGCATTCCTGGGTAAGGAGGAAATTGACACTGAGGGAGTTGGTGGGGTGGTTTGCGTGAGCTTGGTTACAAGAGGAAGGGATTTACTGGTCAGTGGACTGCTTCCGCTGTCACCCAAAGTTTTTGAACTTGTCACTGACTTATGATGAATGCGCTGCAGGTGACGTATAAGGGAGGATGTTCCGAGGTGGTTAACGTCCTTACCCCTACTTATTATAGCTTGATAAAGGCGACACACGGCTTGACACCTGTTGTCCGCATTTCTGTTGAAATACTTCCACACCGAAGAGCTGATTTTTTTGGTATTTTCACCAGGCATGTCAATGGCCATATTCCTCCCACGGACAACAGGTGTCTCCCCGGGTGCCTGACTTAAACAAACCACCTCACCATCAGAATCCTCCTTGTCAATTTCCTCCCCAGCGCCAGCAACACCCATATCCTCCTCATCCTGGTGTACTTCAACACTGACATCTTCAATCTGACTATCAGGAACTGGACTGCGGGTGCTCCTTCCAGCACTTGCAGGGAGCGTGCAAATGGTGGAAGGTGCATGCTCTTCACGTCCAGTGTTGGGAAGGTCAGGCATCGCAACCGACACAATTGGACTCTCCTTGTGGATTTGTGATTTCGAAGAACGCACAGTTCTTTGCTGTGCTTTTGCCAGCTTTAGTCTTTTCATTTTTCTAGCGAGAGGCTGAGTGCTTCCATCCTCATGTGAAGCTGAACTACTAGCCATGAACATAGGCCAGGGCCTCAGCCATTCCTTGCCACTCCGTGTGGTAAATGGCATATTGGCAAGTTTACGTTTCTCCTCCGACGATTTTATTTTAGATTTTTGAGTCCTTTTTTTACTGATATTTTGTGTTTTGGATTTTACATGCTCTGTACTATGACATTGGGCATCGGCCTTGGCAGACGACGTTGATAGAATTTCATCGTCTCGGCCATGACTAGTGGCAGCAGCTTCAGCACGAGGTGGAAGTGGATCTTGATCTTTCCCTATTTTTGGAACCTCAACATTTTTGTTCTCCATATTTTAATAGGCACAACTAAAAGGCACCTCAGGTAAACAATGGAGATTGATGGATACTAGTATACTTATGGATGACGAGTGACTGACGACACAGAGGTAGCTACAGCCGTGGACTACCGTACTGCGTCTGCTAGTATAGAGATGATAATGATATAAAAAATATATATATATCACTACTGCAGGTATATATAATATAATGACGGACCTGCTGGACACTGTCAGCAGACACCTAAACTACTAGTATGAAGAAGATAGAAAAAAAACCCCACCACAGGTAGGTATACAATTATGGACGAGCACTGACGACACAGAGGTAGCTACAGCCGTGGACTACCGTACTGCGTCTGCTAGTATAGAGATGATAATGATATAAAAAATATATATATATCACTACTGCAGGTATATATAATATAATGACGGACCTGCTGGACACTGTCAGCAGACTCCTAAACTACTAGTATGAAGAAGATAGAAAAAAAAACCCCACCACAGGTAGGTACAGATGTAGCCACCTTTATCTTGAGTGGCCGCGGCGGTTGTCCCGTTCGACCATACGCAGCGTACTGTGGCGTAGCGAGGCGCGCCTAGCCACAGAGAGGCTATCTAATCGCACGGAGACAGACATTTGACGTTTGGCGTTACCTTTACGTGTAATACCTGCGATCAGCCACCAGATGTCGCTTTTTACAATCACCACTGCGCATGCGTGTGGTCTCCCGTAAAATACAATACTGACATACATAATAAGGACTACTTTACTAAGGCGTCTCATTACGCTGCATACAGCAAATACTGTACTCATTACGCTGCATTATTTAATACAGTACTGTATATACAGTACGACACCGACGCAAATACAGTAGTACAGCATACAGTATATGATCCATCTACAATACTTTATGAATACTGTATGTGAGCGTCCAAGTCCCGCAGACAAAACACAGTACTGTAAAACCAGTAGTGTACACTGTCGCAAATGGATGTGTTTTACAAGTTCACTATTGCCTCTCAAGATTAGGAATTTTCTACAGTATGTTATCGTCCTAATCCCGTAGCCATTACAGCATAATCAAAACCAACGGATTTATACATTTGTCTGCGGCGAAGTGGTGAAGTGTTTCGCTTCCTATACTCAGAGTCCAGGGTTCGATTCCTTAAGTACGAATGCATGTTACTGTAGTTTTTTTCAGACACTTTATTATTTTTTTTATTCACATACTGTAAACCAGGGCATACAGTAGCTGCATGAGCGGTTCTATGCGATCGAGTCCGGTGTACCATAATGTGCAGGTTCTATGCAGGTTAAGGTACTATGCTCCGTACACAGTACACATACAATTCTGTAGCTGGGCAGACTGAATAGAAATGGCTACCACCTATGACTCCTTGCCCCACAGAGGCCCTAGGCTACGGAGCAAGTAATAGTCCAGATTGTACAGACTATGGGGCAATGCTGAAGGAGCGTCACAATCCCCTAGCTAAAATACACAGTATGCATATTATGGTACACCGGACTCGATGACATACTGTAGCACACTGGCAAAATGGCCGCCGCCCCTGAACCCTTGTGCAGGTTATGGGGCAATGCTGAAGGAGCGTCACAATCCCCTAGCCAAAATACACAGGGGAGGGATAAGCCACTGTAGGATTGCATACAGTATTACGGTACACCGGACTCAATCGCATAGCACACTGTCAAAACGACCACTACCCATGAACCCCCACCTCCTGAACCCCCACCTCGTGGCATGCAGCAGTTGGGTATGGAATGAGAAATGGCATAAGCTGTGCAGGCTACGGGGCGATGCTGAAGGAGCGTCACAATCCCCTAGCCAAAATACACAGAGATACTGTAAGCGAGGTCTATGCACATTACAGTACTGTACGTTACACCGGGCTCGGTCGCATAGCAAACTGACAAAACACAAGTTTTACAGTACATACAGTAAAGCAGGCCAAAGCTGCAGGAGAGTTTCTACTGTAAAGGTTCTATGCACCGTACGGTAATGTACACATACCTGTACAATTCTATAGCAGGGCAGACTCAATTGAAATGGCTACCGCCTGTGACTCCTACAGTAGCTCCTAGGAGGCACTCAGCTATGGAGCAAATAACAGCACAGATTTTGCAGGCTACGGGGCAATGCTGAAGGAGCGTCACAATCCCCTAGCTACAATACACAGGGGTGATAGAGATAATCGAGTGGCTGGAGGGGGGTCCCCTTGATTTAAGGGGCCCCCACTCCTCCAGGGTACTCCGGCCAGGTGTGACTAGTTGGGTATTTAATTCCATGGCCGCAGGGACCGGTATAAAAGTCTCCCCCGGCTGTGCATTATCTGTCCAGCTAGTGGAGCCCAGTGCTGATTCAAAAAATATGGGGAACCCCTACGCTTTTTTTGTCCCCCTTATTTTTTGCACCAGGACCAGGCGCAGAGCCCGGTGCTGGTTCTAAAAAGATGGGGGATCCCGTGTCCATTTTTTCCGTATTCCTTCCGGAATTCGACTGCAATTGCATATACAGTACTGTACCCCTTAATGTCACTGCTTACAGTATACAGTATTTAGACATGAGCTTGTGTACAGTATCTGTCATGAGGTGCTTTTTTCACTGACACTATAACTTTTTTCTATTGTGATATACTGTACAGAGGCGGCAAACTAGCCAAACGGGAATAATCAGCTTCTGCAGAATAAAATGAGATGCTACAGTACATGCCTATATTCTGTGAGTGACTGCGGCTCTATGAAATTAAATCAGAAAATTTAAATATGAAATGCATTACTAATGTGTGGCATTACTGTACTGTATGTGTATAAGGTGTACTACAATATTTTCTGGTGTAACATAAGGAAAGGGCACTACTGCATGGTCTAATGCAGTGGTTCTCAAACTTGGTCCTCAGGACCCCACACAGTGCATGTTTTGCAGGTAAACCAGCAAGTGCACAGATGTATTCATTACTAACTGACACATTTTAGAAGGTCCATACAGTAGGTGGAGCTAATTTTTTCACTTGTGATTCTGTGAGACCTGCAAAACCTGCACTGTGTGGGGTCCTGAGGACTGAGTTTGAGAACCTGTGGTCTAATGTAAATAAAGATGAATGTGGTGGGGTGTAATGTGAATAAGGGGCATTACTGTTAGGAGTAATGTGGTACTATGATATGATGTCATGAGAATAAGAGACACCACTGCATGATATAATGTGAATAAAGTTGCAGTACTGTGTTGTGTCATTTCATCTTCGGGTATTATTGTGTTACCATGCCCCTTCCCAGCAAGAACATACTGTACACTGTTTTGGGCTGGCACTAAATGTGCACATTGTTCTTATTTAGATTATAGGGGGTAGGAGCGCCAAAATGGGTGATGGTGCTGGGAAAGGGGTGCAGGGTTAGAGGCGGAACTACGTAGCATCTGTGCAAGAGGGCATCAGCCAAAATCTAGCCTAGGGCATCATGTTGGTCAGGTTTGGCTCTGATAATACTGTATACTGTACTCTTACTGTACTTTGCATTCAATACAGATACTGTTTGCACACAGGTTTTACATGAATCATTGGCAATGCTGCAGGAGTGTCTCATTAGGCAATCTAAAATATACCACGACTATGGGTGGGGATACAGTAGGGAAGTTCTGTCACCATAAGCTGTCTGCTGTGTATAGCATATTTCCATCTGAGATGCATTTGTGTGTTTGTAATAAGAAAAAAACATTTTACTGTACATTTAGTGGATACAGTATTTCTCCCCCATAATGACGTATCATACTGTACAGGTACCCTCATGTACTGTACCGTACCATACTGTAAAATTGAATATTTATTGGAAAAACATCAATATTAATGTAAAAATAAAGTATTACAACATCCGATTCCATGTACTGCACTGATCAAAATGTACAGTACTCTTATTCAGGACTTATAAAACTGAAAATAACTGTTCATACAGTACACATCAATAACATTACTACTGTATAATATTCTACATTAGTTTATGCAATAATCAGACAAAGGCAATTTTATCATTTTTTTTAATAATGCACCAATTTAAAATTTTAAACAGAAAATACAGAACTACATATTTGTGGCTTGACCATTTCTTTCAACTACAACAGGTAATACTTTATACAGGTGATTTATATAATTATTACAATGTTCAGGTGTGAGTACTTCTAGCCAAAATTTCTTTATCCCATCCACCAGTTGCTGTTTTGTTGTTGGCTTTGCAACACTCCTAACGTACCTCTTCAATTGAGCCCACACTAATTCGATTGGGTTCATGTCTGGTGATCTATATAAAAATAAAAAAAAAGCGTATAGAAAAAATTAATTACATTACAGTAAATAGAGAAAATTAAACATACAATATTGTACTGTTTATTAAACAAAAATTTTTTTTACAGTACTAGAGTGCTATCCAAAATTTTACTTGTACACTGTTGAAAGAATACTCACTCTGGTGGTGTGCGTTCCCAATTCATACCTTTCTCTTCCATAAATTTGGCTGAGGCGGAGTGTTTAGGATCATTGTCTTGGAATATCCTATGGTGAGTTGGGTAATATTTATTCACAAATGGCACCATACATTTCTCTACTATTGTTTCTTGGAAATATTTCTTATCCATGATTCCTACAGAAATCAAAAAATGTTGTTCATTAATAAGCAACTCCTTTTATTGTGCAGTTACACGTACTCTACAGTACAACATGTATTTTTACAGAACACAGGCACAGAATAAAGTATAGTACTGTACCTTCGAAAAATAATAGGGGACCAGCTCCTAATCGTGATATGCCTCCCCATACATGGACTTTCAATGGATGCTTTGGGCGTGGTTTTAAAGAGATATGGTTACGTTTCCTGAATGACATTCTGGAGAACCGCTCAAGGGCAACAGACGATTCATCTGTGAAAATGACATCATCAAATGTTTCACCACTCTCAATCCATCGCCGTGCCTGTTCCACTCTCTTTTCTTTATTCACATCTCTTATCATTGGAGATATCCTGTGAAGAGCCAAAAATAATGAAATCAGATACAGTTATGAAATTACAGATTTACAGATTACTGTATATACAGTAGACTGTATGTGCAGTATACTGTATTATATACCTACTGTATACATTAAACTGTACATACAGTACATTAAGTTACATACAGAGTAATATATATATATACATACTGTACATACACACAAACACACACACACAGTATACAGTATGTAATCATCACAATAAGCCGGCAATGCTTCATTGCTGTCTCTGAGTGCCTATACAGTAGGTATCTCTTTTGGGATAGAATATATACAGTATATACACACACACATACTGTATATAGTATAAAGTACACACTCTGTATAATGATTTATGGCATTATTATATCACGTATCAAGGGATTATTAACAGTGCATTTACTGTATGGTTTATACTGCTTTCAGTATTTTACCTTGTTGCGCCAAAGGTCCATCCCATTTTCCGTCGCATCCTTCTGATGCTGGTGGCCGATATGTCCAGGTCATACTTGGAATGGAGAATTCGTTTTATTTGCAGAGCAGTACGCTCATCATCCTCACGAGTTAGTTCCTCCACAATTTGTTGCACTCTCCTACAGTACAATACAGTATGAAAAATATGAATTCATGAACAGCACAATCACAGTTACAATTGATGAAGTTTTTATTTTATTTCAAAAAAATTGTTTATGGTATAAAGCAAGTCATTTAAACATTACAGTAGTGTACAGTACGTACCATGTGCATTTTGTAGGAAATACAAATCTGGGCGTTGTTCTCTCGAATGCATGATAGCGCACCGTTTCTAAAGTGACTATAATGCCACTTTCCTTGAGCCATGCATGGATCTCTTTGATGGTTTTATTTTCTTTTTTCATGTTGGCGATTATCTTGCTCATCGTTTTGTTGATAGTTACTGGCATGTTGTCCAACTATAATTCCTGTATGGAGAGAAAACATTTGTGAATACTGTAGTCTAAAATTTACACATCTGAAAATGCATAAGAGTTTTATGATAGAAGTTAATACTGTACATGTTTACTATCCAGTACCTGATGTTCAAATTTAAGTATTGTATACTGTACAGTACTGAAAATACAACTTCAGTGTTATGGACTGCAATTAGTTTCCTGTATGAAACAGATACAGTACAGTAAATAACCCTCCTTGGAAGTGCATGGGCCCTGTGAGACTTACAGTAGTGTACAGCATAAGGGTCGACTGACATGATGTACAAGCATTACATACAGTACATGTCAGTACTGTATGTAAATTCTTCAATTATTGCCTAACAACAATGCTGCTTACTGTATATTAAATACTGTAGGCCTAGAAATGTGCATCTCAATATAGTAGTTAAAAACACAGGGGCCTATGTGGATAAGCGAGTTCTATGCACACTAAAAATGGCCACCGACCGTGAACCCCCAGCACGTGGCAGCGCTCGTATATGTAGTGAGATACAGTATGGCATACATTTCACAGTTCAGGGGGCAATGCTGAAGGAGCGTCACAATCCCCTAGCTCAATTACATTGGGATAAGCGAGGTCTATGCACATTACGGTATACCGAGCTGGATCGCTTAGCAACCTGACAAAATGGCCGCCGACCGTGAACTCCCAGCACGTGGCAGCGCTCGGATATGTAGTGAGATACAATATGGCATACATTTCACAGTTCAGGGGGCAATGCTGAAGGAGCGTCACAATCCCCTAGCTCAATTACATTGGGATAAGCGAGGTCTATGCACATTACGGTATACCGAGCTGGATCGCTTAGCAACCTGACAACATGGCCGCCGACCGTGAACTCCCAGCACGTGGCAGCGCTCGGATATGTAGTGAGATACAATATGGCATACATTTCACAGTTCAGGGGGCAATGCTGAAGGAGCGTCACAATCCCCTAGCTCAATTACATTGGGATAAGCGAGGTCTATGCACATTACGGTATACCGAGCTGGATCGCTTAGCAACCTGACAACATGGCCGCCGACCGTGAACTCCCAGCACGTGGCAGCGCTCGGATATGTAGTGAGATACAATATGGCATACTGTACATTTCACAGTTCAGGGGGCAATGCTGAAGGAGCGTCACAATCCCCTAGCTCAATTACATTGGGATAAGCGAGGTCTATGCACATTACGGTATACCGAGCTGGATCGCTTAGCAACCTGACAAAATGGCCGCCGACCGTGAACTCCCAGCACGTGGCAGCGCTCGGATATGGAGTGAGAGATGGTATACATTTTAAAATACACCGGGATAAGTTGTATAGGCCATGGAGCAATGCACAGGGACATTCATCATTTACGTACAGTATATAAATAATTGTAAACCGTAAATGAAAGAATTACCGGTCAAATACTGTATGACGAAACTGTGTCAATGAGCTGGAACAGTATGGCCTGTGAAGAAGTTTTCGAAGGCAGAAACGGAGAGCAAATTATCAGGAGATTTCTGATAGAGATGAGCGGGTTCGGTTTCTTTGAATCCGAACCCGCACGAACTTCACTTTTTTTTCCACGGGTCCGAGCGACTCGGATCTTCCCGCCTTGCTCGGTTAACCCGAGCGCGCCCGAACGTCATCATGACGCTGTCGGATTCTCGCGAGGCTCGGATTCTATCGCGAGACTCGGATTCTATATAAGGAGCCGCGCGTCGCCGCCATTTTCACTCGTGCATTGAGATTGATAGGGAGAGGACGTGTCTGGCGTCCTCTCCATTAGAATAGAGATAGATAGATTAGATAGAGAGAGATTGTGCAGAGTCGCAGACAGAGTTAGTTTACCACAGTCAGTGACCAGTGCAGTTGCTAGTTAACTTTTATTTAATATAATATATCCGTTCACTTCTCTCTGCTATATCCGTTCTCTGCCTGAAAAAAAAAACGATACACAGCACAGTCAGTCACACAGTGTGACTCAGTCTGTGTGCACTCAGCTCAGCCCAGTGTGCTGCACAGTCATCAATGTATAAATTAAAAGCTTATAATTAATTGTGGGGGAGACTGGGGAGCACTGCAGGTTGTTAGCAGGAGCCAGGAGTACAATTATATTAATTAACAGTGCACACTTTTGCTGCAGGAGTGGTGACCAGTGCCTGACCACCAGTATAGTATTGTTGTATACTACTAATATCTCTTTAAATATCAACCAGTCTATATTAGCAGCAGACACAGTACAGTGCGGTAGTTCACGGCTGTGGCTACCTCTGTGTCGGCACACGGCAGGCAGTCCGTCCGACCAGAATTGTATTATTTATTATTATATACCTACCACCTAACCGTGGTTTTTTTTTCATTCTTTATACCGTCATAGTGTCATCCTAATTGTTACGAGTATACTACTATCTCTTTATCAACCAGTGTACAGTGCGGTAGTTCACGGCTGTGGCTACCTCTGTGTCGGCACACGGCAGGCAGTCCGTCCGACCAGAATTGTATTATTTATTATTATATACCTACCACCTAACCGTGGTTTTTTTTTCATTCTTTATACCGTCATAGTGTCATCCTAATTGTTACGAGTATACTACTATCTCTTTATCAACCAGTGTACAGTGCGGTAGTTCACGGCTGTGGCTACCTCTGTGTCGGCACACGGCAGGCAGTCCGTCCGACCAGAATTGTATCATTTATTATTATATACCTACCACCTAACCGTGGTTTTTTTTTCATTCTTTATACCGTCATAGTGTCATCCTAATTGTTACGAGTATACTACTATCTCTTTATCAACCAGTGTACAGTGCGGTAGTTCACGGCTGTGGCTACCTCTGTGTCGGCACACGGCAGGCAGTCCGACCAGAATTGTATTATTTATTATTATATACCTACCACCTAACCGTGGTTTTTTTTTCATTCTTTATACCGTCATAGTGTCATCCTAATTGTTACGAGTATACTACTATCTCTTTATCAACCAGTGTACAGTGCGGTAGTTCACGGCTGTGGCTACCTCTGTGTCGGCACACGGCAGGCAGTCCGTCCGACCAGAATTGTATTATTTATTATTATATACCTACCACCTAACCGTGGTTTTTTTTTCATTCTTTATACCGTCATAGTGTCATCCTAATTGTTACGAGTATACTACTATCTCTTTATCAACCAGTGTACAGTGCGGTAGTTCACGGCTGTGGCTACCTCTGTGTCGGCAGTCGGCAGGCAGTCCGTCCATCCATAATTGTATTATTATTATAATATATACCACCTAACCGTGGTTTTTTTTTCATTCTTTATACCGTCATAGTGTCATACTAGTTGTTACGAGTATACTACTATCTCTTTATCAACCAGTGTACAGTGCGGTAGTTCACGGCTGTGGCTACCTCTGTGTCGGCAGTCGGCAGGCAGTCCGTCCATCCATAATTGTATTATTATTATAATATATACCACCTAACTGTGGTTTTTTTTGCATTCTTTATACCGTCGTCATAGTGTCATACTAGTTGTTACGAGTATACTACTATCTCTTTATCAACCAGTGTACAGTGCGGTAGTTCACGGCTGTGGCTACCTCTGTGTCGGCAGTCGGCAGGCAGTCCCGTCCATCCATAATTGTATTATTATTATAATATATACCACCTAACCGTGGTTTTTTTTTCATTCTTTATACCGTCGTCATAGTGTCATACTAGTTGTTACGAGTATACTACTATCTCTTTATCAACCAGTGTACAGTGCGGTAGTTCACGGCTGTGGCTACCTCTGTGTCGGCAGTCGGCAGGCAGTCCGTCCATCCATAATTGTATTATTATTATAATATATACCACCTAACCGTGGTTTTTTTTTCATTCTTTATACCGTCGTCATAGTGTCATACTAGTTGTTACGAGTATACTACTATCTCTTTATCAACCAGTGTACAGTGCGGTAGTTCACGGCTGTGGCTACCTCTGTGTCGGCAGTCGGCAGGCAGTCCGTCCATCCATAATTGTATTATTATTATAATATATACCACCTAACCGTGGTTTTTTTTTCATTCTTTATACCGTCGTCATAGTGTCATACTAGTTGTTACGAGTATACTACTATCTCTTTATCAACCAGTGTACAGTGCGGTAGTTCACGGCTGTGGCTACCTCTGTGTCGGCAGTCGGCAGGCAGTCCGTCCATCCATAATTGTATTATTATTATAATATATACCACCTAACCGTGGTATTTTTTTTTCTTTCTTTATACCGTCATAGTGTCATACTAGTTGTTACGAGTATACTACTATCTCTTTATCAACCAGTGTACAGTGCGGTAGTTCACGGCTGTGGCTACCTCTGTGTCGGAACTCGGCAGGCAGTCCGTCCATCCATAATTGTATTATTATTATAATATATACCACCTAACCGTGGTTTTTTTATTGCGCCTCATTGCACCTCTTTTTTTCTTTGCGTCATGTGCTGTTTGGGGAGGGTTTTTTGGAAGGGCCATCCTGCGTGACACTGCAGTGCCACTCCTAGATGGGCCCGGTGTTTGTGTCGGCCACTAGGGTCGCTAATCTTACTCACACAGCTACCTCATTGCGCCTCTTTTTTTCTTTGCGTCATGTGCTGTTTGGGGAGGGTTTTTTGGAAGGGACATCCTGCGTGACACTGCAGTGCCACTCCTAGATGGGCCCGGTGTTTGTGTCGGCCACTAGGGTCGCTTATCTTACTCACACAGCGACCTCGGTGCAAATTTTAGGACTAAAAATAATATTGTGAGGTGTGATGTGTTCAGAATAGGCTGAAAATGAGTGTAAATTATGTTTTTTGAGGTTAATAATACTTTGGGATCAAAATTACCCCCAAATTCTATGATTTAAGCTGTTTTTTAGGGTTTTTTGAAAAAAACACCCGAATCCAAAACACACCCGAATCCGACAAAAAAAATTCGGTGAGGTTTTGCCAAAACGCGTTCGAACCCAAAACACGGCCGCGGAACCGAACCCAAAACCAAAACACAAAACCCGAAAAATTTCAGGCGCTCATCTCTAATTTCTGAAAGGTCGGAGAAGATCCACACAGCAAGTCTGCTTACGAGGAAACAGCTTTGCAAAGTGGGTAGCGGGGCGGTGACTGAGACGCTCTTTTATTCACATTCACACAAAAGGAATTCTTACCGCTGTGATTGGTGCCAATATAGGCGCATTCATCCTTACACCAATCACAGAGCATACTGTACTTTTGAATGTGAATAAAAGAGCGTCTCAGTCACCGCCCGCTACCCACTTTGCAAATCTGTTTCCTCGTAGGCAGACTTGCTGTGTGGATCTTCTCCGACCTTTCAGAAATCTCCTGATAATTTGCTCTCCGTTTCTGCCTTCGAAAACTTCTTCACAGGCCATACTGTTCCAGCTCATTGACACAGTTTCGTCATACAGTATTTGACCGGTAATTCTTTCATTTACGGTTTACAATTATTTATATACTGTACGTAAATGATGAATGTCCCTGTGCATTGCTCCATGGCCTGTACAACTTATCCCGGTGTATTTTAAAATGTATACCATCTCTCACTCCATATCCGAGCGCTGCCACGTGCTGGGAGTTCACGGTCGGTGGCCATTTTGTCAGGTTGCTAAGCGATCCAGCTCGGTATACCGTAATGTGCATAGACCTCGCTTATCCCAATGTAATTGAGCTAGGGGATTGTGACGCTCCTTCAGCATTGCCCCCTGAACTGTGAAATGTATGCCATATTGTATCTCACTACATATCCGAGCGCTGCCACGTGCTGGGAGTTCACGGTCGGCGGCCATTTTGTCAGGTTGCTAAGCGATCCAGCTCGGTATACCGTAATGTGCATAGACCTCGCTTATCCCAATGTAATTGAGCTAGGGGATTGTGACGCTCCTTCAGCATTGCCCCCTGAACTGTGAAATGTATGCCATATTGTATCTCACTACATATCCGAGCGCTGCCACGTGCTGGGAGTTCACGGTCGGCGGCCATGTTGTCAGGTTGCTAAGCGATCCAGCTCGGTATACCGTAATGTGCATAGACCTCGCTTATCCCAATGTAATTGAGCTAGGGGATTGTGACGCTCCTTCAGCATTGCCCCCTGAACTGTGAAATGTATGCCATATTGTATCTCACTACATATCCGAGCGCTGCCACGTGCTGGGAGTTCACGGTCGGCGGCCATTTTGTCAGGTTGCTAAGCGATCCAGCTCGGTATACCGTAATGTGCATAGACCTCGCTTATCCCAATGTAATTGAGCTAGGGGATTGTGACGCTCCTTCAGCATTGCCCCCTGAACTGTGAAATGTATGCCATATTGTATCTCACTACATATCCGAGCGCTGCCACGTGCTGGGAGTTCACGGTCGGCGGCCATGTTGTCAGGTTGCTAAGCGATCCAGCTCGGTATACCGTAATGTGCATAGACCTCGCTTATCCCAATGTAATTGAGCTAGGGGATTGTGACGCTCCTTCAGCATTGCCCCCTGAACTGTGAAATGTATGCCATACTGTATCTCACTACATATACGAGCGCTGCCACGTGCTGGGGGTTCACGGTCGGTGGCCATTTTTAGTGTGCATAGAACTCGCTTATCCACATAGGCCCCTGTGTTTTTAACTACTATATTGAGATGCACATTTCTAGGCCTACAGTATTTAATATACAGTAAGCAGCATTGTTGTTAGGCAATAATTGAAGAATTTACATACAGTACTGACATGTACTGTATGTAATGCTTGTACATCATGTCAGTCGACCCTTATGCTGTACACTACTGTAAGTCTCACAGGGCCCATGCACTTCCAAGGAGGGTTATTTACTGTACTGTATCTGTTTCATACAGGAAACTAATTGCAGTCCATAACACTAATATTAAGCCCACTCCATTATCCACTCCTCCCCTGTGTATTAAACACCCCCTACCACCCTGGAAGTCATGTACCAGGGCCCCTTCATTCAGCACAATGCCCCCTTCTACAGTTTAGTGTTCTCCTTCCTGCCCCATCTGTGCAGTAAAGGAATAATTAGCAGAAATTATTTCTCCAGGTCCTACTGTACATACTGAGCGAAAGATAGAACCCCCCCTATCCCCCGCGGAGCATCAAAGCTGCCGCTGATAGCTCCCCCCACCCCTTCCGCTGGTGAGTGGGTAGGGGCCCCAGTGCATTGCTGTGTCCAGGGGCCCACACTGCTGTTAAGATGGCTCTAGTAATTGAGCTAGGGGATTGTGACGCTCCTTCAGCATTGCCCCTGGACTGTACCATACTGTATCTCACTCCATATCCAAGCGCTGCCACGTGCTGGGAGTTCACGGTCGGTGGCCATTTTGTCAGGTTGCTAAGCGATCCAGCTCGGTATAACGTAATGTACATAGACCTTGCTTATCCCGGTGTACTACAGGTATGTGCAGTAGTACTGAATGATTGCTATCACTTGTGGTGAAACACCTATCTTATCAAATACAGTAACTACTGTACAGTATAGTTGTTCGCACAGGTGATGGTAATCATACTGTATATTTAAACTGAAGTCCGTAACAGAGCATTCTGTCCCTCCTGCAGAGGTTCTTGTTGGGAGGCACAGGGAAAAAAGGCAAATACTGTACAGTATTTGCACTTTACTGTTGTGCACTTTATTTGAAAATGTACAGTTGTTTGCTATTTTTAGCATGCTGTGCTTTACATGTTTTCTTATTGTGGTTTTTATATTTTTAGACAAAAGACAAAGAATGCAGACTACCAGATTTTACGGGAGTGCCAAAACCCACCCATCAGTGGCACAGAAACTTGCTGCATTAGTCCCACAAAAGAAGAAGAAAACTGCCAAGGCGGCTCAGAAAGAAAATGTGGTGAAACCACGAAAAAATGCCAAGGCAAAGAATAATACGTTGGAGATGATATGTGGTGTGGCAAATGATGTAATTGTTCCATCTCCTGCAGATCACAGTGTTCAGCCAATGAATCTGGAAATACCGGTGCTAGAGGACGTGACAAACACGCTGCATCAGGAAGCTTCTTTTTTGGACCATGTAGCCACCCCTGGACAAGAAGACATGACACATTCACCACGAAGAAGGTTGCATTTCACAGATGTGAACACCAAAGTGCAGGACTGCCAGTGTACCTGTCCTGTTTTACTAAAGGAGCTACTCAGTAAGGTGACCAATATGGAGTCAGAAGTTGGTGGACAGGTCAATCAGCTGCAGACCGATGTGGCTGGCCTTAAAGAAGGCATAAAGGAACAGATGGTAGAAGCCATGAAGAAAGTCATTGAACAAACGAGGGAAGAATGGCAAGTTGGAGTTTGCCGCACCATCATTGCAACACACCACCAAGCGGTTCAAGTCAGCGGCCTGGACGACCGAGGCCTGGAGGACCGCAGAGGAGGCCTGGAGGACCGCAGAGGAGGCCTGGAGGACCGCAGAGGAGGCCTGGAGGACCGCAGAGGAGGCCTGGAGGACCGCAGCGGACTGGACGAAGTCAGCGGCATGGACGACCACAGAGGAGGCCTGGAGGACCGCAGAGGAGGCCTGGACGACCGCAGAGGAGGCCTGGACGACCGCAGAGGAGGCCTGGACGACCGCAGAGGAGGCCTGGACGACCGCAGAGGAGGCCTGGGGGACCGCAGCAGCGGACTGGACGAAGTCAGCGACTTGGACGACCGCAGAGGAGGCCTGGAGGACCGCAGAAGAGACCTGGAGGACCGCAGAGGAGGCCTGGACGACCGCAGAGGAGGCCTGGACGACCGCAGAGGAGGCCTGGACGACCGCAGAGGAGGCCTGGGGGACCGCAGCAGCGGACTGGACGAAGTCAGCGACTTGGACGACCGCAGAGGAGGCCTGGAGGACCGCAGAAGAGACCTGGAGGACCGCAGAGGAGGCCTGGACGACCGCAGAGGAGGCCTGGACGACCGCAGAGGAGGCCTGGACGACCGTAGAGGAGGCCTGGGGGACCGCAGCAGCGGACTGGACGAAGTCAGCGACTTGGACGACCGCAGAGGAGGCCTGGAGGACCGCAGAGGAGGCCTGGAGGACCGCAGAGGAGGCCTGGAGGACCGCAGAGGAGGCCTGGACGACCGCAGAGGAGGCCTGGACGACCGCAGAGGAGGCCTGGGGGACCGTAGAGGAGGCCTGGGGGACCGCAGCAGCGGACTGGACGAAGTCAGCGACTTGGACGACCGCAGAGGAGGCCTGGAGGACCGCAGAGGCCTGGACCACAGCAGCGGACTGGCGAAGTCAGCGACTTGGACGACCGCAGAGGAGGCCTGGAGGACCGCAGAGGAGGCCTGGAGGACCGCAGAGGAGGCCTGGAGGACCGCAGAGGAGGCCTGGACGACTGCAGAGGAGGCCTGGACGACCGCAGAGGAGGCCTGGACGACCGCAGAGGAGGCCTGGACGACCGTAGAGGAGGCCTGGGGGACCGCAGCAGCGGACTGGACGAAGTCAGCGACTTGGACGACCGCAGAGGAGGCCTGGAGGACCGCAGAAGAGACCTGGAGGACCGCAGAGGCCTGGACCACAGCAGCGGACTGGACGAAGTCAGCGACTTGGGCGACCGCAGAGGAGGCCTGGACGACCACAGAGGCCTGGAGGACCGCAGAGGAAACCTGGAGGACCGCAGAGGAGGCCTGGAGGACCGCAGAAGAGACCTGGAGGACCGCAGAGGAGGCCTGGAGGACCGCAGAGGAGGCCTGGAGGACCGCAGAGGAGGCCTGGAGGACCGCAGAGGAGGCCTGGAGGACCGCAGAGGAGGCCTGGAGGACCGCAGAAGAGACCTGGAGGACCGCAGAGGAGGCCTGGAGGACCGCAGAGGAGGCCTGGAGGACCGCAGAGGAGGCCTGGAGGACCGCAGAGGAGGCCTGGAGGACCGCAGAGGCCTGGACCACAGCAGCGGACTGGACGAAGTCAGCGACTTGGACGACCGCAGAGGAGGCCTGGAGGACCGCAGAAGAGACCTGGAGGACCGCAGAAGAGACCTGGAGGACCGCAGAAGAGACCTGGAGGACCGCAGAGGAGGCCTGGAGGACCGCAGAGGAGGCCTGGAGGACCGCAGAGGAGGCCTGGAGGACCGCAGAGGAGGCCTGGAGGACCGCAGAGGAGGCCTGGACGACCGCAGAGGGCTGGACGACCGCAGAGGCCTGGATTCAAGTGTGCTGTTGCCAGGAACACCAATGATGACCAGCACACCTGCTCACAGGCCACTTCGCAATACATTCGGAGGCTCTCTGAACAATATTGCCCTGGCTGTCATCTCAACTTCCCTGGACGACCATCTGTACAGAGCTTCAAATGGACATATTCAGAAATATGCATATTCTCTGTTCCAGCACCATGTACGGTACGACAAATACTTGACGTGGGCCAATCGTGTGAACTTTGATGGTTCCAAGGGCAAACTTCCGCTGCCCAAAAATCTGGTACATGACATCATGGCTAGGTGTGAACGCCGCGTGAGGATTGGTGATCCAGAAAAGAGGAAGATAAGGGATACCATAAACTCTGTGCTGAGAACGAAGAGGAAAATGACTTGGAAGCTTGACTATGATGAAACCAGATCATTACCTACCTCCTAGCTTCAGCACATCAGCTTCACACAGCTGAAGCTAAAAAATTGTGTCAATGTACCTGTATGACCTGTACATTTTCTGGGGCTGCATGCACTGTGCTGAATCCACTTGGAGCAGCTCGGTTACTCAAAGGGGAGTGCATGAACTTGGCTCACCACATTCCTGGTAATGTAAGGGCCTGTTACAAGTTGCCCCTTTTATTCCTGTTGATTTTTTGGGCGCTGCTGTATCTATCCAGTAGCAGCCGAGTCCATTGTGCTGTGTCCATCTGGGGCCTTGGGCTGCGTTTCCATCCAGGGGCTGCTGTTGTCAGTCCTCTATTCTGGTGTCCGTATGCGACAGTGTTAAAAAGCAAAAGACAAAAACGAAAAATAATTCAAAAAAGCAAAACCTAAAAATAAAGTACAAAAACCATTACCCCGCACCACCACCACAAAAAAATAAATTATAAAAATGTTAAAGTTGATATTGTTACTGTATTTGTGCTGTTACCTTTTGATTAAAGTACCGTACAGTATGTGTGATGTTGGCTTTATTACAATACAGTACAGTATGTGTGATGTTACATGTTCCAAATGATTTTGTCCGTAAATAAAGTGTTTCTTAAAATAAACATGACGTGGTTTCCAATGTTTGTATTCCCAACTTCCTGTACTGTATAAATTAGTACTACTGTATGATGGGAATTCAATTAAGAGTGGTATACTGTATGTAAAACAACTTGGTTAGGCATCTTGCATTTCATATTTTAATAAAAACCACAGGAAACTTCTATTTTTAAAAGTTTATTGAAGAAAAAAAAGGTGTTTTTTTTTAAATAAAGTTTGAAAGTTAATTAAAACAAAAAAGTAGTTTGTTCTTCGTTACATTCTTTTCTTGTGTATATAGATATCTGTGGGGAAAAAAAAAAAAAAAGTATTAAAGTAAAGACACTCATGTTCATTTGTTTTCCAAGAAAATTTGTGGAACCACACAGCCCAGCAATAAGTCATGCTGGGCTGTGTGGTTCCACAAAAGGCATGCGGTACAAAGTGAAATAGTGGTGTCAGTGGTCAGCACTTTGACACGCTAACATTTGTGGAACCACACAGCAATGGCTGACACACACAAAATGCCTGACACACACAAAATGCCTGACACACACAAAATGCCTGACACACACAAAATGCCTGACACACACATGCTGGAGTGAAAACACATGTTTGCCAAACAGTCGACAGCACATGTCGGCCAGATGGCCGACCAAACTTGCTCCAAATCACCCCAAACTGGCCAGAAAGCACCCCAGCACACTCAGGAGGTACTGTACACCACAGCTAAATTAGGAGAGAATTTCATTACAAACAGCCAGATCTTGCAGATTATCTGCCAGATAATTGTATGGTGTACAGTATGCCTATCTTATACAGTAGAAAAAGATACTATACAATGGAGTACAAGAACAAAAATTTTTATTAAATAAAATTAAATTAATCTTAATAAAAAATTAAAAAAGTGGTCCACTAAGAGGTGGACCACCACCCGCAGGAGCTGGATGGCACGCTGCAACTGTTCTGTGGGAAAAAAAGGACAGTATTACAAAACAAATACTGAATACTTTACAGTGTAGTAATGGCAATACAGTACTTTACTCTATATTAGACAATATTGTTATTTACAATGTACAGTACTGTATTGTCAGTACAGTAAATCAAACACTACTGTATGCTGTCGAGGTAATTTAAACATTGCTTTAGTTTACCTCTTGTATAAGTGGGCTGCTGCCTGCCCGCTTCTGGGCCAGCCCACCTATCTTGCCCCTGTCTGGGGCCCCCATAAATAATTGGCACTATATTGGAGAAAAAAAAACATTTAGTCACATTCAAATAGTAAACAATTATTACTGTATACTGTAGGTACAGTATTATACTGTATTGCTGGTATTCAAAATATAAAGTACTGTACAAGAGTTTAGCTTCAATAGGTCATAAACAAATTGTCAAAGGAATAAAACACCACAGTACAAATACTGTAGACATTTACTGTATGTATTAGCAGTCATGACATTTCATGACCGCTTCAGAAAAAAGAGGGTTACAGTACTGTAGGTGGTGTTGTAGGGAGTACTATCCATAATAGTGGACTGTACTCAGAGCCAGCCATAAATAATATGATTCCCTAGTCAAGTTTTTGGATGCTGCCCCCTTGCACAGATGCTATTTCCGCCTCTGAGCCTGTACCCCTTTCCCAGCACCATCACCCCTCAACCATAGCAGTCCTCATTTTGGTGCTCCTCCAACTTACTGTACTGTATGTTTAAAATAGCAACAGTGTGCACATTCGGTGTGCATCCCAAAACGGTGCATGTTCTTGCTGGGAAGGGGCATGGCCACACAGTAATTCCCCAATCTGAAATGACGCCACACAGTACTGCAACTTTATTCACAACATATCATGCAATAGTGTCTCTTTTTCTCGTTACATCATATGATAGTACCACATTACTCCTCAAAGTATTCCCACTTATTCACATTGCATCACATCATATTGCTCTTTGTTCACATTAGACCACACAGTAGTGCCCTTGCTACAGTATATGTTACACAACAAAGTACTGTATACACATAATGCTGCACATTAGTAATGCATTTTGTATGCACAGAATATACTGTAGGCATGCTGCATATCATATTAATCAGCAGAAGCTGCTTGTGCCCCTGGGCATTTGGCAAGTATGCCTATGCCTAGGGCAGGCTCAGACTGGAGATCAGTACGTAATCCCGCTGGACGGGATCCCGGCAGTCAAAATACAGACGCCGGAATCCCGACCACACAATCCCGACAGGGGCGGCGAGCGGAAAGCAGCCCCTTGCATGCTTGCTTCGCTCGCCACGCGGTGGGCACGGTGCCTCGCTACGCTCTACACACTATTATATCAGTAGTCAGGAAACGCAGCATGCATTTGTGGAGTGAAGAGGGTGAAAAAGGAGAGAAAGTACAGTTTGTACTGTAAGGTTATGTCAGAGGGTGTGAAGATGATCAGCTCAGTGTTATACATGTTACAGTAAGTTAGAATACAGTACAGTGCATTATGTATTTCTATTTTATTACCAGGTGTCTCCTCCACTGGTTGGCGACGGACTGTAAAAAGATAAAATACAGTACAGTTAGTCATATCAGTTTGACTTAAAATAATGTTGGAGAAAAAAAAATACTGTAATTACAGTACCAACTATTGCTACTGTACAGTATATTTACCAAAAATGTATTCTGGCTCGTCGTCTGTGGGTAAAAGAGAAGAATATTATAAGATACAGTATACAGTAAAAAGTATAGTAATAGTACACTAGTGTCCAGGCCCAGTGTCAGGTGGGTAAAAAAAGGTATGCTTGTGACAGGCATGGTGATTCCAAGGGACCCCACCGAGACCATCAGAAAATTTGTGAGTGACCCGTATGCCGGTGATTATGACTAGAATAAGGTAGCAACTCTTTTTTCTTTTGAATTATGTATACTGTACAGTACTGTATGTGCATATTGTACAGTACACTTAAAATATTTAGCAGTTACTGTAGTGGTAATTTTTGGGATGACAGTATTAGCATACTGTAAGCATCCAACTGAGGCCCCCAAACAGATGCCGCCACTAGGTACAGTACGTGCCTCTCGTGCCTAATGGGAAATTCATCACTGACAGTATCTAGAGAGATGAATGGAGAGACAGTGACAAGGGGTGAGAGAGAGAGAGAGAGAGAAATTGAGTAAGATGGGTGTTTTTTTTAGAACAGGATGTTGTCCATACAGTAGCAACCAATCAAATATTACCTACTGTACTGTATTATCGTCTGTAAGTGTAACTAGATACTGTAAATGTTAATGTGGGATGTGATCGGTTGCTACTGTATGGGCAATATCACCAGTTCAAACAAAAACAATTTTCATCCGATTTCTACGCATTTGCCAGAAAAATCTGATGGCATCAGATCAATGTCAGTAATAATTCTTACCACTAAATGCAGCAGCATCATCATCATCCTCCTCCTCCTCCGTGGCCTGTTCCAGTGTAGGGCCTGTGAAAAAAAACATTAATGTGAAAAAAAAAAAGGTTCATTCCAGGAAATACACATACCCTCCAACATGACCCGCCCCACTAGGTACAAAATGCTCTGGTTCTGGACTTCCCTCTTAATTTATTATTGCCATCACCTGTGAAGAAACAGCTTTCTTATCATATAACTAGTTCAACACAGGTGATGGAAATCATAAATTAAGAGGGAAGTCTAGAAACAGAGCAGTGCGGCGGGTCATGTTGGAGGGTCTGCATACAGAAACATAGAATTTGATGACAAATACTGTAAGAACCACTTTGCCCATCTAATCTGCCTCTTTTTTTTAACCTTTTTTTTACATCAAACCTTATAACAATTTTCCCCAAACATCACATGATGCAAAGATAAATAAATAAAAAAAGAGGTGCAAGATGGAATTGTGATTGGGCCCTCCCAACCACCCTTATGTTATATAAACAGGGTCTGCCACACGACTGTGGCTGAAATGACTGGTTGGTTTGGGCCCCCACCAAAAAAAGAAGCAATCAATCTCTCCTTGCTCAAACTGGCTCTACAGAGGCACGATGTACCGGACTGGACTTACTTAATGGGTGCAGTGAGGTGATGGACATAGAGTCCTGGTCCTCCTCCTCCGCCACCGCCTGTGACAGTGTAGGGGCTGTGAAAGCAAAAAATCCATGAAATATACTTTTGTATTCTGTGTTGAATACAGTAAAGCAAAAATTCAGTCAGGAATTGGAGGAGGAGAGTAGATTTCGCACACAGAGACGAGAATGTCGAGGCCAGAATCAGGGGGTAGTGGAGGAGGGTTAGGATACCGTACCTCACCCTGTTGGGATTGCTGCAATCAGGATGCCACTGTCGGTCACCTGACCGCTAGAATCCTGACTGCTGGTCACGCAAACCCAACCCATTGGTTTAACACAATGTACAGTACAGTACAATACTGCAGTTTACTTACCAAGTTGGGGAGAGGGTTTTTCATCCTCATCCTCACTGTCAATAATTACTGAGTTGAAAATAAAAAAATATTATAAACAAAATACAGTAGAGTACAGTTACTACAAAATTGCACAGTAGTACAGTGCTACAGGAGGCAGAGATATATTCATAATACAGTAGGAGCAGAATGACTGTCCAGCGGTAGGGGACATACAGTACTGTATTTAAAAGACCTGCTGTCTGGATCCCGACATTCAGAATGCAGAGTGTGGATTCAGAGTATGATTGGAGGGTTAGGCTAGTGGAGGGTGGGTCGGATGCACAATTTTGGGCACCATAATACAAAATGGATATCGTGGAACTACAAAAGGTTTAGAGGCGGGCGACCAAAGTGATGAAGTGGATTGAGAAGATGGAATACAAGGAAAGGCAGGCTAGGCATGTTTACATTGGAAAAGAGGAGATTAAGAGGGGACATGATTAACCTTTACAAATATACTGTATACAGTAAGGGGACAATACACAGGAACGGTTTTTGATAAGATGGACACAGAGGACACGTGCACAGTAACTCTTGTTGAAGTAGAGGCGATTTCGCACAGAGGCGAAAGGGGTCTTCACAGTGAGGGAAATACTGTACAGTACATGTTTGGAATTCCCTGCCTGAAAAGTAATAAAAGTGGACTTGGTCAATACTTTTAAGAATGGGCTTGAGAAAATCCTACTGTACTTACTATAATCTGGCTCCTCTTCCTCCCCCGAATCAATGTGAATGAGCTCCTCCTCTGTATCAATTACGAGGCGGTCTGTGTGTAAAAGATGACAAGTATTGTAAAATACAAAAATTACAGTAATACTGTAGGAAACTAGTGTGTCTGTAACAAAAAGTAATTATTACCACTTCCGGAGCTCTCGGATGGTGTCGGCGGTGGTGGTGGTGGTGTTGGTACTGTGGGAAAAAAAATAACAGTACTGTAAGTGAAGCTGTCAATTGGAAACATGTACTGTACAGTATCCAGGACACATGTACAGTAGTGTAACGATGACAGTCACACCAGAATTCTCGTTACACAATACCTGGCAGCGCAGCAGGTGGTGGTGGTGGTGGTGGTGTTGTTGGTACTGTGGGAAAAAAAATAACAGTACTGTAAGTGAAGCTGTCAATTTGAAACATGTACTGTACAGTATCCAGGACACATGTACAGTAGTGTAACAACGATGACAGTAGCACCAGAATTCTCGTTACACAATACCTGGCAGCGCAGCAGGTGGTGGTGGTGGTGGTGGTGTTGTTGGTACTGTGGGAAAAAAAATAACAGTACTGTAAGTGAAGCTGTCAATTTGAAACATGTACTGTACAGTATCCAGGACACATGTACAGTAGTGTAACAACGATGACAGTAGCACCAGAATTCTCGTTACACAATACCTGGCAGCGCAGCAGGTGGTGGTGGTGGTGGTGGTGGTGGTGGTGGTGGTACTGTGGGAAAAAAAATAACAGTACTGTAAGTGAAGCTGTCAATTTGAAACATGTACTGTACAGTATCCAGGACACATGTACAGTAGTGTAACAATGATGACAGTAGCACCAGAATTCTCGTTACACAATACCTGGCAGCGCAGCAGGTGGTGGTGGTGGTGGTGGTGGTGGTGGTGTTGGTACTGTGGGAAAAAAAATAACAGTACTGTAAGTGAAGCTGTCAATTGGAAACATGTACTGTACAGTATCCAGGACACATGTACAGTAGTGTAACAACGATGACAGTAGCACCAGAATTCTCGTTACACAATACCTGGCAGCGCAGCAGGTGGTGGTGGTGGTGGTGGTGGTGGTGTTGTTGGTACTGTGGGAAAAAAAAATAAGAATTTACTTACCGATAATTCTATTTCTCGGAGTCCGTAGTGGATGCTGGGGTTCCTGAAAGGACCATGGGGAATAGCGGCTCCGCAGGAGACAGGGCACAAAAAAGTAAAGCTTTACTAGGTCAGGTGGTGTGCACTGGCTCCTCCCCCTATGACCCTCCTCCAGACTCCAGTTAGGTACTGTGCCCGGACGAGCATACACAATAAGGGAGGCATTTTGAATCCCGGGTAAGACTCATACCAGCCACACCAATCACACCGTACAACTTGTGATCTAAACCCAGTTAACAGTATGACAACAGAAAGGGCCTCTTAAGATGGCTCCTTAACAATAACCCGAATTAGTTAACAATAACTATGTACAAGTATTGCAGATAATCCGCACTTGGGATGGGCGCCCAGCATCCACTACGGACTCCGAGAAATAGAATTATCGGTAAGTAAATTCTTATTTTCTCTATCGTCCTAAGTGGATGCTGGGGTTCCTGAAAGGACCATGGGGATTATACCAAAGCTCCCAAACGGGCGGGAGAGTGCGGATGACTCTGCAGCACCGAATGAGAGAACTCCAGGTCCTCCTTTGCCAGGGTATCAAATTTGTAAAATTTTACAAACGTGTTCTCCCCCGACCACGTAGCTGCTCGGCAGAGTTGTAATGCCGAGACCCCTCGGGCAGCCGCCCAAGATGAGCCCACCTTCCTTGTGGAGTGGGCTTTTACAGTTTTAGGCTGTGGCAGGCCTGCCACAGAATGTGCAAGTTGAATTGTGTTACAAATCCAACGAGCAATCGACTGCTTAGAAGCAGGTGCGCCCAACTTGTTGGGTGCATACAATATAAACAGCGAGTCAGATTTTCTGACTCCAGCCGTCCTTGCAATGTATATTTTTAAGGCTCTGACAACGTCCAACAACTTGGAGTCCTCCAAGTCGCTAGTGGCCGCAGGCACCACAATAGGTTGGTTCAGATGAAATGCTGATACCACTTTAGGGAGAAAATGCGGACGAGTCCGCAGTTCTGCCCTATCCGAATGGAAGATTAGATAAGGACTTTTATAAGATAAAGCCGCCAATTCAGATACTCTCCTGGCAGAGGCCAGGGCTAGTAACATAGTCACTTTCAATGTGAGATATTTCAAATTCACCTTTTTCAATGGTTCAAACCAATGGGATTTGAGGAAATCTAAAACTACATTTAGATCCCACGGTGCCACCGGAGGCACCACAGGAGGCTGTATATGCAGTACTCCCTTGACAAAAGTCTGGACCTCAGGGACAGAGGCCAATTCTTTTTGGAAGAATATTGACAGGGCCGAAATTTGAACCTTAATGGATCCCAATTTGAGACCCATAGATAATCCTGATTGCAGGAAATGTAGGAAACGACCCAGTTGGAATTCCTCCGTCGGAACCCTCCGATCCTCGCACCACGCTACATATTTTCGCCAAATGCGGTGATAATGTTTCACGGTGACTTCCTTCCGTGCCTTAATCAAGGTAGGAATGACTTCTTCTGGAATGCCTTTCCCTTTTAGGATCTGGCGTTCAACCGCCATGCCGTCAAACGCAGCCGCGGTAAGTCTTGAAAAAGACAGGGACCCTGCTGTAGCAGGTCCCTTCTCAGAGGTAGAGGCCACGGTTCGTCCGTGAGCATCTCTTGAAGTTCCGGATACCAAGTCCTTCTCGGCCAATCCGGAACCACTAGTATTGTTCTTACTCTTCTTTGCCGTATGATCTTCAATACCTTTGGTATGAGCGGCAGAGGAGGAAACACATACACTGACTGGTACACCCAAGGAGTTACCAGTGCGTCCACAGCTATTGCCTGTGGATCTCTTGACCTGGCGCAATATTTGTCCAGTTTCTTGTTGAGGCGAGACGCCATCATGTCTACAATTGGTCTTTCCCAACGGTCTATTAACATGTTGAAGACTTCTGGATGTAGACCCCACTCTCCCGGATGAAGATCGTGTCTGCTGAGGAAGTCTGCTTCCCAGTTGTCCACGCCCGGGATGAACACTGCTGACAGTGCTATCACGTGATTCTCCGCCCAGCGAAGAATCTTGGCAGCTTCTGCCATTGCACTCCTGCTTCTTGTGCCGCCCTGCCTGTTTACATGGGCGACCGCCGTGATGTTGTCCGACTGAATCAACACCGGCTTTCCTTGCAGGAGAAGTTCCGCCTGGCTTAGAGCATTGTAGATTGCTCTTAGTTCCAGAATGTTTATGTGAAGAGACTTTTCCAGACTCGTCCATACTCCCTGGAAGTTTCTTCCTTGTGTGACTGCTCCCCAGCCTCTCAGGCTGGCGTCCGTGGTCACCAGGATCCAATCCTGAATGCCGAATCTGCGGCCTTCTAATAGGTGAGCCTTCTGCAACCACCACAGAAGTGACACCCTTGTCTTTGGTGACAGGGTTATTCGCAGGTGCATCTGCAGATGCGACCCTGACCATTTGTCCAACAGATCCCTTTGGAATATTCTTGCATGGAATCTGCCGAATGGAATTGCTTCGTAAGAAGCCACCATTTTTCCCAGGACTCTTGTGCATTGATGTACTGACACTTTTCCTGGTTTTAGGAGGTTCCTGACCAGATCGGATAACTCCTTGGCTTTTTCCTCTGGAAGGAAAACCTTTTTCTGAACCGTGTCCAGAATCATTCCTAGGAACAGCAGACGAGTTGTCGGGATTAAATGGGATTTTGGAATATTCAGAATCCACCCGTGTTGTCTTAGCACCTCTTGAGATAGTGCTAAAGCTGTCTCCAGCTGTTCTCTGGACCTTGCCCTTATTAGGAGATCGTCCAAGTATGGGATAACTAATACGCCTTTTCTTCGAAGAAGAATCATCATCTCGGCCATTACCTTGGTAAAGACCCGAGGCGCCGTGGACAATCCGAACGGCAGCGTCTGAAACTGATAGTGACAGTTTTGAACAATGAACCTGAGGTACCCCTGGTGTGCGGGGTAAATCGGAACGTGTAGATACGCATCCTTGATGTCCAAGGATACCATAAAGTCCCCTTCTTCCAGGTTCGCTATCACTGCTCTGAGTGACTCCATCTTGAACTTGAACTTTTTTATGTAGAGGTTCAAGGACTTCAGATTTAGAATAGGCCTTACCGAGCCATCCGGCTTCGGTACCACAAATAGAGTGGAATAATACCCCTTTCCTTGTTGTAATAGGGGTACTTTGACTATCACCTGCTGAGCGTACAGCTTGTGAATGGCTTCCAACACCCTCTCCCTTTCGGAAGAGACGGTTGGTAAGGCAGACTTCAGGAAACGATGAGGAGGATCCGTCTCTAATTCCAACCTGTACCCCTGAGATATTATCTGCAGGATCCAGGGGTCTACCTGCGAGTGAGCCCACTGCGCGCTAATTTTTGAGACGGCCCCCCCACTGTCCCCGAGTCCGCTTGAGAGGCCCCAGCGTCATGCTGAGGTTTTTGCAGGAGCCGGGGAGGGCTTCTGTTCCTGGGAAGGAGCTGCCTGTTGGTGTCTCTTCCCTCTTCCTCTGCCTCGTGGCAGATACGACAAGCCCTTTGCTCTCTTATTTTTGTAGGAGCGAAAAGGCTGCGGTTGAAAGGTCGGTGCCTTTCTCTGTTGGGGAGTGACTTGAGGTAAAAAAGTGGATTTCCCGGCAGTAGCCGTGGCCACCAAGTCTGATAGACCAACTCCAAATAACTCCTCCCCTTTATACGGCAAAACCTCCATGTGACGTTTTGAATCCGCATCGCCTGTCCACTGTCGTGTCCATAAGGCTCTTCTGGCTGAAATGGACATAGCACTCATCCGAGATGCCAGTGTGCAAATATCCCTCTGTGCATCACGCATATAGATAAATGCATCCTTTATTTGTTCTAACGACAGTAAAACATTGTCCCTATCTAGGGTATCAATATTTTCAATCAGGGATTCTGACCAAACTACTCCAGCACTGCACATCCAGGCAGTTGCTATAGCTGGTCGTAGTATAACACCTGCATGTGTGTATATATTCTTTTGAATAACTTCCATCTTTCTATCTGATGGATCCTTAAGTGCGGCCGTCTCAGGAGAGGGTAACGCCACTTGTTTGGATAAGCGTGTGAGCGCCTTGTCCACCTTAGGGGGTGTTTCCCAGCGCGCCCTAACCTCTGGCGGGAAAGGGTATAATGCCAATAACTTTTTTGAAATTATCAACTTTTTATCAGGAGCAACCCACGCTTCATCACACACGTCATTTAATTCTTCTGATTCAGGAAAAACTGTTTGTAGTTTTTTCACACCATACATAATACCCTGTTTTACGGTATCTGTAGTATCAGCTAAATGTAACGTCTCCTTCATTGCCAAAATCATATAACGTGTGGCCCTACTGGAAAATACGTTTGAATTTCTACCGTCGTCACTGGAATCAGTGCCCGTGTCTGGGTCTGTGTCGACCGACTGAGGCAAAGGGCGTTTTACAGCCCCTGACGGTGTTTGAGGCGCCTGGACAGGCATTAATTGATTGTCCGGCCGCCTCATGTCCTCAACTGACTGTTTAAGGGAAGATAAACCATCACGTAATTCCACAAATAAAGGCATCCATTCTGGTGTCGACCCCCTGGGGGGTGACATCTGCATATTTGGCAATTGCTCCGCCTCCACACCAATATCGTCCTCATACATGTCGACACCACGTACCGACACACACCGCAAACTCACAGGGAATGCTCTAATGAAGACAGGACCCACTAGCCCTTTTGGGGAGACAGAGGGAGAGTCTGCCAGCACACACCACAAAGCGCTATATATACAAGGGATATCCTTATATTAAGTGCTCCCTTATAGCTGCTTTAATATATATATATATAGCCATTAATGTGCCCCCCCTCTCTGTTTTACCCTGTTTCTGTAGTGCAGTGCAGGGGAGAGACCTGGGAGCCGTTCTGACCAGCGGAGCTGTGACAGAAAATGGCGCCGTGTGCTGAGGAGATAGGCCCCGCCCCTTTTTCGGCGGGTTCTTCTCCCGCTATTTTTCCAGTCAGGCAGGGGTTAAATATCTCCATATAGCCCCTATGGGCTATATGTGAGGTATTTTTAGCCTTGTATAAGGTTTATATTTGCCTCTCAGAGCGCCCCCCCCCAGCGCTCTGCACCCTCAGTGACTGCCCAGTGAAGTGTGCTGAGAGGAAAATGGCGCACAGCTGCAGTGCTGTGCGCTACCTTATGAAGACTGAGGAGTCTTCAGCCGCCGGTTTCCGGACCTCTTCACGCTTCAGCATCTGCAAGGGGGTCGGCGGCGCGGCTCCGGGACCGGACTCCACGGCTGGGCCTGTGTTCGATCCCTCTGGAGCTAATGGTGTCCAGTAGCCAAGCAGCAAATCCACTCTGCATGCAGGTGAGTTTACTACTTTCCCCCTAAGTCCCACGTTGCAGTGATCCTGTTGCCAGCAGGACTCACTGTAAAGAAAAAAACCTAAACTAAACTTTCTCTAAGCAGCTCTTTAGGAGAGCCACCTAGATTGCACCCTTCTCGTTCGGGCACAAAATCTAACTGGAGTCTGGAGGAGGGTCATAGGGGGAGGAGCCAGTGCACACCACCTGACCTAGTAAAGCTTTACTTTTTTGTGCCCTGTCTCCTGCGGAGCCGCTATTCCCCATGGTCCTTTCAGGAACCCCAGCATCCACTTAGGACGATAGAGAAATAACAGTACTGTAAGTGAAGCTGTCAATTTGAAACATGTACTGTACAGTATCCAGGACACATGTACAGTAGTGTAACAACGATGACAGTAGCACCAGAATTCTCGTTACACAATACCTGGCAGCGCAGCAGGTGGTGGTGGTGGTGGTGGTGGTACTGTGGGAAAAAAAATAACAGTACTGTAAGTGAAGCTGTCAATTTGAAACATGTACTGTACAGTATCCAGGACACATGTACAGTAGTGTAACAACGATGACAGTAGCACCAGAATTCTCGTTACACAATACCTGGCAGCGCAGCAGGTGGTGGTGGTGGTGGTACTGTGGGAAAAAAAATAACAGTACTGTAAGTGAAGCTGTCAATTTGAAACATGTACTGTACAGTATCCAGGACACATGTACAGTAGTGTAACAACGATGACAGTAGCACCAGAATTCTCGTTACACAATACCTGGCAGCGCAGCAGGTGGTGGTGGTGGTGGTGGTGGTACTGTGGGAAAAAAAATAACAGTACTGTAAGTGAAGCTGTCAATTTGAAACATGTACTGTACAGTATCCAGGACCAAAAAGGGGTCCGGCCAATAAACAATCTGCATCAGAGAAGCAAGATACAGTATGCTTAAAGTATACAGTACTATATACTAGATCGCCAACAAACGTAAATTAACAAACAACTATCACTGGAATTTACCATCCTCATCCCGTAGCGAAGCACGGGTATTCAGCTATCTACAATGTTATTTATACTTTGTGTTTAATATTTACATTTAGTTTTGTAAACAGACATTCTTAACATTAACGGATTGCAGCGAGTTATCTGTGATGGTCAGGACAGGGGGTTGGGACTATAGAAATCACTATGTACTGTACACTACTGTATTTGACAATACTTACCAGCTTGGCGGCGCCTGTCCCGCCTCCTGTGACGTCGTGCTACCAGCCCTGTAAAAATATATATACAGTATAATGGCAGCATACTGTACAGCCAATGAAATTCAACATTGACAGCATCTTTATGACATCACAATAAATGGAATTGTTCATTCTAGTACCCTGCACCTAATCACTCAGGAGGGCATAGTGTACTGTACTGTCTTCAAAACTTAAGGGGCACATTTCTAAATGTGACATACAGTACACTTACAGTATCGCTACAGTACAGTAGGTCCAGGGTATTAGACAGAACACTACCTTTATAGACATTGTAACACACATAAGCATTGCCCTTATAAACATTATGACACACATCAGCATGCAGCCCTCCCACCCTTAACCATCTCAGTACTGTTCATTACATTACAAATTGATTTCATGACAGATGATGCAGTACTCACCTGAATTCATCTTATTCACGTCATGTCACAGTAGTGCAGTTTATTCACGTCACAGTACTGTCCTTGATTCACGTTGTGTCACACAGTAGAGCACCGTATTCACGTCACAGTACTGTCCTTGATTCACGTTGTGTCACACAGTAGAGCACCGTATTCACGTCACAGTACTGTCCTTGATTCACGTTGTGTCACACAGTAGAGCACCGTATTCACGTCACAGTACTGTCCTTGATTCACGTTGTGTCACACAGTAGAGCACCTTATTCACGTTACTGTACTGTACGTCACAGTAGTGCAGTAGTATATCCACATTACGTCACAAAGTAGAGATCTGCCAGTCATGAACCTTATGCAAGAGTAATGCACGTCAGAACACATTAGGCCACTGTAACATCCCTTAGAATAATTTCTGCCAAAGTAACATCCCTTAGAACACTGTACTATCTGAAACACAAATTTCGGCACACTGCACGACACACTGCAATTAAACCACACAATGCACTGCACGACTGCATAGTGTATGCACTGCGTGATATGACAAACTGCACATTTCCCTGCAAAATATGATACAATGTACACTACACAAAAAACTGCAATTACCACATGTGTATACAGTACACTGCACGACAGTGCTGGCCCTAGCCAGGTACAGATACAGCCGCAGTCACGCAAAATATAGGCATGCCGCATATCATTTTAATCAGCAGAAGCTGCTGGTGCCCCTAAGCATAGCAAATGCCCTAGGCATTTGCCTACTGTAGTTTGCCTATGCCTAAGGCCGGCTCTGCTGCACGATGTGATTCACTATGTATTACACTCACTGCACAATACCATATACTGAATGTACACTGCATGACACGCTGCAATTACGCAGCACGATACACTGTGATACATTGCATATACTGTACACTGCATGATACTGTACACTGCACAATCGTAGACCACCTGGATTGTAAAGAACTACTGTATATACACAAGTTTAAAAAAATAACAATTGTTTTTGTAAAACGCATGTCGATCTTTTTCCATGTCAACTTAACGACCATGTCAACCTACAGTAACTGGTGTCAACCAATTTCAAAAGCCGCACCATCTAGGTCGACGCAAAAAAACAAATTGACCTTTTGACCCGGGTTAATGTTTGGTCCTTGTTTAACCATTTGTTTACCACAAATACTGTACAGTGCTGTATAGACCGGATACCTGCTGCTACAGCAGCCCCTGCTATAATGTACTGTACCTGTAACTACAGTAACTTAAAGTACAGTAATCTACAGTAATGTACTGTACTTACAATCCCTTATGGCCTGCAGGCGTCGTGGGGTCCTCCTCACGAGGTCGCTCCATCTCCTCTGGAGAGACCTCACCGTTCTCCTCCGGTTGTAGGTCTGGAGGATAGCCCTACTTGCCCTCCTATATGCTCTCACTTTCTCCTCGTTGCTGGCGAGAGTTCTGTCCCGCCAGCGAACGAGGAGACGCAGCTCACCCAGAGCATAGGGACGGTCACGTACAGCAGCCATGCTTATGCTCAATGAGCGATCCAGACGTCGTGCGTCTCAGACGTCGTGCGTCTCAGACGTCGTGCGTCTCAGACGTCGTGCGTTCCAGGCATTCAACGTACAGTACTGTAGTTACTGTACTTTGTGACAGTTTCCCTTAGTTTTAAATATGCCCTTTCTTTGACCACAGTATTTTCCACTGTCTTGCCCTACGCCCTTCCCTCCTGGGAGCCTTCACAGGTCTTATGCTATACACAAATACCGAAGATGCACAGTCCGTCAGAATACACTCATTTCATTCACGCTGTTTGGGTGCATTTAGCGTAAAGAATCGCTCCTGCAGATGTACTTTGATTTATGTGAAACCTGTGTGCATCCTTCCATTGACTGTCTTACAATGTAAATAAAATAATACAGTGCATTATTACAGAAAAAAAAAAAAAAAAGAAAGAAAGCACATCATGTCTCGAACCCTGGACCCCCAGTGAGGGAGGTGGGAGCCTTCACCCCTAGCCCACGATGCCTCATGAGAGATTTCTAATTTCATGTGTGAAAGTACTGCAAACAGCGCCCGGCCCTCGCCCCATTGCTGTTGGTTTATGCCTTAGAGGACTCGGACGCTCGCATTTGTAAAGCACGGTGTTTTCCTCCGCCTCCTGCTAGCCTGTTGCCCTTCCCCCATGGGAGCCTGCACAGATCATGCAGTAGACAGGGAGGGAATGCAGGTCATGTGCAATACACAAACGCCCACTGTAGTACTATTTTGCTCACTTACAGTACCGTACTGTAGGTTGCATTTAGCGTAAAGAATCGCTCCTGCAGATGTACTTTGATTTATGTGAAACCTGTGTGCATCCTTCCATTGGATGTACTGTATTGGAGAGAAAAAAAAAATGTTAAAGTGAATGTCACGGGAACACATTAAAAATAAGGTTGGCACTTCCTTCCCATTGGTGTTGGTTTACAGTATGCCGTAGTGTACTCGGACGCTCATGTAATTGCATTTCAAAGGCACAGTATTTTCCATCGTCTCCCCCCTACCCCCATCGCCCTTCCCCCCTGGGGGCCTGCACAGGGAGGAAATTCAGGTCCTGTGCAATGCACAAACGCTGAAGATCTACAGTACTGTTTTGCTTAGTTGGTAGCGTCAGAATACACTCATTTCATTCACGCTGTTTGGGTGCATTTAGCGTAAAGAATCGCTCCTGCAGATGTACTTTGATTTATGTGAAACCTGTGTGCATCCTTCCATTGACTGTCTTACAATGTAAATAAAATAATACAGTGCATTATTACAGAAAAAAAAAAAAAAAAGAAAGAAAGCACATCATGTCTCGAACCCTGGACCCCCAGTGAGGGAGGTGGGAGCCTTCACCCCTAGCCCACGATGCCTCATGAGAGATTTCTAATTTCATGTGTGAAAGTACTGCAAACAGCGCCCGGCCCTCGCCCCATTGCTGTTGGTTTATGCCTTAGAGGACTCGGACGCTCGCATTTGTAAAGCACGGTGTTTTCCTCCGCCTCCTGCTAGCCTGTTGCCCTTCCCCCATGGGAGCCTGCACAGATCATGCAGTAGACAGGGAGGGAATGCAGGTCATGTGCAATACACAAACGCCCACTGTACTGTAGTACTATTTTGCTCACTTACAGTACCGTACTGTAGGTTGCATTTAGCGTAAAGAATCGCTCCTGCAGATGTACTTTGATTTATGTGAAACCTGTGTGCATCCTTCCATTGGATGTACTGTATTGGAGAGAAAAAAAAAATGTTAAAGTGAATGTCACGGGAACACATTAAAAATAAGGTTGGCACTTCCTTCCCATTGGTGTTGGTTTACAGTATGCCGTAGTGTACTCGGACGCTCATGTAATTGCATTTCAAAGGCACAGTATTTTCCATCGTCTCCCCCCTACCCCCATCGCCCTTCCCCCCTGGGGGCCTGCACAGGGAGGAAATTCAGGTCCTGTGCAATGCACAAACGCTGAAGATCTACAGTACTGTTTTGCTTAGTTGGTAGCGTCAGAATACACTCATTTCATTCACGCTGTTTGGGTGCATTTAGCGTAAAGAATCGCTCCTGCAGATGTACTTTGATTTATGTGAAACCTGTGTGCATCCTTCCATTGACTGTCTTACAATGTAAATAAAATAATACAGTGCATTATTACAGAAAAAAAAAAAAAAAAGAAAGAAAGCACATCATGTCTCGAACCCTGGACCCCCAGTGAGGGAGGTGGGAGCCTTCACCCCTAGCCCACGATGCCTCATGAGAGATTTCTAATTTCATGTGTGAAAGTACTGCAAACAGCGCCCGGCCCTCGCCCCATTGCTGTTGGTTTATGCCTTAGAGGACTCGGACGCTCGCATTTGTAAAGCACGGTGTTTTCCTCCGCCTTCTGCTAGTCCTCCATTCCCATTATGCATTAGCGAACTCAGACGCTCATATATTTTAAAAGCACGGTGTTTATACATTGTACTGTACATTCTTCCTTTTACACAATTACTGTAGTTGCGTCTCCATACACATACAGTACTGTACTCCATACTTTTTCCACCGCCTCCCGTTACGCCTACAGTATTGCCAGAGCTGTAGATCAATCCGCCGCTATACTGTACGATCGAAAGTACTGGATTAGTGGAGCATTAGCCACACAGTGGTGGAGATGTGTAATGCATGATGAGTATCTAGATCGTCTCAACGCGCCTGCCTGTGATTAAACTCAGCTATCGCCTTAGCGTGGCTAAACGCCCGTCTCGGCGGAGAAACAGTCAAGATAAAGGTGGCTACATCTGTATACAATTATGGATGAGCACTGACGACACAGAGGTAGCTACAGCCGTGGACTACCGTACTGCGTCTGCTAGTATAGAGATGATAATGATATAAAAAAAATATATATATCACTACTGCAGGTATATATAATATAATGACGACCTGCTGGACACTGTCAGCAGACTCCTAAACTAAAACTACTAGTATGAAGAAGATAGAAAAAAAAACCCCACCACAGGTAGGTATACAATTATGGACGAGCACTGACGACACAGAGGTAGCCACAGCCGTGGACTACCGTACTGCGTCTGCTAATATAGAGATGATAAAGATGATAGAGATGAACAAAAAAAATATAACACTACTGCAGGTAAATATTTATATAATATAATGAATGACGGACCTGCTGGACACTGTCAGCAGAATGCGTTTATAGAATAAAATAAAAAAACACCACAGGAGTGTTTAACTTTTTCAGGCAGACAATATACTGGTGGTCACTGGTCAGTCACACTGGCAGCAAAAGTGTGCACTGTACTCCTGCTATAACTGCACCCTAGTCTCCCCCACAATTCAGCTGTGTGAGCAGTGAGCACTCAGCACAGTCAGATATACATAGATGATATTATCATGCAGCACACTGAGGCTGAGCACAGATATGGTATGTGACTGTGTATCGTTTTTTTTCAGGCAGAGAACGGATTATATTAAATAATAAATAAAACTGGTGGTGGTCACTAGTAACTATCAGCAAAACTCTGCACTCTGAGTACTCCTAATGCTCCCCAAAATTACTAAGTTAGTAGTAAATCAACTCAAGTGTCTCTATCTATTCTAACAGAGAGGACGCCAGCCACGTCCTCTCCCTATCAATCTCAATGCACGTGTGAAAATGGCGGCGACGCGCGGCTCCTTATATAGAATCCGAGTCTCGCGATAGAATACGAGCCTCACGAGAATCCGACAGCGGGATGATGACGTTCGGGCGCGCTCGGGTTAACCGAGCAAGGCGGGAAGATGCCTCGGACCCGTGTAAAAAGGCTGAAGTTCGGGGGGGGTTCGGATTCCGAGGAACCGAACCCGCTCATCTCTAGTCTCAAGTGACACATCCACCCCGTGTTTACAAAACACCACAATTATGCCCAGTTACAAAAGGGGTCGTAATTTACGTGATTTATTGGTAAAGTAAGACGTATCCTAGTGTAAACAAAGGATTCAGAGAAAGGGTTGTTTTAAGTGTGCTTCATGTACAACCTGCAAATTTTTGGAAGCTGGACCCGTGTTTGAACATCCAACTACTCACAAGAAGTTCTGCATCCAACACTATCTCACGTGCTCTACGCAATTTGTCATTTATGTACTTCAATGTCCATGCAGCTTACTGTATGTCGGACAGACTATTAGAATGTTTAAAGAACGTATGGCGCTTCATCGCTCTGCCATCAAGGCCGCTTTGGAGAACAAGGATAACGATCAGCCAGTGGCACGACATTACAAAGCCGCCAAACATCAATTACACCAATTAAAATATATGATTGTGGATCATGTCCCTGTGTTCACCAGAGTAGAAGATGGGCCAGAAGACTTGCACAGAAGGAGACACAGTGGATATACCGCTTGAACTCTTTGGCTCCACACGGATTAAATGAGCAGATCGTTTGGAATGTTTTCTTATGAACTTCCTCTAATAGCTATCTATAGGTATTCGTAGTTATGGCAGCTGTTTAGCATGCTATTCTGAGTATCCACATATAGTTGTTATCTAAGATTGTGAACATCAATAGTTTTAGTATAATGTTTTGCTGCATAGTCAGCTTTATTATACGGTGTACATTTATTATCAACTGGCATTTAGTTATGCCGCATCCAGTCATGAGATATTTTAAAACCTTATTATATTTTCACATACTGTAGATCACGTTACACTGATCACTGTACACACATTCATTGTATTTTTATTTTCATTTGTCCCCCCTGGTTTTCCACAGACGCGGCTGTATGCGACTTCCAGCATCTGTGGTTGCCCGGCAACAGAGTGACGTCACCGGACATGACTCGATCTCCGGAGCTGCCCGGATGTCCTGCCCACGGCCTGCGGATGTGAGCCAGCGTGATGGGGCTCTTACAAACACATTTATAAGGTAAGCGTGCACCACAACTGTTTGTTCACAGCATGTCACCTTGAGAAAAACGTTCTGCGTGGCGTTGAAACATCGGTGCTATATCATGCATTTTGACATTTGAATACATCACCTTTTTCATCAAATCCAATGAGTGCCGCCTGGTTCCTGTTTTGCTGTTGGGGGGATTGCCATACTCCCACCCAGGGGACCTTTCTATGTAATGTGCACCGGACATTTTTGCGGGTTTTGTGTTTTGGTTTTGGTTCCGCGGCCGTGTTTTGGATTCGGATGCGTTTTGGCAAAACCTCCCTGAAAATGTTTTGTCGGATTTGGGTGTGTTTTGGATTCGGGTGTTTTTTTACAAAAACCCCTCAAAACAGCTTAAATCATAGAATTTGGGGATCATTTTGATCCCATAGTATTATTAAACCTCAATAACCATAATTTCCACTCATTTCCAGTCTATTCTGAACACCTCACACCTCACAATATTATTTTTAGTCCTAAAATTTGCACCGAGGTCGCTGGATGACTAAGCTAAGCGACCCAAGTGGCCGACACAAACACCTGACCCATCTAGGAGTGGCACTGCAGTGGCAGACAGGATGGCACTTCAAAAAATAGTCCCCAAACAGCACATGATGCAAAGAAAAAAAGAGGTGCACCAAGGTTGCTGGATGGTTAAGCTAAGTGGCCCAAGTGGCCGACACAAACACCTGGCCCATCTAGGAGTGGCACTGCAGTGTCAGACTGGATGGCACTTCAAAAAATAGTCCCCAAACAGCACTTGATGCAAAGATAAATTAAAGAAAAAAGAGGTGCAAGATGGAATTGTCCTTGGGCCCTCCCACCCACCCTTATGTTGTATAAATAGGACATGCACACTTTAACAAACCCATCATTTCAGCGACAGGGTCCGCCACACGACTGTGACTGAAATGACTGGTTGGTTTGGGCCCACACCAAAAAAAGAAGCAATCAATCTCTCCTTGCACAAACTGGCTCTACAGAGGCAAGATGTCCACCTCCTCCTCATCCTCCGATTCCTCACCCCTTTCACTGTGTACATCCTCCTCCTCACAGATTATTAATTCGTCCCCACTGGAATCCATCATCTCAGGTCCCTGTGTACTTTCTGGAGGCAATTGCTGGTGAATGTCTCCACGGAGGAATTGATTATAATTCATTTTGATGAAAATCATCTTCTCCTCATTTTCTGGAAGTAAGCTCGTACGCTAATTGCTGACAAGGTGAGCGGCTGCACTAAACACTTTTTCGGAGTACACACTGGAGGGGGGGCAAGTTTGGTAAAATAAAGCCAGTTTGTGCAAGGGCCTCCAAATTGCCTCTTTTTCCTGCCAGTATACGTACGGACTGTCTGACGTGCCTACTTGGATGCGGTCACTCATATAATCCTCCACCATTCTTTCAATGGTGACAGAATCATATGCAGTGACAGTAGACGACATGTCAGTAATCGTTGGCAGGTCCTTCAGTCCGGACCAGATGTCAGCACTCACTCCAGACTTCCCTGCATCACCGCCAGCGGGTGGGCTCGGAAATCTTAGCCTTTTCCTCGCAGCCCCAGTTGCGGGAGAATGTGAAGGAGGAGCTGTTGACGGGTCACGTTCCGCTTGACTTGATAATTTTCTCACCAGCAGGTCTTTGAACCTCTGCAGACTTGTGTCTGCCGGAAAGAGAGATACCACGTAGGTTTTAAACCTAGGATCGAGCACGGTGGCCAAAATGTAGTGCTCTGATTTCAACAGATTGACCACCCGTGAATCCTGGTTAAGCGAATTAAGGGATCCATCCACAAGTCCCACATGCCTAGCGGAATCGCTCTGTTTTAGCTCCTCCTTCAATCTCTCCAGCTTCTTCTGCAAAAGCCTGAAGAGGGGAATGACCTGACTTAGGCTGGCAGTGTCTGAAATGACTTCACGTGTGGCAAGTTCAAAGGGTTGCAGAACCTTGCGTAACGTTGAAATAATTCACCACTGCGCTTGAGTCAGGTGCATTCCCCCTTCTTTGCCTATATCGTAGGTAGCTGTATAGGCTTGAATGGCCTTTTGCTGCTTCTCCATCCCCTGAAGCATATAGAGGGTTGAATTCCACCTCATTACCACCTCTTGCTTCAGATGATGGCAGGGCAGGTTCAGGAGTGTTTGCTGGTGCTCCAGTCTTTGGCACGCGGTGGTTGAATGCCGAATGTAGCCCGCAATTCTTCGGGCCACCGACAGCACACCCCTTTCATTTTTAAAAATAATTCTGCACCACCAAATTCAATGTATGTGCAAAACATGGGACGTGCTGGAATTTGCCAACATGTAATGCACGCACAATATTGGTGGCGTTGTCCGATGTCACAAATCCCCAGGAGAGTACAATTGGGGTAAGCCATTCTGCGATGATGTTCCTCAGTTTCCGTAAGAGGTTGTCAGCTGTGTGCCTCTTATGGAAAGCGGTGATACAAAGCGTAGCCTGCCTAGGAACGAGTTGGCGTTTGCGAGATGCTGCTACTGGTGCCGCCGCTGCCGTTCTTGCTGCGGGAGGCAATACATCTACCCAGTGGGCTGTCACAGTCATATAGTCCTTAGTCTGCCCTGCTCCACTTGTCCACATGTCCGTGGTTAAGTGGACATTGGGTACAACTGCATTTTTTTAGGACACTGGTGACTCTTTTTCTGAGGTCTGTGTACATTCTCGGTATCGCCTGCCTAGAGAAATGGAACCTAGATGGTATTTGGTACCGGGGACACAGTACGTCAAGCAATTCTCTAGTTTCCTGTGAATTAACGATGGATACCGGAAACACGTTTAACACCGCCCAGGCTGCCATGGCCTGAGTTATCCGTTTTGCAGCAGGATGACTGCTGTGATATTTCATCTTTATCGCAAAGGACTGTTGGACAGTCAATTGCTTGGTGGAAGTAGTACAAGTGGTATTCCGACTTCCCCTCTGGGATGACGATCGACTCCCAGCAGCAACAACAGCATCGCCAGCAGCAGTAGGCGTTACACTCAAGGATGCATCGGTGGAATCCCAGGCAGGAGAGGACTCGTCAGACTTGACAGTGACATGGCCTGCAGGACTATTGGCTTTCCTGTCTAAGGAGGAAATTGACACTGAGGGAGTTGGTGGTGTGGTTTGCAGGAGCTTGGTTACAAGAGGAAGGGATTTAGTTGGCAGTGGACTGCTTCCGCTGTCACCCAAAGTTTTTGAACTTGTCAATGACTTCTGATGAATGCGCTCCAGGTGACGTATAAGGGAGGATGTTCCGAGGTGGTTAACGTCCTTACCCCTACTTATTACAGCTTGACAAAGGCGACACACGGCTTGACACCTGTTGTCTGCATTTCTGTTAAAATAATTCCACACCGAAGAGGTGATTTTTTTTTGTAATTTGACCAGGCATGTCAATGGCCATATTCGTCCCACGGACAACAGGTGTCTCCCCGGGTGCCTGACTTAAACAAACCACATCACCATCAGAATCCTCCTTGTCAATTTCCTCCTCAGCACCAGCAACACCCATATCCTCATTCTGGTGTACTTCAACAGTGACATCTTCAATTTGACTATCAGGAACTGGACTGCGGGTACTCCTTCCAGCATTTGCAGGGGGCGTGCAAATGGTGGAAGGCGCCACCTCTTCCCGTCCAGTGTTGGGAAGGTCAGGCATCGCAACCGACACAATTGGACTCTCCTTGGGGATTTGTGATTTAGAAGAACGCACAGTTTTGGATTTGCTTCCATCCTCATGTGAAGCTGACCCACTAGTCATGAGGAACATAGGAGAGGTCCTCAGCCGTTCCTTGCCACTCCGTGTCATAAATGGCATATTGGCAAGTTTACGCTTCTCCTCAGACGATTTTAATTTTGTTTTTTGGGTCATTTTACTGAACTTTTGTTTTTTTGATTTTACATGCTCTCTACTATGACATTGGGCATCGGCCTTGGCAGACGACGTTGATGGCATTTCATCGTCTCGGCCATGACTAGTGGCAGCAGCTTCAGCGCGAGGTGGAAGTAGATCTTGATCTTTCCCTATTTTACCCTCCACATTTTTGTTCTCCATTTTTTAATGTGTGGAATTATATGCCAGTAATATATCAATAGCAATGGCCTACTGTACCGTACTGCTATATATTATATACTGGTGGTCAGCAAAATTATGCACTGTCCTCCTACTCAATATATACTGCGCAAAACTTAAATGCACCAGAGGTATGGAATGATGGTATACTTGACGACACAGAGGTACGTAGAGCAGTGGCCTACTGTACCGTACTGCTATATATTATATACTGGTGGTAAGCAAAATTATGCACTGTCCTCCTACTATATATATACTGCGCAAAACTTAAATGCACCACAGGTATGGATGGATAGTATACTTGATGACACAGAGGTAGGTAGAGCAGTGGACTATTGTACCGTACTGCTATATATTATATACTGGTGGTCAGCAAAATTATGCACTGTCCTCCTACTATATATATACTGCGCAAAACTTAAATGCACCACAGGTATGGATGGATAGTATACTTGACGGCCCAGAGGTAGGTAGAGCAGTGGACTACTGTACCGTACTGATATAATACTGGTGGTCACTGGTCAGCAAAATTCTGCACTGTCCACCAACTATATACTACAATGTAGCACACATATGGAGCGTTTTTCAGGCAGAGAACATAGATATTTTCACTTCAGCACACTGAGCACAGATATTTGCAAGCACACTGAGCACAGATATTTGCAGCACACAGATATTTGCAGCACACTGAACACAACTGAGAGAACGCTGCACACGTCCTCTCCCTATCATCTCCAATGCACGAGTGAAAATGGCGGCGACGTGCGGCTCCTTATATAGAATACGAATCTCGCGAGAATCCGACAGCGGGATGATGACGTTCGGGTGCACTCGGGTTAACTGAGCAAGGCGGGAAGATCCGAGGCTGCCTCGGCCCCGTGTAAAATGGGTGAAGTTCAGGGGGGCTCATCACTAATATATATATATATATATATATATATATCTATATCAGGGACTTGCGGTGAGGTAAATTTCTCAGGAGGCACTGGCTAGTACCAGAGCCAGATTTACACACAATATATGAGCCAAAGGGTACATGTGAACATTATGCAAAGGCGCGGCAGTATAAACCCCTGGAAATATACTGGGTTTTGATCAGAGATGTGCGGAAAAGATAAGCAGGTGAGGCACTGCCTCACTAGACTTTTTACTGCAGAGATTTGACTATAAAAATTATTAGAAAAATACAAAGAAGATATTTTTAACATATCCTTTGTAGTTTTCATATACTTTATATAGTCAAACTCTGGCACAAATGTTAATATGAAAGGAAAGGCTCTGCCTCACCTGCCTCCCCCCACCGCACGTCACTGATATATATTCTGGAATAGTAGTGAAATAACAGATGGCACATAAACATAAATTGTGTATTAAAATATAATGGGATGGAATCCACAAAATTCTTTCATGTATTACTTTTCTCAGGTTTTCACAATGTTGAAGACTTTAGAGTCCTTTTTCATCCTGGCTCCCCACAGTATTAAGTTGTTCTAAATAATATTGCTAAGGGATAGACCCTCTCACCAATAATTTCATCCAACACAGATGTCCTAAAGGCCTAATTAGTATAAGGAAAACAACTCTTTATTCTCCATAAAAACATTACACAACATTAAAATTAATTTCTTACAGAATTGGTAGCAGGTACTGTACTTCCATAATAGTCAGAGAAGTAGTTGTTAAATTCCGCCAATACCCTTACGGGTATAAAGAAGTAGTTGTTAAATTCCGCCTATACCCTTACGGGTATAAAGCTCACTAGGCGGATAACTCTCTACTGCTTATGCGGGCACTGCACACCAACAACTCTACATGAAATGTGCCCAGAGTACTATTTCAAGGGTAAATGTTATCACTATAGACTGATGTAAATCCGCATTAAAGGTAAACAATCAACAAAAATCTGTACAAGAGGATATATAAAAAATATTAAATAAATATAAATACATTTTATTCCAAACAGATATCATTGCTCCAATACATCTGTATGACCTATTAGAGACCTATTAAACATAAAATATTTATCACCGATGGATCTGCAAGAAACCTACTAAAAACATTGATAAAAATCTTCCAAGAGAATGTGTGAGGTCCTTCAACAATGGTGGTGGTGTATCACTATGACAATTGATTGGTGTATAAAAAAAAAGGTGATGTGTTACAGGGGTATGGGTCATTAGATTGACCACACTTAGGTCGACAGTCATTAGGTCAACCAGTATTGGTCGACAGTGACTAGGTCGACATGGAAAAAGGTTGACATTAGTTTTTTTAAAACTTTTTTTGGTGTCATTTTCTTCGTAAAGTGACGGAGAACCCCAATTAATGCACCGTGTCCCCTCACATGGCTCGCTTCACTCACCATGCTATGGGTAAGGTGCCTTGCTCCGCTGCCGCTGCGCTCGCCACAGGTTACTATTCCCAATCATAGTCCACGTGAATCGTAAAGTATGAACAAGTTCAAAAAATGTAAAAAAAAATAGTAAAATGCATGTTGACCTTTTTCCATGTCGACCTAGTACATGTCGACCCAGTGACCGTGTCGATCTAATGTATGTTGACCAATAGTGGTCAACCAAATGATGACTGTCGACCTTAGTGTGGTTGACCTAATGACTATATCCTGTGTTTAGAGACGAGCGGGTTCGGTTCGCCGAGAACCGAACCCCCCTGAACTCCAAACACGGTTCCGAGCCTGGATCGGTTACTCCCGCCTGACTCGGAAAACCTGAACGAGGCAAAAACCCGAACGAGGCAAAACGTCATCATCCCACTGTCAGATTCTCGTGAGATTCGGATTCCATATAAAGAGTCGCGCGTAGCCGCCATTTTCACTCGTGCATTGTAGAGAGAGCGGAGAGTACATGGCTACGTTCTCTCAGTGGAAAGCTCAATATCAGTGCTCATTATCAGTGCTTACTTATTGCTGCTCAGTAATACTAGTAGTGTGTCTCTCCTGCTCAGTGTCAGTTCTAGTATCCTCATCAGTGCTCAGTATCACTGCTCATTGTCTTGTGCAGCATTGTAGTGACCAGTATACTACAGTACATTACTAATAGTCCAGTGCTGCATCTTGCTGCTCTGTGTCAGTTCTAGTATCCTCATCAGTGCGCAGTATCACTGCTCATTGTCTTGTGCTGCATTGTGTTGACCAGTATACTACAGTACAATAGTCCAGTGCTGCATCTTGCTGCTCAGTGTCAGTTCTAGTATCCTCATCAGTGCTCAGTATCACTGCTCATTGACTTGTGCTGCATTGTGGTGACCAGTATACTACAGTACAATAGTCCAGTGCTGCATCTTGCTGCTCAGTGTCAGTTCTAGTATCCTCATCAGTGCTCAGTATCACTGCTCATTGTCTTGTGCTGCATTGTGGTGACCAGTATACTACAGTATATTACTAATAGTCCAGTGCTGCATCTTGCTGTTCTGTGTCAGTTCTAGTATCCTCATCAGTGCTCAGTATCACTGCTCATTGTCTTGTGCTGCATTGTGGTGACCAGTATACTACAGTACAATCGTCCATCTTGCTGCTCTGTGTCAGTTCTAGTATCCTCATCAGTGCTCAGTATCACTGCTCATTGTCTTGTGCTGCATTGTGGTGACCAGTATACTACAGTACAATAATTCAGTGCTGCATCTTGCTGCTCAGTGTCAGTTCTAGTATCCTCATCAGTGCTCAGTATCACTGCTTATTGTCTTGTGCTGCATTGTGGTGACCAGTATACTACAGTACAATAGTCCAGTGCTGCATCTTGCTGCTCTGTGTCAGTTCTAGTATCCTCATCAGTGCTCAGTATCACTGCTCATTGTCTTGGGCTGCATTGTGGTGCTCAGTATACTACAGTAAATTACTAATAATCCAGTGTCTTGTGCTGCATCTTGTTGCTGTAGGGTGCTGTGTTAGTGTCCTATCACTGTGCATAGGTCATCATCATTCCAGTCACAGTGGTATCTGGGGGCTGACAATTCCAGAGGGCTTTTGTGCTGCTCACTAATACTGGTACAGTGTCTTGTGCTGCATCGTGCTGCTCAGTGTCAGTTCTCCGTAGTATCATCAGTGCTCAGTAAAATCAGTGCTCAGTAAAATCAGTGCTCAGTAAAATCAATGCTCAGTAAAATCAGTGCTCAGTATAATCAGTGCTCAGTAAAATCAGTGCTCAGTATAATCAGTGCTCGGTATAATCAGTGCTCAGTATAATCAGCGCTCAGTAAAATCAGTGCTCAGTATAATCAGTGCGCTGTTAGACGTGCACCCGTTATCCGCCCTTAGTGCAGTGGGATTTAGAATTTTGATGAAGTTATTGTGTCCCCGGTACCAAATCCCATCTAGATTCCACTTCACTAGGCAGGTGATAGCAAGATTTTGCCAATTAATTCCAGTGATTTATAATTATTAATTACAGTGATCTTGCCAATTAATTCCAGTGATTTATAATTATTAATTACAGTGATCTTGCCATTTAATTCCAGTGATTTGGATGTATAATTCCAGTTGGAATTGTTTGTGTCGCTTGGCTTAGTCAAACAGCTACCTCATTGCACCTCTTCGACATCTTTGCATGAGGTGCGGTTTGGGGCCTAGTTTTTGAAAAGTGCCATCCTGTGTGACACTGCCGTATGAGTCATGGCGTACTGCTGTATTAGTCCTGGGATACTGCCGTATAAGTGAACCAATTGCAGTTTTTTTTTAAAGTGACTGGAGCGTGCTGGAGATGCTGTCAGTGGACCGAACAATTGCGGCCCACTCTTGACATTCAGCCACTGCGTGACACTACTAGATGGGCCAGGTGGTTGTGTCGCTTAGCTTAGGCCTACAGCAACCTTGGTGCACCTTTTTTTCTTCTTTGCATCATGTGCTGTTAGGGGCCTTTTTTATATCTGCCCTCCTGTCTGACACTGCATTGCCACTCCTAGATGGGCCAGGGGTTTGTGCCGGCCACTTGGGTCGCTTAGCTAAGTCATCCAGCGACCTCGGTGCAAATTTTAGGACTAAAAATAATATTGTGAGGTGTTCAGAATAGACTGGAAATGAGTGGAAATTATGGTTATTGAGGTTAATAATACTATAGGATCAAAATTACCCCCCAAATTCTATGATTTAAGCTGTTTTTGAGGGTTTTTTGGAAAAAAACACCCGAATCAAAAACGCACCCGAATCCGACAAAAATTCGAAAGGGAGGTTTTGCCAAAACGCGTCCGAATCCAAAACACGACCGCGGAACCGAATCCAAAACCAAAACACAAAACCCGAAAAATGCCCGCTGCACATCTCTACCCGTGTCACAGTATATGCGTTTCTTTAGTATGTTTACGTATATATGTGATTTTTTATTTTGGAGAAAAATTGCTGGTATAGAAGCTCTGCTGTGAGCTGAACTACGTGCACCACAATGTGTATATTGATGTGCGGTATTTGTATTTGTGCCAAACATTGTAAATTCTGTAAACTCAATGTATTGGTATTTTTATTCTATCTTGTTTACACGGACCAATATATATTTCTGTATCGCTATGGCAATGGATGCCTGTGTTTATAAAATGGGATAACACCCATCTGTAATATGATTGGCTGCCCGCTGTGTTATAGAGAATGACAAGTGTCAAATAAGCCAGCCCTCTGATGAAGTCCTATGAATAAACGCGTTAGTTGGTGCTTGATTCTGTGCCCCTGGTGTCTCCTGTTTGCTTCAGTGTTCATCCTGATTCAGGCATGCCATGGAGTGTCCAAAATGGCTACAAGTGATAGCCCAGAGGTTTTTATGTTTATGCCATGTGGTAACCGGTCCACAGAGATCATTTATTTGGTACAAGTCATATTATTATTATTATTACCAGTTATTTATATAGCGCACACATATTCCGCAGCACTTTACAGAGTATAATTGTCCATTCACATCAGTCCCTGGCCCAGTGGAGCTTACAATCTATATTCTCTACCACATGTACATGCACTCATTCATGCTAAGGTTAATTTTATTGGGAGCCAATTAACCTACCAGTATATTTTTGGATTGTGGGAGGAAACCGGAGTACCCGGAGGAAACCCACGCAAGTACGGGGAGAATATACAAACTCCACACAGTTAGGGCCATGGTGGGAATCGTACCCATGACCTCAGTGCTGTGAGGCAGTAATGCTAACCATTACACCATCCGTACATTCACTTGGTTCTCTCTGCTGTTTTTCTAATAAACTAATATGCACTATGGAACTCTGTCTTTAAGAAATATATATATACAGTACATACTGAAATATAATAAAGACAAGGGCGCCTCCTAGTGCAATACGCCAATAAAAACATAATGTGTGTGAAGAAAAAGTCTAATAAGTGAACTCTTACCATGTAAAGAATAGTAAGACAGCTCATCTCATGTCCTTTTAGGATGATCCCCACAAGTTCCTTGACACCGGTGGGATTTTCTCAACAATTTATTCCAGAATACATAAAAATGAATATAAAAGCATACACAGTGTAAACCAATAAAACACTCAGAGTATTGTGAGCCAAATAGTTGCTCGTACATTAGAGAAATTAAAATACAGCTTATTTGATAATCAGCAATCAACCAGTACCCAACGTGTTTTGTCCAGGTTGTACTATGTCCTCTCCTCCAGACTTCCTCAGGGGTAATGACTGGCTCCCTGCCAGATAGGGTTTATATAGTCAGTGCCGTTGCTTGCGGCGGGCGAGCCGTGCAACCGCACGGGGCGCCCGCCGCGGCACTTTGCGGGTCCTTGTCTACCCCTCCTCCCTCTTCCCGAGCACTCCTGCTTGGGGGTGGATTTTTGAGGAATGACGCTGTTGCGTCGTGATGTTATGATGCAATCACGTCATTCTGCAAACCCCGCCCCCCAAGCAGGAGGGAAGAGGGGGAGACAAGCTGGAAGAAGGAAGTGGGCGGCGCGAGGCAGCAGAGGTGGCCTGACCCGAAGAGCGGGAAGATCCTCCTCATATGTAAGTAGTATCTCTCTTCCCCCCTCTCCCTTCCTTCCCCCCACTTGACACTTGCCTGCCGTACTGTGTATAATGGGGACACTTGCCTACATAATGTGTAAAATGGGGACACTTGCCTGCCGTACTGTGTAAAATGGGGACACTTGCATACATTATGTGTAAAATGAGGACAGTTGCCTGCCGTACTGTGTAAAATGGGGACACTTGCCTACATAATGTGTGAAATGGGGACACTTGCCTGCCGTACTGTGTAAAATGGGGACACTTGCCTGCCGTACTGTGTAAAATGGGGACTCTTGCCTGCCGTACTGTGTAAAATGGGGACACTTGTCTGCCGTAATGTATAAAATCAGGACACTTGCCTGCCGTAATGTGTAAAGTGGGGACACTTGCCTGCCGTAATGTGTAAAATGGGGACACTTGCCTGCCATAATGTGTAAAATGGGGACACTTGCCTACATAATGTGTAAAATGGAGACACTTGCCTGCCGTACTGTGCAAAATGGGGACACTTGCCTACATAATGTGTAAAATGGGGACACTTGCCTGCCGTACTGTGTAAAATGGGGACACTTGCCTACATAATGTGTAAAGTGGGGACACGTGCCTGTCGTACTGTGTAAAATGGGGACACTTGCCTGCTGTACTGTGTAAAATGGGGACTCTTGCCTGCCGCACTGTGTAAAATGGGGACTCTTGCCTGCCGTACTGTGTAAAATGGGGACACTCTCCTGCCGTAATGTGTAAAATGCGGACACTTGCCTGCCGTAATGTGTAAAATGGGGACACTTGCCTGCCGTACTGTGTAAAATGGGGACACTTGCCTGCCATAATGTGTAAAATGGGGACACTTGCCTACATAATGTGTAAAATGGAGACACTTGCCTACATAATGTGTAAAATGGGGACACTTGCCTGCCGTACTGTGTAAAATGGGGACACTTGCCTACATAATGTGTAAAGTGGGGACACGTGCCTGTCGTACTGTGTAAAATGGGGACACTTGCCTGTCGTACTGTGTAAAATGGGGACACTTGCCTACATAATGTGTAAAATGGGGACACTTGCCTGCCGTACTGTGTAAAATGGGGACACTTGCCTACATAATGTGTAAAGTGGGGACACGTGCCTGTCGTACTGTGTAAAATGGGGACACTTGCCTGTCGTACTGTGTAAAATGGGGACTCTTGCCTGCCGCACTGTGTAAAATGGGGACTCTTGCCTGCTGTAATGTGTAAAATGGGGATTCTTGCCTGCCGTACTGTGTAAAATGGGGACTTTTGATTATTACTTTTTCCCCTGTCATGGCCTTGATGATATCAGATAAGGTCACGCCCATTTTTATGAGACCACACCCATTTTAATGAGGCACGCCCCCTTTTTGAGAGCGCATGCACATGCTTTTTCTTTTTATAGCTATGGGTGGGCGCATTTTTTTTAATGTTAATGGGGAGGAGGGGGGGGGGGCGCATTTTGAAATCCAGCACTGGGAGCCAAATTGGCTAGAATCAGCCACTTATATAGTGCTGCGTGTGAACTTCTTTGATGTGTACCAAGTATGCATGTCAGAATAATTGATTGTAGATGTGCTTTTTTAGCACATCTATGATCAACTCTGAATCGGCCCCTTAGATAGATTGATAGATATCTAAAAAAGAGCAGGGCACTCATCAATTCTGCAGTAAAAAATAATAGTTTATTCCAGTGGTTTTCAAACTTTTTTGAGTCATGGTGCCCTAGGGTATCAGAATTTTTTCATGGCACCTCTTGGCCATAAGTTTCTTTTCGTGAACTTCAGAAAAAAATTATAAATTAAATAAATTGTGTTTATATGTCATCAGTTATGTGGTGATTCACTTTTGTTTTTCCATATATTTCATGATTGGAAGCAATAAGCACTGGTTTTGTCTATTACATTGACCATAAATAATTTGACTTGGTCCTGGACCAAAAACCCAGGGCACCCCTGCAAGCACCCCAAGGCACCCTAGGGTGCCTAGACACACCATTTGATGACCACTGGTTTATTCGATAAATATCACAAAGTGTAAAAGTCAGTCAACACTTTGGTCATTTTCAGGACCCTAATCCATATATTAGCATAGACAAGGTCTATACTGAGATATGGTCTCCCTACTCTTTATTCTGCAAGACCGGTGAGACCCTGCTCTTTTTTATCTGTGTCTGTATACTAAAGACCTGCATACATAATCGGCCGCTACAGAATGCAGCCCTGCTGATGGTATTTGAACTGTGAATGCTGTATGTAATCTGACACTGTATATATAAAATAATCCCAAATCTGGAACTCCATGCTGCTCTGTATACTGTGCCAGTACCCTTACAAAGTGTTTGGATAGGTGCATGCAGAGGTGCGGCACTTAGACTGTTAAAAAATTTCACTTGAGGTGGTGGATTGAGAAATCAACGCTTTCAATATTTTATGTCATATTGTCATCAGGATACAGTAAGTCAAATAACAAACATACCTTTATAGGTGTGCTCACCACAAGTGAGTGCCAGCATCTGGGCTGGGACTGCTCACCCACACCGTTACCGCGCTGAGTGCTGACATCATCACAATGAGACGATACAGCCGCATGAGCATACCATCACCATATTGATGTATAAACAACTATAACACAAGCAAGAAAAAAAAACATTATTCTAGACATCAAAGCTAATCGCTATTCATTTTAGACTTTTGAAAATATATAACAAACACTGAAGTTTAGAAAGCCACATTCAATATTTACATAGCGAATTGATGCAATGTTTAAAAAAGAACAATAGGCAGACCGCAAACAAAATTACCATAAGCTTGCATAGGCTATGTTTTCATTTAACCCTTTTTGGTAAATCATATTTAGCTGATGGATTCACAGAGCTTCACACTTTAATAGCTGTAACGAGCGATCCCCACCTTGTACTTTTAAAGGGACAGTATCTATCATCATATAGCGTAAACTGGAGAGAGAATGGTGTGCCTCTAAAAAATTACGACAGTGCTGTATGTATGGCAGCCCTATGGTTGCCCATACACTCTTTAAACTTGCTCTCTGCTTTGCCAATGTAGCACATGCCACATGAACATAAAATTTGATAGATTACAAATGTAGAGTTACAGATGAAATAGTGGCATATTTTATAGGTCTTACCATTATGTGAGTGTGAAAAAGAATCCCCCATCAATAAAAAAAATTGGCTTATTGTGTAAGCACATCTAAAACAGCCCACACGGGTGTTACTCAAAAAATTCATTTTCATCTGTTTTGGTCTTGCAGTGTCAGTTTTCACTAAAATGTCCTTTAAGTTACGACTACCTGAATAGCAGGGCATTAACCCATGACCACTCAAATTTAACTTTGGATCTCTCTGTATGGTCTGCCAAAGTTTCTTTACTGCTTTATTAATTGTTGGATATACAGTATTGAATTTGCTCACCCACGGTAATTTAGTCTTATGTACCGTATTCTTTTGGGGACTCTCAAGTAATGCAGACCTATCTAAAGCTAATACTTTCTTCTTACATTCCTCTAGTAAATTTTTTACTGTAACCTCGTTCAAGGAATTTTTGTACCAACAGGTCAATTTGTGCCTTGGCACAATTATGTCACTATTAATATGGTGAACTCTAAAATCATTTGAGAGTAAGGGAGACCGTTAATTAGAGGTATTGGGTGACAGCTCTGAGCTTTCAGCAGCATATTTTTGTCCGCCGATTTTGTAAAAAGATTGGTGTGAATTCAACTGTTCTACAGGATGATTGAAATGTGGACATCTAAAAAATTTAAAGACTCTTTACTAGATGTATATGTAAACTTAATGGGGTTATCTGTATCATCATGATCTTCAAATATACTATTAAGTACATTAATGTCACCTCGCCAAATTAAGAATAAGTTGTCTAGAAATCTAGAAAATAATACAATGTTGCAAGAAATTGCCTGATCTGAAAAGAATACTAGCTGTTCAATAAAAAACATAACTATGTTTGCGTACGCCGGTGCCATTGAACTGCTTATGGTACAATATTTTACCTGTAAATGAAAATGATTGTCATAAAGAAAAAAATTGTTATATAAAACTAAATCAAATAAATGTAGAATTACTTCAATTTTTTCATATGAAAAAGAACTCTTTGTTTCCAGAAAAACTTCCAGCGAATGAAGACCCATACTATGAGGAATTGAATTATAAAGGTTTACTACGTCAATACTAAATAACCAACAGTTATCATGAATAATCTGTATTGTTTGTAGCTTTCTCAAAAAAGTGGTATCAAGTAAAAATGTTGATTCTTTTTGGATCAGAGATTGCAGTAGTGAGTCCAAAAATGGAGACTATAGGAGGACACCCAGGGGAAGGGTCAATGCCTTTATGTACTCTTGGAATAGTATAGAAAATCGGAATGACCGGTGAGGCAGGGTATAAAACGTCCTTAACCTTCTCGGAAATCAGTTCCGTATCCTTCGCCAATAGGAGCAATTGGTGAAGTTCTTTCTTACAGGTGTTAGATGGATTGCCCGGTAATATACAATATACAATAATATACAATAAACCATAACCATAACCATAACCATACAATATAACAATGAACCAATTGACGCATGATCTCCTTATCATAATCCTGATAATCCTGGAGGTCAATTGCTTTACCTTTATCCGCCTGACGGATAGTCAAGTTCTTGTTGTTCGCCAATGTTTTCAGTGCTTATTGCACTATTGGGGTTAGGTTATGATGAAATTATTTCTACATTATGATCAAGTACTCTCATAAATGTTTTAATGCTGGTATTATTTGATATGGGGTCAAATTTAGACCAAAGGCAAATTTCTTAAATTGTAATGGTATTTGCTCTTCCATGTTGTTACTGCAACTAAAGTGTTCTTTAAGTCTCAAACTTCTTGCCAATTCATATTTTCTATACACCACTCGAATTCATCAAAGCGTACTGTTGGCACAAACGACAGTCTTTTTGATAAACGACTGTACTATTCACCATCTGACAATTCATAAGAAGAGAGGATGAAGACTAGGTTTTTCTTGACAGAGAGGGGGAGCAGCCTACCCTTCCTTTGCATCTTTGATTGCTGACCCCTTTTCGTGAATTTACTTTGCTTGTGTTATAGTTGTTTATACATCACCATGGTGATGGTATGCACATGCGGCTGAATCGTCTAATTGTGATGACATCAGCACACAGCACGGCAACGGTGCGTGTAAGCAGTCCCAGGGCAGACACTAGCATTCACTTGTGGTGAGCACACCTATAAAGGTATGTTTGTTATTTGACTTAATTTATCCTGATGACAAATTGACAATATGACATAAAATATTGAAATGCTGGTTTCTCAAATCCATCGCCTCATGTGAAATTTTTGAACAGTCTAAGTGCCGCACCTCTGCATGTGTGTGTGTATCTATATATATATATATATATATATATATATATATATATATATATACCAGGATACAAAGTTTTGAAGTCGAAAATATTATAGGCACATGCATCATGTGCAAACACCACACAGAGTGGCCTTCGTGCGTGTGCTTGTTCTGCCATGCGTTACAGGATATGAGGGGACAGAATTAGGTTAGGAGGTGGTGTTTGGTATCCAGCTGTACAGTATTTCAAGGGCAATATTCCGATGGCAGTTTGCAGATAGTAGCACGCTCCTGCACATTGATATGCGCAGGAGTATAATATTAATATCACTCTGTATTTACTGTACTCTTGATATTCAGCGGGAACCCAGTGGAGGACATCTGCAAGTGCACTTGGACCAGTCATCGCCCACCTATTCAAACCCACCTATGACCCCTCATGTACTGTAAATGACCAGTCCTTTGACCTATAGATGAAGATATTACAGTTTCCTTTGTTTCACATTTTGGACTATTGTATAAAAGCCAAGCCTCCTGGCCGGTCAGACACATTCTCTGAAGGTCATCTATCCAGACTGACTGAGGACCGGAACCAGGTGGCACTGGCGAACAAACATATGTATCATTGATTGTAGCCTCTTCTCTTATGTTATTGTATATCTGTTGTACCCCCTTTTAAGTAAATACTTGTTACTGGGTTGGACCTCAACATTACATATACAATTAGTGTCGTATTCCTTTCCTGTTAGGGGTTATAAAGTGTATTCCGCCGCACGTGTAGCTACTTTGTGCTTACAGCATGTTGGCGTGCTTACGCAACATGTACGCATTTCATAGGGGTTTTACACACACACACTCTTAGCGGTCGCAGCGGCCTGAACATTTGTGCATTTAAGGTATTGCTTTTCTTTCCTGAAAGTTAATTGAATTTAACAATTGGGGACTCCTCCGGTTCATCTCACACTAACAGACTTGCAGGCCATTACAGACTTTGATCTACCAACAAAGGGTGGAGACACATGTTAAGTAACCTTGCATTGTATTTGAAACCAGTTTGTGTTGTTAGACCACATCTGTTTTGTATAGTCTTAGAGGTGCTGGAGTTACCCAAGGGATAAACAGGAAAAAAAAAAGCTGTTTATTATTTGTGTGTAATTTTTTTGGCACAAAAGTGTACACAAAGCATACCGATACTTTGCATACATTCTCACATATTGTTGCCATAAATTATTACAGTCATTATAGATCTGTGTGAAATCAGATACATTTATTTGCTATATATATATATATATATATATATATATATACAGGTTGAGTCTCCCTTATCCAAAATGCTTGGGACCAGAGGTATTTTGGATATGGGATTTTTCCGTATTTTGGAATAATTGCCTACCATAATGAGATATCATGGTGATGGGACCTAAATCTAAGCACAGAATGCATTTATGTTACATATACACCATATACACACAGCCTGAAGGTAATTTTAGCCAATATTTTTTATAACTTTGTGCATTAAACAAAGTGTGTGTACATTCACACAATTCATTTATATTTCATATACACCTTATACACACAGCCTGAAGGACATTTAATACAATATTTTTAATAACTTTGTGTATTAAACAAAGTTTGTGTACATTGTGCCATCAGAAAACAAAGGTTTCACTATCTCACTCTCACTCAAAAAAGTCCGTATTTCGGAATATTCCGTATTTCAGAATATTTGGATATGGGATACTCAACCTGTATATATATATATATTTATTTTTTTTAAATAGTGTGTTAAGGGAGTAATTGTAAAACACGAAATGCATTTCCGGCCTAAACGTTTAGGTATACACTCAAAAGAGGATTGCCCGGGTGGGTGACTTCAGGCGAGTGTACGGAACAATTGTGTGTTGTGTTAGTGAGCAATAGTAGTTTTGTTGCTCACATTTATCGTGATAGTGTGGTTTATTGAGCTAGGTGAACTAGGTGACTAGGTGTAGCGTAAGGACACGCACGGTCATGTGTTTACGCAAGGTTGCATAGAGTCGCAAGAGCAACTTATAACCGCACAATAGCAGTTCAATTTAAGGCGGGATAGAATACATTTATACTATAGCACATAACTATGCGATTTTACAAAAACAGATTATTATAATATTTTGTTTAAACTGTACTACCTCTGGGTTAGACTATCAATCAAATGTGTATTTGTGTGAGCTGAAAGTAGGAGTGGATGTACTGAACCCCAGAAAAAACGGGATCCCGTGAGAGACGCTGAGTTAGCAGAGGCGTGAAAGGTTTGCAACCTTACGTATTGACTAAGTGGACTAGGTGGTCTAAGTGAACTAGGTGGTCTAAAGTGAATTCGTGATAAGTGATCATAGGGCTTATGGATAACAAGTATCTATAGGCTGTGCGATTGGACCGCATGTCAGTGTGTTATACGAGATGCAACGTGATACCATTTGCATTCTTTTGCACAAATTGCCTCATCACATGCGTTTTGTAGAAGCATACGCAGACGTGATTGTGTAAACAAAGGGTTTTTTCGCTCTTCAGGAAATCTCCCTGGTGGACAGTCACTGGAAAGGGTGAGCGATAGTCTGTTTCTCACCCTATAAAAATTCCAGTGGAAAGATACCGAAAAGGTATTTTTCGCTGACTCTCTCAAGAAAAATATTCCAACAGAACCTCCACCGAAAGAAATTACGGTGCTGAAGGGTCTTCTAGCAGTCCGAAGGTTAAGTACATCGCGTCCCACTATTTACAGTGGGTCGTAATAAAGGCCAGCAGGGACTGGAGTGAGTGAAAGCACTCGGTAAGAACTTTCACCATTTTTCTTTGTGCATTTGGGGATTGTGAATAAAAGGCCCACAAGGGGAGCCAAGTGCACAAGTGAGAAGCGTTCGGCAGCCAGGGTTCAGGCTGAAGAAGAAGTAGGGCCAAAAGGGTCAGCAAGGTTAATAATGTGTGGTAAGTATGGTCCACGCATAGAGGCTTTTTTGTGATGAATGGGTATGTATGACTGCGGGGGACAAGGCATCATTTCCTAGGATGGGTAGTGTCAAACTAGAGGTATTGCAGAATGTAAGAAATAGAATATGTCTAATCAAGTCTAGGAAACTGAGGATCAGACATAACGATTGTTTAAATCTGTGGCAACAAGAGGGAGATGTACAAAGGGAGCTAGCTCGCACAGCAAGTTCCAAACCTGACAGGAATGTGATTGCGAGTACACCATCACCAACACCTGTCGATGAAGAGAAAATGGCTACAACCAATGGTACATCGGTAAATGAAAGGAACATTCATGTAAATTGTATTAACCCTAACCCATACATATTGTGCCCTGTCTTAAGTTCTCTCCAAGGTTATAGGTCGGAGGAAGATGATGGGTCCAGCCTAATATCAGCCCTCATCCAAGCAGCCACCTTGCAGGAAACTCAGGTGGGCATGGCCCAACCAGTAAGAACAGTGACGGTGTCTCCCACTGAAGGGACAGGTGAGATCACAGCCACCGGTAAGTGTGAGACTGTTCATTACGCAGAGGCAGTAACACCTTACAGTGAGCCGATTAGGAATGGAAGGGTTGGGTTACATCCTGTCTGGATAATAGCAACTCCCAATGGGAGAACAGATAGCCAGGGAGTAACCCTCATCAGGAATACTGCAGTGTATTGCCCGTGGACCAGATCAAAATTGCGGTCAATCATTTCAGAAATCCCTGATCCCCGGAGACATTTAGCTAGGTGTCAGAAGTTTATTAAGGATCTGGGTAATGCTCACGAACCTACAAACAAAGATTGGCGGAGACTTTTGAAAGCGTGCCTACCCCCTAATATTGACACCCAAAAATGAATCACAGATTGTAAAATAGAGTTAGATGATCCTCTGACTGACAAACACAATCAGAAGAACGTGGAACGAATTAACATACAACTAGGATTGTATTTCCCTACTGTTGTTAAGAGGAACAAAATTTTCTTCCATAAAACAGAGAGAAAATTAAATGACATCTGAGTATTTCCATAGAGCTTTACAAACTATGGCTAAGTACACTGGGGTATCGGATATAAGGAACAATGTAAATTACAGGGAGGTGGCTGTCTCTGTGCTAATGGATGGGCTCAATAAGGCATTAAGGGTCAGGGTGCAGACTTCATTGCCTAATTGGAGAGGGGTCACAGTAGATACTCTCAGAGAGTGTGCTATTGAACATCACAAGAGTATCTCCAAATGTAAAGAACAGCAACAGGAGATGTTGAGGATGGTAAGTATACAGGCTCTTACAGGGATGTCCAATCAAACAAAACCCCAGACCCCTGATGGTAAGAAACGGTCAATAACATGTTTCCTTTGCAGGAAGGAAGCGCATTTTGCCAGGGATTGTAGAAGTAGTGGGACACATAGTAAATATAGACCCCTAGACAAAGAACATGAGCCACATTATTAAAAACATAGACGGGACCAAGGGACATATAGTAAGGATTTAAAGCAACATAGAAAACACTAATTCGGCAAGTGGGAAGAATGAGATAAATGCAACATTACTCTTTGACAAAACATTCTGGAGTTAAGATGGGGCCTCTATGATGCTAAACCTTTATTTTTTTCCTAGCAGCAGTGGCCCCTGACAAACTTAACAGAGACTTTGTTAAATATGATATACATATAGTGTGCTCCGACTCAGGAAGTACAAAGTATGTTAGACACCCACAAAGACTAATGTTGCATTCCACTGTTCTAGATTCATGTCCATCACAGGTAGAGGAAATTATCTCACAGATATCGAGTTCCCTATGAACTTAGGATGGACAGGACACTGGATTGATGGCTGGGATAGTCCCAGTAGTGATACAACAAGCACAAACTTTAAAGGGGAGTAGATCAAGTAGAGAATCACTTCCCCGTAGTGCCCAATCCAGTTGTCATTTTAATAAAATCCTTTTTACCTCTACAAACTTATCTGTTACCAACCTCTATGTGGTTGGTCTTCACATTTTTCTCTTCATCTCTTACGTTCACCTACAGGAGGGTACAATACATGGACCCAATTACAGTTCATACACCACATGCCTTATCAGTCTTTCAGAGTGCTGCCCAAACCCGGTATATCTCACCAGCACGATGGCACCAGTATTACTGCAGTGTGCCTTGTCATGCACAAAGGGTGGAGAATGGGAATACTGGTAAAGGGAGATTGTGTACGGACACTGATATGCATGATAGTGTGCGGTCTGTTAGTGAATGCAAACCTGACATTTTCTTTTTTTATTCTCTCTTATCGTCTTCCTCCTCTAGAGATGTTTTACCCCACACAACAAATACACAACAGTTAAATTGAAATGCAAAATTTGTGTTCCCTACAGGAGAGGGCGGTCTGGAAGGTGAAGGGATATGGTCAGGAGTCCTCAGGACTTTGGACAGATGGACACGGTAAGCCAGTGGCCCCCAGGGCATATCTCCCGAGCCTAGCAGAAGCGGCACACTGTCTGACTCATCTGGGTTAGGAAGGTATGTACAAATTGGTAAGAGCCTACTGGAGTGCACCAGGATTCTCTTCTCATGCAGGTAAGAAGGCAATGACATGTCTTACTTGCTTGAGGAAGAATATTGGTAAGACAATACCAACAGAGCCATCCCATATCCCTCCTACATACGGACCTTTCCAGGTAATACAAATCGACTTCATACAGTTATCACCTTGTAGGAATTTAAAGTATGTGTTAGTATGTACCGATGTCTTTTCATACTGGGTAGAAGCATTCCCCGCTGCCACAAATACTGCTGTGTTCACTGCCAAGAAAATCGTGCAGGAATTTGTTTGTAGATATGGTATCCCTAGAATGATTGAAAGTGACAGCCTGGGGTACCCATTTTACAGGTGAAGTCTTTCAGGTCATGTGCAAACTGATGGGCATTAATAGTAAGCTGCATACTCCATGCCGGCTACAGGCAAGTGCGAAGGTGGAGAGAATGAACAGCACTACTAAGAACAAGCTGAGCAAAGTGATGGCTGAAACTAGACTGTTGTGGCCAGAAGCACTGCCACTAGTGTTGTACAGCATCAGAACCACTCCCAGGTCACCGCTTAACTTATCACCCTTCAAAAAAAATTTGGGACGACAACCCCATGTAATAATAGACCCCCAGGATGATTTGAAGTGCAATAATGAGATGACTGTGCAATATTTGGTTGCGATTCCTGACCTACCAAACAGTAATTGTCATGACATTGAACCTGGGGATTATGTGATGATTCGAAATTTTCTACGCTCAGGTTGTCTCATTGACAGGTGGGAAGAACCGTATCAAGTTTTGTTGACCAGCACGACAGCACTAAAGGTTGCAGAGAGAGAGATTTGGGTACACTCGTCCCACTGCAAGAAGGTCGCTGACCCGGAGAAAACTCGTGACAAAGAGAAAGGTGCAGAGAACCTCGTATCACTAGAGAGTCTGTTCCAGGAAAGCTGAGAAGCAGGACTGTTGGACGGCACCTGAGCGTGGAGAGCAACAAAATCAAAGATGGTTGTCGTGCCTTTTCTCTTTTTTCACCCCCCCCCCTGCATTTTTCTTTTTTTTCTTTTCCTATTTTTGCTCATTAACGAAATGGATCCACACCAAGAGACTGTGTTCCGGATTTTTCTTGTGACTCTGTTTTTGATAAGGACAATCTGTTTTTGTGAGGGCCCCCGAGATGTCGAGCAAGGATCTGGAATGGGTTCTGATGGAGAGTATGGATTCGTAGGACCCCAGGATCAGTCCATCACTTTGGTCAAGGCTGGTATCAGTAAGAGATCTGGTAGTCACAGAGCTCGGAGGCAATGTGAAGGGTTATTGTCTGATGAATCCTGCATATGTGAGCATTGCGAAAACATAGTCGAAGATGGGTGCATCCAGAGATGTCAGTCAAACAGTAATATCGACATTGGCGGACATCCTCTGAGTGATTACCACTCATTAGTGGGTACGGTCTTAAACCAAACAGAATGCTGGGTGTGCTCACAAGTACCTCAAGGACAGAGTAAGTCGGGATTAGTGCCATACCCTTTAACGATAGATGAGGTTCTCAAATTATGGGGTGGGAGACTGGTGGACAAGAAATTCAATATATCTAGGCCCCCTAGCTTGAAACTCTACCAGTACCACGTAGATAGGTCCCTATTGTGCTTTAACGTGTCCAATTTCCAGAAACCAGGAAATTGGGAAGTGACATGGAATAACCAGACAATGACCTTTTCACATAGAGCTGATAAAATACCTATGAACTCCGAACTTGTACGTAAGATAGCCGCAAGTGGAAAGTATTTTTGGTATAGGTAGACACATGGGATCAAAACCATGTGGGCTGGAAAAGTGTCGCAGGGGTATTGTGCCCATATCATCCAGCCCGATACTTGTACTAAGCAAATGGGAGAACTGAGGACCGGTTTCTTTATAAGAAAAAATAAGATTTTACTCACCGGTAAATCTATTTCTCGTAGTCCGTAGTGGATGCTGGGTACTCCGTAAGGACCATGGGGAATAGACGGGCTCCCCAGGAGACTGGGCACTTCTTTAAAGAAAAGATTAGGTACTACATCTGGTGTGCACTGGCTCCTCCCTCTATGCCCCTCCTCCAGACCTCAGTTAGGGAAACTGTGCCCGGAAGAGCTGACATTACAAGTAAAGGATTTGGAATCCAGGGTAAGACTCATACCAGCCACACCAATCACACCATACAACTCGTGATAACTATACCCAGTTAACAGTATGAACAACAACTGAGCCTCATTAAACTGATGGCTCAGAACAAAAAACCCTATAGTTAAGCAATAACTATATACAAGTATTGCAGAATTCCGCACTTGGGACGGGCTCCCAGCATCCACTACGGACTACGAGAAATAGATTTACCGGTGAGTAAAATCTTATTTTCTCTGACGTCCTAGTGGATGCTGGGTACTCCGTAAGGACCATGGGGATTATACCAAAGCTCCCAAACGGGCGGGAGAGTGCGGATGACTCTGCAGCACCGAATGAGCAAACTCAAGGTCCTCCTCAGCCAGGGTATCAAACTTGTAGAATTTTGCAAACGTGTTTGATCCTGACCAGGTAGCAGCTCGGCAAAGATGTAAAGCCGAGACCCCTCGGGCAGCCGCCCAAGAAGAGCCCACCTTCCTCGTGGAATGGGCTTTGACTGATTTAGGATGCGGCAGTCCAGCCGCTGAATGTGCAAGTTGAATCGTGCTACAGATCCAGCGAGCAATAGTCTGCTTAGAAGCAGGAGCACCCAGCTTGTTGGGTGCATGCAGGATAAACAGCGAGTCAGTTTTTCTGACTCTAGCCGTCCTGGAAACATAGATTTTCAGGGCCCCGGACTACATCCAGCAACTTGGAAGCCTCCAAGTCCCGAGTAGCCGCAGGCACCACAATAGGTTGGTTCAAATGAAACGCTGATACCACCTTAGGGAGAAATTGGGGACGAGTCCTCAATTCTGCCCTGTCCATATGGAAGATCAGATAGGGGCTTTTACATGACAAAGCCGCCAATTCTGACACACGCCTATCCGAAGCCAAGGCCAAAAGCATGACCACTTTCCACGTGAGATACTTAAACTCCACGGTCTGAAGTGGCTCAAACCAATGTGATTTTAGGAAATCCAACACAACGTTGAGATCCCAAGGTGCCACTGGAGGCACAAAAGGAGGCTGAATATGCAGCACTCCCTTAACAAACGTCTGAACTTCAGGCAGTGAAGCCAGTTCTTTTTGAAAGAAAATAGACAGGGCCGAAATCTGGACTTTAATGGATCCCAATTTTAGGCCCATAGTTACTCCTGACTGTAGGAAGTGCAGAAATCGACCCAGCTGAAATTCTTCTGTTGGGGCCTTCATAGCCTCACACCAAGCAACATATTTTCGCCATATGCAGTGATAATGTTTTGCTGTCACATCCTTCCTAGCTTTTATCAGCGTAGGAATGACTTCAACCGGAATGCCCTTTTCCATCAGGATCCGGCGTTCAACCGCCATGCCGTCAAACGCAGCTGCGGTAAGTCTTGGAACAGATAGGGCCCCTGCTGTAGCAGGTCCTGTCGGAGCGGCAGAGGCCAAGGGTCCTCTGAGATCATTTCTTGTAGTTCCGGGTACCAAGTCCTTTTTGGCCAATCCGGAACGATGAGTATAGTTCTTACTCCTCTCTTTCTTATTATCCTCAGTACCTTTGGTATGAGAGGAAGAGGAGGGAACACATAAACCGACTGGTACACCCACGGTGTCACTAGAGCGTCCACAGCTATCGCCTGAGGGTCCCTTGACCTGGCGCAATATCTTTTTAGCTTTTTGTTGAGGCCACCTGTGGCCTTTCCCAACGATTTACAATCAGCTGGAAGACTTCTGGATGAAGTCCCCACTCGCGCGGGTGGAGGTCGTGCCTGCTGAGGAAGTCTGCTTCCCAGTTGTCCACTCCCGGAATGAACACTGCTGACAGTGCTATCACGTGATTTTCCGCCCATCGGAGAATCCTTGTGGCTTCTGCCATCGCCATCCTGCTTCTTGTGCCGCCCTGTCGGTTTACATGGGCGACCGCCGTGATGTTGTCTGACTGAATCAGCACCGGCTGGTTTTGAAGCAGGGGTTTTGCCTGACTTAGGGCATTGTAAATGGCCCTTAGTTCCAGAATATTTATGTGTAGGGAAGCCTCCTGACTCGACCATTGTCCTTGGAAGTTTCTTCCCTGAGTGACTGCCCCCCAACCTCGGAGGCTTGCATCCGTGGTAACCAGGACCCAGTCCTGTATGCCGAATCTGCGGCCCTCGAGAAGATGAGCACTCTGCAGCCACCACAGCAGAGACACCCTGGCCCTCGGGGACAGGGTGATCAGCCGATGCATCTGAAGATGCGATCCGGATCACTTGTCTAACAGATCCCACTGAAAGATCCTTGCATGGAACCTGCCGAATGGAATTGCCTCGTAAGAAGCTAGCATCTTTCCCAGGACTCTCGTGCAGTGATGCACCAACACCTGTTTTGGTTTTAGGAGGTCTCTGACCAGAGATGACAACTCCTTGGCCTTCTCCTCCGGGAGAAACACCTTCTTCTGTTCTGTGTCCAGAATCATACCCAGGAACAGCAGACGCGTCGTAGGAACCAGCTGCGACTTTGGGATATTCAGAATCCAGCCGTGCTGTTGTGGCACTTCCTGAGATAGTGCTACTCCGACCAACAACTGCTCCCTGGACCTCGCCTTTATAAGGAGATCGTCCACTTCCGCTTCCGGGTTCATGGGAGCTGCAGCGTGATCGCTCAGCTCTGCTCCGTAGCCCACAGCTAATAATACTTTTCACGGCACCTTTGCCTCCAATACCCCCCGCACGATTGTCTTCCTGCTCCTGAGACATCAGATGGACAAATTTCTTTCAGCGCCGCACGCCGCTAAGCCGCAGCCGCAGCAGCAGAGCCGCTTGGAGAAGCGCCGGGCAGAGCCTCACATGGCGGCGGGCCAAGACGCTGCGTCTCCTCTCCCTGCTTCTAAAAAAGCAGCTGCACCCTCCCCAGACGAAGACATTCCGCAGGTACGCAAAGCTCCAGATGCCCCTGCCACTTATGGGGACATAGTAGAAGCGATTAAGCAGGCTATGACCCCTCTCTTAGCACAGGCAGTGACGGAGATTACCCAGCAAATACAGCAGCTGCAGATCAGAGTGGGAGATACTGAGCGACGGATGGGCTCTGTTTGCAATGATTTAGCTGATGCACAGAGTGCTATTGACAGACTCCAGAGAGATAACTATCACCTCTGGAACAAGATAGACGATATTGAAAACAGGACAAGAAGATGTAATATACGATTAGTTGGAGTTCCTGAATCAGTAAGAGGCCCTGACCTTATGTTTTTTGTGAACACCACTATACCCAAACTCCTGAAAATCGAATCTGAATGTGCTGACCTAGTAGTGGAATGGGTTCACAGACTTGGTCCATCCCCGAAACCGCATGATAAAAGGCCAAGGGTGGTCATTTTTAAATGCCTAAATTATCTCCACAAACTTGCTATATGGAAGGCGTCCCGCAGAGAGCACACCCTGATTTGGGAAGGTTCCAGGATTCGTGTATTTCAAGATTTTTCAGTTGAACTTACTAAGGCACGTAAAGCGTTTTCGCCAATCTGCTCATCCTTAGTGGCAGCCAAACAAAAGTTTGCCCTTATGTATCCAGCCAGACTCCGTATCTTTATGGATGATAAACATTATGACTTTACCTCTCCTGCTGATGCTCAGGCCTTTCTGGATGAAGGAACCCGGGCAATTTACGACGACATTTCTGATGCCCCTACGAATGCCAATACTTGAAAAGACATTTCCAATTGCATCCTACTTATCTCTCCCCATATAATTATTCGTAAACTGTCCTCGTCTACGTTCTATTTGTTAATATGCTATATGCTATACACGCTCTGAATAGAGGATACAAGACCTTTACAGTCTTTGCTTGCTATCTACCATATCCTGTTATATATATAACACCGTGGTCATCTTATACTTTAAGATATTTAGTGAAGAGCTATTTTAGCTATTAAAAGATGACTAGGGATTTCTTATATTACTACACCCCCCCCCCCCCCTCAACCTCTCCTCCTCCTTCCCCTCCCCCTCCCCCCCCCCCCCCCCTCTATACCTTTTACATTCTAATATATGTCTCAATAATTACAAATAATATTAGGGGTATATATATTCATGTTTTGGGCCATGGAGCCTCTACCATGTCCCGATCGAGGATTATCTCATAGCCGTAGTAATTGCACGGCTTTACTGATTTTCTTTTTTCATACGGTTCGGAAGTTACCTTTGTTGGAGTTTGACAACTCTTTAGCATGTTACTCATGCATCGATGCATATTCTTGTACATGTTTCGTTTGTTTTTGTCTTATGTCTCCCCCCACCCTCTTGTTCTTTCCTTTTTTTGTTCTTTCCCTTTATCTAGGATGTTCAATGGTTTCTTGGAGACATATTTCTTCACTCGGACTTTCCTTTCCCTGATCACAGGGTAACGAATATTAAGATTGGTTCCATCAACATTGGGGGATTCCATACTCCGGCAAAGAGACGTAAGACACTCACATACCTGAATAGACTCAAATTACATATTGCCTGTATTCAGGAAACACACTTAACCGCTGCTGAAACGACTAAATTACAAATGCTTAATTGGCAGGTTCTTGCATCAGCCCCCTACAATACTAAATCTAGAGGAGTAGTAGTTCTAGTTTCCAGATCTTTACCTATAGATGAAGTGTCTGTCCAAGCTGATTCAAACGGCAGATATGTAGTGGTGTCCTTCCGACTTTACACAAAAATCTATACACTCTGCAATCTCTATGCTCCCAATGTTTACACTAAAACTTTTTTCAAGACTATTCTTCGTATTTTACTTCCCCTCACCTCTTCCAATATTGTCTTATGTGGAGACTTCAATCTTATTTCTCACATACACTTAGATAAATCCCACCCTAAAACGCGTACTCCCTCCCTCCCTAAACTAGGGGTCCCTGCCCTTTTCCATTTGCTACAACTGATTGATGTATGGAGGGCTACTCACCCAACTGATAAAGGCTATACTTGCTTGTCCTCGGCACACCACACGTTTTCTAGAATAGATTACATTGCCTTTTCCAACTCATTGTTTGCCCAAGTGGTTGAAACTGATATTGAACCAATTGTTATATCAGATCATGCACTTATATGGGTTACCTTTAAAACACAACATGAAATTTCAGACCACAAAATCTGGAGATTCCCTGCACACTTGCATAATTCCCCAAATTTTATTTCCCATGTCAATCAAACATGGGATGATTTCCATCTCAATAATGAAAACACCTTGGCCTCAAACCCTGCCCTATACTGGATGACGGCAAAAGCAGTACTAAGAGGGTTTATAATGTCTTATGAATCTCAATTGAAAAAGAAAACCTCAGAATCATACCTTGTAAAACAACAATTACTTACAGACGCATATTCTATCTACACTAGGGACCCGACACCCACAAATAGGACAAATTATCTCACAGCACAGGCTCACTTTGATGATATTCTTCAATCACTAACAGATAAGTATCAATTTGCATCTAATTTTAGATATCATCAATTTGGCAATAAGACGAGTAGGTTACTCACTAATATTCTGAATGGCACCAGACCTGCTATGGCGGTCCACCCGTTACAAATGCCTGATGGCTCCCACACTACATCTAATAAACAAATTACAGATGTCATGAGAACGTTCTATGCTGAACTATACTCTGCACCTCAATCACTAAACTCCCCAGAGCCCACCGTGGAAACAGATTCTTCTTCATACAACCCTTCCTTTTTGACAAATCTAACATTCCCCTCTATTCCTGAAGAACATCTTTCAAAATTGACGAGTCCTATATCTATAATGGAAGTCCAAGACGCAGTCAAAACACTTAAGCAAGCTAAATCTCCTGGCCCTGATGGATTTAGTGGTGACTTTTACAGGATGCTCAATGATAAAATTTGCCCTATATTGGTCTCTGTTTTCAACTCTATCCTTTTTAATCATAATGCCCCCCTTTATTTTAATTCAGCCATTATTAAGGTCCTCCCTAAACCAGGTAGGCCACTCGATATACCTGGGTCGTATAGACCAATTTCACTGCTAAACTCGGACTATAAATTATTAACAAAAATACTCGCTACCAGATTGAATCCTGTACTACCACACATAATTCATCAGGACCAGACAGGTTTTATTAAAGGCAGGCACTCTGTTGTAAATATCAGGAAAGTTTTAGCCGCAATCCAGGCATGTTATGACAAGGATTCAGACAATAGTGAAAAAATGATACTCAGTATAGATGCAGAAAAAGCCTTCGATTTAATTCTATGGCCTCACCTGTTTTCCACCATGGAGCGTTTTGGTTTTCCTGCTCTTTTTATCTCTTTCATCCAGACTCTATATAAATGTTCTACCTCTCAGATAGCCTGTAATGGCTTCTTGTCCCCTCCTTTCCCTGTTCAGAGAGGCACGAGACAAGGGTGTCCCATGTCCCCACTCCTGTTCGCATTGGCGATTGAACCATTAGCAATATCACTTAGATCAGCCCCCTTATTCAAAGGTATAACAATTAACTCCTCGGAACTAAGGGTCTCACTTTTTGCAGATGATATGCTTCTTTTTATTTCGAACCCTGAGACTTCCCTCCCCGCAATTATGGCCATAATATTAGCATATCATACTCAATCTGGATACAAAATTAATATTTCTAAATCAGATATCTTACCTATAACACCCCTATCGGCTCAGACTCAATCTTTACCGATAATAAGTCAATTTACAATCCAAGACCTCTCTATAAAATATTTGGGAATCCAAATTACTAAGAACCCACTGCAAATATACAAGGCCAACTTTACTCCTTTAATTAATAAAGTTCTCTCCCAGTTAGATGGATGGAATAAATTACCATTATCTCTACTGGGTAGAGCAGCAGTAGTTAAAAGTATAATTTTTCCAAAAATTTACTATGCAATACAAATGCTTCCTTGCATCATCTCTTCCCAAGATGTCATCAAACTCAATAAAGCCGTCTCATCCTTTCTATGGCAGAATAAAAGACCCAGATTATCCCTCATGAAATTGACAAAACATAAAAAAGAAGGGGGTTTGGGAATCCCAGATTTTCGGCTGTATTCTAGAGTCGCACAATTCCGATACATATCAGATTGGTTACTGGAAACTTCAGATTATGTTGACTTTACTCTAGAACAATCTATTTTTCAGCCATTCTCTCCTGGAGCCCTTCTTCACTCCCCAATACACCTTATTCCCTCATCCGTCCTACAGCATATACTTTTTAAAGATACATATGATAGCTGGCTTACAATTCACAAGACTTTACATTCTACCCACAGGTACTCCCCGTATATCCCAATATGGGGCAATCCAACCTTTCAACCATCTCTACACAACCCCGCAATTAGATTGTGGCGTAAGAAGGGATTAAACTTAGCAACAAAACTGTTTGACCCGGGCGGTCATATTTTTTCCTTTGCACACATAGTAGAAAGATACGACATACCTAACTCCCACTTTTATCTATATCTACAGGTACGCCACTACATAACTTCCTTGCAAAATACCTATACGGCTACTAAGGTTAACTTACCTTTTGCGAATCTGCTCCGCTCTCTACCATCCAGCAAATTCAAATCTTCATCCCTATACACACTACTCCTCTCTCCACGTACGGACAAAGGAGTTCTACCTCTATTAGATTCTTGGAAAAAGGATATCCCAGATGTTGATGGAATCCATCAATTGTTACACCACTACCCCAAAACTATGTCAATTTTACAATCTGCATACCTCCAGGAAGTACATTTTAAAACTATCCATAGGATATACATAGCACCAGCACAAAGGAAATATATAGACTCCTCAGAGTCTGGATCATGCCCTAAATGTAGACTGACTAATGCTAAATATTTCCATTGCTTTTGGTCGTGTTCCAAAATACTTCGATTCTGGCGCAAGGTTCTTTCATTCCTTAATAAGACACTAAACCTGTCCCTTACCCCCCATCCTTTAGCCTGCCTTTGTGTCAATTTTAAACAATGGGAATTAACCTTGCAACAGAAACAAGCCATCCCCTTACTAACGATAACTTTGACCATAGCTAAAAAACTTATCTTAACTTATTGGACTAAGAAACAAGCACCCTCGATCCAAGAATTGAAAGCAAGATTGCTGCAGTTATTGTATTTTGATAAAAGGGCACTCTCCCTCAATCCAGGCTATCGAATATCAAAATTCATTGATAAATGGGGTCAATTTATATCTTCCTTGGATATTAAATTACAATCAAACATTTTAATGGATGTACATACTGGTAACTATAAAGTCTAATAATGGTCTAGGATTGGGATACTGTGGTATGGATTAGATGTGTATATTGTATTTTCCAAGTCTCCATCTTATTGCTTAACAGAAAATTCCCTTGTATTACAAGGGTTCAACTCATGCTCCTTCCCTTATACACCTCTTTCCTACCTACCTCCCTAGTCTGCGTCTTCCCCCCATACATGTTGTTCGTATATTGTTATGTGGATATCTATCCTTGTAAAACTATAATGATGCTCCTGTCTATAACATTGTTGAAATTAATAGAATTGTCTATAAATATTGTATAAGCTATAGATAAATATGCAAATCTGTTTCTTACGATATAATACTATAATGGTATAAGGTTTACCTACATATACAGGGATTTAATTACTCTATACATTAACTTCGTTCTAAAATTATACATTTGAATTGATAATGTTGTACTGTCTAATACGGAGATTCACATGTTAGACCACTTAACTTTAAATAATTCTGAAACATTGTTTTACTATACAGTCATACTGATGACAATATTTTGTCTTAATGAGTATAATTTGAATTTGTACACTGTTTCAAAAGTTTGAAAACCTAATAAAGCATTGAAACTAAGGAGATCGTCCAAGTACGGGATAATTATAACTCCCTTCTTCCGAAGGAGTATCATCATTTCGGCCATTACTTTGGTAAATACCCTCGGTGCCGTGGACAGACCAAACGGCAACGTCTGGAATTGGTAATGGCAGTCCTGTACCACAAAACTGAGGTACACCTGGTGAGGTGGGTAAATGGGGACATGTAGGTAAGCATCCTTGATGTCCAGTGATACCATTTAATCCCCCTCTTCCAGGCTTGCAATAACCGCCCTGAGCGATTCCATTTTGAACTTGAACTTCCTTATATAGGTGTTCAAGGATTTCAAATTTAGAATGGGTCTCACCGAACCATCTGGTTTCGGTACCACAAACATTGTGGAATAGTAACCCCGTCCCTGTTGAAGGAGGGGAACTTTGATTATCACCTGCTGGAGGTACAGCTTGTGAATTGCCGCCAGTACTACCTCCCTGTCCTGGGGAGTAGCTGGCAAGGCTGATTTGAGGTAACGGCAAGGGGGAGACGTCTCGAACTCCAGCTTGTATCCCTGAGATACCACTTGTAGAACCCAGAGATCCACCTGTGAGCGAACCCACTGGTCGCTGAAGTTCCGGAGACGGGCCCCCACCGCACCTGGCTCCACATGTGGAGCCCCAGCGTCATGCGGTGGACTTTGTGGAAGCAGGGGAGGATTTTTGTTCTTGGGAACTGGCTGTATGGTTAAGCTTTTTCCCTCTACCCCTGCCTCTGGGCAGAAAGGATGCGCCTCTAACCCGCTTGCCTTTCTGAGGCCGAAAGGACTGTACTTGATAATACGGTGCTTTCTTAGGCTGTGAGGGAACCTGAGGTAAAAAAGTCGACTCCCCAGCTGTTGCTGTGGATACGAGGTCCGAAAGACCGTCCCCAAACAATTCCTCACCCTTATAAGGCAAAATTTCCATGTGCCTTTTAGAATCAGCATCACCTGTCCACTGCCGAGTCCATAATACTCTCCTGGCAGAAATGGACATTGCATTAATTCTAGATGCCAGCCGGCAAATGTCTCTGTGCATCTCTCATATATAAGACTATGTCTTCAATATGCTCTATGGTTAGCAATATAGTGTCCCTGTCAAGGGAATCAATGTTATCAGACAGGGAATCAGACCACGCTGCTGCAGCACTACACATCCATGCTGAAGCAATAGCAGGTCTCAGTATAGTACCTGAGTGTGTATACACAGACTTCAGGATAGCCTCCTGCTTTCTATCTGCAGGCTCCTTTAAGGCGGCCGTATCCTGAGAAGGCAGTGCCACCTTTTTTGATAAGCGTGTGAGCGCCTTGTCCACCTTAGGGGATGTCTCCCAGCGTAACCTATCCGTTGGCGGGAAAGGGTACGCCATTAGTAACCGCTTAGAAATTACTAGTTTCTTATCTGGGGAACCCCACGCTTCTTCACACAATTCATTTAACTCATCAGATGGGGGAAAAGTCACTGGCTGCTTTTTCTCCCCAAACATAATAACCTTTTTTGTGGTAACCGGGTTAATGTCAGAAATGTGCAACACATTTTTCATTGCCGTAATCATGCATCGGATGGCCCTAGTGGATTGTATATTTGTCTCATCCTCGTCGACACTGGAGTCAGACTCAGTGTCGACATCTGTGTCTTTTGGAGCCCCTGACGGCCTCTGAGATGCCTGGGCAGGTGCGGGCTGAGATGCCGGTTGTCCCAAAGCTGCGTCATCGAACCTTTTATGCAAGGAGTTGACACTGTCGGTTAATACCTTCCACATATCCATCCACTCAGGTGTCGGCCCCGCAGGGGGCGACATCACACTTATCGGCACCTGCTCCGCCTCCATGTAAGCGTCCTCATCAAACATGTCGACACAGCCGTACCGACACACTGCACACACACACACAGGGAATGCTCTGACTGAGGACAGGACCCCACAAAGTCCTTTGGGGAGACAGAGAGAGAGTATGCCAGCACACACCAGAGCGCTATATAACAGAGGGATATACACTATACACAAAGTGAATTTCCCCCCTATAGCTGCTTATATCACAATTTGTGCCTAAATTTATGTGCCCCCCCTCTCTTTTTTACCCTTTCTGTAGTGTATACTGCAGGGGAGAGCCTGGGGAGCGTCCTTCCAGCGGAGCTGTGAAGAGAAAAAGGCGCTGGCTGTACTGAGGGAGATAGCCCCGCCCCTTCAACGGCGGGTTTCTCCCGCTTTTTATAACGTTAATGGCGGGGGTTTCTGCACATATACAGTGTTAAACACTGTATTATGTGCTTTTTATTGCCAAAACGTATATTAATTGCAGCCCAGGGCGCCCCCCCCCCAGCGCCCTGCACCCACCAGTGACCGGAGCGTGTGGTGTGCTGTGGGAGCAATGGCGCACAGCTGCAGTGCTGTGCGCTACCTTATTGAAGACCGAAGTCTTCAGCCGCCGATTTCCTCCGGTTTCTTCCGTCTTCTGGCTCTGCAAGGGGGACGGGGCGCGGCTCCGGGAATGGACGATCGAGGTCGGGCCCTGTGTTCGATCCCTCTGGAGCTAATGGTGTCCAGTAGCCTAGAAGCACAAGCTAGCTGCAAGCAGGTAGGTTTGCTTCTCTCCCCTAAGTCCCACATAGCAGTGAGTCTGTTGCCAGCAGATCTCACTGAAAATAAAAAACCTAACAAATACTTTTCTTTTTAGTGAACTCAGGAGAGCCCACTAAGTGCATCCAGCTCAGGCCGGGCACAGATTCTAACTGAGGTCTGGAGGAGGGGCATAGAGGGAGGAGCCAGTGCACACCAGATGTAGTACCTAATTTTTTCTTTAAAGAAGTGCCCAGTCTCCTGCGGAGCCCGTATATTCCCCATGGTCCTTACGGAGTACCCAGCATCCACTAGGACGTCAGAGAAATATGCGATATGGTTTTGATGCATTTTGTACCTTATGTTCTTCCAGATGATGCCTATTTCATATGTGGAAGGAAAGCGTACAAGTGGTTTACTCCGAGCTCTGAAGGGTTGTTTTATATTGGCAGAGTACTACCAGAGGTTATGACCATAGCACACAACAAAATGAAAAGACATTCACTGCAACGCTCAGAATCCTTATACTCATACACATTATGAACACATCATCAAGAGACACCTCATAGATAGGACAGAACACGCAGCCTCTGATTTGATCCATGAATCCACCGGGATTCAGTTCCTTCTCGCATTAGATATCACCCATACTGTCAGAGGAACTATAAATTATAAGTACATACATGCGCTGACAAACTTGATAGATAATATCACAGAGATGTATGATGATACCTTCAGGTATACGGGTAGGGAGCTACAAGCCTACAAGAAGGAGCTGGTCCAGCACAGGATGGTCCTGAATTATGTCACGGCTGTGACAGGTGGGTACTGTGTTACTCTGGCAACTCAATATGGTGTGAAGTGCTGTACATACATTATGACCAGCACTGACGACCCCACGGAGATCATCAATCAAAAGATGGACGAGATCTTACAGTTAAAGTGGGAGTTCAGAAGGAAACACAACCTTACCTTGATGGCTGTGGGTAATGAACTGACCAGCTGGGCCTCATGGTTGAACCCACTCAAATGGTTCCCTGGGTTAGGAGAGTGGGCGCAAAATGTAATTGCATTCTGGGTGTCGTCATAATTATCGGCCTGATATTCAGATGTGTTTGAATTTTGATGCAGCGCAAACACAGGACAAATTTGATGAGTCTAAGGAGCAAAGGCGTTGTAACAGCGGCAGATTTGATTTATGACCCATCTGTAGAAACAGTGTTATGATAAGGATTGCAAATGAATTTCATGGCCTGTTTCTTTCATCATTGTTTTTCTGTTTTCCCCTCTACCCAGAAACATCCAACCGGAAAAGACTTCAACCATACCCAAAATTTATGTGAATGTATTTTTATGTGTTTTACCCTCATCTCTGTAACCTTCAGTTAATGGCACACATAGGGGGTAATTCTGAGTTGATCGCAGCAGGAATTTTGTTAGCAATTGGGCAAAACCATGTGCACTGCAGGGGAGGCAGATATAACATGTGCAGAGAGAGTTAGATTTGGGTGGGGTGTGTTCAGTCTGCAATCTAATTTGCAGTGTAAAAATAAAGTAGCCAGTATTTACCCTGTACAGAAATAAAATAACCCACCCAAATCTAATTCTTTCTGCACATGTTATATCTGCCTCCCCTGCAGTGCACATGGTTTTGCCCAATTGCTATCAAAAATCCTGCTGCGATCAACTTGGAATTACCCCCATAGTCGATAAATGTTATCCACACATAATAGCATACACATACATCTCCCCCACATGTATCATCAGATAAATGTGCTCCCCATTTGTTGGTATAAGAAGCCAGAAAGGTGAGGGCTAATGGCCCTTGCCCAAAAAGAGCTCAGTAGTGCTTGTTTGCCCATTTACAGACCCTTAATACAGGATGAGTAGGATTTAATGTATACTTCGCAATACCTCGAAGCTTATTTAGAACATATGCGGCACGATGATACATGCCCCTCAGACATTAATTCATACATACATGCTTTTCCTATCCCACTAGGCTATGCATGTCCCACCTACAACTCTCCCCCGGACACCCGAACTTTGTATAAAATGTATATGTAATATTTTCAGTTTTATTAGTAATGTGTGGCAGTTATTGTTTACTGCCAAAGGGTGGACTGTCAACGTCAAAAATATTATAGCCACATTAATCATGCGCAAACACCACACAGAGTGGCCTCCGTGCTCGTGCTTGTTCTGCCGTGCGTGCACATACCCGCATGTTGCGTATATTGGCTCACAAAGTCCTGCGTATATTAACGTGTGGTATGAGTAAATACGGTAGCATACGAATTCGCATGGAAAAGCCACAAAGACATATATCATATTTAATCCACATAGTACATAATTTACACATAGCCTACACGCACCACACCAGCAAGTTACATTTGCTTCAGAGGTATAATAACAGAGGGATTCGACTTTACAGGATATGAGGGGACAGAATTAGTTTAGGAGGTGGTGTTTGGTATCCAGCTGTACAGTATTTCAAGGGCAATATTCCGATGGCAGTTTGCAGATAGTAGCACGCTCCTGCACATTGATATGCACAGGAGTATTATATTAATATCACACTGTATTTACTGTACTCTTGATATTCAGCGGGAACCCAGTGGAGGACATCAGCAAGTGCACCTGGACCAGGCATCGCCCACCTATTCAAACCCACCTCTGACCCCTCATGTACTGTAAATGACCAGTCCTTTGACCTATGGATGAAGATATTACAGTTTCCTTTGTTTCACACTTTGGACTATTGTATAAAAGCCAAGCCTCCTGGCTGGCCAGACACATTCTCTGAAGGTCATCTATCCAGATTGACTGAGGGCCGGAACCAGGTGGCACTGATGAACAAACGTATGTATCATTGATTGTAGCCTTTTCTCTTATGTTATTGTATTTCTGTTGTACCCCCTTTTAAGTAAATATTTGTTGCTGGGTTGGACCTCAACATTACATATACAATTGGTGTCATATTCCTTTCCTGTTAGGGGTTATAAAGTGTATTCCGCCGCACGTGTAGCTACTTTGTACAGCATGTCGGCGTGCTTACGCAACGTGTACGCATTTTATAGGGGTTCTACACACACACTCTTAGCGGTCGCAGCGGCCTGAACATTTGTGCATTTAAGGTATTGCTTTTCTTTCCTGAAAGTTAATTGTATTTAACAAAAGACAACAGCGGCACTCAGAGTCTTAAATAAGGTAACATGTATTTCTTAAAGCATCACAGCAGCTCCATGTTTTGGGGCTGTATCGCCCCTTTTTCAAGGTGAATGAACAAAACAATAGTGCATACAACTTACCTAAATACCAAAAAGAAGCACGCTAGTGCTCGACGCCGCACTGCATCCAGATCCCCTGGTACCGGCTTCCGGCGCCTTCCAGTCATTGAAAATGCGGCTCCAGGTCATCATGGAAACCCTGATGCCCAGTGTGGCTACAATCCTGCGCTGGAATACAGAAATAGTCACAATTTACAGAGACCCACTGTCTGCTCCATCCAGACTATATAATACAAATAAGCACAAGTCAACTTGATGGTAGACACGGACTTCACATCAATCGCGGTCTTATAGGTGTAGATCAATTAAGTTTAACACTATCACTGTTCTAAAGCAAATACCTGCTATTTGTGGTTTACATCCATTATGATGTTCTACATATATCAGCCCTATATAGGGTGCAAGCATGAACAGGAGCTATTACCCCTGAAAGTGGTAGTATCTCCCTTAGAGCAATCTGACACAGAAATTACCACCTTCAATTAATATTACCTAATAAACCGATTATAAAGTGCATATAGTGAATTTATATCATACTAAAATTAAATAGGATTTTAATACCTACGGGTAAATCCTTTTCTCTTAGTCCATAGAGGATGCTGGGGATGCTTCAAGAACCATGGGGTATAGACGGGATCCGCAGGAGACATGGGCACACTATAAGACTTTGAATGGGTGTGAACTGGCTCCTCCCTCTATGCCCCTCATCCAGACTCCAGTTATAGGAACTGTGCCCAGGGAGACGGACATTTCGAGGAAAAGGATTTATTTAATTAATTTAAACTAAGGTGAGATACATACCAGCTCACACCACTAACACGCCGTACAACATGGCATTCAACAAAAACGCATGCAACGGCATGACCAACAACAGTCACAGATTGACTGAACTCAACGCAACATGAGCGTAACTTTAACCAATCTGCAGATACAGCCCGCACTGGGACGGGCGCCCAGCATCCTCTATGGACTAAGAGAAAAGGATTTACCGGTAGGTATTAAAATCCTATTTTCTCATACGTCCTAGAGGATGCTGGGGATGCTTCAAGAACCATGGGGTTTATACCAAAGCTCTAGAACGGGTGGGAGAGTGCGGGTGACTCTGCAGCACCGATTGACCAAACAAAAGGTTCTCCTCAGCCAGGGTATCAAACTTTTAAAACTTTGCAAAGGTGTTTGAACCCGGCCGAGTAGCAGCTCGGCAAAGTTGTAATGCCAAGACTCCGCGGGCAGCCGCCCAGGATGAACCCACCTTTCTGCTAGAATGGGCTTTCACCGATTTCGGTAACGGCAATTCTGACGTAGAATTGTATTACAAATCCAGCGCGCAATAGTCTGCTTAGAAGCAGGAGCCCCAATCTTGTTTGGAGCCCACAGGACAAACAGAGCCTCTGTTTTCCTAATCTGCGCCATTCTGGTGACATAGATCTTCAAAGCTCTGACCACATCGAGAGACTTTCACTCCGCCAAGACGTCAGTAGCCACTGGCACCACAATAGGCTGGTTAACATGAAACGATGAAACTACTTTTGGCAGAAATTGCTGACGAGTTCTCAACTCCGCTCTATCAGCATGGAAAATCATATAGGGGCTTTTAGAGACAAAGCCGCCGACTCAGACACTTGTCTTGCAGACGCCAAGGCCAACAACATGACCACTTTCCAAGTAAGGAATTTTAACTCAACCTTGCGCAAAGGTTCAAACCAATGTGATTGCAAGAACTGCAACACCACATTAAGGTCCCATGGTGCCACTGGGGGCACAAAGGGAGGTTGGATGTAGAGCACACCTTTTACGAAGGTCTGAACTTCTGGAAGGGAGGCCAATTCTTTTTGAAAAAGATCGACAAGGCTGAAATCTGTACTTTAATAGAGCCTAACTTTAGGCCCACATCCACACCTGCTTGTAGGAAATGGAGCAAACGCCCCAGGTGAAATTCTTCCGTAGGAGCCTTCTTGGATTCACACCAAGACACATTTTCTCCAAATACAGTGGTAATGCTTTGCCGTTACTTCTTTTCTAGCCTGAAGAAATGTAGAAATGACTACACTGGGAATACCCTTTCGGGCTAGGACTTGGTGCTCAACCGCCACGCCGTCAAACGCAGCCGCGGTAAGTCCTGATACACGTACAGCCCCTGTTGTAACAGGTCCTCCCAAAGAGGAAGAGGTCAGGGATCTTCTATGTGCCAATCCTGAAGATCTGGATTCCAGGCCCTTTTTGGCCAATCCGGAACAATGAGGATCGCCTGAACCCTTGTTTTTCTTATAATTTTTATCACCTTTGGAATGAGTGGAAGTGGAGGGAACACATAGACCGACTGAAAACCCACGGTGTCACTAGGGCGTCCACCACTATCGCCTGAGGGTCCCTTGACCTGGAACAATATCTCTGAAGTTTCTTGTTGAGGTAGGACGCCATCATGTCCACTTGAGGAACTCCCCAACGACTTGTCACTTGTGCAAAGACCTCTTGATGAAGACCCCACTCTCCTGGATGGAGATCGTGTCTGATGAGGAAGTCTGCTTCCCAGTTGTCCACTCCTGGAATGAAGACCGCTGCCAGAGCGCTGGCATGTCTTTCCGCCCAGCGAAGAATCTTCGCGGCCTCGGCCATCGCCGCTCTGCTCTCTGTTCCGCCTTGGTGGTTTATGTATGCCACTGCTGTCACGTTGTCTGACTGAATCAAGACCGGCAGACCTCGAAGAAGATGTTCTGCTTGCAGTATGCCGTTGTGGATGGCTCTTAATTCCAGAATGTTTATGTGTAGACAAGCTTCCTGGCTTGACCACTTTCCCTGAACGTTTCTTCCCTGTGTGACTGCTCCGCAGCCTCGGAGGCTTGCATCCGTGGTCACCAGGATCCAATCCTGAATCCCGAACCTGCGTCCCTCCAGAAGGTGAGAACTGTGCAGCCACCACAGAAGGGAAATTCTGGTCCTGGGAGATTATTATTTTCCGGTGCATGTCCAGGTGAGACCCGGACCACTGGTCCAGCAGGTTCCACTGAAACACCCTGGCATGGAACCTGCCATACGGAATGACCTCGTAGGCCGCCACCATCTTCCCCAGCAACCGAGTGCAGTGAAGAACTGACACCTCTGCCAGTTTCAGAATCTGTATTTCCAGAGTTTTGTCCACTGGAAGAAAAACTCTCTGCAATTCTGTATCCAGAATCATACACAGGAACGACAGCCATGTCGTTGGATCCAACTGTGATTTTGGCAAATTTAGGAGCCAACCGTGTTGTTTCAAAATCATCAGTGAAAGAGCAACATTCTTCAACAGTTGCTCCTTGGACCTCGCCTTTATGAGGAGATTGTCCAAGTACGGGATAATTGTGATTCCCTGCTTTCGCAGGAGAACCATCATTTCCGCCATTACTTTGGTGAAAATCCTCGGAGCCGTGGACAGACCAAACGGCAACGTCTGAAATTGGTAATGACAATCCTGCACAGCAAGTCTCAGGTAAGCCTGATGTGGAGGATACATGGGGACCTGTAAGTAGGCATCCTTTATGTCAACCGACACCACAAAATCCCCCTCCTCCAGACTGGAGATCACTGCTCGTAGAGACTCCATCTTGAACTTGAATCTTTTCAGAAAGAAATTGAGGGATTTTAGGTGTAGAATCGGTCTGACTGAGCCATCCGGCTTCGGGACCACGAACAGGCTCGAATAAAAACCTTCCCCCTGTTGAGACGGGGGTACCATGACAATCACTTGATTTTGACACAACTTTAGTATTGCAGCGCTTACTATTTCCCTTTCTGGAAGAGAAGCTGGCAAGGCCGATTTGAAAAATCGGTAAGGGGGCATGTCTTGAAACTCTAACTTGTACCCTTGGGTTACTATGTCTACTATCCAAGGATCCAGGTCCGAGTGCACCCAGACCGAAGACCAGACTGAAGAGTTTAAGACGTGCCCCCACTGGAGCGGACTCCCTCAGAGGAGCCCCAGCGTCAGGCGGTGGATTTGGTAGAAGCCGGGGAGGACTTCTGCTCCTGGGAACTTGCCACAGCCTGTGACCTTTTTCCCCTTCCTCTCCCCCTCACAGCAAGGAAGGAGGACCCACGTCCTTTTTTGAATTTGTTGGGCCGAAAGGACTGCATCTGATAGTGAGGCGATTTCTTCTGCTGTGCAGGAACATAAGGTAAAAAAGATGACTTACCCGCGGTAGCCGTAGACACCAGGTCAGTGAGGCCGTCACCAAACAAGACCTTACCATTAAACGGTAGAGACTCCATTGCCTTCTTAGAGTCAGCATTAGCATTCCATTGATGAATCCACAATGCTCTCCTTGCTGTGGCTACCATAGCATTGGCCCTTGATCCCAAAAGGCCAATATCCCTTACAGCTGCCTTTAAATATGCTGCAGCGTCCTTGATGTGACCCAAAGTCAAAATCACACTATCCTTGTCTAGGGTATCTACCTCAGAGGACAGGTTATCTGCCCACTTTTCAATAGCGCTACTCAACCAAGCCGAAGCAACGGCAGGCTTGAGTAGCGACCCTGCAGTGACATAAATGGATTTCAGGGTATTTTCCTGCTTACGATCCGCAGGATCCTTTAGGGCTGCCGTGTCAGGGGACGGAAGCGCTACCTTTTTGGATAGACGCGATAAAGCTTTGTCTACCGTGAGGATTGACTCCCACCTTTCCCTGTCCCCAGAGAAGAACGGATATGCCATTGGAATTCTTTTGGGAACATGTATCTTTTTGTCAGGACTTTCCCAAGCTTTTTCAAAAAGTGCGTTCAGTTCATGAGAGGGAGGAAACGTTACTTCAGGTTTCTTTCCTTTAAACATACAGACCCTAGTATCAGGAACAGCAGGGTTCTCAGTGATATGTAATACATCTTTTATCGCCCCAATCATGTACTGAATACTCTTAGCCAGTTTTGGATGTAATCTGGCATCACTATAGTCGACACTGGAATCAGAGTCCGTGTCGGTATCTGTATCTGCTATATGGGTAAATGCACGTTTCTGTGATCCCGAAGGGGTCTGGGCCTGTGACAAAGCATCTTCCATGGATTTCCTCCATGTCTGGTTCTTAGACTCAGATTTATCAAATCTCTTAGCCAACTTAGTCACATTTGCGTTTAAAACACTTAACATATTCACCCAATCATCTGTCGGCGGTGCCGACACTGTCACTCTCACAGAATTGTCTGTCCCCACTCCAGCCTCCTCTTGGGAAGAGCATTCCGCCTCAGACATGTCGACACACACACACACGTACCGATAGCCACAACCACACTGGGGCTATAGGGGACAGACCCACACTAAAGCCTGCCAGAGAGACACAGAGAGGTCTGCCAGCTCACACCCAGTGCCTACCCCGGTACTGAGGCCAGTAATAAGACTGCCCAGACCTGCCAGCACTTTTTTATATAAAAATATACCACCAAATTACCAGAGCCCCCCCCCCCCCCCGTTTTGCACCTGTTACTTGCACAGTGTGGAGGTCAGGGCCAGCGTCTCTACAGCCTTCTGTGAAGAGAAAAATGGCGCTGGTCAGAGATGTGCCCCGCCCACTACATGGCGCACTTCCGTCCTGCTCAAATTCTTTATACTGGCGGGGGTCCCTTAACTAGTGCCCGGGCACTGTTAACTACTATGTCAGTGCTGTCTGAGGTCCCCCCATTCTGCCCAGGGCACCCCCCCTGCGCCCTGCACCCTCAGTGCCGTGATCTGTGTGGGAGCATGGCGCACAGCGCGGTACCTCAGACGTGTCTTGTGCCGTCACTGAAGTCTTCAGTTCTCCTCATACTCACCCGGCTTCAATCTTCTGGCTCTGTGAGGGGGGTGACGGCGCGGCTCCGGGAGCAAGTAGCTAGGCGTACCAAGTGATCGAACCCTCTGGAGCTAATGGTGTCCAGTAGCCTAAGAAGCAGAACCCTTGAACTCTTAAGAAGTAGGTCTGCTTCTCTCCCCTCAGTCCCACGATGCAGGGAGCCTGTTGCCAGCAGGTCTCCCTGAAAATAACAAATCTAATAAAGTCTTTTCCTGAGAAACTCTGGAGAGCTCCTCAGTGTGCATCCAGTCTCACTGGGCACAGAATCTAACTGGAGGAGGAGGGGCATAGAGGGAGGAGCCAGTTCACACCCATTTAAAGTCTTATAGTGTGCCCATGTCTCCTGCGGATCCCGTCTATACCCCATAATTCTTAAAGCATCCCCAGCATCCTCTAGGACGTATGAGAAATGTGTTTATAAATGGCCACTGGAACCGCCAGTGGTCTACAAAAAATAATCTGTTTGCCTTGTTTCTAAACACTTAACAATTTATAGACCCATACCGTACTTTAAAAGATTTAAAAATGTGAACTACTATACCAGTATAAAGCTCCCAAAGAGACCCTCATGGGAGATACAATATCTTAATAGTGCCCAAACCTACACTACATGACTGCTGTGCATGAATGTACAGTAGTTAAAATAAATAATATACAATATATCTTCACACTAAAAAAGTGTATCCACTGTGAACACCAATTTATTCTACTATTCTATTATTGCACAACACGTAAATCATTCTCCACTGTGCGTGAGTCAGGTGTATTCCCCCTCCTTTGCCTATATTATAGGTGGATGTATAGGCTTGAATGGCCCTTTGCTGCTCCTCCATCCTCTGAAGCATATAGAGCAGAGGTTCTCAAACTCGGTCCTCGGGGGCACACACAGTGCATGTTTTGCAGGTCTCCTCACAGAATCGCAAGTGAAATAATTAGCTCCACCTGTGGACCTTTTAAAATGTGTCAGTGAGTAATTATTACACCTGTGCACCTGCTGGGTTACCTGCAAAACATGCACTGTGTGTGCCCCCGAGGACCGAGTTTGAGAACCTCTGATATAGAGTGTTTAATTTCACCTCGTTACCACCTCTTGCTTCAGGTGATGGCAGGGCAGGTTCAGGAGTGTTTGATGGCACTCCAGTCTTCGGCACACAGTGGCTGAATGCTGAAAGTGGGCCACAATTTTTCGGGCCACCGACAGCATCTCCTGTACACCCCTGTCATTTTTTAAAAAATTCTGCACCACCAAATTATTTGTATGTGCAAAACATGGGACGTGCTGGAATTTGCCCAGATATAATGCACGCACAATATTGGTGGCGTTGTCCGATATCACAAATCCCCAGGAGAGTCTAATTGGGGTAAGCCATTGTGCAATGATGTCCCTCAGTTTCCGTAAGAGGTTGTCAGCGGTGTGCCTCTTTTGGAAAGCGGTGATACCTAGCGTAGCCTGCCTAGGAATGAGTTGGCGTTTGTGAGATGCTGCTACTGGTGCCGCTGCTGTTGTTGCTGCGGGAGGCCATACATCTACCCAGTGGGCTGTCACAGTCATATAGTCGTTAGTCTGCCCTGTTCCACTTGTCCACATTTCCGTGTTTAAGTAGACAGCGGGCACAACTGCATTTTTTAGGACACTTAGGACACTTTTTCTGACGTCTCTGTGCATTCTCCGTATCGCCTGCCTAGTGAAGTGGAACCTAGATGGGATTTGATACCGGAGACACAGTACCTCAAACAATTCTCTAAGTCCAACTGAGCTAATGGCGGATACCGGATGCACGTCTAACACCAACATAGCTTTCAAGGACTCAGTTATCTGCTTTGCAAAAGGAAGACTGCTGTATTATTTCATCTTCCTCACAAAGGACTGTTGGACAGTCAATTGCTTAGCTGAAGTAGTATAAGTGGTCTTCCGACTTCCCATCTGGGATGATGATCGACTCCCAGCAGCAACAACAGCAGCGACAGTAACAGCAGGCGTACCACTCAAGGATCTTTCGGAGGAATCCCGGTTAGGAGAGGACTCCTCAGTCTTGCCAGTGACATGGCCTGCAGGACTACTGACGTTCCTGACTGAGGAGGAAGTTGACGCTGAGGGAGTTGGTGAGTTGGTTTGCAGGAGCTTGGGTACAAGAGGAAGAAGGGATTTAGGTGTCAGTGGACTGCTTACGCTCTTACCCAAAGTTTCACAACTTGACAATGACTTCTGATGAATGCGCAGCAGGTGACGTATAAGGGAGGATGTTCCTAGGTGGTTAACATCCTTACCCCTACTTATTACAGATTGACAGAGGCAACACACGGCTTGACACCTGTTGTCCGGATTTGTGGAGAAATAATTCCACACAGAAGAGGTGGCCTTTTTTGGTATTTTGCCCAGGCATCACAATGGGCTTCTTCATCCCACAGACAACAGGTGTCTCCCTCTGTGCCTGATTTAAACAAACCACATCATTATCAGAATCCGCATCGTCAACTTCCTCCTCAGCGCCAGCAACACTCATATCCTCATCCTGGTGTATTTCAACAGTGACATCTTCAATTTGAATATCAGAAACTGGACTGTGGGTGCTCCTTCCTGCACTTGCAGGGGGCATGCAAATGGTGGAAGGAGCCACCTCTTCCCATCCAGTGTTGGGAAGGTCAGGCATCGCAACCAGAGCCGGCCCTAACCAATATGATGCCCTAGGCAAGATTTTGGCTGGTGCCCCCTAGCACCGCCGTTAGTTCTGCAGGCGATGCCTGGCATGAGTCAGCTGGCAGCTCTGCTAATGTTGGGCACCTTTTGTTTATGAAAATGCATCTTATTTGCATTACTATGTGGCTAGGATGCACAAGCAGCTTCTGCTGATTAAAATTATATGCAGCATGCTTATATTCTGTGTGCGACTGCGGCTGTATCTGCAAACGAAATGCTACATTACAGTGATTTCCAGGAATACACTGCAACGTAGCATTTCGTATGCAGATACAGCCGCTGTCACACACAGAATATAGGCATGCCACATATCATTTTAATCAGCAGAAGCTGCTGGTGCCCCTAAGCATACCAAATGCCCTAGGCATTTGCCTAGTTTGCCTATACCTAAGGCCGGCTCTGATCGCAACCTCTGACACACTTGGACTCTCCTTGAGGATTTGTGATACCATCTTAGTTCTTTTCTGTGCTTTTTCCAGCATATCTCTTATCATTTTTCTAGTGGGAGTATGTGGGCTTCCATCGTCATGTGAAGCTGAACCACTAGTCATAAACATAGACCAGGGCCTTATCCGTTCCTTGCCACTCAGTGTCGTAAATGGCATATTCATAAAAAGATAACAGAGAAAAAAGGGACTCTCATTTTTTGGGGGGCACTCATTAGAAAAAATATTTTGACTTTTTTTAAAATGTAACTTTTATTCCTAAAATTAAATACATTGACAAAACAAGACAAAAAAATGAACATGTAGACATGCAGTACATAAACCACACCCACAATTCTGTGTGGAATAGAACTCTAATATATTTAGAGGTTAAGCAGTTTACTAAATATCAGTCCAAACAATTGTAACCAGTGTAGATGATAATATGTGCCATAAACTCCGCTCCGTATGGAGTCTTGTGATAAAGTATCTCGTTTTGAAGTATTGCGAAATATTACAAACATAATCTGATCATCCAGGATACAAATATCCCCAATAAAAATGGAAATCAGTATCCAGAAAATTGTCAGTACAAATACTGTAGATTCAACCAGTGCAGTATAAGGATTTACACAGATATAAAACACTTGGTCTTGTTAATCAGACATATGCATATCAGGTGTGTGCTAATCACAATGCTGAATACTAAGGTATTCCTGACAAAAATTGGTATGATGTGAACCTAGGGGCCCTGACGTGATTCTAAATGAGAAAAAATAGAAACTACTTATCTCTTAATATTCCTCTTTATGATGTAGTATTCGTGCTGTATGTTCCTGGAGATGGATGAAAACTCAGTTCGACAGAATGTATGGAAAAAAGAATTAAACGGTATATGAGACCACTCTAAACCAAAAAAGATTTTTTTAAAAGTCCTCTTTCCTGCGCTCTCTTAAATTCATAAAGGAAGGGAATCTTTACTTATCTTAGACCCGATGCTCCTCTCAATTTTTCATGATCTTCATACCCAAATATGCCGTCAATAATGGTATGACGTGTACTTTTGACGACGGTACATGAAAAAGAGAGACCAAGGATACAATCTAGTGTAGTATGTTCGTAATTCTCAAAAGGAATAACTTCCAATTTATATCATGTAATAATCAAACATGTATCATAAAATACAGTTATATTTATTGGTTTGGAGAAACAGTCCAATGATAAAAATCATTGTAATATAAATTGGAAGTTATTCCTTTTGAGAATTACGAACATACTACACTAGATTGTATCCTTGGTCTCTCTTTTTCATGTACCATCGTCAAAAGTACACGTCATACCATTATTGACAGCATATTTGGGTATGAAGATCATGAAAAATTGAGAGGAGCATCGGGTCTAAGATAAGTAAAGATTCCCTTCCTTTATGAATAGAGAGCGCAGGAAAGAGGACTTTTAAAAAAATCTTTTTTGGTTTAGAGTGTCTTTTTTTGGGGTAAGGGTAACACCCTATTTTTGAATGTCCATCGGCCTGCAGCTGGTTAGCGCAATTTCTTGTGGGTGTGAATTGTTTCTTTGTCGGTATATGAGACCAAATGGTATTCCGAATAGCAGATTCTTTTTGCCTCAAAATTTAGATAAGTAGGCTTTGCTTGCAAAATAATCTTTTTACAAATAAAATATGGTGTTTTGAAAAAACACACCTCTCGCTTGTAACCATAGGCGTCTAAATGACACATGTAGAGATGTTAATCATATATTTGAATATATTAAGTGTTGTGATATTCACAATATATACACACCTCACTTACACAGTGAGATGTCTGGATAACATATATAAAAGGTATCTTTCGAGGACTCCAGAATATTGCGTACCATTACTCACTATTTGAGACATAGTGCACCTCCTATCATGGTTTCTTTCAACGACCACTTGAATCCAGAATAGTAAAAAGGTATTTTATTAATACAATAAATAAAAATTAAGAGGCAAGAAAAATCTGCTATTTGGAATACCATTTGGTCTCATATACCATTTCATTCTTTTTTTCATACAATCTGTCGAACTGAGTTTTCATCCATCTCAAGGAACATACAGCACGAATACTACATCATAAAGGGGAATATTAATAGATAAGTATTTTCTATTTTTTCTCATTTAGAATCACGTCAGCTCCCCTAGGTTCACATCATACCAATTTTTGTCACGATTATACATTTGGGACCCATTTAGGGATGAGTCCTTTGTGAACCCAGAGGCAGCAGTCTTTTGTTTGAGCACCAATTAGACCACACAATTCAACTTTTATATTTGCTTTAAAGTAAGGGATTCCTATTTTAGAATCCTCTGTTGCAGTTGCAGTGTTGTTATATAAAGAAAAATAGTTTCACAGTCCATATATCCATCAGACCGCAAGTATGTAGCAATAAATGGTAACACATACAGACACACACACACATATATATATATATATATATATATATATATTAGAGATGAGCGGGTTCGGTTCGTCAAGATACGAACCCCCCCGAACTTCACCTAATTTACACGGTTCTGAGGCAGCCTGGGATCTTCCCACCTTGCTCGGTTAACCCGAGCGCGCTCGAACGACATCATCCCGCGGTCGGATTCTCGCGAGATTCGTATTCTGTATAAGGAGCCGCGCGTCATCGCCATTTTCACTCATGCATTGGAGATGATAGCGAGAGGACGTGGCTGCGTTCTCTCAGTTTCTGTGTTCAGTGTGCTGCAAATATCTGTGCTCAGTGTGCTGCAAATATCTGTGCTCAGTGTGATGCAAACATCTACGTTCTCTGCCTGAAAAACGCTCCATATCTGTGCTGCATTGTAGTATATAGTAGGAGGACAGTGCAGAATTTTGCTGACCACCAGTATATACATAGCAGTACGGTACAGTAGTCCATTGCTCTACCTCTGTGTCGTCAAGTATACTATCCATCCATACCTGTGCTGCATTTTAGTTGTGCGCAGTATATAGTAGGGGGACAGTACAGAATTTTGCTGACCACCAGTATATATATAGCAGTACGGTACAGTAGTCCATTGCTCTACCTCTGTGTCGTCAAGTATACTATCCATCCATACCTGTGCTGCATTTTAGTTGTGCGCAGTATATAGTAGGGGGACAGTACAGAATTTTGCTGACCACCAGTATATATATAGCAGTACGGTACAGTAGTCCATTGCTCTACCTCTGTGTCGTCAAGTATACTATCCATCCATACCTGTGCTGCATTGTAGTTGTGCGCAGTATATAGTAGGAGGACAGTGCAGAATTTTGCTGACCACCAGTATATATATATAGCAGTACGGTACAGTAGTCCATTGCTCTACCCCTGTGTTGTCAAGTATACTATCCATATCTGTGCTGCATTGTAGTTGTGCGCAGTATTATAGTAGGAGGACAGTGCAGAATTTTGCTGACCACCAGTACATATATATAGCAGTACGGTACAGTAGTCCATTGCTCTACCTCTGTGTTGTCAAGTATAATAATCCATATCTGTGCTGCATTGTAGTTGTGCGCAGTATTATAGTAGGAGGACAGTGCAGAATTTTGCTGACCACCAGTATATATATAGCAGTATGGTACAGTAGTCCATTGCTCTACCTCTGTGTCGTCAAGTATACTATCCATCCATACCTGTGCTGCATTGTAGTTGTGCGCAGTATATAGTAGGAGGACAGTACAGAATTTTGCTGACCACCAGTCTATATATAGCAGTACGGTACAGTAGTCCATTGCTCTACCTCTGTGTCGTCAAGTATACTATCCATTCATACCTGTGCTGCATTGTAGTTGTGCGCAGTATATAGTAGGAGGACAGTGCAGAATTTTGCTGACCACCAGTATATATATAGCAGTACGGTACAGTAGTCCATTGCTCTACCTCTGTGTCGTCAAGTATACTATCCATATCTGTGCTGCATTGTAGTTGTGCACAGTATTATAGTAGAAGGATAATGCAGAATTTTGCTGACCACCAGTATATATATAGCAGTACGGTACAGTAGGCCATTGCAATTGATATATTACTGGCATATAATTCCACACATTAAAAGATGGAGAACAAAAATGTGGAGGGTAAAATAGGGAAAGATCAAGATCCACTTCCACCTCGTGCTGAAGCTGCCGCCACTAGTCATGGCCGAGACGATGAAATGCCATCAACGTCGTCTGCCAAGGCCGATGCCCAATGTCATAGTAGAGAGCATGTAAAATCCAAGAAACAAATGTTCAGTAACATGACCCAAAAATCTAAATTAAAAGCGTCTGAGGAGAAGCGTAAACTTGCCAATATGCCATTTACGACACGGAGTGGCAAGGAATGGCTGAGGCCATGGCCTATGTTCATGGCTAGTGGTTCAGCTTCACATGAGGATGGAAGCACTCATCCTCCCGCTAGAAAAATGAAAAGACTTAAGCTGGCAAAAGCACAGCAAAGAACTGTGCGTTCTTCTAAATCACAAATCCCCAAGGAGAGTCCAATTGTGTCGGTTGCGATGCCTGACCTTCCAAACCCTGGACGGGGAGAGGTGGCACCTTCCACCATTTGCACGCCCCCTGCAAGTGCTGGAAGGAGCACCCACAGTCCAATTCCTGATATTGAAATTGAAGATGTCACTGTTGAAGTACATCAGGATGAGGATATGGGTGTTGCTAGCGCTGAGGAGGAAATTGACAAGGAGAAATCTGATGGTGAGGTGGTTTGTTTAAGTCAGGCACCCGGGGAGACACCTGTTGTCCGTGGGATGAATATGGCCATTGACATGCCTGGTCAAATTACAAAAAAAATCACCTCTTTAGTGTGGAATTATTTTAACAGAAATGCAGACAACAGGTGTCAAGTTGTGTGTTGTGTTAAAGTGTGCATGTCCTGTTTATACAACATAAGGGTGGGTGGGAGGGCCCAAGGACAATTCCATCTTGCACCTCTTTTTTTCTTTAATTTATCTTTGCATCATGTGATGTTAGGGGCCAATTTTTTTAAGTGCCATCCTGTCTGACACTGCAGTGCCATTCCTAGATGGGCCAGGTGTTTGTGCCGGCCACTTGGGTTGCTTAGCTTAGCCATCCAGCGACCTTGGGGCACCTCTTTTTTTCTTTGCATCATGTGCTGTTTGGGGACAATTTTTTTAAGTGCCATCCTGTCTGACACTGCAGTGCCACTCCTAGATGGGCCAGGTGTTTGTGTCGGCCACTTGGGTCGCTTAGCTTAGCCATCCAGCGACCTTATTGCACCTCTTTTTTTCTTTGCATCATGTGCTGTTTGGGGACTATTTTTTTAAGTGCCATCCTGTCTGACACTGCAGTGCCACTCCTAGATGGGCCAGGTGTTTGTGTCGGCCACTTGGGTCGCTTAGCTTAGCCATCCAGCGACCTCGGTGCAAATTTTAGGACTAAAAATAATATTGTGAGGTGTGAGGTGTTCAGAATAGACGGGAAATTAGTGGAAATTTTGGTTATTGGGGTTAATAATACTATGGGATCAAAATGACCCCCAAATTCTATGATTCAAGCTGTTTTTGAGGGTTTTTTGTAAAAAAACACCCGAATCCAAAACACACCCGAATCCGACAAAAAATTTTCAGGGAGGTTTTGCCAAAACGCGGAACCGAATCCAAAACCCGAAAAATTTCCGGTGCACACCACTAATATATATATATATATATATATATATAGCTGTTAATGTGACCAAGGGAGGGAATTGGCTGAATGCATCATAAATTTGTTATATTTAAATAATTCAATCAATCAATGGATCCTCACCTTGAAATGGTGCATATTGTGCTTAATCTAAGATGCATGTGTCTCAAGCAAATCACATTACTTTTTTGTAACAATTAACTGCAGTTTATCACTACTGTTAGATTAGTGGAGCGATTAGTCCATGTGTCTGCAGATACAGGTAGGTATACTTGGAATCATAATCCTTGTTAAAGAAAGAAGAAAGGCACTCCTATTATCAGTGCAGCGTAAGCAGCTGCTGTTCACTGTGTGACATGCATTATACAGTGAATGAGCGTGCCTCACTGCACCTAAGGGCTGGAAACAGATCAGTATGCTTCTGCTTTTGAATAGACGGCCCCGGACACCCTAATGATTCAGCACAGAGTGTCCTGTGAGTCCTCAAAACCAGTTAACAGGATAGTGTAAAGTGCACCCGTTCCTTTTTAAGCGTAAGCTTCTTCCCTGCATGTGTAAAACATTGATGCAGGGTGAGCGTTACACTCCTGTACGCCCTATGGTGCCTGTAGTAGAATGTCAAAGTGGCAGTGCTTAGGACCCTGATGGAGGTGGAAACCCTAATGCCAGAGGTATTGCAGGATATCACACTCACCATGCGATCCCATACACAGTCACCGGAAATTGTAGGGAGGTACCTGTAGATACTGCAGATAGCAGTGTAAAATCCAATTGCACTGCACTGGGTGTGCGGCGTCCCGTTCAGTGCATGGATGGGCGCCCGCTCTCAGACAGCTGTTTCCCTTTAGCTTCCTCAGTGAGAGTAAATGGCATATTGGGAAGTTTACGTTTCTCCTCAGACCATTTAAATTTCTTTTTTTGGGTCTTTTTACTGAACTTTCTGGATTTTACATGCCCTCTACTATCACACTGGGCATCGGTCTTGGCAGACGACGTTGATGGGATTTCATCGTCTATGTCATGGCTAGTGGCAGCAGCTTCAGCACTATGAGGAAGTGGTTCTTGATTTTTCCCTATTTTATCCTTCAAATTTTTGTTCTCCATTATTTTTCTGGAGTTATATAACAATATGCGGTACAGGAGAGCGTACCTCTACACCACACAGGGCAAACCCTGTGAAAATTATTTGGATTAAATATTAATAACCCCTTTATTTGGAGTAAATAATATACAGCACAGGACAGCACCACTGAACTTATATGGCAGCACCACTGGACTGGACTTATATGGAATTATATGGATTTATATGGAATTATACGTCAGGATCACTGGATTTATATGGCAGTACCGCTGGACATATACGTCAGTATCAATGGACATATATGGCAGTATCACTAGACATATACGGCAGTATCACTGTAATTATACGGTAGGATCACTGGACTTATACGCCAGTACCACTGGAATTATATGGCAGGATCACTGGATTTATATGGCAGTACCGCTGGACATATACGGCAGTATCAAAGAACATATACGGCAGTATCACTGGACATATACAGCAGTATCACTGAACTGGACATATACGGCAGTATTAATGGACATATACAGCAGTATCACTGGAATTATATGACAGGATCATTGGAATTATATGGCAGGATCACTGCATTTAAACGGCAGTACCGCTGGACATTACCGGCAGTATCAGTCAGGGGCGTCAGAACGTTTTTTGCTTGGGGGCACCAAGATAAAATCTATATTTGGTGTCCCTAGCTTCTGGCCACCAAAGATGGGTCGCTTGCACCTGTACGGAACTCTGAAGCAGCTGGAAGTGAGTAAACTCTTGTATACATTACACCTGGTAGAGCCCATTACACACATTATGCCAGGTAGAGCCCATTATACATATTATGCCTGGAACAGCCCATTATACACATTGTGCCTGGTAGAACCCATTGCACATGTTACACATTACGTCTGGTAGAGCCCATTACACATTACACATTATGCCTGGTAATGCCCATTACACATTACACATTATGCCTGGTAGAACCCATTACACATGTTACACATTACGCCTGGTAGAGCCCATTACACATTATGCCTGGTAGAGCCCATTACACATTATGCCTGGTAGAGCCCATTACACGTTACACATTACGCCTGGTAGAGCCCATTACACGTTACACATTACGCCTGGTATAGCCCATTATACACATTATGCCTGGTAGAGCCCATTACACATTACACAGTATGCCTGGTAGTGCCCATTACACATTACACATTATGCCTGGTAGAGACCATTACACGTTACACATTACGCCTGGTAGAGCCCATTACACGTTACACATTACGCCTGGCAGAGCCCATTATACACATGTTACACATTACGCCTGGTAGAGCCCATTATACACATTATGCCTGGTAGAGCCCATTACACATTACGCTTGGTAAAGCCCATTACACGTTACACATTATGCCTGGTAGAGCCCATTATACACATGTTACACATTACGCTTGGTAGAGCCCATTATACACATTATGCCTGTTAGAGCCCATTACACATGTTATACATTACGTCTGGTAGAGCCCATTACATATTACACTTTATGCCTGGTAGAGCCCATTACACATTACACATTATGCCTGGTAAAGCCCATTACACATTACACATTATGCCTGGTAGAGCCCATTACACGTTACACATTACGCCTGGTAGGGCCCATTATACACATGTTACACATTACGCCTGGTAGAGCCCATTATACACATTATGGCTGGTGGAGCCCATTACACATGTTACACATAACGCCTGGTAGAGCCCATTACACATTACACATTATGCCTGGTAGAGCCCATTACACATTACACATTACGCCTGGCAGAGCCCATTACACGTTACACATTATGCCTGGTAGAGCCCATTACATGTTACACATTATGCCTGGTAGAGCCCATTACACGTTACACATTACACCTGGTAGAGCCCATTACACATTACGCCTGGTAGAGCCCATTACACATTACACATTATGCCCGGTAGAGCCCATTACATGTTACACATTACGTCTGGTAGAGTCCATTACACATGTTACACATTACGCCTGGTAGAGCCCATTATACACATGTTACACATTACACCTGGAAGAGCCCATTATACACATTACGCCAGGCAGAGCACATTACACATTATGCCAGGTAGAGCCCATTTTACATATTAAGCCAGGCAGAGCCCATTACACATGTTACACATTACACCAGGTAGAGCCCATTTTACACATTACACCTGGTAGAGCCCATTACACATATTACACATAACGCCTGGTAGAGCACATTACACATTATGCCTGGTAGAGCCCATTATACACATTATGCCTGGTAGAGCCCATTACACATGTTACACATTACGCCTGGTAGAGCCCATTACACATTATGCCTGGTAGTGCCCATTACATATTACATATTATGCCTGGTAGAGGCCATTACACGTTACACATTACGCCTGGTAGAGCCCATTACACGTTACACATTACACCTGGCAGAGCCCATTATACACATGTTACACATTACGCCTGGTTGAGCCCATTATACACTTTATGCCTGGTAGAGCCCATTACACATTACGCCTGGTAGAGCCCATTACACTTACACATTATGCCTGGTAGAGCCCATTATACATATGTTACACATTACGCTTGGTAGAGCCCATTATACACATTATGCCTGGTAGAGCCCATTACACATGTTACACATTACGCCTGGTAGAGCCCATTACACATTATGCCTGGTAGAGCCCATTACACGTTACACATTACGCCTGGCATAGCCCTTTATACACATGTTACACTTAACGCCTGGTAGAGCCCATTATACACATTATGCCTGGTAGAGCCCATTACACATTACGCCTGGTAGAGCCCATTACACTTACACATTATGCCTGGTAGAGCCCATTATACACATGTTACACATTATGCTTGGTAGAGCCCATTATACACATTATGCCTGGTAGAGCCCATTACACATGTTACACATTACGCCTGGTAGAGACCATTACACATTATGCCTGGTAGAGCCCATTACACATTATGCCTGGTAGAGCCCATTACACGTTACACATTACACCTGGTGGAGCCCATTACACGTTACACATTACGCCTGGCAAAGCCCTTTATACACATGTTACACTTTACGCCTGATAGAGTCCATTATACACATTACGCCTGGTAGAGCCCATTACACATGTTACACATTACGCCTGGTAGAGCCCATTACACGTTACACATTACGCCTGGTAGAGCCCATTACACGTTACACATTACATATAGGGAGAGAGAAAAAGGCTGTATTGTCGATGCACAAAGAGGGGAATGACCTGGTTGTCACATCCGTCAGAAATTTTTCTTAAAATATAACTTTTATTGGTGTTTATTTAAAAAAAGTGTGACAATAACTAACACACAAACATATGAGTATGGACGAAACATAGAGGTTAAAATCAAGACATATACAACATATACTCAGTGCAAATGAAAATAAAGAATGTGATTAAAGATTAAAAAGTGTGTCCGCGTATTTGTTCCTATGTCCTAATATCTATCGTTGCTCTTGATCGTACACCAGTCTGATAATTTTTATCAACATCTAGTCTAAATATATATATATGTGACTGGTTATTAATATATATAGTGTCAAAGTTATCTCCCTCTTATATTTGCGTTTATAACTATTGATCTAATAACACTAATATATATATTATTTTGTACAGATATCTACATTGTGCCAATCATGAATTGAAGGCAGGAAAATCAATATGTTTCCTCTGATCTCAATAATTTTCTATGATGTCAAATATGTAGATCTTGTTCAATCACATTCATTCTCATATCGGATTATGCTTATCTGTTATAATTCACCAGTAATACGTAGTGTGTATAAAGCATGCAGATATTATTCCTCTGCCTGAGAGTTAGCACTCAGTATGCTAGTTGGTGCTTATGTGCTTGTTGTACTCATGGGCAATGCTTAATAGCTTGTAGTTCAGAGGTATACTTATAGCTTTAATAAGATTCCGATACAGTTCCCTGTATTCACATGAGGCATCTATGTTTTAGAATCATGTTGTGTTCACTTGTTGGAGGTGGATAATTGCCTCACTATTAAACTTATAGGCAATACTTGATAGAATACAGTACAGGGGTGCACTTATAGCTTTAATATGACTTCATCACTGTCTATATACTAGGTATTCATCAATTATATAGGATACTAATACTTCAATTGAGGATGACACTTTTAATAGTAAGGGAATAAATATATCTAAATCGAGGAGGGGAATGTTTTCATTTTATACATACATCCCTCTTTAAATATATAAGTTGCAAGATATTAGTGTATTATACTTTGCACATTGCTAAATACCTTGCTGCTCCTAGAGATATAGGCATACCCCTTTAATTGTGTCAGTTTTTCTTAAGTGGCACAGCCTGTCAGCTGCTACTCATATATTCCTATATCTGTTGCACTGGTTAGTGCTGAATTACTCAGTCACTTGATACTGGTTAGTTTGTATCTTATATGTCTCTAAATGGCTGCCAGGCAGCCTAAGTGATTAACTATGAAACAATGTTGCATTCCTGTCTGTTTGTTATTTTTCAACCTTCAATATCACTGCTGATTTGCTATTTGAGTACACAACATATATCTACTACATTCAGGCAGTCATTATCTATCTATTATACTGCAGCAGAACACTAGTTGTTTGATCTGGTGCTGTCTGAGCCAAGCTATAGCTTGATCTCCTATCTATCTATTAGCTATAACATGAATGCTGATGAAATTGACTGGTCACATTAAACTAGACTGGCTAAACATTTAATTGATATTAGAGCGAGGACATAGACAAAAAGCGGACACACGCTGCCCACACGCGTGTTCCGCCGTTACTCTGACAGCTTCGTCAGGGCTGAACCAGAATGCCTCTCCTGGCATATTATTTAAGCTGTCTTCAGTGTCCAATCAGTGTGGTTTCACATATCACATGTGGTAATTGACCAATCGCTATGCTGCATTTGCGGTCACATGACCCGTGCAGCCAATCACGGAATGCCTCGGTTTCCATGGTAACGGCTCGTAGCCGCATCGCATTCCCGAGTACTACTAATTATCAGTGCCCCTTCCTCAGTATGATTCTAATCATACTGTAGTCCTTGATGTGCTGTATTTAAGTTTAGGGATCTATCCTTCGATCTTTATACTGTCATTACTCCCAATGGATAGCAGGCAGTGAAATTGTTCGTGTATACATTATACATATGTGATCCCGCTCACGTTGTTATTATTCCTATTCAGGTTCGGCGCCAATATCCCCCTGCACTCTGTATATATAATACTGTAATCTCTGGCTATATGAAAGATTCTTTATAAACTGTCTCACACAGTCATCCAGTTTGTAGTAATCACCATTACCTAGGTTTAATAAACCCTATAGATTTAGATTTTATAAGACTGTGGCTCGTGCAATAATAATCATATATGTGAGTAATAATAAATATTATACCGTTAGAAAAATAATAAAAACATATATGCAAATTAAGAGAAAAAAAAAATGTATATAGGAAAAATATTTATTATGGTGAGGAGACTATGGAGGAATGTTGGTGAAGTTATCAGTGGCCGGTAAGTATCTATGAAGATTTATTTAAAGATTGTCACGAATTATTATCAGATATGTAGCATTAACCCTTTGTTGAATTTAATAAATCGATTTATACATCAGGATTCATAAATTTGAAATTTCATACTAAATATATTATAACTCATATGTGGGTATTTGGAACTCTTACTGTATGAGATGATTCCCGTACATCACATTAGTATACATATTATAGACACAGTGTTTGATAAAGATGAATACTGGTCAGATATATAATCACTATTGCACATGGGCAAAAATGATACTTAATTCTACATATATTGGACCGCAAGGGCCAGATCACTACCCCGATTGTACAGCGTATGATCAATTGGGAATCTAATATGGAATCACAATAAAAGGTAGGTACATGTTTGTTGAATTATTATAAACCCAACGGGTGATAGAAGAATGAAATTGGCGTGGAAAAAGAGTGTTATGTGAACCCCTGGGATAAAGTGATGGGGATATTGGGAAGTGTAACGTGTGTTAAGACCCCCATAGTAGAAAATCATAAATGAGGAGGGAGAGGGGGAAAGAAAGTGCGACACTTGTGTAATTGTGAATAAATAATCCTACAGATGCTAGTGAAAATGTGGGGGAAGGGGGGAGGGGGGGGAAGGAGCAAGGGAAAACATTTTTTTTTTCCCCCTAAATATATTATTTAATTATTGTTGATTTTATAAATATCTCTTTGTCTGACTATAAACTGCCAGAGAGTGGATAAAATCAACATCCCCTCAGTGTCTAATGTGACCTGTGTCAGAAAATTTAGGGAATACATCCGTGTTCCAAATATTCCAGTAATAATGATGTCGTGAGTCACTTGTGAATGAAATGTGTGACTGGAATTTAATATAAAGTGATTGACAATTATAATAAAGCTAATGCTTATGTATATCTATAAATATGAACCGGCTTGAAGATGCCCTTGATATCCAGTTCGTCTAGTTACGGACCACATATGGTAAAAATTACCTAGAGCAGGGAGTACTCAAGATGAAAAATAAATTCGACTTTGGAATCATATATGTGATATTCGTTATATGTATATATGTGATCTCAAACCACCCAAATAGGTTTTATAATGACTCTCAAAGAGATTTATACCAAAAAAGGTATATAGCTGTTAGATTCATTGAGTCCATTGGGATATAGACTGTCCAGAAGAAAAATCATTTTGGTCTCAAAGCGTAGTAATTCTTGGTCTAAATCGCCACCGCGTATCCCCAATTGAATATGTTTCAGACCAAAGGCCTTGAGGCCCTTTGGGTCACTATTGTGGTAATTGAGGAAGTGTCGCGCTACAGGTTGTAGGGTTTTGAAGTTGGAGATGTCTTTCTTGGCATTACGTATGCTTCCAATATGCTCAAGAATTCTGACCTTCAAGGGTCTGATGGTTTTCCCTACGTATTTTTTGTGGCAAGGACATTCTAGTTGGTAAACAGTTCCCACAGTTGTACATGTGATCTTGGGGGAGATTGGCCATTTTTTGCCAAACTTATCAAAAAAGTGTTCCGTGGGGACCATGTGCGCGCAGGCTTTACAATTACCACAGGGTGATGAACCCATCGATTTAGACTTCTTGTCAAAGGGTTTGGTCAGATGACTATGCACGAGTTGATCTTTTATGCTCTTGGATCTTCTCCAACTCGCTTGGGGTTTTACGGGTAAGACTAGAGATAGGTCTCTATCTGTCTGAAGTATCGGCCAATGTTTTTGCAGACTATTCATAATCCCTTTCCATTGGGCATTGAAAGTGCCCACAAATCTTATTGGTTCTTCTCGGAAGGTTTTTTGTTTGGGTTTGAGTAAAGTATCTCGTTCGTACGTGCTCACCTCTCTGATAGTACGGTTAAGAAGTCTCTTACTGTAACCCCTTGCTTGGAGGCGTTCACTCAGTTCATTTTGTCTGACATGAAAGGCCTCCTCACTGGAGCAGTTCCTTTTTATCCTTAGGAGCTCTCCCTTTGGTATTGCTCGAATCGTAGCTGGGAGATGAGAGCTCTCTGAGTGTAGGACACTATTTGTCGCTGTCGATTTCCTATACAGATCAGTAGATATATTTCCTTCATCATTAATATTTATGGAAATATCGAGGAAGTTAATAGAAGTCTGGCTTGCCTCTAGGGTTAATTTAAGGTTGAGATCATTAGTGTTCAGGATTCTAATAAATTCTTTCAGTGTTCTCAGTGGTCCCTCCCACAATATCAGTATATCATCGATATACCTCAGGTATATCAATATATTGTCTGTATACCTCTCAAGGACTTCCTGAAATACCACCTCCCTTTCCCACCACCCCAGGTAGAGGTTGGCATAAGTCGGGGCACACGCTGTACCCATCGCGGTGCCCCTCACCTGGAGGTAGTGGTACTCGTTACAGGTAAAATAATTTTTGAGAAGGATGAATTCCAATAATTCAATAAGGAAGTCACTTAGTTCGCTATGGGTCTCCATACTCAAAAAATATTTGGTGGCAGCAATCCCTTTATCGTGGATGATGCTGGTGTAGAGACTCTCTACATCGCATGTGGCTAACCACACGCCTGGGTTAACACTGAGATTATTTAATCGGTTTAAAACCTCCATTGTGTCGCGTATATAAGAGGGTAATGCGATCACGTGTTTGCGGAGATGATAATCTACAAAGATACTTGCCTTTTCTGTTAGGCTTCCAACCCCAGAAAGAATAGGTCTACCGGGTGGCTTCTTTTCATCTTTGTGTACCTTGGGTAATAGGTACATGGTGGGGGTCTTAGGTTTGGTTACTGTCAAAAAATCAAAATCCTTCCTATCAATGATTCCATCATCAAAGGCACATTTGATCATACTATTGTATTGGCCCAGGAATTTGATTGTAGGGTTGAAACTGAGTCGTTTGTAGCAATTAACATCATTCAGTTGTTTATTCAACTCATCTAGATACATATTTCTAGGCCACAAGACTACGTTCCCCCCTTTATCAGAGGGTTTGATTATAACGTCTTGCCATTTGGATATTTCACCTAAGGCAGATCGTTCCAACGGACTCAAGTTGTCATCATAGCATTTGTGACGACTAAATAGTGAATCTAAGTCCTTGGAAACTAATTTATGGAACACTTCTACCTGGGGACAAAGGCTAGTGTCTGGAAAAAATTTTGATTTTGATCTTATTATTGATTTATTCCTAATCTCATCTTGAGATGTTTCTGGCCCGGATGATTCTTTGGATAGTTCTTCCAAAATTTGTAAAGCCATTAAATCATCCGTATCATTAAAATGTCTCCCAGACACTTCTTTTTGGAGTTCCTGGTTAATGAAAAATTTCTTAAGGAGGATCTTTCTGATGAATAGCTGTAAGTCTTTTTCACACTCAAACCTGTCCATCATTTGTGTCGGTGAGAAGGATAAACCCTTACTTAAAACAGAGATTTGTTCAACTGTCAAATTTTTGTCTGTCAAGTTGATAATTCTAAGGTTATCCATTTTTTCACTTCCATCAAATCTGGGATGGGTTATTTGTACCTCCTCCTCTCTCTGGGTTCCTCTCTCCAATCCAGGGAGTCTCTTTTCCTTCTTCCTCCCAAGGCTCCGCCTGGTCTTTCTCCTTCTGTTTCTGTATGTAGCCGCGAATTCTTCTGGCCTCTTCCTAAAAAATTGCGTCTGAAAGACCTTCCACCCTGGCCACCTGTAGAGTTTTCCCCTTCTGAGGACTCCGCCTCAGATGTTGAATAGTTAACTGAGTATGTCGGTCTATTCCTTTGTGTTGTAGTGTTCCATTTATAAACCCTATTAGAGGCATAGTCTGTCTTGTCACGCTGAAATTTGCGACGTTTCCTTTCTATGATCTCTTTTTCGTGCTCCTCAATGTCCTTCTTAAATTTGTCATACTTCTGTTGGAAAGCTTCCAGTGATTCGAAGTTCTTAAGTCTCTCACTCAGTTGTGATATTTCATTATTTAATTGAGTGAGTATAAGCTCGTCATGTCTCATTAGAATTTTAATCAATTCTTTAGAGCAGTTAGTGAGGACACCTTCCCATTCTCTTTTCAAACCTTCCGTCGCTAATTCAAAAGCTGGAAATAATTTGGGCCTAAGGCCACGTGGAATCAGATTATGCTTAAGATAATTTTCAAATGTACTTTTGTTCCAGCTTGTTTTGTTCTGCTTCATCAAGGCCACCTTTAGACTATATAGATCATCTGACCAGTTTGGATCACTGGTAAGCTGAGAATCGGGATTCATATTAAATACTGAGTCCATATCTTTTTTAAGTTTGTCTCTTCTATTTTCTAAGTCTTTTGTTAGACTGAATATGGACATTTTGATTCAGGAGAGGTATTGATTCTATAGTACAAATTCACAACTTCTATTTGAAAATTAATCCCAGGAAATGGGGGGTGCTAGATACTTTGGTTGGAAACTGGTGGTTTACCAGTAAGGTACAAGAGTAGGGTTGTATCTGCACACCTTTAATTATATGATACAAAATTTGGAACATAAAGTTCCAAAAATGACCCCAGTTTAATATATAGGTATTTACCTTTAATGATGGGGGTGCTATCAACTACAGCTAAAGTGAATACATATAGGGAGAGAGAAAAAAGCTGTATTGTCGATGCACAAAGAGGGGAATGACCTGGTTGTCACATCCGTCAGAAATTTTTCTTAAAATATAACTTTTATTGGTGTTTATTTAAAAAAAGTGTGACAATAACTAACACACAAACATATGAGTATGGACGAAACATAGAGGTTAAAATCAAGACATATACAACATATACTCAGTGCAAATGAAAATAAAGAATGTGATTAAAGATTAAAAAGTGTGTCCGCGTATTTGTTCCTATGTCCTAATATCTATCGTTGCTCTTGATCGTACACCAGTCTGATAATTTTTATCAACATCTAGTCTAAATATATATATATATGTGACTGGTTATTAATATATATAGTGTCAAAGTTATCTCCCTCTTATATTTGCGTTTATAACTATTGATCTAATAACACTAATATATATATTATTTTGTACAGATATCTACATTGTGCCAATCATGAATTGAAGGCAGGAAAATCAATATGTTTCCTCTGATCTCAATAATTTTCTATGATGTCAAATATGTAGATCTTGTTCAATCACAATCATTCTCATATCGGATTATGCTTATCTGTTATAATTCACCAGTAATACGTAGTGTGTATAAAGCATGCAGATATTATTCCTCTGCCTGAGAGTTAGCACTCAGTATGCTAGTTGGTGCTTATGTGCTTGTTGTACTCATGGGCAATGCTTAATAGCTTGTAGTTCAGAGGTATACTTATAGATTTAATAAGATTCCGATACAGTTCCCTGTATTCACATGAGGCATCTATGTTTTAGAATCATGTTGTGTTCACTCAGAGCCGGCCTTAGCTATAGGCAGGCTAGGCATTTGCCTAGGGCATTCAAGCATGTCTAGGGGCATCCAAGCATGTCCCTGCAGCATCTCATGCTGAGAGGGACAGTCCGCAAACTAACTGTTACAAATGTATTCAATCAGTACTTGTATACACTGCTGTTTACATTTGTAAAAAAAAATGCACACTGTGCCTTAAACTTCCTCTGAAATGCTTGAATGCTCCTGACTTGTGAGACCTCAGACAGACAGCAGAAGCCCAGTAAATGCAATTCCTGGACCTGTGACATTTTTACTGACTATATAAGGTTATTACTGGATGGCTTCTTATGATAACACGTGTATTTTTGAAGACTGCTTCACAGAAACCTGACATCACCTATACTGCTTGTGCACATGGGGGAGGGGGACCCTGCTATCCTGTGTGTGTCCTTTATCCCTGTGCAAACCCCAGGTGTCTGCAGGGACATAACATGGGCAGTGTTCTCCCCACACTTTATTTCCTAGTCAGTCCATACCGTAAAATTCCCCTGCCATCTAGCACTGTAACGTGGTCAGTAAGTTGCGTTGTGCTATTTCTATATGAAACATCAGTGCAGCGTGACTTTTGGACACATCAGACTGAAGGGCAGAGCATTTAGCTCCCACAGTATAAAGTAAAGTGCATGCAGTTAACGGGAGTAACAGACACCAGCAAACACACTGAATAGTGAAGAGAATGGACAGTTTCTACATGTTTGATACTGATCTTTTTGTATAACCAGTAAGTGTGGCAGTATCTGTGGCAGTATATGTGTATTATGGGCATTACTAATGTGGGGCATATGTGTAAGGTGCATTACTGTGTGGCATTATGTGTATTATGGGCATTACTAATGTGGGGCATATGTGTAAGGTTCCTTTACTGTGTGGAATTATATGTATTATGGTCATTACTGTGTGGCATTGTGCAGAGTTGAACTGGCCCACAGGGTAACCCCCGGTGGGCCCCACTACCTGAGCGTTGCAGGTACAGATGCAGAACTAGCGGCGGAGCTAGGGGGCACCAGACAAAATTTTGCCTAGGGCATCAAATTGGCTAGGGCCGGCTCTGTGTTCACTTGTTGGAGGTGGATAATTGCCTCACTATTAAACTTATAGGCAATACTTGATAGAATACAGTACAGGGGTGCACTTATAGCTTTAATAGGACTTCATCACTGTCTATATACTAGGTATTCATCAATTATATAGGATACTAATACTTCAATTGAGGATGACACTTTTAATAGTAAGGGAATAAATATATCTAAATCGAGGAGGGGAATGTTTTCATTTTATACATACATCCCTCTTTAAATATATAAGTTGCAAGATATTAGTGTATTATACTTTGCACATTGCTAAATACCTTGCTGCTCCTAGAGATATAGGCATACCCCTTTAATTGTGTCAGTTTTCTTAAGTGGCACAGCCTGTCAGCTGCTACTCATATATTCCTATATCTGTTGCACTGGTTAGTGCTGAATTACTCAGTCACTTGATACTGGTTAGTTTGTATCTTATATGTCTCTAAATGGCTGCCAGGCAGCCTAAGTGATTAACTATGAAACAATGTTGCATTCCTGTCTGTTTGTTATTTTTCAACCTTCAATATCACTGCTGATTTGCTATTTGAGTACACAACATATATCTACTACATTCAGGCAGTCATTATCTATCTATTATACTGCAGCAGAACACTAGTTGTTTGATCTGGTGCTGTCTGAGCCAAGCTATAGCTTGATCTCCTATCTATCTATTAGCTATAACATGAATGCTGATGAAATTGACTGGTCACATTAAACTAGACTGGCTAAACATTTAATTGATATTAGAGCGAGGACATAGACAAAAAGCGGACACACGCTGCCCACACGCGTGTTCCGCCGTTACTCTGACAGCTTCGTCAGGGCTGAACCAGAATGCCTCTCCTGGCATATTATTTAAGCTGTCTTCAGTGTCCAATCAGTGTGGTTTCACATATCACATGTGGTAATTGACCAATCGCTATGCTGCATTTGCGGTCACATGACCCGTGCAGCCAATCACGGAATGCCTCGGTTTCCATGGTAACGGCTCGTAGCCGCATCGCATTCCCGAGTACTACTAATTATCAGTGCCCCTTCCTCAGTATGATTCTAATCATACTGTAGTCCTTGATGTGCTGTATTTAAGTTTAGGGATCTATCCTTCGATCTTTATACTGTCATTACTCCCAATGGATAGCAGGCAGTGAAATTGTTCGTGTATACATTATACATATGTGATCCCGCTCACGTTGTTATTATTCCTATTCAGGTTCGGCGCCAATATCCCCCTGCACTCTGTATATATAATACTGTAATCTCTGGCTATATGAAAGATTCTTTATAAACTGTCTCACACAGTCATCCAGTTTGTAGTAATCACCATTACCTAGGTTTAATAAACCCTATAGATTTAGATTTTATAAGACTGTGGCTCGTGCAATAATAATCATATATGTGAGTAATAATAAATATTATACCGTTAGAAAAATAATAAAAACATATATGCAAATTAAGAGAAAAAAAAAATGTATATAGGAAAAATATTTATTATGGTGAGGAGACTATGGAGGAATGTTGGTGAAGTTATCAGTGGCCGGTAAGTATCTATGAAGATTTATTTAAAGATTGTCACGAATTATTATCAGATATGTAGCATTAACCCTTTGTTGAATTTAATAAATCGATTTATACATCAGGATTCATAAATTTGAAATTTCATACTAAATATATTATAACTCATATGTGGGTATTTGGAACTCTTACTGTATGAGATGATTCCCGTACATCACATTAGTATACATATTATAGACACAGTGTTTGATAAAGATGAATACTGGTCAGATATATAATCACTATTGCACATGGGCAAAAATGATACTTAATTCTACATATATTGGACCGCAAGGGCCAGATCACTACCCCGATTGTACAGCGTATGATCAATTGGGAATCTAATATGGAATCACAATAAAAGGTAGGTACATGTTTGTTGAATTATTATAAACCCAACGGGTGATAGAAGAATGAAATTGGCGTGGAAAAAGAGTGTTATGTGAACCCCTGGGATAAAGTGATGGGGATATTGGGAAGTGTAACGTGTGTTAAGACCCCCATAGTAGAAAATCATAAATGAGGAGGGAGAGGGGGAAAGAAAGTGCGACACTTGTGTAATTGTGAATAAATAATCCTACAGATGCTAGTGAAAATGTGGGGGAAGGGGGGAGGGGGGGGGAAGGAGCAAGGGAAAAACATTTTTTTTTTCCCCTAAATATATTATTTAATTATTGTTGATTTTATAAATATCTCTTTGTCTGACTATAAACTGCCAGAGAGTGGATAAAATCAACATCCCCTCAATGTCTAATGTGACCTGTGTCAGAAAATTTAGGGAATACATCCGTGTTCCAAATATTCCAGTAATAATGATGTCGTGAGTCACTTGTGAATGAAATGTGTGACTGGAATTTAATATAAAGTGATTGACAATTATAATAAAGCTAATGCTTATGTATATCTATAAATATGAACCGGCTTGAAGATGCCCTTGATATCCAGTTCGTCTAGTTACGGACCACATATGGTAAAAATTACCTAGAGCAGGGAGTACTCAAGATGAAAAATAAATTCGACTTTGGAATCATATATGTGATATTCGTTATATGTATATATGTGATCTCAAACCACCCAAATAGGTTTTATAATGACTCTCAAAGAGATTTATACCAAAAAAGGTATATAGCTGTTAGATTCATTGAGTCCATTGGGATATAGACTGTCCAGAAGAAAAATAATTTTGGTCTCAAAGCGTAGTAATTCTTGGTCTAAATCGCCACCGCGTATCCCCAATTGAATATGTTTCAGACCAAAGGCCTTGAGGCCCTTTGGGTCACTATTGTGGTAATTGAGGAAGTGTCGCGCTACAGGTTGTAGGGTTTTGAAGTTGGAGATGTCTTTCTTGGCATTACGTATGCTTCCAATATGCTCAAGAATTCTGACCTTCAAGGGTCTGATGGTTTTCCAGGTGAGGGGCACCGCGATGGGTACAGCGTGTGCCCCGACTTATGCCAACCTCTACCTGGGGTGGTGGGAAAGGGAGGTGGTATTTCAGGAAGTCCTTGAGAGGTATACAGACAATATATTGATATACCTGAGGTATATCGCTGATATACTGATATTGTGGGAGGGACCACTGAGAACACTGTAAGAATTTATTAGAATCCTGAACACTAATGATCTCAACCTTAAATTAACCCTAGAGGCAAGCCAGACTTCTATTAACTTCCTCGATATTTCCATAAATATTAATGATGAAGGAAATATATCTACTGATCTGTATAGGAAATCGACAGCGACAAATAGTGTCCTACACTCAGAGAGCTCTCATCTCCCAGCTACGATTCGAGCAATACCAAAGGGAGAGCTCCTAAGGATAAAAAGGAACTGCTCCAGTGAGGAGGCCTTTCATGTCAGACAAAATGAACTGAGTGAACGCCTCCAAGCAAGGGGTTACAGTAAGAGACTTCTTAACCGTACTATCAGAGAGGTGAGCACGTACGAACGAGATACTTTACTCAAACCCAAACAAAAAACCTTCCGAGAAGAACCAATAAGATTTGTGGGCACTTTCAATGCCCAATGGAAAGGGATTATGAATAGTCTGCAAAAACATTGGCCGATACTTCAGACAGATAGAGACCTATCTCTAGTCTTACCCGTAAAACCCCAAGCGAGTTGGAGAAGATCCAAGAGCATAAAAGATCAACTCGTGCATAGTCATCTGACCAAACCCTTTGACAAGAAGTCTAAATCGATGGGTTCATCACCCTGTGGTAATTGTAAAGCCTGCGCGCACATGGTCCCCACGGAACACTTTTTTGATAAGTTTGGCAAAAAATGGCCAATCTCCCCCAAGATCACATGTACAACTGTGGGAACTGTTTACCAACTAGAATGTCCTTGCCACAAAAAATCCGTAGGGAAAACCATCAGACCCTTGAAGGTCAGAATTCTTGAGCATATTGGAAGCATACGTAATGCCAAGAAAGACATCTCCAACTTCAAAACCCTACAACCTGTAGCGCGACACTTCCTCAATTACCACAATAGTGACCCAAAGGGCCTCAAGGCCTTTGGTCTGAAACATATTCAATTGGGGATACGCGGTGGCGATTTAGACCAAGAATTACTACGCTTTGAGACCAAAATGATTTTTCTTCTGGACAGTCTATATCCCAATGGACTCAATGAATCTAACAGCTATATACCTTTTTTGGTATAAATCTCTTTGAGAGTCATTATAAAACCTATTTGGGTGGTTTGAGATCACATATATACATATAACGAATATCACATATATGATTCCAAAGTCGAATTTATTTTTCATCTTGAGTACTCCCTGCTCTAGGTAATTTTTACCATATGTGGTCCGTAACTAGACGAACTGGATATCAAGGGCATCTTCAAGCCGGTTCATATTTATAGATATACATAAGCATTAGCTTTATTATAATTGTCAATCACTTTATATTAAATTCCAGTCACACATTTCATTCACAAGTGACTCACGACATCATTATTACTGGAATATTTGGAACACGGATGTATTCCCTAAATTTTCTGACACAGGTCACATTAGACACTGAGGGGATGTTGATTTTATCCACTCTCTGGCAGTTTATAGTCAGACATTGAGATATTTATAAAATCAACAATAATTAAATAATATATTTAGGGGGAAAAAAAAAATGTTTTTCCCTTGCTCCTTCCCCCCCCCTCCCCCCTTCCCCCACATTTTCACTAGCATCTGTAGGATTATTTATTCACAATTACACAAGTGTCGCACTTTCTTTCCCCCTCTCCCTCCTCATTTATGATTTTCTACTATGGGGGTCTTAACACACGTTACACTTCCCAATATCCCCATCACTTTATCCCAGGGGTTCACATAACACTCTTTTTCCACGCCAATTTCATTCTTCTATCACCCGTTGGGTTTATAATAATTCAACAAACATGTACCTACCTTTTATTGTGATTCCATATTAGATTCCCAATTGATCATACGCTGTACAATCGGGGTAGTGATCTGGCCCTTGCGGTCCAATATATGTAGAATTAAGTATCATTTTTGCCCATGTGCAATAGTGATTATATATCTGACCAGTATTCATCTTTATCAAACACTGTGTCTATAATATGTATACTAATGTGATGTACGGGAATCATCTCATACAGTAAGAGTTCCAAATACCCACATATGAGTTATAATATATTTAGTATGAAATTTCAAATTTATGAATCCTGATGTATAAATCGATTTATTAAATTCAACAAAGGGTTAATGCTACATATCTGATAATAATTCGTGACAATCTTTAAATAAATCTTCATAGATACTTACCGGCCACTGATAACTTCACCAACATTCCTCCATAGTCTCCTCACCATAATAAATATTTTTCCTATATACATTTTTTTTTCTTTTTTTCTCTTAATTTGCATATATGTTTTTATTATTTTTCTAACGGTATAATATTTTATTATTACTCACATATATGATTATTATTGCACGAGCCACAGTCTTATAAAATCTAAATCTATAGGGTTTATTAAACCTAGGTAATGGTGATTACTACAAACTGGATGACTGTGTGAGACAGTTTATAAAGAATCTTTCATATAGCCAGAGATTACAGTATTATATATACAGAGTGCAGGGGGATATTGGCGCCGAACCTGAATAGGAATAATAACAACGTGAGCGGGATCACATATGTATAATGTATACACAAACAATTTCACTGCCTGCTATCCATTGGGAGTAATGACAGTATAAAGATCGAAGGATAGATCCCTAAACTTAAATACAGCACATCAAGGACTACAGTATGATTAGAATCATACTGAGGAAGGGGCACTGATAATTAGTAGTACTCGGGAATGCGATGCGGCTACGAGCCGTTACCATGGAAACCGAGGCATTCCGTGATTGGCTGCACGGGTCATGTGACCGCAAATGCAGCATAGCGATTGGTCAATTACCACATGTGATATGTGAAACCACACTGATTGGACACTGAAGACAGCTTAAATAATATGCCAGGAGAGGCATTCTGGTTCAGCCCTGACGAAGCTGTCAGAGTAACGGCGGAACACGCGTGTGGCAGCGTGTGTCCGCTTTTTGTCTATGTCCTCGCTCTAATATCAATTAAATGTTTAGCCAGTCTAGTTTAATGTGACCAGTCAATTTCATCAGCATTCATGTTATAGCTAATAGATAGATAGGAGATCAAGCTATAGCTTGGCTCAGACAGCACCAGATCAAACAACTAGTGTTCTGCTGCAGTATAATAGATAGATAATGACTGCCTGAATGTAGTAGATATATGTTGTGTACTCAAATAGCAAATCAGCAGTGATATTGAAGGTTGAAAAATAACAAACAGACAGGAATGCAACATTGTTTCATAGTTAATCACTTAGGCTGCCTGGCAGCCATTTAGAGACATATAAGATACAAACTAACCAGTATCAAGTGACTGAGTAATTCAGCACTAACCAGTGCAACAGATATAGGAATATATGAGTAGCAGCTGACAGGCTGTGCCACTTAAGAAAAACTGACACAATTAAAGGGGTATGCCTATATCTCTAGGAGCAGCAAGGTATTTAGCAATGTGCAAAGTATAATACACTAATATCTTGCAACTTATATATTTAAAGAGGGATGTATGTATAAAATGAAAACATTCCCCTCCTCGATTTAGATATATTTATTCCCTTACTATTAAAAGTGTCATCCTCAATTGAAGTATTAGTATCCTATATAATTGATGAATACCTAGTATATAGACAGTGATGAAGTCCTATTAAAGCTATAAGTGCACCCCTGTACTGTATTCTATCAAGTATTGCCTATAAGTTTAATAGTGAGGCAATTATCCACCTCCAACAAGTGAACACAACATGATTCTAAAACATAGATGCCTCATGTGAATACAGGGAACTGTATCGGAATCTTATTAAAGCTATAAGTATACCTCTGAACTACAAGCTATTAAGCATTGCCCATGAGTACAACAAGCACATAAGCACCAACTAGCATACTGAGTGCTAACTCTCAGGCAGAGGAATAATATCTGCATGCTTTATACACACTACGTATTACTGGTGAATTATAACAGATAAGCATAATCCGATATGAGAATGAATGTGATTGAACAAGATCTACATATTTGACATCATAGAAAACTATTGAGATCAGAGGAAACATATTGATTTTCCTGCCTTCAATTCATGATTGGCACAATGTAGATATCTGTACAAAATAATATATATATTAGTGTTATTAGATCAATAGTTATAAACGCAAATATAAGAGGGAGATAACTTTGACACTATATATATTAATAACCAGTCACATATATATATATGTAGACTAGATGTTGATAAAAATTATCAGACTGGTGTACGATCAAGAGCAACGATAGATATTAGGACATAGGAACAAATACGCGGACACACTTTTTAATCTTTAATCACATTCTTTATTTTCATTTGCACTGAGTATATGTTGTATATGTCTTGATTTTAACCTCTATGTTTCGTCCATACTCATATGTTTGTGTGTTAGTTATTGTCACACTTTTTTTAAATAAACACCAATAAAAGTTATATTTTAAGAAAAATTTCTGACGGATGTGACAACCAGGTCATTCCCCTCTTTGTGCATCGACAATACAGCCTTTTTCTCTCTCCCTATATGTATTCACTTTAGCTGTAGTTGATAGCAGCCCCATCATTAAAGGTAAATACCTATATATTAAACTGGGGTCATTTTTGGAACTTTATGTTCCAAATTTTGTATCATATAATTAAAGGTGTGCAGATACAACCCTACTCTCTTGTACCTTACTGGTAAACCACCAGTTTCCAACCAAAGTATCTAGCACCCCCCATTTCCTGGGATTAATTTTCAAATAGAAGTTGTGAATTTGTACTATAGAATCAATACCTCTCCTGAATCAAAATGTCCATATTCAGTCTAACAAAAGACTTAGAAAATAGAAGAGACAAACTTAAAAAAGATATGGACTCAGTATTTAATATGAATCCCGATTCTCAGCTTACCAGTGATCCAAACTGGTCAGATGATCTATATAGTCTAAAGGTGGCCTTGATGAAGCAGAACAAAACAAGCTGGAACAAAAGTACATTTGAAAATTATCTTAAGCATAATCTGATTCCACGTGGCCTTAGGCCCAAATTATTTCCAGCTTTTGAATTAGCGACGGAAGGTTTGAAAAGAGAATGGGAAGGTGTCCTCACTAACTGCTCTAAAGAATTGATTAAAATTCTAATGAGACATGACGAGCTTATACTCACTCAATTAAATAATGAAATATCACAACTGAGTGAGAGACTTAAGAACTTCGAATCACTGGAAGCTTTCCAACAGAAGTATGACAAATTTAAGAAGGACATTGAGGAGCACGAGAAAGAGATCATAGAAAGGAAACGTCGCAAATTTCAGCGTGACAAGACAGACTATGCCTCTAATAGGGTTTATAAATGGAACACTACAACACAAAGGAATAGACCGACATACTCAGTTAACTATTCAACATCTGAGGCGGAGTCCTCAGAAGGGGAAAACTCTACAGGTGGCCAGGGTGGAAGGTCTTTCAGACGCAATTTTTTAGGAAGAGGCCAGAAGAATTCGCGGCTACATACAGAAACAGAAGGAGAAAGACCAGGCGGAGCCTGGGGACGAAGAAGGAAAAGAGACTCCCTGGATTGGAGAGAGGAACCCAGAGAGAGGAGGAGGTACAAATAACCCATCCCAGATTTGATGGAAGTGAAAAAATGGATAACCTTAGAATTATCAACTTGACAGACAAAAATTTGACAGTTGAACAAATCTCTGTTTTAAGTAAGGGTTTATCCTTCTCACCGACACAAATGATGGACAGGTTTGAGTGTGAAAAAGACTTACAGCTATTCATCAGAAAGATCCTCCTTAAGAAATTTTTCATTAACCAGGAACTCCAAAAAGAAGTGTTTGGGAGACATTTTAATGATACGGATGATTTAATGGCTTTACAAATTTTGGAAGAACTATCCAAAGAATCATCCGGGCCAGAAACATCTCAAGATGAGATTAGGAATAAATCAATAATAAGATCAAAATCAAAGTTTTTTCCAGACACTAGCCTTTGTCTCCAGGTAGAAGTGTTCCATAAATTAGTTTCCAAGGACTTAGATTCACTATTTAGTCGTCACAAATGCTATGATGACAACTTGAGTCCGTTGGAACGATCTGCCTTCGGTGAAATATCCAAATGGCAAGACGTTATAATCAAACCCTCTGATAAAGGGGGGAACGTAGTCTTGTGGCCTAGAAATATGTATCTAGATGAGTTGAATAAACAACTGAATGATGTTAATTGCTACAAACGACTCAGTTTCAACCCTACAATCAAATTCCTGGGCCAATACAATAGTATGATCAAATGTGCCTTTGATGATGGAATCATTGATAGGAAGGATTTTGATTTTTTGACAGTAACCAAACCTAAGACCCCCACCATGTACCTATTACCCAAGGTACACAAAGATGAAAAGAAGCCACCCGGTAGACCTATTCTTTCTGGGGTTGGAAGCCTAACAGAAAAGGCAAGTATCTTTGTAGATTATCATCTCCGCAAACACGTGATCGCATTACCCTCTTATATACGCGACACAATGGAGGTTTTAAACCGATTAAATAATCTCAGTGTTAACCCAGGCGTGTGGTTAGCCACATGCGATGTAGAGAGTCTCTACACCAGCATCATCCACGATAAAGGGATTGCTGCCACCAAATATTTTTTGAGTATGGAGACCCATAGCGAACTAAGTGACTTCCTTATTGAATTATTGGAATTCATCCTTCTCAAAAATTATTTTACCTGTAACGAGTACCACTACCTCCAGGTGAGGGGCACCGCGATGGGTACAGCGTGTGCCCCGACTTATGCCAACCTCTACCTGGGGTGGTGGGAAAGGGAGGTGGTATTTCAGGAAGTCCTTGAGAGGTATACAGACAATATATTGATATACCTGAGGTATATCGATGATATACTGATATTGTGGGAGGGACCACTGAGAACACTGAAAGAATTTATTAGAATCCTGAACACTAATGATCTCAACCTTAAATTAACCCTAGAGGCAAGCCAGACTTCTATTAACTTCCTCGATATTTCCATAAATATTAATGATGAAGGAAATATATCTACTGATCTGTATAGGAAATCGACAGCGACAAATAGTGTCCTACACTCAGAGAGCTCTCATCTCCCAGCTACGATTCGAGCAATACCAAAGGGAGAGCTCCTAAGGATAAAAAGGAACTGCTCCAGTGAGGAGGCCTTTCATGTCAGACAAAATGAACTGAGTGAACGCCTCCAAGCAAGGGGTTACAGTAAGAGACTTCTTAACCGTACTATCAGAGAGGTGAGCACGTACGAACGAGATACTTTACTCAAACCCAAACAAAAAACCTTCCGAGAAGAACCAATAAGATTTGTGGGCACTTTCAATGCCCAATGGAAAGGGATTATGAATAGTCTGCAAAAACATTGGCCGATACTTCAGACAGATAGAGACCTATCTCTAGTCTTACCCGTAAAACCCCAAGCGAGTTGGAGAAGATCCAAGAGCATAAAAGATCAACTCGTGCATAGTCATCTGACCAAACCCTTTGACAAGAAGTCTAAATCGATGGGTTCATCACCCTGTGGTAATTGTAAAGCCTGCGCGCACATGGTCCCCACGGAACACTTTTTTGATAAGTTTGGCAAAAAATGGCCAATCTCCCCCAAGATCACATGTACAACTGTGGGAACTGTTTACCAACTAGAATGTCCTTGCCACAAAAAATACGTAGGGAAAACCATCAGACCCTTGAAGGTCAGAATTCTTGAGCATATTGGAAGCATACGTAATGCCAAGAAAGACATCTCCAACTTCAAAACCCTACAACCTGTAGCGCGACACTTCCTCAATTACCACAATAGTGACCCAAAGGGCCTCAAGGCCTTTGGTCTGAAACATATTCAATTGGGGATACGCGGTGGCGATTTAGACCAAGAATTACTACGCTTTGAGACCAAAATGATTTTTCTTCTGGACAGTCTATATCCCAATGGACTCAATGAATCTAACAGCTATATACCTTTTTTGGTATAAATCTCTTTGAGAGTCATTATAAAACCTATTTGGGTGGTTTGAGATCACATATATACATATAACGAATATCACATATATGATTCCAAAGTCGAATTTATTTTTCATCTTGAGTACTCCCTGCTCTAGGTAATTTTTACCATATGTGGTCCGTAACTAGACGAACTGGATATCAAGGGCATCTTCAAGCCGGTTCATATTTATAGATATACATAAGCATTAGCTTTATTATAATTGTCAATCACTTTATATTAAATTCCAGTCACACATTTCATTCACAAGTGACTCACGACATCATTATTACTGGAATATTTGGAACACGGATGTATTCCCTAAATTTTCTGACACAGGTCACATTAGACACTGAGGGGATGTTGATTTTATCCACTCTCTGGCAGTTTATAGTCAGACAAAGAGATATTTATAAAATCAACAATAACTAAATAATATATTTAGGGGGGGGGGGGGAAATGTTTTTCCCTTGCTCCTCCCCCCCCTCCCCCCTTCCCCCACATTTTCACTAGCATCTGTAGGATTATTTATTCACAATTACACAAGTGTCGCACTTTCTTTCCCCCTCTCCCTCCTCATTTATGATTTTCTACTATGGGGGTCTTAACACACGTTACACTTCCCAATATCCCCATCACTTTATCCCAGGGGTTCACATAACACTCTTTTTCCACGCCAATTTCATTCTTCTATCACCCGTTGGGTTTATAATAATTCAACAAACATGTACCTACCTTTTATTGTGATTCCATATTAGATTCCCAATTGATCATACGCTGTACAATCGGGGTAGTGATCTGGCCCTTGCGGTCCAATATATGTAGAATTAAGTATCATTTTTGCCCATGTGCAATAGTGATTATATATCTGACCAGTATTCATCTTTATCAAACACTGTGTCTATAATATGTATACTAATGTGATGTACGGGAATCATCTCATACAGTAAGAGTTCCAAATACCCACATATGAGTTATAATATATTTAGTATGAAATTTCAAATTTATGAATCCTGATGTATAAATCGATTTATTAAATTCAACAAAGGGTTAATGCTACATATCTGATAATAATTCGTGACAATCTTTAAATAAATCTTCATAGATACTTACCGGCCACTGATAACTTCACCAACATTCCTCCATAGTCTCCTCACCATAATAAATATTTTTCCTATATACATTTTTTTTTTCTCTTAATTTGCATATATGTTTTTATTATTTTTCTAACGGTATAATATTTATTATTACTCACATATATGATTATTATTGCACGAGCCACAGTCTTATAAAATCTAAATCTATAGGGTTTATTAAACCTAGGTAATGGTGATTACTACAAACTGGATGACTGTGTGAGACAGTTTATAAAGAATCTTTCATATAGCCAGAGATTACAGTATTATATATACAGAGTGCAGGGGGATATTGGCGCCGAACCTGAATAGGAATAATAACAACGTGAGCGGGATCACATATGTATAATGTATACACGAACAATTTCACTGCCTGCTATCCATTGGGAGTAATGACAGTATAAAGATCGAAGGATAGATCCCTAAACTTAAATACAGCACATCAAGGACTACAGTATGATTAGAATCATACTGAGGAAGGGGCACTGATAATTAGTAGTACTCGGGAATGCGATGCGGCTACGAGCCGTTACCATGGAAACCGAGGCATTCCGTGATTGGCTGCACGGGTCATGTGACCGCAAATGCAGCATAGCGATTGGTCAATTACCACATGTGATATGTGAAACCACACTGATTGGACACTGAAGACAGCTTAAATAATATGCCAGGAGAGGCATTCTGGTTCAGCCCTGACGAAGCTGTCAGAGTAACGGCGGAACACGCGTGTGGGCAGCGTGTGTCCGCTTTTTGTCTATGTCCTCGCTCTAATATCAATTAAATGTTTAGCCAGTCTAGTTTAATGTGACCAGTCAATTTCATCAGCATTCATGTTATAGCTAATAGATAGATAGGAGATCAAGCTATAGCTTGGCTCAGACAGCACCAGATCAAACAACTAGTGTTCTGCTGCAGTATAATAGATAGATAATGACTGCCTAAATGTAGTAGATATATGTTGTGTACTCAAATAGCAAATCAGCAGTGATATTGAAGGTTGAAAAATAACAAACAGACAGGAATGCAACATTGTTTCATAGTTAATCACTTAGGCTGCCTGGCAGCCATTTAGAGACATATAAGATACAAACTAACCAGTATCAAGTGACTGAGTAATTCAGCACTAACCAGTGCAACAGATATAGGAATATATGAGTAGCAGCTGACAGGCTGTGCCACTTAAGAAAAACTGACACAATTAAAGGGGTATGCCTATATCTCTAGGAGCAGCAAGGTATTTAGCAATGTGCAAAGTATAATACACTAATATCTTGCAACTTATATATTTAAAGAGGGATGTATGTATAAAATGAAAACATTCCCCTCCTCGATTTAGATGTATTTATTCCCTTACTATTAAAAGTGTCATCCTCAATTGAAGTATTAGTATCCTATATAATTGATGAATACCTAGTATATAGACAGTGATGAAGTCCTATTAAAGCTATAAGTGCACCCCTGTACTGTATTCTATCAAGTATTGCCTATAAGTTTAATAGTGAGGCAATTATCCACCTCCAACAAGTGAACACAACATGATTCTAAAACATAGATGCCTCATGTGAATACAGGGAACTGTATCGGAATCTTATTAAAGCTATAAGTATACCTCTGAACTACAAGCTATTAAGCATTGCCCATGAGTACAACAAGCACATAAGCACCAACTAGCATACTGAGTGCTAACTCTCAGGCAGAGGAATAATATCTGCATGCTTTATACACACTACGTATTACTGGTGAATTATAACAGATAAGCATAATCCGATATGAGAATGAATGTGATTGAACAAGATCTACATATTTGACATCATAGAAAACTATTGAGATCAGAGGAAACATATTGATTTTCCTGCCTTCAATTCATGATTGGCACAATGTAGATATCTGTACAAAATAATATATATATTAGTGTTATTAGATCAATAGTTATAAACGCAAATATAAGAGGGAGATAACTTTGACACTATATATATTAATAACCAGTCACATATATATATATTTAGACTAGATGTTGATAAAAATTATCAGACTGGTGTACGATCAAGAGCAACGATAGATATTAGGACATAGGAACAAATACGCGGACACACTTTTTAATCTTTAATCACATTCTTTATTTTCATTTGCACTGAGTATATGTTGTATATGTCTTGATTTTAACCTCTATGTTTCGTCCATACTCATATGTTTGTGTGTTAGTTATTGTCACACTTTTTTTAAATAAACACCAATAAAAGTTATATTTTAAGAAAAATTTCTGACGGATGTGACAACCAGGTCATTCCCCTCTTTGTGCATCGACAATACAGCCTTTTTCTCTCTCCCTATATGTATTCACTTTAGCTGTAGTTGATAGCACCCCCATCATTAAAGGTAAATACCTATATATTAAACTGGGGTCATTTTTGGAACTTTATGTTCCAAATTTTGTATCATATAATTAAAGGTGTGCAGATACAACCCTACTCTCTTGTACCTTACTGGTAAACCACCAGTTTCCAACCAAAGTATCTAGCACCCCCCATTTCCTGGGATTAATTTTCAAATAGAAGTTGTGAATTTGTACTATAGAATCAATACCTCTCCTGAATCAAAATGTCCATATTCAGTCTAACAAAAGACTTAGAAAATAGAAGAGACAAACTTAAAAAAGATATGGACTCAGTATTTAATATGAATCCCGATTCTCAGCTTACCAGTGATCCAAACTGGTCAGATGATCTATATAGTCTAAAGGTGGCCTTGATGAAGCAGAACAAAACAAGCTGGAACAAAAGTACATTTGAAAATTATCTTAAGCATAATCTGATTCCACGTGGCCTTAGGCCCAAATTATTTCCAGCTTTTGAATTAGCGACGGAAGGTTTGAAAAGAGAATGGGAAGGTGTCCTCACTAACTGCTCTAAAGAATTGATTAAAATTCTAATGAGACATGACGAGCTTATACTCACTCAATTAAATAATGAAATATCACAACTGAGTGAGAGACTTAAGAACTTCGAATCACTGGAAGCTTTCCAACAGAAGTATGACAAATTTAAGAAGGACATTGAGGAGCACGAGAAAGAGATCATAGAAAGGAAACGTCGCAAATTTCAGCGTGACAAGACAGACTATGCCTCTAATAGGGTTTATAAATGGAACACTACAACACAAAGGAATAGACCGACATACTCAGTTAACTATTCAACATCTGAGGCGGAGTCCTCAGAAGGGGAAAACTCTACAGGTGGCCAGGGTGGAAGGTCTTTCAGACGCAATTTTTTAGGAAGAGGCCAGAAGAATTCGCGGCTACATACAGAAACAGAAGGAGAAAGACCAGGCGGAGCCTGGGGAGGAAGAAGGAAAAGAGACTCCCTGGATTGGAGAGAGGAACCCAGAGAGAGGAGGAGGTACAAATAACCCATCCCAGATTTGATGGAAGTGAAAAAATGGATAACCTTAGAATTATCAACTTGACAGACAAAAATTTGACAGTTGAACAAATCTCTGTTTTAAGTAAGGGTTTATCCTTCTCACCGACACAAATGATGGACAGGTTTGAGTGTGAAAAAGACTTACAGCTATTCATCAGAAAGATCCTCCTTAAGAAATTTTTCATTAACCAGGAACTCCAAAAAGAAGTGTCTGGGAGACATTTTAATGATACGGATGATTTAATGGCTTTACAAATTTTGGAAGAACTATCCAAAGAATCATCCGGGCCAGAAACATCTCAAGATGAGATTAGGAATAAATCAATAATAAGATCAAAATCAAAGTTTTTTCCAGACACTAGCCTTTGTCTCCAGGTAGAAGTGTTCCATAAATTAGTTTCCAAGGACTTAGATTCACTATTTAGTCGTCACAAATGCTATGATGACAACTTGAGTCCGTTGGAACGATCTGCCTTAGGTGAAATATCCAAATGGCAAGACGTTATAATCAAACCCTCTGATAAAGGGGGGAACGTAGTCTTGTGGCCTAGAAATATGTATCTAGATGAGTTGAATAAACAACTGAATGATGTTAATTGCTACAAACGACTCAGTTTCAACCCTACAATCAAATTCCTGGGCCAATACAATAGTATGATCAAATGTGCCTTTGATGATGGAATCATTGATAGGAAGGATTTTGATTTTTTGACAGTAACCAAACCTAAGACCCCCACCATGTACCTATTACCCAAGGTACACAAAGATGAAAAGAAGCCACCCGGTAGACCTATTCTTTCTGGGGTTGGAAGCCTAACAGAAAAGGCAAGTATCTTTGTAGATTATCATCTCCGCAAACACGTGATCGCATTACCCTCTTATATACGCGACACAATGGAGGTTTTAAACCGATTAAATAATCTCAGTGTTAACCCAGGCGTGTGGTTAGCCACATGCGATGTAGAGAGTCTCTACACCAGCATCATCCACGATAAAGGGATTGCTGCCACCAAATATTTTTTGAGTATGGAGACCCATAGCGAACTAAGTGACTTCCTTATTGAATTATTGGAATTCATCCTTCTCAAAAATTATTTTACCTGTAACGAGTACCACTACCTCCAGGTGAGGGGCACCGCGATGGGTACAGCGTGTGCCCCGACTTATGCCAACCTCTACCTGGGGTGGTGGGAAAGGGAGGTGGTATTTCAGGAAGTCCTTGAGAGGTATACAGACAATATATTGATATACCTGAGGTATATCGATGATATACTGATATTGTGGGAGGGACCACTGAGAACACTGAAAGAATTTATTAGAATCCTGAACACTAATGATCTCAACCTTAAATTAACCCTAGAGGCAAGCCAGACTTCTATTAACTTCCTCGATATTTCCATAAATATTAATGATGAAGGAAATATATCTACTGATCTGTATAGGAAATCGACAGCGACAAATAGTGTCCTACACTCAGAGAGCTCTCATCTCCCAGCTACGATTCGAGCAATACCAAAGGGAGAGCTCCTAAGGATAAAAAGGAACTGCTCCAGTGAGGAGGCCTTTCATGTCAGACAAAATGAACTGAGTGAACGCCTCCAAGCAAGGGGTTACAGTAAGAGACTTCTTAACCGTACTATCAGAGAGGTGAGCACGTACGAACGAGATACTTTACTCAAACCCAAACAAAAAACCTTCCGAGAAGAACCAATAAGATTTGTGGGCACTTTCAATGCCCAATGGAAAGGGATTATGAATAGTCTGCAAAAACATTGGCCGATACTTCAGACAGATAGAGACCTATCTCTAGTCTTACCCGTAAAACCCCAAGCGAGTTGGAGAAGATCCAAGAGCATAAAAGATCAACTCGTGCATAGTCATCTGACCAAACCCTTTGACAAGAAGTCTAAATCGATGGGTTCATCACCCTGTGGTAATTGTAAAGCCTGCGCGCACATGGTCCCCACGGAACACTTTTTTGATAAGTTTGGCAAAAAATGGCCAATCTCCCCCAAGATCACATGTACAACTGTGGGAACTGTTTACCAACTAGAATGTCCTTGCCACAAAAAATACGTAGGGAAAACCATCAGACCCTTGAAGGTCAGAATTCTTGAGCATATTGGAAGCATACGTAATGCCAAGAAAGACATCTCCAACTTCAAAACCCTACAACCTGTAGCGCGACACTTCCTCAATTACCACAATAGTGACCCAAAGGGCCTCAAGGCCTTTGGTCTGAAACATATTCAATTGGGGATACGCGGTGGCGATTTAGACCAAGAATTACTACGCTTTGAGACCAAAATGATTTTTCTTCTGGACAGTCTATATCCCAATGGACTCAATGAATCTAACAGCTATATACCTTTTTTGGTATAAATCTCTTTGAGAGTCATTATAAAACCTATTTGGGTGGTTTGAGATCACATATATACATATAACGAATATCACATATATGATTCCAAAGTCGAATTTATTTTTCATCTTGAGTACTCCCTGCTCTAGGTAATTTTTACCATATGTGGTCCGTAACTAGACGAACTGGATATCAAGGGCATCTTCAAGCCGGTTCATATTTATAGATATACATAAGCATTAGCTTTATTATAATTGTCAATCACTTTATATTAAATTCCAGTCACACATTTCATTCACAAGTGACTCACGACATCATTATTACTGGAATATTTGGAACACGGATATATTCCCTAAATTTTCTGACACAGGTCACATTAGACACTGAGGGGATGTTGATTTTATCCACTCTCTGGCAGTTTATAGTCAGACAAAGAGATATTTATAAAATCAACAATAATTAAATAATATATTTAGGGGGGGGGGGGGAAATGTTTTTCCCTTGCTCCTCCCCCCCCCTCCCCCCTTCCCCCACATTTTCACTAGCATCTGTAGGATTATTTATTCACAATTACACAAGTGTCGCACTTTCTTTCCCCCTCTCCCTCCTCATTTATGATTTTCTACTATGGGGGTCTTAACACACGTTACACTTCCCAATATCCCCATCACTTTATCCCAGGGGTTCACATAACACTCTTTTTCCACGCCAATTTCATTCTTCTATCACCCGTTGGGTTTATAATAATTCAACAAACATGTACCTACCTTTTATTGTGATTCCATATTAGATTCCCAATTGATCATACGCTGTACAATCGGGGTAGTGATCTGGCCCTTGCGGTCCAATATATGTAGAATTAAGTATCATTTTTGCCCATGTGCAATAGTGATTATATATCTGACCAGTATTCATCTTTATCAAACACTGTGTCTATAATATGTATACTAATGTGATGTACGGGAATCATCTCATACAGTAAGAGTTCCAAATACCCACATATGAGTTATAATATATTTAGTATGAAATTTCAAATTTATGAATCCTGATGTATAAATCGATTTATTAAATTCAACAAAGGGTTAATGCTACATATCTGATAATAATTCGTGACAATCTTTAAATAAATCTTCATAGATACTTACCGGCCACTGATAACTTCACCAACATTCCTCCATAGTCTCCTCACCATAATAAATATTTTTCCTATATACATTTTTTTTTTCTCTTAATTTGCATATATGTTTTTATTATTTTTCTAACGGTATAATATTTATTATTACTCACATATATGATTATTATTGCACGAGCCACAGTCTTATAAAATCTAAATCTATAGGGTTTATTAAACCTAGGTAATGGTGATTACTACAAACTGGATGACTGTGTGAGACAGTTTATAAAGAATCTTTCATATAGCCAGAGATTACAGTATTATATATACAGAGTGCAGGGGGATATTGGCGCCGAACCTGAATAGGAATAATAACAACGTGAGCGGGATCACATATGTATAATGTATACACGAACAATTTCACTGCCTGCTATCCATTGGGAGTAATGACAGTATAAAGATCGAAGGATAGATCCCTAAACTTAAATACAGCACATCAAGGACTACAGTATGATTAGAATCATACTGAGGAAGGGGCACTGATAATTAGTAGTACTCGGGAATGCGATGCGGCTACGAGCCGTTACCATGGAAACCGAGGCATTCCGTGATTGGCTGCACGGGTCATGTGACCGCAAATGCAGCATAGCGATTGGTCAATTACCACATGTGATATGTGAAACCACACTGATTGGACACTGAAGACAGCTTAAATAATATGCCAGGAGAGGCATTCTGGTTCAGCCCTGACGAAGCTGTCAGAGTAACGGCGGAACACGCGTGTGGGCAGCGTGTGTCCGCTTTTTGTCTATGTCCTCGCTCTAATATCAATTAAATGTTTAGCCAGTCTAGTTTAATGTGACCAGTCAATTTCATCAGCATTCATGTTAAGCTAATAGATAGATAGGAGATCAAGCTATAGCTTGGCTCAGACAGCACCAGATCAAACAACTAGTGTTCTGCTGCAGTATAATAGATAGATAATGACTGCCTGAATGTAGTAGATATATGTTGTGTACTCAAATAGCAAATCAGCAGTGATATTGAAGGTTGAAAAATAACAAACAGACAGGAATGCAACATTGTTTCATAGTTAATCACTTAGGCTGCCTGGCAGCCATTTAGAGACATATAAGATACAAACTAACCAGTATCAAGTGACTGAGTAATTCAGCACTAACCAGTGCAACAGATATAGGAATATATGAGTAGCAGCTGACAGGCTGTGCCACTTAAGAAAAACTGACACAATTAAAGGGGTATGCCTATATCTCTAGGAGCAGCAAGGTATTTAGCAATGTGCAAAGTATAATACACTAATATCTTGCAACTTATATATTTAAAGAGGGATGTATGTATAAAATGAAAACATTCCCCTCCTCGATTTAGATATATTTATTCCCTTACTATTAAAAGTGTCATCCTCAATTGAAGTATTAGTATCCTATATAATTGATGAATACCTAGTATATAGACAGTGATGAAGTCCTATTAAAGCTATAAGTGCACCCCTGTACTGTATTCTATCAAGTATTGTCTATAAGTTTAATAGTGAGGCAATTATCCACCTCCAACAAGTGAACACAACATGATTCTAAAACATAGATGCCTCATGTGAATACAGGGAACTGTATCGGAATCTTATTAAAGCTATAAGTATACCTCTGAACGACAAGCTATTAAGCATTGCCCATGAGTACAACAAGCACATAAGCACCAACTAGCATACTGAGTGCTAACTCTCAGGCAGAGGAATAATATCTGCATGCTTTATACACACTACGTATTACTGGTGAATTATAACAGATAAGCATAATCCGATATGAGAATGAATGTGATTGAACAAGATCTACATATTTGACATCATAGAAAATTATTGAGATCAGAGGAAACATATTGCTTTTCCTGCCTTCAATTCATGATTGGCACAATGTAGATATCTGTACAAAATAATATATATATTAGTGTTATTAGATCAATAGTTATAAATGCAAATATAAGAGGGAGATAACGTTGACACTATATATATTAATAACCAGTCACATATATATATATTTAGACTAGATGTTGATAAAAATTATCAGACTGGTGTACGATCAAGAGCAACGATAGATATTAGGACATAGGAACAAATACGCGGACACACTTTTTAATCTTTAATCACATTCTTTATTTTCATTTGCACTGAGTATATGTTGTATATGTCTTGATTTTAACCTCTATGTTTCGTCCATACTCATATGTTTGTGTGTTAGTTATTGTCACACTTTTTTTAAATAAACACCAATAAAAGTTATATTTTAAGAAAAATTTCTGACGGATGTGACAACCAGGTCATTCCCCTCTTTGTGCATCGACAATACAGCCTTTTTCTCTCTCCCTATATGTATTCACTTTAGCTGTAGTTGATAGCACCCCCATCATTAAAGGTAAATACCTATATATTAAACTGGGGTCATTTTTGGAACTTTATGTTCCAAATTTTGTATCATATAATTAAAGGTGTGCAGATACAACCCTACTCCCACGTTACACATTACGCCTGGTAGAGCCCATTACACGTTACACATTACGCCTGATAGAGCCCATTACACGTTACACATTACGCCTGGTAGAGCACATTACACATATTACACATTACGCCTGGTAGAGCCCATTACACATTACACATTACGCCTGGTAGAGCCCATTACATGTTACATATTACGCCAGGTAGAGCCCATTACACGTTACACATTACACCTGGTAGAGCCCATTACACGTTACACATTACGCCTTGCAGAGCCCTTTATACACATGTTACACATTACACCTGGTAGAGTCCATTATACACATTACGCCTGGTAGAGCCCATTTCATGTTACACATTACGCCTGGTAGAGCCCATTACACATGTTACACATTACGCCTGGTAGAGCCCATTACACGTTACACATTACGCCTGGTAGATCCCATTACACATTACGCCTGATAGAGCCCATTACACGTTACACATTACGCCTGGTAGAGCACATTACACATATTACACATTACGCCTGGTAGAGCCCATTACACACGACACATTATGCCTGGTAGAGCCCATTACACGTTACACATTACGTCTGGTAGAGCACATTACACATATTACACATTACGCCTGGTAGAGCCCATTATACATTACACATTATGCCTGGTGGAGCCCATTACACGTTACACATTACGCCTGGTAGAGCCCATTACACATGTTACACCGACGCGTTTCGGCCCGTTCCAGGGTCTTTGTCAAGGATACCTTGACAAAGACCCTGGAACGGGCCGAAACGCGTCGGTGGAGAGATCTATTTTGGATGAATATACCCGGGGGAGACTAGGAGGAGATCAGATCAACGGGGCCCCGTTCTGTCTGTATATCACCTTTTTCCCCTCCGACCCTCCAGGGTATGATCACCATTGTTTTTACCAGTGTTTGTTTGTTTTAATAAATCCTACTTTTACTCCAAACCTTCCTTTCCTTGGTTCTCATTTTGGGAGATATTGAGCCAAAGGCTGGAGACTAGGAGTGAATTTTAAAGACCCACCCTACAGGCCTGTGATATATTCATCTGACCGTGAGTGCTTTGCATAGGGGGCAACCCCGGCATTCTTCTTCACTTGGTGACGGTGTATTCGATCTGGGAGTTTTTTTGATTATGAATGCTTCTTGACTTCCACATTTGTGTAAGTGTACTGGTAAGGGGAGAGTGATTCCCCGTTAAATTGAACGTCTTGCAAATAGGATTTACATCACTACATTGTTTTCTGATATGCTGATTTACTATTTAGTTGTGTAAGTGAATTGGAAGGGGGAAGTTCCCCCAACACTTAACCGACTGGGCATACGTTTTTCATGGGAAGGGGGAGTGATACTCTTTATTGTTTGGAAGTAATACACGAGGAGTGCGGTGCATATTTGTCTTCTCTTGCATGTACAAAAACTTCCCCTGAACAATTCAGAAGAGAGAAACTTCAAGACGCTTCTTATCATTAACATCAAGGGAAGTGTTCCATTGTGAGCGCCCAGGCGCTGTATTTTGTACTGCTGTTGCATTGTGTTTGTTTTGGGGGAATTGTTTGTGATCCCTCATCAAAATACTGCCTAGGCTGCTCCATATTAGCGCACAGAGGCACCTCATTCTTTACTTTTGCAAACCATTACACATTACGCCTGGTAGAGCCCATTACACTTACACTTTATGCCTGGTAGAGCCCATTATACACATGTTACACATTACGCTTGGTAGAGCCCATTATACACATTATGCCTGGTAGAGCCCATTACACATGTTACACATTAAGCCTGGTAGAGCCCATTACACATTATGCCTGGTAGAGCCCATTACACGTTACACATTACACCTGGTAGAGCCCATTACACGTTACACATTATGCCTGGCAGAGCCCTTTATACACATGTTACACTTTACGCCTGGTAGAGCACATTACACATGTTACACATTACGCCTGGTAGAGCCCATTACATATTACACATTACGCCTGGTAGAGCCCATTACACGTTACACATTACGCCTGATAGAGCCCATTACACGTTACACATTACGCCTGGTAGAGCACATTACACATATTACACATTACGCCTGGTAGAGCACATTACACATTATGACTGGTAGAGCCCATTACACATGTTACACATTACGCCTGGTAGAGCCCATTACACGTTACACATTATACCTGGTAGAGCCCATTACACGTTACACATTACGCCTGGCAGAGCCCTTTATACACATTCTTTGAGGAAGCCCCCATAAGAGGAGCGAAACGCATCAGAAGTAGACCTTTGGACCCTTGTACCAGCTTATTTGCACCCCTACAATATACCACCATCCAGCGGTACTATTCGTGGATCAAACGGAGATTGGCGGAATACAACCGTGACTGAGGTGTCTGCATACGGCACTTGGAGACGTGTACTCAGAGAGCCTGGAAGTCGGGTAAACAATCAGCACAGCAGGCGCCAGTGAAGCGCCGTTCCCGCAGCTTGGAAGTCGGGTAAACTATCAGCACAGCAGGCGCCAGTGAAGCGCCGTTCCCGCAGCCCGAGACCGTCTCTCCTGTCATTGGACTCTCCCGTGATACAACCACTGGTGCAAGCTACACGTAAGGCTCCAGTGTGGAGCGGTTATTCTGCACAATACTATCTTCCTGGTTAAGTGGTAACATATTGAGGAATTCCAATACATAACCATGTTTAAATATGTTATCCACTACATGGGTGCGAATTATAGTTGGTCAATTGATTTTTTAATCCAATACATGGACTGATTTTTATTTTTAAAAATACTCTGTGCACAGAGTTTACCTGAGATCCACCTCCTATAGCTAGGTAATATATTTGTTAGTGATTTTATTTGACCGGTCTAATAGTTCATTGTAAAGTGTATAATATATATATATATATATATTTATATGTATTATTAAAAAATATATAGAATATATGAATTTATCCATTTGTCCTTATTGAACTTTGAGCCATATCATACTATTTACAGCGCAAGAGGGGATTAGTTCAGTGTCCCTTTATACACATGTTACACATTACACCTGGTAGAGTCCATTATACACATTACGCCTGGTAGAGCCCATTACACATGTTACACATTACGCCTGGTAGAGCCCATTACACATGTTACACATTACGCCTGGTAGAGCCCATTACACGTTACACATTACGCCTGGTAGATCCCATTACACGTTACACATTACGCCTGATAGAGCCCATTACACGTTACACATTACGCCTGGTAGAGCACATTACACATATTACACATTACGCCTGGTAGAGCCCATTATACATTACACATTTTGCCTGGTAGAGCCCATTACACGTTACACATTACGCCTGGTAGAGCCCATTACACATGTTACACATTACGCCTGGTGCAGAAGTGCGAACGAAAGGATCGCACAGCGGCTACAAAATACTTTTTTGCAGCTTCAGAGTAGCTCCAGACCTACTCCTAGCTTGCGATCACTGCAGTCTATTTAGTTCCTGTTTTAATGTCACGAACACGCCCTGTGTTCGCCCAGCCACGCCTACTTTTCCCCAGCCACTCCAGCGTTTTTATCTGACACGCCTGCGTTTTTCCACACACTCCCCGAAAATGGTCAGTTACCTCCCAGAAACACCAACTGATTGAAAAGCGTCGCTAGACCTTGTGTGAAACTGCATCGGCTGTTGTGAAAGTACGTTGTGAAAGTACGTTGTGCGTGCGCATTGCGCCGCATACGCATGCGCAGAATTGCCGAGTTTTTTCCTGATCGCTGTGCAGTGTCCGAAAACAGCTAGCGAACAACTCGGAATGACCACCATAGCCCATTACACACATTATGCCAGGTAGAGCCGCTTGTACACATTACGCAAGGTAGAGCCTATTATACATATTACACCAGGTAGAGCCCATTACACGTTACACATTATGCCTGGTTAGCCCATTATACACATTACGCCTTGTAGAGCCCATTACACATGTTACACATTACGCCTGGTAGAGCCCATTACACGTTACACATTACGCCTGGTAGATCCCATTACACGTTACACATTACGCCTGGTAGAGCACATTACACATTATGCCTGGTAGAGCCCATTACACATGTTACACATTACGCCTGGTAGAGCCCATTACATGTTACACATTATACCTGGTAGAGCCCATTACACGTTACACATTACGCCTGGCAGATGTTACACATTACACCTGGTAGAGTCCATTATACACATTACGCCTGGTAGAGCCCATTACACATGTTACACATTACGCCTGGTAGAGCCCATTACACGTGTTACACATTACGCCTGGTAGAGCCCATTACACATGTTACACATTACGCCTGGTAGAGCCCATTACACGTTACACATTACGCCTGGTAGATCACATTACACGTTACACATTACGCCTGATAGAGCCCATTACACGTTACACATTACGCCTGGTAGAGCACATTACACATATTACACATTACGCCTGGTAGAGCCCATTACACTTGACACATTATGCCTGGTAGAGCCCATTACACGTTACACATTACGCCTGGTAGAGCACATTACACATATTACACATTACGCCTGGTAGAGCCCATTATACATTACACATTATGCCTCGTAGAGCCCATTACACGTTACACATTACGCCTGGTAGAGCCCATTACACATGTTACACATTACGCCTGGTAGAGCCCATTATACACATGTTACACATTACGCTTGGTAGAGCCCATTATACACATTACGCCAGGCAGAGCCCATTACACATTACGCAAGGTAGAGCCCATTATACATATTAAGCCAGGCAGAGCCCATTACACATGTTACACATTACACCAGGTAGAGCCCATTATACATATTACGCCAAATATAGGCCCTCATTCCAAGTTGTTCGCTCGCTAGCTGCTTTTCGCAGCCGTGCAAACACTAAGTCGCCACACTCTGGGAGTGTATCTTAGCTTAGCAGAAGTTCGAACAAAAGGATCGCACAGCGGCTACAAAATACTTTTGTGCAGCTTCAGAGTAGCTCCAGACCTACTCCTAGCTTGCGATCACAGCAGACTATTTAGTTCCTGTTTTAATGTCACGAACACGCCCTGTGTTCGCCCAGCCACGCCTACTTTTCCCCAGCCACTCCAGCGTTTTTATCTGACACGCCTGCGTTTTTCCACACACTCCCCGAAAATGGTCAGTTACCTCCCAGAAACACCAACTGATTGAAAAGCGTCGCTAGACCTTGTGTGAAACTGCATCGGCTGTTGTGAAAGTACGTTGTGAAAGTACGTTGTGCGTGCACATTGCGCCGCATACACATGCGCAGAATTGCCGAGTTTTTTCCTGATCGCTGTGCAGTGTCCGAAAACAGCTAGCGAACAACTCGGAATGACCACCATAGCCCATTACACACATTATGCCAGGTAGAGCCGCTTGTACACATTACGCAAGGTAGAGCCTATTATACATATTACACCTGGTAGAGCCCATTACACGTTACACATTATGCCTGGTTAGCCCATTATACACATTACGCCTTGTAGAGCCCATTACACATGTTACACATTATGCCTGGTAGAGCCCATTACACGTTACACATTACGCCTGGTAGATCCCATTACACGTTACACATTACGCCTGGTAGAGCACATTACACATTATGCCTGGTAGAGCCCATTACACATGTTACACATTACGCCTGGTAGAGCCCATTACATGTTACACATTATACCTGGTAGAGCCCATTACACGTTACACATTACGCCTGGTTAGCCCATTATACACATTACGCCTTGTAGAGCCCATTACACATGTTACACATTATACCTGGTAGAGCCCATTACACACATTACGCCTTGTTGAGCCCATTACACGTTACACATTATGCCAGATAGAGACCATTATACACATCTGCGAGATAGAGCGACTCCTCCTCCTCCTTATTGCTCCTATCCCTACTCCTTCCCCACAGCCAGCAGCTATGCTGCAGCTTACCTCTGCTGTCACGAGCAACATGTCTCTGCAGAGCGTAGACACTTCAGGAAATGTGGTGTGGTTGGCGGAGCCAAGGCCGGCCCGAGCCTAATTTTTTTGGTAAGCAAAAATATATTTTGGCGCCCCTTAATGAAATATATAGGGGTATGGTTTCATGTGGAAGAGGCATGGCCACAGAATAGTATCAATTCACATTACACCTCACAGTAACATCAGTTACTCACATTACACCGCACAGTAGCATCCGTTACTCACATTACACCACACAGTAGCATCCGTCACATTACACCGCACAGTTGCATACGTTACGTTACACAGCACAGTAGCGTCTGTCACATTACACCACACAGTAGCGTCCGTCGCATTACACCGCACAGTAGCATCCATTATATTACACAACAGGGGAGAGAGGGAGAGAGAAAGGGGAGAGAGAGAGAGAGAGAGAGAGAGAGAGAGAGAGAGGGGGAGGAGAGAAAGGGAGGAGAGAAAGAGAGAAGGGAGGGTGAGAGAGTGAAGGGGGGTGAGAGAGAGGGGGGAAGGAAGAAAAAGAGACCTTCTCTGACATGGTCTCAGCTCCCTGTCCCTCCTGCAGCTCTTTGCCGTTGTGTCCCACAGCAGGTCATCTCCTTATATTCCCTTCCCCCAGACCCTTCTAACCTTTTTCTAGTGTGAGCCACAGGAGTGGAGGGCCAGGCAGAGGAGGACCATCATCTTGGAGCCGCTGGGATCCGCAGCGGGCGCCCAAACAGACAGACAGGCAGGCGGGAGAAGAGGGCTGGGCGGAGGAGGCACATCACCGTGGAGCTGCTGGGATCTGGCGGGCTGCCGCGCGCTGTACTGTGAGTGAAGGTGACTCACTCACTGTCAACAGTGGTGCCCTCCACTGCAAAGCCCGTGTATGCGTCGCGCCAGCACTGGCCGGAGCACACGGGGAAGGCAGCGCCAGCGCTGCCGGTTGTGTGAAGTAATAGTAGCAGTGCCGGATGTGCCGCTGCAGTGCTAATACAGCGCAGGCAGTGCTGAAGCTGCTGGTGGCGGCTGCACAGACATACAGTTGTGTGACCAGGTGGTTGGCACCTCTCTAATGTTCTGGGGGAGCGAGTTGCCCCCTTGTCCCCCTGATTCTGACGTCCCTGGTATCAATGGACATATACGGCAGTATCACTGGACTTATACACCAGTACCACTGGAATTATACGCCAGAATCACTGGACTTATATGCCAGTACCATTGGAATTATACATCAGGATCACTGGAATTATACGGCAGGATCACTGGATTTATACGGCAGTACCGCTGGACATATACGGCAGTATCAATGGACATACAGTATACGGCAGTATCACTGGAAACAGAAACAGAATCCACTGTTAGTGGTTTTATTCCATGAAATTTTCCTATTGGAGACACTTATAGCTATTCGGAAACTGAGGCAGAGGCTATATTGTTCAGTGACCAGTTGGTAGATCAGGCAGAATCTACTCCCCTCGATGATGTCTATCGTGACTTGTTAAAACTAAAAAGGAGGGAAATTGACTACTATTACCATGGACTATCTCTCAGTGATTGCTACAGGGCCCAAAAAAAATCTGCGAGGGGTTCGCATTCAGAATGGTCCTACAATTGGTAAGCATGACCCAGCTTTTTGTCACAAATGGGTCTCAATAGTCAATAAGTGTTCTTTTGACCTGATGTTACTCATTATAGAACATTCTCCTAAAGAAATGAACATTGCTAAAGAAAAAATAGCGACATTTGAACTTATACACTGTGAATGCTGATTATTTTAAAGGACATAAAGCAATACCTTTTTTCACCAAAGTTCAAGCCGCTGCGGCCGCTGCATTTAATCCTTAACCTCTGTACCATTTACACACCTTATGTACACAAGATCGTACCGTGTGCGCACTCTGTGTACCTACGCCGAACGGATGTACTAAGTACACAGTTTGTGTACACAGGTCTACACGCTGATAGTACAATGCAGCAGCCCGAGTGGCTGTAAATAAACTTTAAACCTTAGCTGGAAAAGGAACACGACACCAAGGTGTACTTTGAAACTATGTTGGGGTCCAACCCACCAACGGTTATTTATTAGCAGGGGGTTACAACAATAATACAGTACAATAAGAGAAAAGGCTACAGTCAATGGTACATACGTTTGTTCGCCTGCGCTACCCGGTCCGGTCCTCAGTCAATCAAGGTAGATGACCTTCAGAGATTGTGTCTGACCGGGCCTGCAGCTGGCCTTTTATACATTTGTCCAAAACCTAATACAATGGAAACTGTAATCTCTTCATCCATAGGTCAAAGGGCTGGTCATTTACAGTACAGGTTGGGTCATAGGTTGGTTTGAATAGGTGGGCGATGTCTGTTCCAGGTGCACTTGCAGTTGGTCTCCACTAGGATCCCGCCGAATATCAGGAGCACAGTAAATACAGTTGATATTAATATTCTGCTCCTGCGCATATCTATTCGCAGGAGCGTGCAATCTTCCGCAAACTGATACCGGAATATTGCTCTTAAAATACCTTACAGCAGGATACCAAACACCACCTCCTAACCTAATTCTGTCCTCTCATATCCTGTAAAGGTGAATCCCTTTGTTATAATACCCCTTAAGCAAGTGTAACTCGCTGGTGTGGTGCATGCTGACTATGTGTAAATTGTGCACTATGTGTATTAAATATGAAATGTGTCTTTGTGGCTTTTTCATGCGATCACAAAATGCTACCATAATTACTCATACCACGCGCTAATACGCACTACCGCGTGAGCGGCTATATGCAGCTTGCGAGCATACGCACGCACGGCAGCACAAGTATGCGCACGGAGGCCATCTGTGTGGAGTTTGTCCGTGTTCTGTATGGCTGAAATATTTTCGACTTCGACAACATAAATTAAGTCTAGTAATTACATTTAAAAATACCAAGCGTAAGAAGGTTGACGTGGATTATGAATTTAACACAGTTTTACACATCAGTGGACACATACTAATAGAAATGCTGGCAATCGCCAACCTTTCTTTCGCAGGAATAAACAAAGGGGAGATTACCATACAGGTTCTTCCACTGATCTCAATTCTTCTGCAAGCGATACAGAAAAAGCAGCTAGTGATGGTACACAGAGGCAAACCCCTTTGGTTACTACCCAGGCACAATATTCCCGTGGAAACTTTGGTACACCAGACGAAGGGGGCAAACAGAGAGGCAGAGGATGGGGGAAAAAAACACCTCTCCCGAACAGAGTTTAGTGATCAATTTATCATCCTATGAACTCACTGCTGTAGAAGTCCTGTCTAAGGGTTTGTCTTTTGTGCCTTCTGTCAAATTCAATGCGTTGGATTGGCAGATTGAGCAACATTCCCTTTTTAGTCAGTTGAAACTCAAAGAATTCTTTTCTAAGAACCCTAACCCCATTGAAGCCCCATTACTACCACCACAACTAGCCAAACTACAGTCTCGTTCTACATTTGAACCTCAAAGTTTTAATCCATCCATAAAAACCTTCATGCGTTTGTTGGACTCAGATGTTCAAAAACAGATACCTACCCTTCCAGCCTCTCGCCCTAATCTTACTCCAGCTGAACGGCAAGCTTTACATGATCTGTCTACCCATCCGGACCTGGTTTTCTGCTCAGCTGATAAAGGGGGTGCCCTGGTCATCCAATACTTAAAGGATTACAAAGTACAAGTTAAAGTTCATTTGGATGACGTTACTACTTACCGTTTATTACCTGGCAATCCGACAATGGCTTTTAAGGCTCAATTATGTACCATTTTAAACACAGCAGTTACCAACCATATTATTCATCCTAAACTTAGAGATGCATTGTTACCATCGTTCCCGGAGGTTCCGGTTTTTTATATGATCCCGAAAGTGCATAAATCTTTAACTAAACCTCCTAGTAGACCCATAATCGCGGCCAGAGCTGGACTTTTACAACCTACATTGGTGTATTTGGACAGTGTTATGCAGCCCTATACTAGGGAACATCCACAGTATTTGCTGGACACCTCCTTTTTACTTGAATGGCTGCGACACCTACCAGATTGTACAGATGATTGCTGCATATGTTTACTATAGATGTCTGAAACTTGTATACCATAATTCCACATGAAATGGGACTGTCGTCAGTCAGGCAGTTTTTGGTCAATAATCCTTCATATAATGGCCCTGATGTTGATTTCATTGTAGACTTATTACAGTTGGTACTTACTAGAAATTTCTTTCTATATGAAAATCAGTTTTATCTTCAGCAAATTGGTTGCGTGATGGGGGCGGCGGTAGCCCCCTCATATGCAAATATTTTCATGTTTGACGTTGAGCAGTCTGTTTTCTTTTCTGACCCTCTCATTGTGGATAGTTATTTTTTTCTGTCGCTATATAGATGACCTATTGGTATTTTGGAGGGGCCCTAGTGAAGATTTGAGTAATCATGTTGAAATCCATAATGCTAGCGACAGTCCTGTCAAGTTTACCTTCAATGCCAGTCCCAATAGGGTTAACGTTTTGGATTTTGCGATTTCATGTATAGATGGTATCATTTCTTCAAGTTTATATTCTACACCTACAGATAGAAATAACCTTCTCCTGTCAAGTAATTGTCATCCTCGCCCACTGATTAAGGGTCTCCCTTATTTTCAGCTACTTAGAGTGAAGCGTATTACATCTGACCTAGTGCAAGTTGAGATTCAAATGGATGCCATGATTAAATGTTTTCTTGATCGTGGCTATGATCTTAGGCATTTACAAGGTTGTAAACGCAGAGTATTACAGACCGATAGGTCATCATTATTTGTGAAAAAGAACAAGGTACAGACTCCAGTTTTACCTTGGGTAAATAAATTCAATAAGGCTAGTCCTTTGATTAACAAGGTATCCAAACGGTTGTGGCCCATTATTCAGTCTGATTCAGATTCTTATGGAGACATGTATTATGTCTGGTTATAAACGCGGCCCCAACTTGAGGGATATCCTGGTCAAATCTGATTTTTCTACTAGTAGAGATCCAAGTATTGTTGGTAAAAAGGGTTGTGTTCAGTGTACATGTGTCACCTGTCATTTTTTAATCCCTGGTGATACTTTTAATCACCCTCATACAGGCAAACCTTTGAAGTTCCACTATAGCCTCACAATACAAAATTTACTGTATATCAAATTATTTGCCCATGCGGCCTATCTTATATAGGCAGTGCCAGATTAAGGTCCACATGGGCCTGGAGCTGAGATTTCGGAAGGGCCTATTATGTACTGACGCAGGTAGTGTGATCAGTGCCATAGAGAAGTTCTCCTGGGCGGGTAGGGGTGGTGTGGTGACATACTATATCACTGCAGTACCTCTCTACACTACATCACAAAGCTACCTCCACACACAACATCACCGTGATACTTATTCACACTACACCACTGTACTACAACCCTGCAGTATATAACAAAGCTACCTCCTCACACTACATCTCTACACTATTTCACTGCACTACCTCTCTATTCTACATTCCTGCACTACATCTACCTCCCCACACCACATTATTACCTTCCCACATCACTCTAATGCGCTACATTCCAAAACCACATTACTGTACTACCTTCCTGCACTCCAGTACTGCGCTGCCTTCCTGCACCATTTTACTACGCTACCTTTCTGCACCACCACACTGTGCTATCTTCCCACACCACATTACTCTGCTGCCTTCCCACACCACATTACTCCGCTGCCTTCCCACACCACATTACAGCGCTACCTTCCCACACCACATTACTGCGCTACCTTCCCGCACCCTATTACTGTGTTACCTTCCCGAACCACTGCACTGCGCTACCTTCCCACATATTACTGCGCTGCCTTCCCAAACCACATTAATGAACTACCTTCCCACACCACCATACTGCGCAACCTTCCGGCACGCCATTACTATCTTTCCACACCACACTACTGCACTACCTTCCAAAACCACATTACTACGCTATCTTCCCGCACTCCAGTACTGCACTACCTTCCCACACTACTTTACTGTGCTACCTTCCCGCACCACCCTACTGTGCTACCTTCTGGCACCACTTTACTGCACTACCTTCTCACACCACTGCACTGTGCTACCTTCTCGCACCACCGTAATGCGCTACCTTCCAGCACCACCATACTGTGCTACCTTCACGCACCACTTTACTGCGCTATCTTCCCACACCACCCTACTGTGCTACCTTCCCACACCACTTTACTGCGCTACCTTCCCGCACAACCTTACTGTGCTACCTTCCCGCACCATTTTACTGCGCTACCTTCCAAAACCACATTACTGCGCTATCTTCCTGCACCACTTTACTGCGCTAACTTCCCGCACAACATTACTGCGCTACCTTCCCATACCACTTTACTACACTACCTTCCCGCACCACTTTACTGCGCTACCTTCCTACACCACCTTACTGTGCTACCTTCCCGCACCACTTTACAGCGCTACCTTCTCGCACCACCATATTGTGCTACCTTCCAAAACCACATTACTGCGCTATCTTCCTGCACCACTTTACTGCGCTAACTTCCCGCACAACATTACTGCGCTACCTTCCCATACCACTTTACTACACTACCTTCCCGCACCACTTTACTGCGCTACCTTCCTACACCACCTTACTGTGCTACCTTCCCGCACCACTTTACAGCGCTACCTTCTCGCACCACCATATTGTGCTACCTTCCAAAACCACATTACTGCGCTATCTTCCTGCACCACTTTACTGCACTACCTTTCTACACCACCTTACTGTGCTACCTTCCCGCACCACTTTACTGCGCTACCTTCTCGCACCACCATACTGTGCTACCTTCCAAAACCACATTACTGCGCTATCTTCCTGCACCACTTTACTGCGCTACCTTCCCGCACAACATTACTGCGCTACCTTCCCATACCACTTTACGACACTACCTTCCCGCACCACTTTACTGTGCTACCTTCCTACACCACATTACTGCGCTACCTTCCCACACCATTTCACTGCACTACCTTCCCGCATCACCGTACTGCTCTACCTTCCCACACCATCGCACTGTGCTACCTTCCCACATCACACAACTGCGCAGATGGGGTATGGTAGATGCTAGATTCAAGTGGTCTAAGGGACCTTTTACGTCAGGGGGAGGAGGCACGACACAAGGGGGAGGAGCTAGGCCAGCGGGATATTTCCTCTACTATCCACGCCACCAACTATTACCTTTAGTAATCAGGTGGCGAGCAAAGCGAGCCACCGTGCCCGAAGCGTGGCGAGCGAAGCGAGCCCGTGAGGGTACTTTTCGGGTACCCTGTTCGGCTGTAGCTCCTCCCCCTGGTGACATGTCTCCTCCCCTAGTGACGTCAGAAGGTCCCTTCTCCCACTCCAATTTGGAACCAACCGATGGGGTATAGGAGCAGGAGGGGGGCAGGCCTGGTCCTGGAGGTGGTAGGGTCTCTCTGGACATCTCTGCATACTCAGAATGCATCAGCAGGGCAGCTCATGGCTGAGGAAGGGACTAGACATAGCATCTGAGAAGAAGTGAGCACAGGGCCAGCCCGAGCTTAATTTTTTTGGTAAATGACTATAGATTTTGGCACCCCTTGACGAGATTAGATTTATAACGTGACAGCGCACACTGCATAAATGGGTCACTGGGGTGGCAGGGAGATAATGGGTGACAGGGAGATAGCGGGTGACTGGGGTGATGGGAAGATAGTGGGTGACTGCGGAGGCAGGGGTGACAAGGAGTGGCTAGTGGATGATTTGAAGATAGTAACAGGGTGTTTTAAAACAATTAATAAAGATATATATATATATATATATATATAGTGTGTATGTGTATGTATATATATATATATATATATATATATATATATATATATATATAAATCAGACTCGATGGCCACTGTATAAAGAACATATAATGATAGGGAGACAACATAATACTAATAAATAGAGAAGAGGGACTATACAGGGTGCTTCTCCTGCCTGGCCTCCCTCTCCCCCCTCACCTTGCTCACTTGCCTCAGCCCCGAGCGGTTGGGGGATAAGATGAACTTGCCGGACGGACCGCTCAGAGAGCTCCGTCCAGTCTTTAACATCTGGCTGCTTTCGGGTAAGCCTCCGCTCCCTCCCTGGCTGCTAGCCGCACGTCTCTTCTTCTGTCCGCGACCTCTGCCCCGGCCCCCGGCATGAATGGCCCCAGCGGCAGGCACCTCTGCGCGCTCTTTCTCTCCCCTCCCTCTCTGTCACCGCTGTTGCTGGCCGCACGGCGCGTGCTATTTCCCTTGCTGGCAGGTGGGCGGGCAGCGGCACATGCGGGTGACCAGTCGGCGGTTGCGGCGGGATTTGTCACATGTGTGCCAGACCACAGTGCCCTTAATTGTTTACTTAACTTTCCTAACTGCAGCTGCACAATTTGAGGAAACTGTGGGCCTATTTTGGAGAGTGGGCCTGGAGCTGCAGCTCCATTAGCCCCATTGTTAATCCGGCCCTGTATATAGGCAAAACAGAATGTTCCTTTAAAGAACATATGTCCGCACATCGTTCTGCTATCAAGGCGACATTGGTTTCGGGTACTAGTGAGCAGCCCGTGGCAAGGCACTTTGCCTTAGCCCCTCAGAGTTTGACATCACTTCGTTATTGTATGATTAACCACATTCCACCATCAATAAGGGATGGTAATCGTGGTCTACTTCTTATGTAATGTGAGGCTAGATGGATCTTCTATTTGGTCACGCTGGCTCCAAGGGGGTTAAATGAACAAATGGTTATTAATATGCTTACTATTTCTGCATAATCGGTTTTTGATATGTCATCTGCTTTAATTTTTAATGTTATTATGTTTGTACTGTATTATATATACATGTGGTTTAGATTTGTCTCGTCACTGCTTCCTGTTTAGGTGTAACTATGGTGATGGCACACGTCAGTGGTTTCCTGTGATTGGTTGACCATTATGACGTCACTGGTTCAGCGCCGCCGTTCGTGTGTGCAGTCCCTGTGTGGCATTTTGGCACCTCACTGGGTGTTAATCTCTTTATAAGGTAAGACAAATTGTTATACTGATGAAAATGCATTGAAATGTTGCAATTACTGCCATGATAGCGTCCTTATTTATTGGAGTGCCGCACCTCATGCTTTTGTATACACGTTCGTTTGTGAGGGCACCCAGAACTTAATTATTATAAGAGGCTGTGCCAGGTCCTGCTGCTATATATATATATATATATATATATACTGCTCAAAAAAATAAAGGGAACACTTAAACAACACAATGTAACTCCAAGTCAATCACAATTCTGTGAAATCAAACTGTCCGCTTAGGAAGCAACACTGATTGACAATCAATTTCACATGCTGTTGTGCAAATAGAATAGACAACAGGTGGAAATTATAGGCAATTAGCAAGACACCCCCAATAAAGGAGTTGTTCTGCAGGTGGTGACCACAGACCACTTCTCAGCTCTTATGCTTTCTGGCTGATGTTTTGGTCACTTTTGAAAGCTGCTGGTGCTTTCACTCTAATGGTAGCATGAGACGGAGTCTACAACCCACACAAGTGGCTCAGGTAGTGCAGCTCATCCAGGATGGCACATCAATGCGAGCTGTGGCAAAAAGGTTTGCTGTGTCTGTCAGCGTAGTGTCCAGAGCATGGAGGCGCTACCAGGAGATAGGTCAGTACATCAGGAGACGTGGAGGAGGCCAACCTCCCAGCAGCAGGACCGCTACCTCCGCCTTTGTGCAAGGAAGAACAGGAGGAGCACTGCCAGAGCCCTGCAAAATCACCTCCAGCAAGCCACAAATGTGCATGTGTCTACTCAAACGATCAGAAACAGACTCCATGAGGGTGGTATGAGGGCCCGACGTCCACAGGTGGGGGTTGTGCTTACAGCCCAACACCGTGCAGGAATTTGATATGTACTCTTCACAGATGAAAGCAGGTTCTCACTAAGCACATGGGACAGACGTGACAGAGTCTGGAGATGCCAAGGAGGACGTTCTGCTGCCTGCAACATCCTCTAGCATGACCGGTTTGGCAGTGGGTCAGTAATGGTGTGGGGTGGCATTTCTTTGGGGGGCTGCACAGCCCTCCATGTGCTCACCAGAGGTAGCCTGACTGCCATTAGGTACCGAGATGAGATCCTCAGACCCCTTGTGAGACCATGTGCTGGTGTGGTTGGCCCTGGGTTCCTCCCAATGCAAGACAATGCTAGACCTCATGTGGCTGGAGTGTGTCAGCAGTTCCTGCAAGACGAAGGCATTGATGCTATGGATTGGCCCGCCCGTTCCCCAGACCTGAATCCAATTGAGCACATCTGGGACATCATGTCTCGCTCCATCCACCAACATGGCGTTGCACCACAGACTGTCCAGGAGCATGCCCAGGCATTGTAGGGAGGTCATACAGGCACGTGGAGGCCACACACACTACTGAGCCTCATTTTGACTTGTTTAAAGGACATTACATCAAAGTTGGATCAGCCTGTAGTGTGTTTTTCCACTTTAATTTTGAGTGTGACTCCAAATCCAGACCTCCATGGGTTAATAAATTTTATTTCTATTGATAATTTTTGTGTGATTTTGTTGTCAGCACATTCAACTATGTAAAGAACAAAGTATTTAATAAGAATATTTCATTCATTCAGGTCTAAGATGTGTTATTTTAGTGTTCCCTTTATTTTTTTGAGCAGTGTATATAGGGGGTCATTCCGAGTTGTTCGCTCTGTAAATTTCTTCGCATCGTGCGATTTTCTGCTTAGTGCGCATGCGTAATGTCCGCACTGCGACTGCGCCAAGTAAATTTGCTATGCAGGTAGAAATTTTACTCACGGTTTTTTCCTCGTTCTGGTGATCGTAATGTGATTGACAGGAAGTGGGTGTTTCTGGGCGGAAACAGGCCGTTTTATGGGTGTGTGTGAAAAAACGCTACCGTTTCTGGGAAAAATGCGGGAGTGGCTGGAGAAACGGAGGAGTGTCTGGGCGAACGCTGGGTGTGTTTGTGATGTCAAACCAGGAACGACAAGCACTGAACTGATCGCAGATGCCGAGTAAGTCTCGAGTTACTCAGAAACTGCACAGAGATGTCTTATCGCAATATTGCGAATCTTTCGTTCGCAATTTTAAGAAGCTAAGATTCACTCCCAGTAGGCGGCGGCTTAGCGTGTGCAATGCTGCTAAAAGCAGCTTGCGAGCGAACAACTCGGAATGAGGGCCACAGTACCAATAAACCCGGCTCTCCCATTTGAATAACAGTGCTGCACCGGGTGCCTCCCCAAAACAAATTCACAGATACTCCAGAGGTGCCGCACTCCTGGCGGCTTGAATAATAATCATAGTCACAGCACGCATAAAGACAACGTTTCAATGCTTTTATTCCGGCATTGTCATCAGGTCAATTTAAACAAGTGTAATGTGTTCACCTTATAACGATCACCCAAAGTGCAAAGACGCCGTTCCGTAAAGCAGATCACGTGCCCGTCTCCAGCGGCGCATAGTCAATTACGTCACCATCCGGTCCGTCAATGAAAAGTGTCCCCATCACCACATAATGGTAAACAGACAAAGAGCATAATATGAGCACTATGTCTAAACAAATGAACTACTACATACAATAACAGTCACAAAAATAAACATACACATGGAGCAACACTGTCAGGAATCTGCATTTTCCATCATGTCACTTACCAGTGCTCTGATGTTCTGGCCTCCGGAGGTCACATCCTCAGCCTGGCAGCGTATTCTATGATTGACTGCAATGCGCAGAAACTCTCTCCAGTGTGTACCCCACTTGCCATACAGCATGTACCCCAATGTATTCCCACCATCTCCAGAGTATGGGCGCCGCCATGACACCTGCAGTCAGCTGACTTGGTGCTATCCACTCCTGAGCACTGGGCGCTCACATGACTTGATTCTCCAATCCCTGCTAACCAGTATTTACTCAGAGTTCCTGCTCAGTATCATTGCCTTGGACAATGTGTTACATCCTGTGAACAGGTGGCTCCTGGCTTCAGTCATCTGTCTTCAGAGATTCCCCTGTGTATTGGTCCTGTGGAACTACAGGTCCCAGCAGTTTCCAGTTCCAGTATCCAGTCTTAAATCTCCTGTTTCCAGCAATCTCCTATTTCTGGCATCTCCAAGGGATCTCCTGGTTTCAATATTCCTGTGGAACTACAGGTCCCAGCAGTTTCCAGTATCCAAACTCCAGTCTCCAGTCTTCAATATCTTTTTTCCAGTGATCTTCTATTTCCGGCATCTCCAAGTAATCTCCCTGTTACAGTATTCCTGTGGAACTACAGGTACCAGCATTTACTCGAGCTTTCCTATAATCTCCAGCCACAGTCTGCCACAACAACTTGCAGTAAGAGACTTTCTTCAGGTGTTCTTTCATTACTCAGCCTGTGCACCTAATTACCAGCATCTAGCATTGTGCATTGCGGCCCTCATTCCGAGTTGATCGGTCGCAAGGCGAATTTAGCAGAGTTACACACGCTAAGCCGCCGCCTACTGGGAGTGAATCTTAGCTTCTTAAAATTGCGACCGATGTATTCGCAATATTGCGATTACTAACTACTTAGCAGTTTCAGAGTAGCTCCAGACTTACTCTGCCTGTGCGATCAGTTCAGTGCTTGTCGTTCCTGGTTGACGTCACAAACACACCCAGCGTTCGCCCAGGCACTCCCACCGTTTCTCCGGCCACTCCTGCGTTTTTTCCGGAAACGGTAGCGTTTTCAGCCACACGCCCCTGAAACGCCGTGTTTCCGCCCAGTAACACCCATTTCCTGTCAATCACATTACGTTCGCCGGAGCGATGAAAAAGCCGTGAGTAAAATTACTTTCTACATAGCAAAGTTACTTGGCGCAGTCGCAGTGCGAACATTGCGCATGCATACTAAGCGGATTTTCATTGCGATGCGATGAAAAATACCGAGCGAACAACTCGGAATGAGGGCCTGCATTCAGCACTTAACAACTTGCTGTGTTAGAACTGTCTCCTGCTAGGGCCTTGCTTGGCTTAAAGACGTGTGCTTCTATAGAGGCTGTGTGCTTTGATTGCTATTTATTATATACTGGAGTTCTGTTTGCTACATCTGATTTCATTATTGCCTTCATCATTTATATTAAGTTTCAAGTTCATCTTCATTGCTCATTTGCTATCAGTGACTTTTGAAACTTTAATTTCATTTCATTTCATTTTATTTCATTGGATTAAGTTATCATTCATTATTCCTGTCATCAGTTATCCCAGTTACCCTTCATACATCATTTCTGTTGTTGCTGACTTCCAAGTCTGTCATCTTTTGTTTTCAGTTATCAGTTTGTTCAGTTACTGTGTTATCCCTGTGTGATAATAAATATCAAGCGCACATGCGCAGGACTTTTCTTCAGTTCCCCCCGTTTCCTCTATCACACCTACACTGACCCACTAGTACCCCCTCCGGGAACAGACAAAGCTACAGACCTGACAAACACATAATATGCAAACGCACACAGACATAATCTACAAAGTGTATACATATAGTACTTCTACATGCATACCGCAGATTACTAAACTCAGAAAACACTACCTACGAGGGCTATCTCTATCTATCTATCCACTGAAAAATGACATCTAAGTGAACCACTAAAGAAAACTACTAAGGCCAAGATGGTCAATGAGTCCCTTAGGGTGTACTGTGTCTAGGCGGTGGATCAATCTGGACTCCAACTGCAATAATTTACAGTCACGATCCCCCCCCCCCCTCGAAGTGATTCAGGTACCTGGTCAATCATCCGGTACCTGAGGGATACTAATGAGTGGTGTGCCTCGCCACAGGTTGGTCGCTGTTATCTTTAGCAATGGCCATCTTGATCGCAGACCTGTGGGCTGCCATATGCTCCTTAAACATCCTTTCGGTTTTTACCAATGTATGACAGCCCACAGGGACAGATCAGCTGGTACACTACATACTTACTGCTGCAAGTAAACACAGGGCCGGCTCCAGGCATGTTCGACTAGAGTGGCCGCATGGGGCGCCACCCTTAACGGGCACCGCCAAATTCATACCTGGAGCCGGCCCTGTGCACTGCAGCTCTACCCGGCCTTAAACTGTGTATGCGTGGCGCCGGCAGTGCGCAAAGAGCACTCAACTGTTTTGGACGAGTCCTCCAGTCCAGCGCCCTCAGACAGCAGCACTCCCCCTCCCAGCGCCGCAGGTATTGTGGTGGGGGGCATTTATGGATCGGGCACTGTGTGGGGGCATATCTGGCACTGTGGGGGCATTTATGTATCTGGCACTGTGGGGGCATTTATGTATCTGGCACTGTGGGGGCATTTATGTATCTGGCACTGGGGACATTTATCTGGCACTGTGGGGGCATTTATTTATTTGGCACTGCTGCGGGGCATGTCATGTGTTGCTGGCACTGCTGAGGGGCATGTCATGTGTAGCTGGGGAGCATATCATGTAGTGTTCCCGCTAGGCGTCTGTGGTTAGGCAATGTGTCTCATGTGCTCTGCCTGGCGCAAAGTGTGTAGGAGGTTCTACCTGGTGCAATGTGTATTAGCTGCACTACTGTGTGGTGTAATGCGAATTGCCACTATTATGTGGCCACGCACCTTCCCCACGAAGCAATGCCCCTAAATTTTTGCTGTGCGCCTTCGGCGCGCACTGTCCATGCTTTCGCATGTGAGTAGGTGAGCACCAAGCATTACATTATGTACATCATTTTGCCCTCCTAACTTAAAAATGTGCCCTCCCTGTGATCAGCACCTTGTCCTAAAAAGTGAACACTATCATGTGTAGCTGGCACTGCTGGGGGGCATATTGTGTGTAGCTGGCACTGCTGGGGGGCATATTGTGTGTAGCTGGCACAGCACATTATGTGTATCTGGCACTGTACTGGAGACATTGTGTGTAAGGAACACTACTGTGGCTGTTATGTGTAAGGCTGCTAATTGTGTGCGTAGAGGGGGTGTGAAAATATATTTATAGTCTGATAATATGAAGTTATGAGGCCACGTTCACTTATCCTGGAGCACGCGCATAGGGGTTGGGGGGGGGGGGAGGGGGTGCTTTTACATTTTCTCGCTCAGGGTGCTAGTAGGCCTGGAGCCAGCCCTGAGTAAACATCTGATTGATGTAGTAAGTGTGTCCTGTGTGTGGGTGCTGAAATGTTGTTACCTGGCATTAGGAACTGGCAAGTAATGCAAGTACACCTAATACAGCCTAGCTTACTACTTCTATGTCTACCTGTATGTTTATCGTAATCAGTCACATCAGTTCTTGCTAAAATGTCACGGAGGTTTCTCCTACGTGTGTAACTTGGCATTAAATTAGTGTTATGCAAGTTCAAATCATTATAACTCTGAACAATGTGCCATAGCTGTTTAGAAATGGAATTAAAGCCACCACTTGCTGGGCTAAATTGGCCAACCCATGGGATCATGGGTTTTGTAGTACCAGATATAGGTGACTTTGTTAGCAATGTAGCTCTATCAAGACTAAGAGCCTTTACTTTAGCGTCTGCCAGTAGATTAGAGGGATACCCTCTGGTACTAAATTTGGCCAACATCTCATTCATTTGTTGGTCTGCAAGTACTGGGTCAGATGTAGTCCACCTAATCCTAAGTAATTGGGAGTAAGGTAGCCCGCATTTGGTGGATTTAGGGTGGAAACTAACATAATGTAATAGATGATTACGATCCGTGGCCTATGAAAATAATGAAGTACTTATGGCCCCATCCTTAATAGTCAGCTGCACATCCAAGTAATTAATAGATTCATTGCTAATCGTAAACGTAAGCTTAACTGGGTGTTGCAGTTGGTTGTGTCTATCAATGACTTCAATAAATGCAGATTCAGTGCCCCTCCACAATATCAGCAAGTTGTCTATGTAACAACAGCAAAATGCAATATTAGACACTACAGTAGGGTCCTCAATGAAGATTGTACGCTCAATCTTGAACATGTATATGTTGGAGTACGATGGGGCCACTGAGGACCCCATCGCACATCCAGTACGCTGTAAATAGATGTGACCATCATAAAGAAAGACATTCTTAGTCAAAATCATATGTAACAAATTGAGACAAATTTCTAATAGAGGACCTCTGTAGCAAGGATGACCATCCAGGCATTGTTTAACTGCTAAAATTCCACTATCATGGGATATGATGGTATATAGGCTCTGTACATCTACACTACACAACAAGATATCACAGTCAAATTTGGGCAAGCAATCAATTTTTCAAAGCAACATATTGGTATCCAACAAAAATCTTGGATGTGCTTGGATACATGGATGAAAAAAATGATCTAAATACGGGGCTGCCAGTTGAAATAGCGACTGTTAGTTGAGATTATTGGCCTGCTCTGTGGTCGTATGAGCGTTTTGTGAATCTTGGGTGTATTGTAGAGTACAGGCATAACGGGGTGTGCAGGTAGCAATGCATCCCTAATCTGTTTGGAGATAATCCCATCATTGGCTGCCTGCTCTAGCAACTGTCGAAGTCAAAAGTATTACATAGAGAGAACATACAGACTCCACACATTATGAGTCGCTATGCTTGCAAATACGCGCAGCGAGCACAGTAATATATGGTAACATATGCATTTACACAGACATGCCACAAAGATTCAACACATTTCATACAGCACATAAATTTAAACATATCAAGCACCAGATATCATAATGTTTCAAATTATATAATGGAGTAACATCATGTATGTGTATTATTGGAGCGGAGCAAGATGGACATGTCGTGCTTGGTGTCAAAGTAACCAGATTAATGTGTGCGTCAATTGATGCTTGTGATTAGGTTGTAACACATTGCCATGAGTAGATATGATTAAATGTATGAAGCCACAATTCTAAAGTGAACAAAAGACCTTTTGAAGACTTGAAACTAGCTCCACAGCATGGCCCTGGGGGCAGACACGTGCCAGCAACACAGGACAAAAGCCCTCACTCTGACCAATGAGCTGTTGAGTTCTTGAGAGGTCTTGCCTCTGGACCAATAGAAGGAGACCGAAACCAACAGACTGTAAACTCCCACTGTGTGATATAGGCAGTTTCTAGGACTTAGAGTTAGTTGCTGTTTGTCCCAGACGCTGATCGAGATGGGTGTCTGACGATACTGCTGTGATCATGGAGGGGGAGTGTAGTGAGCATTTAGGGAGATGGTAATTGTATTGCTGGCCATATCTGCATTTGAATTAGTTTGTAGTAACTGCTTATTGTGTAAACTGTAACCATGTAACTATCAAAATATATGCAATATATCGGCGGCACTCACTGGGGACTTTCTCAGCATAAGAAGAGACACAGCTCAAGTCTGCAGTTAACGTTTCAGTTTACGCAACTTTCGTCAGAACAACATACATAATGAAAAATACATACCTTTATACCTGCACCAAACACCCGTGTGTACGTCCCAGGCTCGGTCACGCCGGCGGGGAATGGATGACGTCATTAGCCCGCACCACTACCAGACCGCTCCTCCCTGTCGTCGCTCCGGTCACCATGGAGACATAGTCTAAACAATGAAAAAACATGTGAGATAATCCTGAGGATGCCAAAGAGTCCGTGGCCATGCAGTTGATCAATTATCCACTATCATACCAGAGCTAGCTGCTAACATAAACACAATGTAAATCTATACTGTACATATCTCATTCAAGAAAGCAATTTAAATTAAACTGCTCATTGAGACCTCTGGGGGCGATAGTATTTAAAAGGTGTATCCACCTGGTTTCCCTCTGTAATAATAATTTATTTCTATCTCCCCCCCTGATATTATCAGGTTGCTGGTCTATGATCTTGTATTTAAGGGTTGCTAAATTGTGTCTGAGTTTAGAAAAATGTCTAGCCACTGGTTGTGCTTAACTATCCCCACCTAAGGCGGCCCGAATGGCCGACCGATGCATCGCCATCCGCTCCCGGAACTGGCGTGTAGTCTTGCCTATATAGAGGAGCCCACAAGGGCATCTGATGAAATATATAACGTGCGTACCAGTGCAGGTTAAAACCTTATCAATTTTAATAATCCTTCCTGTATGGGGGTGCGCAAACCCCGGGCCTGTCTCCATATAACTGCACGTAGTGCAGCCAATGCACCTTTAGCACCCTGGTTTTTTGGTAAGGAAAGTGGGCTTCTGGCTAGTTTTAAAGGTAGAAATATCATTATGTACTAAATAATCCTTCAGATTTCTATTTCTGGTATAACTAGGCAACAACGTTACATCTTTCAGTGCACTTAATTCTTTATCAGATCCAACAATAGACCAAGCTGTCCTAGCGTGTTTTACAATATCACCACTTATAGCTGAAAATTTCTGTACGAATGGTATTTTATTATCCATTGCGTGCGCTTTAAGGTTGGGTTTCTGTAGAAGTTCACTTCTATCCAATTGTAATACCCGTGCCCTAGTTTTCATTAATTCATTCCAATCATACCCTCTCATTTGGAAATTACGTGCCATAGCATCTATTTCCAAATCGGTATTCCCAATATCATCAGAGATTCTATGAGCCCTGAGAAACTGAGAATAGGGCAGGCTATATTTGATGGTGGCTGGATGAAAGCTAGAGGCATGAAGGAGAGTATTTTTATCGGTAGGTTTTTTATATACACTTGTATGCAGCTTTCCCTCTTTAAGAGAGATTGTGACATCCAAGTAATGAACCATATCTGCACTGATATTCGCCGTGAAATTGATGTTAGGATCTCTAGAATTAATGTCAGCTATCAATTGGTCAAGGGATTCTCTGGTGTCAGACCAAATTAATAGCAGATCATCTATATACCGTACAAACAATACAATTTTTTTGAGCATTAGCAGGATCTGAGAAAAACAAATCTTTCTCCGCTTCGAACATAAAACAGTTTGCAAATGCAGGGGAAACGCAACTGCCCATAGCGCACCCCTGCAGTTGTTCATACCAACTATTATCGAAAAGAAAATAATTATGCACCAAAGTGAGTTTGAGTAGTTTCAGAAAGAATTGCAGATCAGGACCCTCATATTCAGGGTTACTAGAAAGTAAACGTCTGGCTGCCTCTACACCCCTATCATGTGGGATGTTGGTGTAGAGGCTCACCACGTCTAATGTACACAACAAACTATTAGCCGGAAGATGTACCAATGACTGTAATTTAATTAACAAAGTAGTCGTATCTTTAAGGTACGTCGGCTACGCCTGAATTACCGGCTGGAAGTAATAGTCAAGGTATTGTGATACCTTGTAAAACACTGAATTGCGTGCTGCTATGATAGGGCGTCCCGGTGGCTCTATCATAGCAGCACCAGAGAATCCCTTGACCAATTGATAGCTGACATTAATTCTAGAGATCCTAACATCAAATTCACGGCAAATATCAGTGCAGATATGGTTCATTACTTGGATGTGGCAATCTCTCTTAAAGAGGGAAAGCTGCATACAAGTGTATATAAAAAACCTACTGATAAAAATACTCTCCTTCATGCCTCTAGCTTTCATCCAGCCACCATCAAATATAGCCTGCCGTATTCTCAGTTTCTCACGGCTCATAGAATCTCTGATGATATTGGGAATACTGATTTGGAAATAGATGCTATGGCACGTAATTTCCAAATGAGAGGGTATGATTGGAATGAATTAATGAAAACTAAGGCACGGGTATAACAATTGGATAGAAGTGAACTTCTACAGAAACCCAACCTTAAAGCGCACGCAATGGATAATAAAATACCATTCGTACAGAAATTTTCAGCTATAAGTGGTGATATTGTAAAACACGCTAGGACAGCTTGGTCTATTGTTGGATCTGATAAAGAATTAAGTGCACTGAAAGATGTAACATTGTTGCCTAGTTATACCAGAAATAGAAATCTGAAGGATTATTTAGTACATAACGATATTTCTACCTTTAAAACTAGCCAGAAGCCCACTTTCCTTACCAAAAAACCAGGGTGCTATAGGTGCATTGGCTGCACTACGTGCAGTTATATGGAGACAGGCCCAGGGTTTGCGCACCCCCATACAGGAAGGATTATTAAAATTGATAAAGTTTTAACTAGTGATGAGCGGATTCGGTTTTACTCGGTTTTACTCGGTTCTCAAAACCGAATCTTATTGGCTATCCAAAACACGTGACATCAGTGAGCCAATAAGATTCGGTTTTGAGAACCGAGTAAAACCGAGTAAAACCGAATCCGCTCATCACTAGTTTTAACCTGCACTAGTACGCACGTTATATATTTCATCAGATGCCCTTGTGGGCTCCTCTATATAGGCAAGACTACACGCCAGTTCCGGGAGCGGATGGCGATGCATCGGTCGGCCATTCGGGCCGCCTTAGGTGGGAATAGTCAAGCACAACCAGTGGCTAGACATTTTTCTAAACTCAGACACAATTTAGCAACCCTTAAATACAAGATCATAGACCAGCAACCTGATAATATCAGGGGGGGAGATAGAAATAAATTATTATTACAGAGGGAAACCAGGTGGATACACCTTTTAAATACTATCGCCCCCAGAGGTCTCAATGAGCAGTTTAATTTAAATTGCTTTCTTGAATGAGATATGTACAGTATAGATTTACATTGTGTTTATGTTAGCAGCTAGCTCTGGTATGATAGTGGATAATTGATCAACTGCATGGCCACGGACTCTTTGGCATCCTCAGGATTATATCACATGTTTTTTTCATTGTTTAGACTATGTCTCCATGGTGGCCGGAGCGACGACGGGGAGGAGCGGTCTGGTAGTGGTGCGGGCTAATGATGTCATCCATTCCCCGCTGGCGTGACCGAGCCTGGGACGTACACACGGGTGTTTGGTGCAGGTATAAAGGTATGTGTTTTTCATTATGTATGTTCTGCCGAAAGTTGCGTAAACTGAAACGTTAACTGCAGACTTGAGCTGTGTCTCTTCTTATGCTGAGAAAGTCCCCAGCGAGTGCCGCCGATATATTGTATATTCACACGTCTTAGTGACAGATGGCACCGGGGCATACCAGAATGGGAGGCATTGAGTGCCGGTAACTGCATTGAAATATATATATATATATATACTGTACATTGTGATCTATTGAATACATATCCTTTTAATAACAAATATATACATCAATGAGCTTTGGAACTCAGATAATGTGTGGGTGTATTGTTTTTCTCTTATGGGATGTAGAGTTTTGCGATGTATAGTGCACATTCATAGCGCATTGTAATAAGATGTGCAGGCGTCCACAGTATATATTAGAGCTAGCATTTTAAATATTTGTTAGAAAGTAATTTGACTTCATCACAACACAGCTAGCTCATCCTTAAATCTAGTGGTAGGGTCCCTGCTGAGCCTACTGTACGTCTCCTGGTCATTTAGCTGATGTTCTGTCTCATCTTTGTAGTACTGGAGATTCTGAACAACTAAAGCCCCACCCTTATCTGCTGGCCGGAACACTACATGTTTAAGTGAGGCAAGGTTATCCAAAGCCTGTATTTCCAAGATGGTAAGATTAGGACGGACAGCAGGAAGAAAAGAAATATACTGGTCAGTTTGCTCCTCTAGTAGATGCATAAATGTCCGTATCAACGCATTGTGCGTCTGTGGCTCAAAATTTGATCTGGGTAAGATTTTTTTTGTAAGCCTAAGTGAAATTGTGGAAGCCTCCTGATCCTCCAGCAAAGTGTTCTTTAAGCTTAAGCTGTCGGTGAAGCTGGTGTTTATCCACTGTCCACCGTAGTGGATCCTGCTTGCAAGAAGGGATGAAGGAAAGTCCTTGTGATAGAACTTTAATGTCAGTTTGGCTTAACTCATAGTCCAACAAATTGATAACTACTGTTTCGGATTCTTTGGCGGCCGTCCTCTGGCCCTGCTTTGGCCACTGCTTGTGCCTTCTTGTATGGGTGTGTTGCCTCGACCTCCAGGTATTTTGGCATGTGAGGTAACCCCTAAAGGGTGGGGGCCACTGGATAAATGTGAAGTGGGCTCCGATTCACTAGCCGTAGATGTGTATTCATTGGACGACTCAATCTCGTTTCCTACGTGGTCTTCGCCTAAAGAACGGTCATCTTGCTTCATGTTTATTGGTGGAATTGGTCCACCTATATACATTCTGGTGCTCATAATCAAGGTCCACTTTCGCTCTTTTCTGTGCCTTGACTTTAATGAGGTCCCACTTCTAAACCTGGACTTAAGTTTGTCAAACAAGTTAGTCATGCACTCTGCCTCCAATATGGTCTTATGTATAGATTCAAAATCTGTGATTTTAGTTTTAATCAAATTCATTTCTTTAGTGAATTGCTCAATAATCAGAAGTAACAGATCCATCGAACATTTATTAAGAATTCCCACCCATTTACTGCAGAAGCTAGGATAGTTTCTACCGATAGTGGGAGAGCTCCGAACTCGCAGCCCATGGGGAATTTGCTTTGCCCGATGATATTCAGAGGGAAATGCAATGATAATAAGTCGATTTCTTTGCGCTTAAGTTTAAGCAATTGATGATAAACATCCTCACGTGGAATGGATTCCTTTTGCTTTTGTAGAGATTCTGTATACAAAATATCATCCGCCTCTGCCTCAGAAAAACGGTATAGGTCTTCAATAGGGTAATTAAAAAATGTAACCCTGTTACATCATTAGGTAGTGAAGATTCTGCCATGGTATCTGCTGGATGCTGTCGTCACTCAAACAATGTGATAAAGTGCCTGTTATAAATTGCAATATCCCATATATAAAGTGCATCACAATAATGCAGTTTGTTTGTGGCTTTATTAAAGTGCAATGTGCTCTCGTGAAATAATAAATGCTGGTGGGTGCAAACAAGCAACCACACAGCTATAACAGCACCTGAGCACAGAGAAATTATGTAAAAATACTCTTAAAATATAGGGAGCCTTGGCAGAAAGTGTTATGGCATACATGTATAGCACAACATATACAGTACCAATAAGCCCGGCTCTCCCATTTGAATAATGCTGCTGTGCCAGGTGCCTCCACAGAACAAAATCACAGATACTCCAGAGGTGCGGCACTCCTGGCGGCTTGAATAATAATCATAGTCACAGCACGCATAAAGACAGTGTTTCAATGCCTTTATGCCAGCATTGTCATCAAGTCAATTTAAACAAGCATAATGTGCTCACCTTATAACGATCACCCAAAGTGCCCAGACGCCATTCCGGATAGCGGATCACGCGCTCATCTCCGGCGGCGCATAGTCAATGACGTCACCATCCGGTCCATAATAATCTATTATATTAAACTAGTTTCCACCCTAAATCCACCAAATGCGGGCTACCTTACTCCCAATTACTTAGGATTAGGCGGACTACATCTGACCCAGTACTTGCGGACCAACAAATGAATGAGATGTTGGCCAAATTTAGTACCAGAGGTTATCCCTCTAATCTACTGGCAGACGCTAAAGTAAAGGTTCTTAGTCTTGATAGAGCTACATTGCTAACAAAGTCACCTATATCTGGTACTACACTACCCATGATCCCATGGGTTGGCCAATTTAGCCCAGCAAGTGGGGGCATTCATTCAATTTCTAAACAGCTATGGCACATTGTTCAGAGTGATAATGATTTGAACTTGCATAACACTAAATTAATGCCAAGTTACACACGTAGGAGAAACCTCTGTGACATTTTAGTAAGAACTGATGTGACTGATTACGATAAACATACAGGTAGACTGAGAAGTAGTAAGCTAGGCTGTATTAGGTGTACTTGTATTACTTGCCAGTTCCTAATACCGGGTAACACATTTCAGCACCCACACACAGGACACACTTATTACATCAATCAGATGTTTACTTGTAGCAGTAAGTATGTAGTGTACCAGCTGATCTGTCCCTGTGGGCTGTCATACATTGGTAAAACCGAAAGGATGTTTAAGGAGCGTATGGCAGCCTACAGGTCTGCGATCAAGATGGACATTGCTAACGGTAACAGCGACCAACCTGTAGCGAGGCACACCACTCATTAGTAACCCTCAGGTACCGGATGATTGACCAGGTACCTGAATCACTTCGAGGGGGGGAATGTGGCTGTAAATTACTGCAGTTGTAGTCCAGATGGATCCACCGCCTAGACACAGTACACCCTAAGGGACTCAATAACCATCTTGGCCTTAGTAGTTTTCTTTAATGGTTCACTAAGATATGTCATTTTCCAGTGGATATATATATATATATATATATATATATATATATATTTTATTCCTGGCCCCTTAGGTATACACTTTGTAGATTATGGGGGTCATTCTGACCCGATTGCTTGCTGCAGTTTGTCGCAGCAATCGGGTCGGAAGTGCGCATGTGCCGGCTGGCTGGGAGTTACTCCACAGGTACAAAGGCATCACCTCTGTGCGATACTTTTGTATTTGTGCACGGGGGGGGGGCGGTCGGTGGCACTGACCTGTAGGGTGGATTAGCCCTGGGCTGGGCGTCCCCCCGCATGTCTGAGTTTACGATCGTAGCTGTGCTAAATTTAGCACAGCTACGATCAACTCGGAATGACCCCCTATGTCTGTATGCGTTCGCATATTATGTGTTGCTCCATGTGTATGTTTAGTTTTAGGACTGTTATTGTATGTAGTAGTTTAGATGTAGTGCTCATATTATGCTCTTTGTCTGTTTAGCATTATGTGGTGATAGGGACACTTTTAATTGACGGACCGGATGGTGACGTCATTGACTATGCACCGCTGGAGATGGGCATGTGATCCGCTTTCCGGAATGGTGTCTGGGCACTTTGGGTGATCGTTATAAGGTGAACACATTACACTAGTTTAAAATTGACCTGATGACAATGCCGGAATAAAGGCATTGAAACGTTGTCTTTATGCATGCTGTGACTATGATTATTATTATTCAAGCCGCCAGGAGTGCCGCACCTCTGGAGTATCTATCTATTTATTAAACATACATGTAATAAAACTGTAATGGTTTGTGTACGTACGTACCAGTTTGTTTTATTACTTCTAGGTTCAGTTTATGATCTATGGAGATGACAAAAACATCACGCAAAAACTACTAGATGAATTTAGTACACATTTTAACTATTGTATAGTTTACTGACCTAGAAAGAAACTGAGGTTTGCGTGATCTCAATGTGACATCAGGGAGCAAAACAATAAAACAAAATCCAGATTTTTTTGTGCTTGCAGTGTGCAGGCTCCTCAAGTCCAAAATGACTAAACAGTATGTGTGGAATTTCTGAACTCGCTTAGTGCAAGTGGACTTCCTGTGCAAAGCTTATACCTAACACACAGCTCTCACCCATGACTGACGCAGCGTATACCCCACACATAGCTCTCCCCCATGACTGACACAGCTTATACACCACACACAGCTCCCCCCCCCCCCCCTGACTAATTGCTTATACCCATGCAGGGCCGACTTTTCGAATGGGCTCAATGGGCACTTACCCAAGGGCCTCAGGAGTCTAAAAGCTGTAGTCTGATAGCTGAGGGTCCCCTCTTTCCAGGCGTGACAGAATTTAAAAAATCGGCTGTGGGGGCGTGGCTTGGAACTAGACCCAGGCAGAGGTGTACTATTGGAGCTCCTGCCTAAACTGAATAAAGCTCGTTTTAACCCACTAAACAGAAAGCCCCTTTCCCCTCCTATATACTCCCTGCCCCTATTTATACCCAGGCACAGGAGACCGCAGAGCCGGCGGGTGCCTCCTGCACCCGTGCAGGTTGCGGCCTACTTGCCCATATGAAGCCGGGCCCTCAAGTTTAATCCAGCCCGGACCGGAAGTGAGAGACGGGCGCCTCACCGGAGAGAATCGGCGGCTCCTCCATCCCTACCTCACCTCTGTGGCACTCCCCCTACCCGACGAGCCTGCCTGGAGAGCCTCTGCTCCGCTCTGGGACACGGAGCGGGGAGCTGGTGACCGGCGCCGGGTGACGGCGGCGCTTCTGAGCTGGCTAGGCAGCGCGCGGAGGTGCGCCAGACCCCGCCGCCTGCCCGATTTCTGGACCCCGCTCGGCCGCCTGAACACTTACCTAGCTGGGGGACCCTCTCACACTGCCACCAATGCTACGGGTCACTCCAGGGACATACCAGATAACCTGGTCCCGGCGGATACAAAAATTTCTGATCTCCATGATCTCATCTCGCGGCAGTCGTGTTCTCTGGTGGCCATGGGTCGGCGACTAGATGACATGGATAACAGAGGTCGCCGGAATAACCTACGAATACGAGGTTTGGCTGAGGACGTCGCACCCCAAAACCTTGAATCTGCCCTAACCAAAATATTCAATGAACTTCTGGAGATGGACTCGGAGTACCAGATAGTATTCGACAGAGCACATCGGGCTTTACGCCCTAGAGGAGCACCGACGGAGCGACCTCGAGATGTTATCTGCAGGCTCCACTACTTTCAAGAGAAGGAAGAGATTCTCAGGGCAGCCAGACGAGCACCGAACATCAATTTTGAGGGCCAGAAGATACAAATCTTCCCAGACATCTCGTGGTCCACCTTACAGCAGAGGCGGATACTCCGCCCCATCACAGATGAACTCAAAAGCCGTAACATTAAATTCCGTTGGGGTTTTCCGATATCCATCCAAGTGAACTATAAAGGATCCTTTTGTGTTCTACAGGAATATGATGGCGTCAAGGACTTCTGCCTAGCTCTGGATATCCCAGCCCCGAGCCTCCCTAATTGGCTGGACCCGTTTGAACTTTCGTTGGCTCCACCACCCCAAAGGGAACAGTGGCAAAGAGTCCGCAATCCTCGGAGGCGGCGGCGAAACAATACGACCAGAGAACCCTCACATGTGCCTGATATCGCGGGTACCACGGATGGCGCGGGTTGACGGAGATGGACCGGAACCCCGGCAACAACTCATAAAGACACGTGACTATTGGATATGTTTATTAAGTAATGTTCTGCTGTTCTCTCTTTTACGATGTTTTTTCAGTACAGGTTGAATAGTCTACTTTAATGACTACTTTGGTATTCGATTACCACACATGGATGCATATGTACTGATGCCCCCTGCCATATTGTATACTTTGTTATCTGTGTTTGTTTCCCGATTTCTAGGTTATCATTTTCATACTGGACTAGCAATTCTTATTACGTTGTCCTACCTCCATGTCACTACTGCCCTACTAGGTTATCGCAGTTTACTGACTTAGTTTCCCCCTTATTAGAACTGTTATATCCACTGAACAACTTTTAATAGTATTGTTTATACTTTAATACTATCGATGGTGATGTGTCCCGGTTCCCCCCGGACCCCCCTTTGCTCTGCTGTACATTTGTAGATCATGGGCCGTTTCCGGTCTCCCATGACTAACGATGCAGAGTATTGCTGTTGCATTGACAGCTGTTTTCTTTATCTCGTTTGTCTTTGTTATTTCCCCCCCCTCCCTCCCTCTTGTGTTTTCCTACCCCTCCCCCATTACCCAGACAAGGTGCCCTGGGCGGCTGCTCATTTAGTAAGGCTATATGGGTTCCATAGCGAATTAACAATGCTGGCATTCATGACTATTAGACTATTATGGCTACTTTAAAGTTAGTATCATTTAACGTAAAGGGCCTCAATATCCCCGAGAAGAGGTCCCGGCTCCTACACACTCTACACACCGACAAAGCAGATGTGGTGTTCCTCCAGGAGACGCATTTTAAAAAGGGTGCCTCCCCGAAGCTACACTCCCGTCATTTCCCGCAGGGGTACTACAATGATTTCTCTGGGGCTAAGGCGAAGGGAGTTGCAATCCTATTTGCCAAACATATTAGACTGAATGATGTATTAGAAATCCCAATTGGAGATGGGAGGGGCCTGCTGGTGAGGACTACTATTGCTGGCCAAATTTTTACATTTGTTAACCTCTATCTCCCTAATCAAGGGCAGATCCGCTTTATGAAGGAGGCTTTAGAGTTGATAGAACGATCTCTGACGGGGGTATTAGTGATAGGGGGTGACCTTAACTGGGCATTGGAGCCTCTTCTAGATACTTCAACTGGAGCACCTAGATCCTCTATGAATGATGTTAAACGATTTAAATCAATCTTACACGACTTTCAGTTAATAGACACCTGGCGCCTGCTCCATCCCAAAGACAGGGACTACACGTTCTATTCCCACCCACACAATTCCTACACCCGTATTGACTATCTCCTTATAGACCATAACTCCCTCGATTTTCTAGTTGATGCCTCAATAGGTCAAATAGTTGGCTCTGACCATGCCCCAGTTACGGTTACCCTGTCCTTGCGCTGCCCCCCCTCCCGTCAGTGGCGTTGGCGCTTTAACGAGCATTTCCTCAGAGACCCAGATTGCCGGGCCCAACTGGACAGTGCTATTGAGGACTATATAAATCTCAACTTGACTAATGAAGTCTCCCCAGTGACGGTTTGGGAAGCCCACAAATGCGTGATTAGGGGCAAATGCATCCAACTAGGCTCCATCCTTAAAAAACAAAAAAATGAATGTCGGGAAGCTTTACTTGCTAAAATTAAAAGGCTGGAACTCATTCATAAATCCACGCTAACCTCAGACGTCTTAGCAGAACTGCAAGACGCTCGAGCCTCTCTCAATGGCTTGCTGGATGAAGGCACTCGTAGGGCGTTTCGCTGTTGTCGACACAAGTTTCATAGATGGGGCAATAAACCCGGGAAACTTTTAGCCCGCGCCCTCCGCGCCCAAAGATCCCTGACCTATATTCAAGAGATCAGGGACTCCTCTGGTGTCCCCCATGCTTCTGACGGTAAGATGGCTGAGATCTTTCAGTCGTATTATACGAATCTCTATAATCTGACGTCTCAACGCTCCCATTGTGAGCAGTCATTACATGGGAAGGCAGTAGAGGACTATCTGGAAGAGATTGGATTCCCGTCCCTTTCCCCTGCTACAATTGAGGCCCTTGAAGTCCCCTTTACGACCGACGAGCTGCTGTCCGCTCTGAAGTCCTCCCCGTCTGGAAAAAGCCCGGGCCCCGACGGCTTTCCCATATCCTATTACAAAACATTTCAGGATAAACTTCTCCCCCTCCTGCTCCGTGCATGCAATGCTGTCTCCCCACGGGCCCCCTTCTCAAACCAGTCCCTAGAGGCCCATGTCACAATCATCCCTAAAGATGGAAAAGACCCCTCATTGCCATCTAGCTACAGGCCAATATCCCTCCTCAACGTGGATCTTAAATAATATGCTAAACTCATGGCGAACCGCCTATGCCAGTTGCTTCCTACAGTAATACATCCGGATCAGGTTGGTTTCATACGTGGCAGAGAAGCAAGAGACAACACCATACGAGTAATTGACTTGATTGCCTATGCGAACACTGCTAAGGCCCCCATGATGCTTCTCTCCATAGATGCTGAGAAAGCCTTTGACCGTATCGACTGGGTCTTTATGGAGACCGCACTGCGTCGGCTGGGTTTGGGAGAGGTGTTCCTGCAAAAAATATTGGCACTATATCGAGCTCCCTCAGCACAAGTGCGGGTAAACGGAATATTATCTGGCCCGATAGCCATCTCAAATGGGACTAGACAGGGATGTCCGCTTTCGCCATTGATATATGTTATCTGCAAGGAAGCTCTGGCTAGAGCCATTCGGCAGAGTCCAGGCGTCACTGGTTTGAAGGTGAGCGAAGACGAACATAAACTTGCATTATTTGCGGACGACCTTTTGGCGGTCGTTACAAATCCTGCCGTTTCCCTGCCTGGGCTTATGAAAGAATTTGCGCGCTTTGGAGCACTGTCCAATTTCAAGATTAACTATGCTAAATCAACGGCCCTTAATATCTCTCTCACCACGGACTTAGTTTCGTCCCTAAAGACTGCATTCCCATTCGCCTGGCACCCCTCACATATTAAATACTTGGGCATCCTGATCCCCTCCTCCCTTTCGACCACTGTCACTCTGAACCACAGTCCTTTACTGCGAAAATTGCGCACGGAAATGTCACAATGGCTCCAACAGAAGTTCTCCTGGCTAGGCCGTATGAACATTGTAAAAATGAATATCTTACCACGGCTACTTTACCTTTTCCAAACTATCCCCCTACAGCTCCCCTGTCAGTTCTTGGCAAATGCGCACAAAGCGATCAGCCACTTTGTTTGGAGCGGCAGAAAACCCAGGTTTAAACACTGCTATCTATTCTTAAGGAAAGCTCAGGGAGGCCAACAACTGCCCATGGTTTCGGCATATTATCAAGCTACTGTTTTAAACAGAATCCTAGATTGGTCCCGGCCTGGCGCAGGCTCTAAACGGTGGGTTGACTTGGAGAAACGGTCTTCGGGCCTACATTTACAGGCGGTACCCTGGCTTGCAACCATTAGCTGCTCCTCACATCTGACGGTTGGACCCACCTTGGCTCTCTGGAGTACACTGAGATTTAAACTGGGTCTTACCTCAGCAACTTCCCTGCTTCTCCCGCTCCTTGACAACCCACTGTTTGGACCGGGTTTGGGAGGTGGTGTGGCCGCTAGGTGGAACAGGACAGGCTTGACTAGAATAACACATTTGCTCTCTGAAGGGAACATCAAAGCTTTCAATGATCTTAGGAAGGGAACTGATATTCCTGCGACTGACTTCTGGTTTTATCTCCAAACTCGCCATTTTATTTTGTCCCACAGGTCAGTTGCTGCATTGACTGGTAGTCTTACCCCTTTTGAAACAATGTGCTCCCAATCCTCTGAAGCCTCACATGTTGTGTCAGGTATCTACAAGATATTGCTACATGGTCGCTACCCCGGCGAACCCGCTTTCTGCACAAAATGGGACGCAGATCTCATACCTAGAGGGATACACATCAATTGGCAGAAACACTGTGAAGTTATGTCCCGGTGCTCTACGAGTTTAGAAGTTATTGAAACACAGTATAAACTGCTCACAAGATGGTATCGCTGTCCCTCCCTTCTACATAAGTTCTATCCCTCAGTATCCCCCATGTGTTGGAGATGTGGAAAAGAAAGTGGCACCCTTCTTTACATATGGTGGGACTGTCCCCTGATAGCTACCTTCTGGACCCAAATAATTAAAATTTCCTCCAAGATCCTGGGGTTTCAGGTGCCCACTGGGATTGACTTCTGGTTGCTCTCCCACACTACAATTCCACTGGCGAAATACAAAAACTCTCTCCTCAAACACCTCAACAATGCAGCGAGAGCTGTAGTACCAGTCCACTGGAAGTCCCGGGCCCCCCCTCAAATATGGGAATGGTTTCAGCGGATAGAATTTTTTATAGATCTATGGAAGATACTTTTCATTCGGTTCTTGACTCACATGCCGACTATGTCGCCACGTGGTTCTCTTGGATAGAGTTCAAATCTACCTCTACCTACAAAGACCAGATCCCACTAGACTCAACATGATGTCGCGTATATGTGTAACATGCTTAGTTATAAGGAATCCAAACTAATACCTAATTTAAAAAAAAAAAAAAAAAACAATGATTAGCTCGCCCATTCCCCCCCCCCCTCCCTTGATTCTATTCCCATTTCCCCCCTTCTAACCTCTGTCTTGTCTTTTGTGTAGATATAGGATGGTTTATATTTTATAGGTATCTTAACCCATATATTTCTATATTGTACGACTTGTTGTACTTTCAATGACGTCCTCACTTTTTCTGTAAAAACCAAAATAAAGATTATATAAAAAAAAAAATCAGCTGTGGGGAACCGGAGATATCCGACTTCAAAGCAGTGGTCACCATCCGAGCCTGTTAATTACTCTTCCCAGCCAGTTATCTCGGGTTCTGTCTGATTTAGAGTTTTACTAATGGTAAATTCCAAAAGCTGGGACTCTCCCCTTTCAGTGAACACTGGCAGTTCTACTATGCCAAGAACCAGAGATATCCGCCTTCCAGCATCTGGTCCTTGCTGCAGGTCGACACGCCTGGTATGCAGTTTTATATTTTCATTGTTGGATTGCTCTGCCTCCAGAACACTGATCCCCAAGTCCCCAGTACCTCCTTAAAGGTGGGACTCTATAGCATTTTACTCCATTAAAAGCCAAGAAATCTATTTCCAGGAACTAGCGATATTTGCAGTCAAGCAAGCAGCCCGCCCACCAGAAAATGATGACTATTAAGCCCAATGCACTATCCACCCCTCCCCTGTGTATTAAACACACCTTTCCACCCTGTAACTCATGTACCAGGGCCCCTTCATTTACCCCAATACCCCTACTACAGTTTAGTGTTCTCCCAACTGCTCCATCTCCCACCATCTGTGCAGTAAAAGAGTAATCAGCAGAAATTACTGCTCCAGGTCCTACGTGCTGAGCGAAAGAAAGAACACCCCGTACTGCCTGCAGGACATCAAAGCTGCTGCTAATACCATCCCTTACCCCTACCGCTGGAGCAGGGGTAGGGGCCCCAGTGCTTTGCTTTGCCCAGGGGCCTACATTGTCTTAAGACGGCCATGTACCCATGACTGACACATAATATACCCCACACTGCTCTCCCCTCTGACTGACACCGCTTATACCCCACACACAGATCTCACCCATGACTGATTGCTAATACCCCACACACAGCTCTCATTCATAACTGCCACAGCTTATACCCCACACACAGCTCTCTCCCATGACTGACACTGCTTTTAGGCCACACACAGCTCTCCTCCTGACTTACACAGCTTATACCCCACACATAGCTCTTACCCATGACTGACACAGCTTTTACACCACACACAGCTCTCCCCCCTCGACTAAAGCTTATACCCCACATTAGTGCCGTAACTAGACATTTTAGCGCTGTGTGCAAGATAGGGCATCGGCGCCCCCCCCTCTACGTAAAAAAAAAAGCAGTGTGTGCCTTAGGAGTGCGCAAAAAATATAGGGGCATGGCTTCATGGGGAAGGGGTGTGGCAACAAAGTCATACCAATTCACATTACATATTATAGAAGTCTCCATTATTCAAATTATGCTGCACAGTAGCGCAACTACACCAGGTACAGCCCCTGTTACACATTACGGTGGACAGATTGCCCTTTTTACACATTACAGCAGACAGCGTCCCCCTTTTACACATTACGGCAGCCAGTCTCCCTTTTTACACATTATGGCAGACTGCGTCCCCCTTTTTACACATTACGGCAGACTGCGTCCCCCTTTTTACACATTACGAAAGACAGCATCCCCTTTATACACATTACGGCAGACAACGTCCCCCTTTATACACATTACGGCAGACAATGTCCCCCTTTATACACATTACAGCAGACAACGTCCCCCTTTATACACATTACGGCAGACAACGTCCCCCTTTATACACATTACGGCATACAGCGGCCCCTTTTTACACATTACGGCAGCCAGTCCCCCTTTTTACACATGATGGCAGACAGCGTCCCCCTTTTTACACATTTCTGCAGACAGAGTCCCCCTTTTACACATTAGATAGATATAGAATAGATGATACTTACCATCTCTCAGGTAGTCAGGCTCCTCGATGCTGGCAGCTCCGAATGATGGGGGAGAAGGAGGAGGAGGGAGCCGCAGCAGCACACTGTAATTACCGGCGGCGCCGCATGCAGCTGTACCTCTCCTTCAGCATTGGCTGGCCGCCGCCGCTGTGAATGCTGGTATGAGGGAAGCGCATCCCAGCGGAAGGAGAGGGACTGCTGCAGCAGCGCCGCTACCAAATACATAGCGCTGCTGTGGATCCCTCCCTCCTCCTCCTTCTCCGCTGCTCCCTCTCCTACTCCGGCACAGGCGGCTTGTAATGAGTCAAACTGACTCATTACAAGCCGCTGGCCGTTGCGCTCTCAGTGCGACTGCGCTGTGTACCTGGCACACACGTAGTTACGGCACTGCATCACACACAGCTCTCACCCATGACTGACACAGCTTATACACCACCCACAGCTCTCCTGCTCTGACTGACAGCTAATACCCCACATACAGCTCTCTCCCATTACTGCCACAGTTTATACCCCACACACAGCTCTCCCCCCGACTGATACAGCTTATACCCCACACTGATCTCCCCCGGACTGACAGTTTATACCCCACACACAGCCCTAAGCCCATGACACAGCTTATACCACGCACACTGCTCTTCCCCCTGACTGACACAGCTTATACCTCACACAGCTCTCTCTCCTGACTGACACAGCCTTTACCCCAAACAGAAGCTCTCTCCCCTGACTGACAAAGATTATACTCAACACACTGCTTTCCTTCATGACTGACACAGCCTGTACCCACACATTGCTCTCCCCCATGGCTGACACAGACTATACCCCACACACTGCTTTCCCCACAATTGACACTGCTTATTCCCTAGACGCAGTGCACATCTTCATGCATGTAATCCCCCTTCCCACAGTGTATCTTCAAACATGTATCCCCATGCAGCATATTTTCCCTTATGTGGCTTCCTCCGCTCTCCCAGCTCTTTCACACCTCTCAGGTGCCAGATCTCCTTTACTACTTACTCTCTGTCACTGATAGACCCCTATTAGTGTCCATGTGGTTCGGGGTCCTTTCTCCTCTCAGGGCCACAGCATGGCAGCAAGGAGAGTTGGACGCCAATGACGACACTGCGTCATCTTGTTTGCTCTGCTGGCGCCATTGGAGGGGCACTAGAGCAGGCAGGTAAGGAATCACTGTCTAGTGGGTTGACGGAGGCGGAAAACACAACTGATGGAATGCAGTTCTGGCCCACTTTAACCCCTGCCCTGGCGATTAGAATTATTGTTCCAGATCTGTCTCATCTCCCTCACTCACAACGTGAACCATTGCGGACAGTGCATTGTGGCGATGGGGCAATCCTACACAATTCTTAGATATTGTAAATTTTGAAAAAGCAACATTATGAGATGATCCGCAACAAGATCCCTCCTTGTTCAAAAATACTGCATGTCGGGTATAGTTTTAACACATCCAAGGAGAATTATTAATGCCATACCAAATAACTATGATTGCTGTGAAAAAAGTCCACACAGGATTAAGGGTTAATGTTGCTCCCCAGAGTTGGAAAGGGTTAAACGAAAAGGAGAGAAAAAGAAGACTCTATTTTGGGGGCGCTCTTCAAATACGTCCAGGGCCTGACCAATCCATAAGCATCTCTAAAATATAACTTTTTTTATTTTTGCAATTAAAATATAAGGACAAAGACACGCATACAGGGGGTCATTCCGAGTTGTTCGCTCGCAAGCGGATTTTAGCAGATTTGCTCATGCTAAGCCGCCGCCTACTGGGAGTGAATATTAGCATCTTAAAATTGCGAACGATGTATTCGCAATATTGCGATTACACACCTCGTAGCAGTTTCTGAGTAGCTCCAGACTTACTCGGCATCTGCGATCATTTCATTGCTTGTCGTTCCTGGTTTGACGTCACAAACACACCCAGCGTTCGCCCAGACACTCCTCCGTTTCTCCGGCCACTCCTGCGTTTTTTCCGGAAACGGTAGCGTTTTTTCCCACACGCCCATAAAACGGCCTGTTTCCGCCCAGTAACACCCATTTCCTGTCAATCACATTACGATCGCCAGAACGATAAAAAAGCCGTGAGTAAAATTCCTAACTGCATAGCAAATTGACTTGGCGCAGTCGCAGTGCGGACATTGCGCATGCGCATTAAGCGGAAAATCGCTGCGATGCGAAGATTTTTACCGAGCGAACAACTCGGAATGACCCCCACAATTTTCTACTTTAACAATAAACTCTGAGTTACAGACAGTTACAGCTGATGAACCGGGTACTATGTAATATTTAAAAAAAAATTCCATTCCATATTGCAAAATCTCAATAAAAAGAAATTGGTAAACCACTGACCAACATCCAAATTATTTGGTCGCAAATTCCACACTATCAAAACATGCTGCAAATTTTTAAATCACTGTAGGAAACTGGTAATATTGCGCATGGTGGTTCCACCAGGGTCGAAACTAGAATTGTCATCACCCTGGGCAAGGAAGCATTTTGGCGCCCTCCCTTCATTACACAAAAAATTATCATATTATCAAATATTTAGAAAGGGGATACCATTGAACAAAATTGCGCCTCACATGCTCCAAATGCCCTAAGCATCTGTCACATAACAGAGGCGTAACTCTGGGAGGTAACGGAGTCATCTGCCGCCGGGCTCCTGCTCTGAAGGGGGGCACCTCTCCTCCCATTCTGTGACACCATTCAATTAAGTTAATTGATAGCCGCCACTATCTCTTCAGTGGACGACTTCCTCAGTAGTCCCTGCACCTTACAAATGTCATACCCAGGATTATAACCCACTGGAAGCAGACACCGTACTCATAAAGCTATTTGCTCCTGTATAGAACATATGACAATTCTAACTTTATGAATTCACTTCCTATAGAGGAGCAAATAGCTCTATCACTAAATTGTCTGCCGTCAGTGCAACAGGTCATGGGTTCTAATCCTGGGTATGACTGCTAAGAATTGTGTGATTTAAAATAAAAGACAATGAAATATATACATTTTATTTCAGAACTCTCTCTCTCTCTCTCTCTCTCTATATATATATATATATATATATATATATATATAAAAAAGTCCAATCGAGCACGGCACTCAGAGACAAAAATAGAGTTGATTTATTATGTCAGTGGTCGACAATTGTGTTTGTCTGTTTGTTTCTTGGCTGTCATTAAGTTGTCCTGACGAAGGAGTGCTTTGCTCCGAAACAATTGTCGACCACTGACATAATAAATCAACTCTATTTTTGTCTCTGAGTGCCGTGCTCGATTGGACTTTTTATTAATTTCTGAACTTGGCACCTGAGCATGTTGAATGGATTTTAGGAGTGCCGGCTGCTGCTGTGTTTATATATATATATATATATATATATACATACATACATACATACGAATATTTATCTAAATTTAGGGGGGGCACCGATATTTATCTTGCCTCCGGGCAACTGGGACGAATTTACGCCACTGCACATAGCCCTTGTGTGTCCCCACACATTGCACCACATCACTGCACTACATGATGACACTAAGTGCCCTTTATACTGCACTACGTACATGCCCCTATATGCTGCACTACATTACTGCACTATCCCCTATACACTGCACTACATTACATGTTCCTATACACTACACTACGTTTTCTAGAGAGGGGACACACGGACACACGGATGTGAACAAGCTTACTGTGAAACGTACGTCATCCACTTAACAGCGGGACGCGCACTTAATACGGAGGTACGGGAATCACCCGACCCCGGCGCCCATCTCCCGCAGAGGCTCTAGGACACAGAAACTCTACCCGCAGCGGCACTAGGATACCTAGAGTTTACCCTGCAGTGAGCGTGACGCGGGTGCGCATCAAACATTGAGCACGGGAAGCACTCGACCCGGCGTCTGGCTCCCGCAGCAGCTCATGGACACGGAGACTTTGTCCACAGCGGCACTGGGACACTGACAACTTACCCCGCATTGAACAAGGGCAGAGTTAGCACACGGAGGTGCGGGAATCCCACCCGACCCTCCTTTCTGCCTAATCTACTGGAAGATCTCATGCCTTCCAACAAGCACACCACGTGGCATTGATCAGGTACTCAGGGCTGCCCTCTCATCCACTGCTTAATATCTGCGGACCCCCCTGCAATGCTCCCAGGTAACAGGGAGGGTGATACTAGGCGTGGACAGTAGAAGCAGCCCGCACTGCTCTTTCCTTTCAGCCCCAGGTGGACGGCTCTTCCCTGCTCTCATTGTTCCTATTCACTGCCAAAAAGGGCATATGGGACAAAGCAGAAAGGGAATCTGTTTCCACACACCTGGGACTCTTTTTCATCTTTAGTGTCTGTATCTTGGTAACAAAATGTTATAGATGCATTATCTTAACAAGCGTATATAGATCTGCTTGGGAATATCAATCGAATGATACCAATTTACATTTACCTTGCAAATAATTCACCTTTATAGAGCATAATTATCATAAGCCTATTTCTTCCAATTGATAGTGCCTGCACAAAATGGGTTATGTCAACACTCAGAACAGAAATTTATCAATTTAATGTGCCGACAATTAGCCTTAATTATGAACCAGAGAGTGATTTCAACTTTATAATACTTGTTACAAATCTCTCATACCAGGGAGATATTTCTCTACAGAAGGACTGTCACGATATCACTAGAGCAAACTGATAGGTTATATTTACTAGGTTAACCCTTCCTTTGCCAGGATTCAATATGAATATCTACATTTTACCCATGCTCTGAAATCACTGGCACCTGAATGGCAGAAAAAGGAGCCTTTTGGCTGTTCACTTTATATCAGTCAATAATAGGCTTTTTCAGAGCCGTAACTAGGGGGGGGGGCTAGGGGGGCATGTGACCCGGGCGCGGGACTGGATAGGGCGCTGGGATCCGTCTGCGTCTGATACAGCAGGGAAGGAAGTGGAGTCACATGGGATTTGTAGTCATGTCTGTTACTGGTTACACTTGGAGCTGTAACAGAGAGACTACAAATCCCATGAGGCATTTCACCCTGCAGAGAGATGGCCGCCGCTGAGCGGCAAGCCACCCGCCCTGAGACATGCTGCTGAGCATTCTCCAGCCCACGCAGCCCTACATTCAGCTCCGCTGCTGAGTCGCTGACACCAGCAGTGATTGATCGAAGCAGACCAGCACCCTTCACCTCCGTCTGATTAGTGAGAGGACTGGAGAGGTAAAACACACAGGCACACACACTCCCTCACCCTGACTGGTGTTGTTAACCCCTGCAGCTCATTTAAAGTAGTTCATTTAATCTTATATATATATATATATATATATATATAGCCTAAATATGTCATGCTGAGACTATTTATTTATACCACTGTGACAGCTACAGATTTTTTTATATATATATATATATATATATATATATAGATATATATATATCTATATATATATATATATATATATATATATATATATATATATATATATATATATATCCAGAAAGTCCACACTCACTGCTCCAATTTGCAACCTGGGCGGTGCTCCATAAGGGATTCACAAGAAATCCAAAAATATATCCGAAAAAAGATACAGGCACTCACCACTTCCTTGATGATGAAAACTTTATTGGTGTGTCTCACATAGAGACAGTTAACAGCATGTCAGCAAAAGGTGTCACCTTTTGCTGACATTCTGTTAACTGTCTCTATGTGAGACACACCAATAAAGTTTTCATCATCAAGGAAGTGGTGAGTGCCTGTATCTTTTTTCGGATATATATATATATATATATATATATTTATTTATTTAAAATGTGTGCGTGTGTATGTATGTGTGTGTGTGTATATATATATATATATTAGTGTATGTGTATATGTATATATATGTGTGTATGTGTGTGTGTGTGTGTATATATATATATATATATATATATATATATATATATATATATACACTGTGTTTTACTGGGGTCTGCCTGTCTGAGGGTTATTCTGAAGCATATTCTCTCTCCCTCTCCTTTCTTCCATATCTCTCCACCTCTCCTCTGTTAATGAGGGGTATTGCTATGCTTGGTATTGAGAACAAAGTTGCATTGGGTGGCATAGTTTTGAATTTTGACGGTCTTTTTTTATTCTATTTCATTGTATTTTTATATCTATTTTTTATTATTTTATTTATTTATTCATTATTATTTATTATTTTTTGCATTTTTCCCCCATTATTTTTTTTTCCTCGGGGGGGGGGAGGCGCTAAATTACTGCCTTGCCCCGGGTGCCTTAAAACCTAGTTTCGGCCCTGGCTTTTTTCCTGACACAAATACTCGAGACAGTGTATTCATTATCTGGTCTCCAGTACGGGCTGTCTTGTTAGCCATACATTGTTGCGGAATGGTGGATGCAAATCTGTATCAAATTACATTAACACTGTTACTGCAGTCTTGAACAGTAGACTGGTGTAAAGGGTGCATATATGGTACAAAGCCTTATAATATTTTCAGTGCTCTCTCCTTCTCTTTCCTTTTTTTCCTTTTTACTCCCTGGAGTGAATGCAAGTAGTACTATCCCTGGGAATTAATTACGGGTTATCTGTGTGGGGATATTTTTCCCTCTATTGGAGGGTGCTTAAGTTAGTGATATTACAGGGATCACTTTTACAGCACAGTCTCTCATGAGAGCTTAACAGTAGCTATAAAGCACTGATTAATTCTAATAATATTTCATATAGCTTGCTAAATTGCACAAACCCCCCCTTTTTTTGCCTAGGCAATTAATTTATTGAAAATTGGCATCACTTTGATGGCCTAACTCCATAGGCAAAATATATTCAGCAACATTTTTACACTTATATTTTACAAATTCTTCTCTGCACTTTCAGGCTATCAGTTTAGATACCTTGCCTGTTCATGGTGCCTATTTTTAAATATGGAAATAAAAGTTTAAAATAGTTTTAATATAGAACAATCATTTCAAAAAGAGTGCGCCACACACTAAGCCTTCTTTAGTGGTAGGCCCACTAGTGGCCTACACTAATAATTTCTAAAAAACACTACACTATGTACATGCCCCATAGGCTGCACTACATTACTACACTATCCCCTATATGCTGCACTACATTACATGCTCCTATACACTGCACTACATACCCTATATGCTGTACTATATATCACTTCATTACTATACACTGCATCTGCATTACCAACAATAACACTACATTACTACACTATCCCCTATATGCTGCACTACATTACATGCTCCTATACACTGCACTACATACCCTATATGCTGTACTATATATCACTTCATTACTATACACTGCATCTGCATTACCAACAATAACACTACATTACTACACTATCCCCTGTACGCTGCACTACATTACATGCTCCTATACACTGCACTACATACCTTATATGCTGTACTATATATCACTTCATTACTATACACTGCATCTGCATTACCAACAATAACACTACATTACTATACTATCCCCTGTACGCAGCACTACATTACATGCCTACCATGAGGAAGATCTCTACTCCTCTGTCCTGTGGAGCTCAGGACACAGTTGAATAATGGACTCAGTGGAGGGACGGGCCTGGTCCACAGCAGCAGCAGCAGCAGCACATGGGTGGCTGGTCCTGGAACAGGGACCAGCCACCACAAACAGCAGATCACTTGCAGAGGAGGCGGTTGCAGCAGAGATTGGATATACTCACTGATACTCTGCTGTCCTGCATCTTCTCCTCCAGCCGGACTGTCTGCTAGTAACTGGAGGGCGGAGGCTCGCTGCCATAGAGCTGGGACAGTGTGCAGGGATAGAGCAGTGTGTCCCTGAGCGGCTTTGGCAGGCGGAGCTTCGAGGGTGAGTGGCGGCTGTGAATGGTGGACACCGGGAGGCGTGGCTTAAATCAGTGCTCCAAGGAGAGCCCAGCTTCTGTGTTACAGCTCCACCCCGGGTCCCCCTCTCACAGCTGCACAGCTCAGTGTTCTTCTCCTTCACTGACAGGTACCAAGCGGAGCTACGCTTGTATCGCAGCTGCTGCCTTGGATTGTACCCGGGTCTCTCTCTCAGCGCCCCTCTAAATCCTGTGCCTGGGTCACATGCCCCCCTAGCCCCCCTCTAGTTTCGGCCATGGTTCCACCTTAATGCGTAACCAGCAAACTGTAACAGTGACACGTTAAATGTAGCCAGCCACTTCCTGCTATGTTGTTGCCAAAACCTACTCTATGTAAAAAGAATATACTGACTAAAAACTATCAGCAACATATGGATAGTATTGTAACAACTCCACACTTCAGTATCATCCAATAAGATAGCCGGACTGACCAGAAAACCAAATGGACATTCCAATTAATGAACAGTATTTAATCTAGCCAGAAACCAGTCAGAGTTTGCATAATTACAAAACATTTGTTGCACTTTATGCCATAACCACGTGAACCAGGACCAATTGTACAGAAGTCAGGACATTAATACAAGATAGTAGGAGTAATCATCACAGGACATTTTATAATGGCAATAGTAGCAGAGCGTTTGTAATAATATCTCCCTTGTTTTAACTCAGCACTGCATATAATAACAATTCAGTGTTATCTTAATATTGTTCATAAAGCTTGCATAGACAGAGAGTTTTGAAGTAAACCAGTAAACCCAACGCACGCTACTTCTACTGTCTCACCGTCAAGAACTCAGATCACCGATACATTGGCCGGTGGATGAGAGGGCAGCAGTCTGGATGTAGATGGCAGGAAGGAAGATAGGTGGCCGTACTGCTTTCCCTGTTAGAGCGGCTGCAGTGCCTTGTTATGATATGACATTGCAAGGCGCTGCACCGCAACCCCGGAAGAGAGCTGGCCGGAAGTGGTCTTACCGCTACCTGTAGCTACTGAACAGTAACGGGCAGAGCAGTATGCAGAGACTGATTAGTCAGTGGTTCCCATCTCATCAGAGGGACATATCCGTGCTCATAATGCTTTCACCCGTAGGCTTGTTCACATCGCTGCACTATCTGGCGTGTGGTAAGGTCCTGTGACCGACACTATATTACCTAATTACACCTATCACAAAATGATACGATGATTGACATCACGATTATCCAATAAGAGGATGGTGCGGTTTTATCTCATTCATTCATTCTTACAGCCCACTTAGTAAGCACTGAGGGGCAGATGTATTAAGCCTGGACAAGGCATAAAGAAGTGATAAAGCGGTGATAAGTGCAAGGTGATAATGCACCAGCCAATCACCTCCAATATGTAAATTGTGAGTTACGAGCTGATTGGCTGGTGCATTATCACCTTGCACTTATCACCGCTTTATCACTTCTTTATGCCTACTCCTGGCTTAATACATCTGCCCCTGAGTCTCCAACACCTGCAGTTTACCAGTTTCACAATTAACCCTTTACGCCACTTGTGCATGAGCTGATGATATGTACCAGTTCTGCAGTGTATAGGATAGAGCCGTAATCTAACACACAGCACATAATTCTGACATACAGATAAAGGTTTGCAATGTGCTTGCGAATAAAAATATACATATCGGATTAAGGCTTGTATCATGCACATTTGCTTGAGGGCTCCCTACACAAACAAAGGATTGCGCTGTAAGAACTACACACTGTGCTTATTTCAAACTATGGTCTGGAGATAAAGTGACTTAATTATTGTAAAAGTCACCATTATAAACTTAAATTTTCAAACATCCAGAATTGTACAAACAGCCAAGGTGATAGAAATAATTGCACAAAAACATTATTTCCTCCTTTAAAAATGATTCATAACTGTGACAACAAAGCATGTAAGAGACAGAGGTTCCACTGTAAATAATTCAATTGGGAATTACTTGTTTCCAGAAAAGTACCACATATTTTCAATACCCATATGGTCTCTAAGTTTTTATACTGTTAGGGATAATAGTGTATGAGAGTCATCCCTGTAATTTAGAACAAAAATTTATGTTGACATAAAAAATATACGTTTTTGTCTATAGCATTTTGTCTTTTTTGACAACAAGTTTTTTTTAAATTCTTTGATAAGCATTAGGAAGGAGAAGAGGAAAGAAAAGAGAACAAGAAAACAGGGCAGAACTGATCTGGTAAGGTGATCTGGAAATGGTAAGGTCCCAAATGGGGAAAAGCATAGTCATTAGGGGATTCTTGGGGAATCGGATATGGGCATATTGCGATGGCTATAATCGTGAGCCAAACTATATCACAGCTGTTCAATGCAGAAGTACCCACAGATCAAGGTTGTTTGATAAGAGCATATTTAAATGAAAGCACTGTAATTGATATATTCATTTAGACCTCCTGGTGTCAATGCACCTAATCTGAAGGTCCAAAAGCTCTCTCGCTTCAACAGCTCCTTTGTCAAATCCCCTCCTCTAATACCAAGATGTACTCTTTCCAAGCCAAATGCCTTAAAGTTCCTAAGATCAACTTTATGTGTGAAATTAAAATGTCTTGCTACCGTGGTCAACTGTTTCACTCTACTCAGGTCAAGGGCGGCATACCTAACTGTCCCTACGTGTTCCAAGATGTGCTGCTTTATCATTCTGGTAGTCATACCCACATACTGTATGTTACAATCACATGAAATGCAGTTAATCACACCTGTTGTTCGACAGTTGATGTAATCCTTAATTTTATTTTTGTTGCCATATTTGTCCACCACTTCCTTAGTTCTAATCATGTATTGGCAGGCCTTACAGGCTCCACATGGAAAGGATCCTGCTAGAGTCGGAGGCTTGGGAGCTGTGCGGGTGTAATGGCTCCTCACTAGATGGTCACATAGAGTAAATTAGGAGCACACTGCCTGCTCATAGATATACTGGTATTAGTATGTTTAGATAAATCCTTATCTGCCAAGAGAATGTGCCAGTGTTTCTGGATACACTTTTTAATCCGATCCCATCCCTGACTGAAGTTCATAACAAATCTCAATTTGTCATCCTTTCGGATTGTGGCATCTTTCAGACCTAAAATTTGAGTTTCTCTATTGGTCTCCCTTAACAAACATTTGGCTCTTTTTATAGACCTATGGCTATACCCTCTCTCCCTGAACTTGTTTGTTAATTTATCCCTCTGTTGTTTAAACACCAACAGTTTCAGAGCAGTTCCTGCAAAGTCTCAGAAATTCTCCTTTCGGCATGTTCTCTACCATCGGTGGAAAATAATGACTGATTTCGGGCAGGAGTGTGTTAGTAGCCATTGTTTTTCTGAATAATTTGGTTTTCCACTTTGTTCTGGAAACCTTTTATATATTTTCACATCCAAGAAGGAGATTTCTGTACTGCTGATCTCGGATGTTAGCCTCAAGTTCAAACTGTTAGTATTAAGTACTTGAATGAACTCTAATAAGAGGTCTTGCCCTGCATTCCATATCATGAAGATATCATCACTGTAATGATACCACATTGATATATGCTTAGTGTAGCATTCATTTCCATCACAGAAGACTATCTCCTTGTTCCCACCAACCCAAAAATAAATTTGCATAGGTGGGAGCACATGAAGCCCCCATGGCTGTCCCCCTTACTTGCAAGTAAAACTTGCCATCAAAGGTAAAAAAAAAATTGAAATTCAGCACAAAATGTAGTAAGTCCACTAAGAATTCCTGGAAAGTACCACAGTCATCCATGCTTAAAAAGTATCTTATAGCTGATATACCTGTCTCATGAACAATGCTGGTATATAATGCTTCCACATAAAGATCAACAAGCAGTTGGTCTTCATCCAAAGTAGTGTCATGGATCTTTCTAAGAATATCCCTAGTATCCTGTATGTAGGAAGGCAGCCCTAAGACAAAGTCTCTCAAGTGTAAATCGATAAACAGACTGTTTTTCAGATATACTATTTACTCCTGATACAATAGGCCTTCCTGGGGGTATATCCGGATTTTTATGAATCTTTGGAAGCAAATACAATGTGGGTATCATTGGGTTTTCAGTCCATAGATATTCATACTTTTGATATAATTCTGTTAAAAGCCTCGTCTAGGATGGATTTGAATTTGGATTTAATGTATTGTAGGGGACTTAATAGCATCTGTTTGTAGCAGTCTTTATTGTTAAGTTGTTTATACGCCTCCTCCATATATTGCTCTTTTGGCCAAATTACTACAATTCTACCTTTGTCCGATGGCTTGATCACCACATCACTCCAGCTTTTAATATTTCTTAAGGAATCTCTCTCATCCTTATTGAGATTGATACTTATCTTCTTGACTGGTTGGATCTGATATAATTGGTCAAATTCTTGTGAAACAAGGTTTGTAAAAACCTTAACCTCCGGATAAATTGTCTTTGGTGGAAAGAATGTCGACTTTTTCTTACAAGATGGTTTACCTTTCGCTGCTCCCATACGTTCTATGCCTTCAGACTCTTCATATAGTTCTTCCAGGGCAACTAATGCCTAGGATTCCTGCTGTATAATCTCCTCCTCATTCAACATGGGATAATCAGCATTTTTCACTGCAAAAAACTTTTTTAGTAACAACTTCCACTCAAAAAGCTTGAGATCCTTCTCCAATTGGAATCGATTAAATTTGATGCTTGGAGAAAAAGATAAACCCCTACTTAATGCACTTATTAACAGAGAGATTAACAATTTTCAGGGTATCTGTTATTTCTCTTTCCTGGCTTGAATTTGGAATCTGGAGATGGGGATCCCCATCTTGCCCTTCCTCTTCTTCGTGGACCTCCGCATCTTCCTCTTGTATCCTGGTGTCCTCCTTTGGCACCTCGGGTGTTCTCTAAAAAAACAGCCAAGTTTGCTGCAACTCTCTGCTTGCTGAAAAATTGTGTACCGTTTGCCTCCTCCCCTGATGATTCAGCTTCAGATGATGTATAATTGTAGTTTTCGTGAATATCTTTTCTATATTCTCTTTTCTGTGTGTTCCTCCATTTGAAGACTTGTCCAACAGCGAAATCCTTTTTGTCCCTGAGGAATTTATTCTTTTTACATTCAATTATTGTTTTTCATAATTGTCAAGGTCCTTCTTGTTTTGCTCACAGCATTTTTAAAATTGGATATCCGACTCCCATTGCTCCAGAGTTCTACCTAGTGGTTCCTTTTCACATTCGTCCAACATTTAAATTGTCATGCTTCAATAAAATATTCATGAGTTCGGGCGAACACTTCAGTAAGCAGGAAAAACCTTAGGTCTTAGACCCGTGCAGCATATTTTACCTTATGTGGCTTCCTCCTCTCTCCCAGCTCTTTCGCACCTCTGCTCAGTCTTGCGCTTCAGGTGCCAGATCTCCTTTACTACTTACTCTCTGTCACTGTTAGACCCCTATCAGTGTCCACATGGTTTGGGGTCCTTTCTCCTCTCAGGGCCATGGCATGGCAGCAAGGAGAGTTGGACGCCAATGACGACACAATGTCATCTTGTTTGCTCTGCTGGCACCATTGGAGGGGAACTGGAGCAAGCAGGTAAGGAATCACTGTCTAGTGCATTCCCTCCCTCCAGCCTGATGTACTAGTGTGAGAGGCATGGCACTATCAGACTGACAGACTGCATTACAGAATCCAGTGGCGGGGCAAGGTGGGCTGGCAGAGGTTGCAAACACAGCTGATAGAATGCAGTTCCACCACGTTCTGGCCCACTTTAACCCCTGCCCTGGCAATTGGAATTATTGTTCCAGATCTGTCTCATCTCCCTCACTCACAAATTGAGCCATTGTGGTCAGTGCATTGTGGAGACATGGCAATCCTATACAATTCTTAGATATTGTAAATTTTGCCAATCATATTGTCATGTAATGACAGCTGCTATGAACCCCTTCCACTTGTGTCAGTAAGATAACACAATAGGGGAAGGTTAAGGACAGACCGGAAAAAAGTAATGGGGGAGTAAGAGAGGGAAAAGGGGGAGAGCAAAGAGAGGGTGTTGAGGAAAAATCATCAGGTGAAGAGAGAGAGTTGGGGAGGGGGGAAAGAAAGTGTGCATGGGGATAACAATGAAGAGAAAGAGGGTGGGTAGGGTTGTGGAGAAAGGAAAATAAAATAAGAAAACTGAATAATATCCTATATTGATGTGATAACCCTGGCTCCTCAAAGCCAAGCGATGTTGTAGATTAGGTGACTGCAACTCGGTGGAGCAGCAGCATGCCAAAAACAGACAAGCGAGCAACAGAACAGTTAGAAAGTCACTGGTTGCACATGTGCAGTAGAGAATGAGGCACTCCAAGAAGTGGAAAAGAAGAGAGGACAGTGGTGCAGAAGGTCTGAGTAGAGACTATGCAAGTAATGGTGCTAAAGTGGTGCATAGTGCCTCTCAATACCTACTAATGGTGAGTGGGGGACCATTGCAGAAGCTCCAGAAGAGTGAGGCTGAGATTCGGAGACAGTGTGTCTGCACTGGTAGCTGCAGCTGAAATCTGTGGAGGATGTTCGAGTAAAAGCTATAAGGGAGAATCAGAGATTTGCAATTGGAGGATCCTTGGCAGCTGCCCCCATGAAGTACTGTAAGATGCACCACAGACCAATATGATGCATAAGGCCTGCGAATATGTAGAAAATGTAAAAGGTGGACATGTGTATGGAAAGAATGTTCCTTAATGTTCCTTTACATTTTGAGACCCCAAGGCTGAGGACTACCACTTGTGTGTCCCATCAACAAAAGAGCTAGAAGATAGAGATAAGTGGCCAAGTGATGTTGGCCAAAACTCTATTCTTAACATCAAAGTAAAAGGAATAGTTATCCCAGCTTTATTAGATACAAGGGGGTATATTTACTAATATTCGATTTGGGGGTTTTGGTTATATTTTATATTCAATTTGCAGTTGGAGATTTATTAAAGGCAAAATCTAATGTAAAATTAAATATAAAACCAAATCCCACGCAAAATCGAATATCTGTAAAACAGCTATACTTTTACTTACACGAATATAATCCCCTGATTAACTAACATTCAAACTGAAAATTGACAACAAATTAAACACAAAATCAAAGTACAGAGACCCAAAATAATAGACTAATAACAGACCGGAGATTTTAGCTTCTATACAACATTCTATTAGTTGGAAATTAATTGTGATGCCTATAAAAGTAGAGATAATGGACACTTGGGGTCATTCAGGTGCAGTTGATTTTTGGTACTCTGTGCATGTGCAAGACCCGATCTGAGCATGTGTGAACGTGGCATAGAATGCAGGCCGGCATAAGATTGTCATTGATTGACAGTCTGATGCCGTTTCGGTGGTGGGGAGGGGGCGGTGCTGAGCTCCATTTGGAAAAATGAAGGCATGTCAGAGCTGTTTAGGACATGGGAAGAGGCCAGGGATCTCCCTCCTTTACTATTTCTGACTCATACACGTATTATGTGACACTGCAGGTGAAAGTAAATCATAGATTATTATCTCTGACTCATACATGTATTGTGACACTGTGGGTGGGACATTTTTTGTACAAATTGCGGTGTGTGCTGTACCCCACTTGGTTGGTGTTTGTTGATAGATATAGAGGACAAACAATTGAGAGGAGAGAAGGAAGCACATACTAGAGCTGCAGGTGCTGCCACTAGTCATGGTGATACAAGTCCGTCAACTTCATCTGCTAAGGCTGATGCCCAGGGCCATAGATTGTTTAACTCAGGCCATGTAAAATCAAAGAAAAAGTAAAAGTTGGATTAGTAAAAGTCAGATTAGTGCAATAACCAATAAAAATTGTTGTCTATGCAATAAAGATTGTCACCAATGCCTCCATTGGTTAATTAATTTTTTTTAAATCAAACAAATTGAATTCAATTATTAATCAATCCTTCCTTCCACTACATACATACTCTACCTCCTTTGGGCTCCCGGCCTAGTTATTAATAAAGACCTGTATCAGACCATTTTTGCTGATTTTGGTTTCATATTTTTTTTTAAATCCAAAATTTGGTAACGATCAATGATGTGGCACTTCATGATTAGATGTCAAATATACTTTGTTCATGGTCAAATCTATTCCTGGTATTTACCAACTCTGTATATTGTAAATTATGTATCTTAATGGCTTATAATAATGAGACTGCACATTGGAAATGTTTAATAAATGTTTTTTATTGTACGACATACAGTGCCTTAATAAAAAATGTTTTTTAAATTTACATAAGCTAAAATCACATGATTTTAACCTCAATAACATTAATTTCCAGGCTTTTCCATGCAATTTTGACCACAGTACAAACAATGAAAAATATATATTGTGCAATATATATTTTTTAGATGCTGTAATCATCTGTAGAGACTATTTTCGGCCTCAATGTAGGATCAGTTCCTGAAAGTTATGTTTGACCTGGAGAAGGATCCACCTGTTTAGTTTGCTAACAATGAGTGGAGTGCCTCAAGTTGCTTGTGCCAGCTGTACACGTAAATAAATATGTATGTTTTTGACCAATATACACAACCAATTTTTTTATTAATTAAACATATTTATATGGAATTTAAAACCTGCAAGATCCAACGCTGGATGAAAACAATATTGGGAGGTGGTCAAAATTGACTGGAAATGAGTGGAAATGAATGTTAGTGAGATTGATAATACTGTTGGAACAAAAATCGTTTGGTGTCTGTCCCGCTGTCCCTCCTGCGGGCTGCAGTGTCCTGCGGTGGAGGGAGGCAGTTGGAAGGCTCCCTATAACTTTTTAGTTCAGAGCAGAGCAGCACTTAATAGACGGTATGCCCATACGCACAGCACCTATTCTACTGAGCCAGATGGACTGGGGGCATGGCCAGCAGCTCATAGAACGCTGGCTGTGCCAAAAATTGGAAGCATGGCTCGCGAGCACGTCATTCACGTGAAGCCATGCCCCCTTCCCAATAGGCCACGGGCCCTTTTCAGTGGCGCGCGGCTTTGCCATGCAAGGCAGCTCTCTTGCAGACCTCCAGATGTTGGGAGGTATGCAGTATCATAGTGTATATTACACTGTGTGTATGCACGTGTGATGCCGATATGCGATCCTGCGGGATCAGCATCCCAAGACAATATAGTGTGTGCAGGATGGGCCAACACTGACTACATGCCTTTGGGCACAAGGTAGTCAATATTGGCCATTAGCCTGCATCGGTGCATGTGTACGCACCTTAAGAACAGTGTCATACCTCCCAACATTTCTGAATTGGTGCGCAGGGACACTGCGCGGCGAAGCTGCACCTGCTTCCAATAGGGGGCTTGGATTATGTTAAGGGGGCATGGCTTTACAGGAGTGATGCAATCGTGAGCCACGCCCCTCATTTTCATCATTGAGGGGGCATGCCCAGCTCTCTGTACGTTGCTGGCCTGCCCTCTCTCCCTCTGTCTTCCATGAATAGATGCTGTGTGCATGCACACGGTGTCTATTCACCGCTGCTCTGCTAAGCACTGCGGCCCGCGGGTGGGACAGCGGGTCATTCCAAAAAAAAAAAAATCGGAACAGTTTGGAGGTATGTTTTCATGCGATATGGACTATATGGACTATATAGCCCATATTACATGGAAAATCGCACTGTGTATATGCAGGTTTACAGCTATTTAAGGTAAGATGTTCACATTGTTTTTTTTTTTTTTTATCTGCTTGTTGTAACACCTTCAAAAAGTAGTAGGCATTGAAACGTTAGTCACACTATACCTGCACTTTAATTATTTAATACAACATTGATTTGTTTTCACCAAAATCTGGGGAGTGCAGCCTGGTTCCTTTTGCACTAGAAGACATGCTAGTCATTTTAGGCAGCTCTGGGTTAAGGGCCACATGGACCTGGAGCTGAATATTTTCAAGGACATATAATGAGAAGGGAGGAGTTATGATCATTGCTGTGTGACTGTGTCCAGAGTCATGTGGGTGTTTACACCCTATACACTATGAGCCCCAATATCTCCCTAAACACATAAAGATAGAAAAATTGCAGAACGACAAACCTTTTAATACTCATGATTTTGATTGATTGTTTGGCCAGCCGCACAGCTGCCAGAATGATTGGCCTATTTTTATGTGGAGACCCAGAACTGTAGCTCCCTCTGCCCCATTGTTAATTTGGTCCTGACCTTAGGAAACCATGACGTAAGATGTTACTTTAGGTGAGTGCCTATACGAACTATTGAAGCAGAGCCGGATTAAGAGGGGGGGGGGGGGGGGGCTGGGGTTAGTACCCCGGGCCCCACTTTCTAAAAGGGGCACCCCGCAGCAGATCGGATCGGATTTGCAATGCTGAACGCTCGGCTCTGCCCCGCGAACGCCGGTGCCGCATAACAATAGAGGCAGCACAGCTGGAGTGAGTGCTGCGGGGCCGCACCACATTACATGATAGCAGTCAGCCAGCCGCGGGGATAAGGTACAAGGCTGACTGACTTACGAGCTGCTGCTGGGCGGAGCTGCACAGTACAGTGCTCAGAGACCGGACTAAAGAGGTGGGCGGCAGTAGGAGGAGCACGGAGAGGGGCAGAATGAGGCACTGGAAGGCTCTGGAGTACAGGATGTACCACTGACAGAGGGGCCCGCTCGTGCTGGTGACCGTGGCTGCAGCCTGCTTCTCATTTCACAGGCAGTCACAGATGGCTGCCTGTGCATATCAGAGCTGAGATCATCAGCACCAGATGGTCCCGCTGTCATTTGCTCATGATATCTAGGTTTACTATAGTGTGTTCCCCCTCTCCCATGCTCAAAGTACAGGGTACTTCAGCCCAGAGTCCGTATTAGTTAAGCTCTCCTCCAGTCCTGACTCCTCCATGAGTTGCCCCTCCCCCAGGTCTCCTGTAGCTCCTCCCTTCTCTCCCTGCTGCCCTGCCTGTGCTGCAAGACACAGGCACACAGATGAAAAAAGTTCCTCAGCTGTGCCACTGCTCCTAGCCTATCCTATGCATGTCTCTGCCTCCCTTTCACCCCATGTGTGTCCCTGCCCCCCCTACCACGCCATGTGTGTCCCTTCCCCCCCTCCCACGCCAAGTGTGTCCCTGCCCCCCCCCCCCACACCATGTGTGTCTCATCCCCCCTCCTACTCCATGTGTAGCTCTGCCCCTCCCACACCATGTGTGCCTCATCCCTCCTCCTACTCCATATGTAGCTCTGCCCCTCCCACACCATGTGTGCCTCATCCCCCTCCTACTCCATGTGTGCCTCTGCCCCCCCTCACCATGTGTGTCTCTGCCTTTTCCTCCTACTCCATATGTGTCTCTGCCCCCCACCCCATATGTGCCTCTGCCTCTCCCTCCTACTCTATATCATATGTGCCTCTGCCACCTATGACAGCTAAGTCTGCCCCACCTTGTAAGCATTTGCTTCTCCCCCTTCTATGCTTCATTATTTCCCATTTGTGCTTTGCCCACTCTCCTATCTACACCTTTGCCACATTTTCCACCAGGGCCTTTGTCCCCTCTATGGGGGTAATTCCAAGTTGATCGCAGCAGGAAATTTTTTAGCAGTTGGGCAAAACCATGTGCACTGCAGGGGGGACAGATATAACATGTGCAGAAAGAGATATATTTCGGTGTGGTGAGTTCAATCTGCAATCTAATTTGCAGTGTAAAAATAAAGCATCCAGTATTTACCCTGCACAGAAACAAAATAACCCACCCAAATCTAACTCTCTTTGCACATGTTACATCTGCCTCCCCTGCAGTGCACATGGCTTTGCCCAACTGCTAAAAAATTTCCTGCTGCGATCAACTTGGAATTACCCCCTATATGTGCTTCTGATACTCTCCCCCTTTGTCCCTATGCCCCCTCTGCCATCTGTGCTCCTCGTGTGCATCTGTCACTCCCACCTCCCTATGGCTGGCGGCTAACCAAGTGACGAAGACCAACAGAATAAGGACCGTGTACTGTGCCACATAAATTATCTTAAGGATGGCAGGTAAGCACAATTTCCACTAATAATAATGTTATATTTCTATTTTATATTTGTGTATGTGTGCGTATACAGTGTATGTGTGTGTGTGTATATATATATATATATATATATATATATATATATATAGAAAAAATAGCAGGTGCCGGCTCTCCCATCAGCTATCAATCATGCACCGGGTGTCCGCATATAAGTAGCAATAGGTACACAGAGATGTGCGGCACTCCAGGCGTCTTATCAAATAATACGATTAGAGACAGTGATATGTCAGCAACGTTTCAATGCTTTATGCATTTTCCTCAGGCTTCAAGCCTGAGGAAAATGCATAAAGCATTGAAACGTTGCTGACATATCACTGTCTCTAATCGTATTATTTGATAAGACGCCTGGAGTGCCGCACATCTCTGTGTACCTATATATATATATATATATATATTTTGAAACAAGTATATACAGGTGCGCTGGTGACTCTATGTTAGGTAGTCCACAGACCAACAATCCGGGCTTCAGGCACAGGTAAGTTTAATTACCGCAGCACTTTACTCCTATATTCACTCCGAACTCCAGGAGATAAGTTTTCTAAAGATACAAATGAGGAGAAAGTGCGCTCATAGTGCAGATAAGTATTTTAATGGATAAAACAACACTGTGTACAATCCAGGACAGGTAATTTAAAGACTCGTACCCTGATTACCCACTCTGTGGGCTGATTACCACATGATATAAATGTTTCCACAAGGCTGTCTCAATGATCGCCTACCACAGTCCGGGACACAGCACCGTCTCCAGCCGTAAACACGTCAGGATCCGTCCAGCCACCGTGCCGTGCAATCGACCAGATCAACCAGTATACTTGTGGAGAGAAGACGTCAGACAGACCACGCCCCAACGCGTTTCGTATACCACTTCGTCAGGAGGCTGGTCTGTCAATTGTCAAAAAGGATTTTATAGGGAAACGAAGCCGCTCCCATGCAGCATCATCATACTACATTTCACAGAGCCGCTAATTGTCACAGCTTGCCGTAATTACATCTTTATACACAAATTAACAAAATATATTTTGGATTTCTACATATAAAAACGTATATTCAAAATACATATAAAAATACATATATAAATACATATAAAAATACAAATACGTACACCCATATGTATATAACACATCATTGATACACATATCATTAAAAATCAGAATAAAAATACACACATCGGCTCTCTTAGTAAATGCTCGCTCGTTCTGTTTGGACGTATCCATCAATTATTTATGTTAGATATTTTTCACCAATGATTATAAGAAATACATTTATAAAAGACTTTTTTTCTCTCAGGGTATCTTATTATCCCGGAGATGATGCATCTAACTTTAAACAAAAGAGAAGGACATTTTATCAACGTCGGACAGCAACTTATTTGAATCATGCTCTAATCAAATCACTAGTTCCCGGCATATATACTCTAGACACAAAGTACCTAAAAACGTAAAGAAAAATAATCAACAACAAGAGAGGCAACAAAAAGGAATATTGGTAAAGGCTCTAGTTATATTAATAAATTGATACCTTACTCAATTCAATTAGATTAATTCTAAAAAGGGAATGGTGCTCTAGCACTCAAGGGTTAATGATTCAGGAGATATGGTACATTCACATATACTGAATTACCGTTTTCTAATAAAGGGGGTAATCTCGTAATTTTCGTTCAACCCCCTGGGTATTAGCGTATCCAGGGACAAGATCCAAAAGGTTTCTCTCCTTAATAGTTGTTCTTCCCTATTACCTCCTTTCTTACTACATGCCACATGTTCTATCCCCATGAACTTTAGTACACTGGAGTCAGCATTATGGAATTCAGCAAAGTGACGTGGAATACTATGATTTAACACTCTGTTTTTTATATTCCTACAATGCTCCAGAATCCTGATCTTAAGGACCCTTTTCGTTTTCCCCACATATCTTAGCCCACAAGGGCAAGTCAACAGGTAAATACAGAATGAAGAGTTACAATTCATAAATGATCTAATAATTAGAGGCTCCTTTCTCTTGTAATTACCTTGAAACGTTTTTTTCTTTTCTGCTAGAATGCATACTTTGCAGCTCCCACAACTGAAAAAACCTTTTGTTGTCCCCAAAAACTTGTAATTACTCTTCTCAGTTACAATTAAAGGTAACGTACTTTTAGATAACATGGATTTAAGCGTTTTTGCCTTTTTATATATAATATCTGTTTTTTTTGCTAGTTCTGGACCTAAAATAGGGTCCATTTGTAGCACATGCCAGTTCTTCTTGGCTATTCTTTCTAAATCCCTAAAACCTGTACTGAACTGAGTGACCATCGGGCAAAAAGTTTTTTTCCTCTCATTAGTGATCTTATTTTTATTTTTATAGGTCAATAAGGATTCACGATCTTTTACTTTTGCCTTTTCACGTGCTGAGTCCAACAATTTTAAGGGGTAGCCTCTTGCTTTAAATCTCTCTGTATATGTATCTGACTGTTCATCAAATTTTGTTAGATCAGTACAGTTTCGCCTGAGCCTTGTATATTGCGAATAGGGGATATTTTGCTTCCACTGTGGGAGGTGACAGCTGCCAAACTGTAGGTAACTATTACTATCTACACTTTTAAAGTGTGTGTAAGTTTCTATCTTTCCTGTAGAGCAGAAATTTTCAGTAGACAATACCAGATCTAAAAACTCAAGTCTATTGGGACTAAAAGTTCCTGTGAACTTGAGATTGTAAGTGTTCACATTTATTCTTATCAGAAACTCTTCCCAATCTTTTTCAGTACCCTTCCATACAATCAGTACATCATCTATGTACCTCTTGTACATTATGATGTTTTCCTTCAAATCATCAATAATAGTTTCTAGTTCCCATTGGCCCATATAAATGTTGGCCACACTCGGGGCACAAATACTGCCCATGGCTGAGCCACACACTTGTTTGTACCAATCATCTAGGAATGTGAAATAATTATACTTTAAAACAAATCCTAGACATGAGCAAATGAAGGACCTCTTTTCATTGCTGACCAGCGGGTCTTCCCTCAGTTTCTTGATGATTTGAAGGAAAACATCATAATGTACAAGAGGTACATAGATGATGTACTGATTGAATGGAAGGGTACTGAAAAAGATTGGGAAGAGTTTCTGATAAGAATAAATGAATAATGAAAAAGAACAGCATTTTTTAGAGCCAAGATGGCGACGCACCCTCCTCCCACAGGGAATAGAAAGGCCTCTAGAATCACAGAGATCCCCGGGAGGGGTAAAAAGAAGACTAGGGGAAAAAGGGGAAAACGAACTGCCGGGAAGGGAATCAAAAATAAGGAGCTTACACTAGAAAATCCTGACATGGGAATTTTTAATTTATCAAAAGTAAATTTAAGTACGATTGAGAAAAACGTTTTGAAGAAGGGATTGTCTTATGCACCCACATCAGGTTTAAATAAAGTTGAAACGTATATTGACTTGAATCTATATGTGAGAAATTTAACATTAAAACGGCATTTCCTTAAAAAGAGTGATGCTATAGTTAAGAATTGGGATGGGAATGAACAACATTCTCATTTAAAATTAAAATCAACTTTTTATCCTCTTGAGTCAAGGGGCCCTTATATTGAATTATTCAGTAAAATGATGAAAAAGGACATAGAAGCCTTAGAAGTTAAAAATAAAAATACTAATTTAACTAAGGCAGAATGGGCGGCCCTTAAGAAATTGGCATCTAATACTGAGGTGGTGATAAAGAATGCTGATAAGGGGGGTGGGATAGTTCTTATGGATAGGGAGTATTATATAGAGGAAGCACATAGGCTCCTCCATAATAGTGAATCATATGTAAAACTAAAAGATGATCCCACCAAAGAGTTTGAAAAAACTCTAGAGGTCATATTAAAAGAAGGTTTACTTTCTAAATGTATTACACTATCTGAATACAATTATCTCTTAAATAAACACTCTCTTGTAGCTACGTTCTATCATCTTCCCAAAATCCATAAGAGTCTATCCCACCCCCCGGGCAGACCAATCATCAGTGGGATTGGTTCATTAACGTCCCGTATTTCTGAATATGTGGATACTTGTATTAAACACTATGTTCCAGAATTAGAGTCCTATATACAGGACTCCACAGCTGTGCTTCAACTTATTAACAATTTACATTGGCATGAGTCGTATAGTTGGTGTTCTATAGATGTACAATCTCTGTATACTTCAATCCCACATGATAGAGGTATTGAAGCTGTTGACAAGAAACTGAGGGAAGACCCGCTGGTCAGCAATGAAAAGAGGTCCTTCATTTGCTCATGTCTAGGATTTGTTTTAAAGTATAATTATTTCACATTCCTAGATGATTGGTACAAACAAGTGTGTGGCTCAGCCATGGGCAGTATTTGTGCCCCGAGTGTGGCCAACATTTATATGGGCCAATGGGAACTAGAAACTATTATTGATGATTTGAAGGAAAACATCATAATGTACAAGAGGTACATAGATGATGTACTGATTGTATGGAAGGGTACTGAAAAAGATTGGGAAGAGTTTCTGATAAGAATAAATGTGAACACTTACAATCTCAAGTTCACAGGAACTTTTAGTCCCAATAGACTTGAGTTTTTAGATCTGGTATTGTCTACTGAAAATTTCTGCTCTACAGGAAAGATAGAAACTTACACACACTTTAAAAGTGTAGATAGTAATAGTTACCTACAGTTTGGCAGCTGTCACCTCCCACAGTGGAAGCAAAATATCCCCTATTCGCAATATACAAGGCTCAGGCGAAACTGTACTGATCTAACAAAATTTGATGAACAGTCAGATACATATACAGAGAGATTTAAAGCAAGAGGCTACCCCTTAAAATTGTTGGACTCAGCACGTGAAAAGGCAAAAGTAAAAGATCGTGAATCCTTATTGACCTATAAAAATAAAAATAAGATCACTAATGAGAGAAAAAAACTTTTTGCCCGATGGTCACTCAGTTCAGTACAGGTTTTAGGGATTTAGAAAGAATAGCCAAGAAGAACTGGCATGTGCTACAAATGGACCCTATTTTAGGTCCAGAACTAGCAAAAAAAACAGATATTATATATAAAAAGGCAAAAACGCTTAAATCCATGTTATCTAAAAGTACGTTACCTTTAATTGTAACTGAGAAGAGTAATTACAAGTTTTTGGGGACAACAAAAGGTTTTTTCAGTTGTGGGAGCTGCAAAGTATGCATTCTAGCAGAAAAGAAAAAAACGTTTCAAGGTAATTACAAGAGAAAGGAGCCTCTAATTATTAGATCATTTATGAATTGTAACTCTTCATTCTGTATTTACCTGTTGACTTGCCCTTGTGGGCTAAGATATGTGGGGAAAACGAAAAGGGTCCTTAAGATCAGGATTCTGGAGCATTGTAGGAATATAAAAAACAGAGTGTTAAATCATAGTATTCCACGTCACTTTGCTGAATTCCATAATGCTGACTCCAGTGTACTAAAGTTCATGGGGATAGAACATGTGGCATGTAGTAAGAAAGGAGGTAATAGGGAAGAACAACTATTAAGGAGAGAAACCTTTTGGATCTTGTCCCTGGATACGCTAATACCCAGGGGGTTGAACGAAAATTACGAGATTACCCCCTTTATTAGAAAACGGTAATTCAGTATATGTGAATGTACCATATCTCCTGAATCATTAACCCTTGAGTGCTAGAGCACCATTCCCTTTTTAGAATTAATCTAATTGAATTGAGTAAGGTATCAATTTATTAATATAACTAGAGCCTTTACCAATATTCCTTTTTGTTGCCTCTCTTGTTGTTGATTATTTTTCTTTACGTTTTTAGGTACTTTGTGTCTAGAGTATATATGCCGGGAACTAGTGATTTGATTAGAGCATGATTCAAATAAGTTGCTGTCCGACGTTGATAAAATGTCCTTCTCTTTTGTTTAAAGTTAGATGCATCATCTCCGGGATAATAAGATACCCTGAGAGAAAAAAAGTCTTTTATAAATGTATTTCTTATAATCATTGGTGAAAAATATCTAACATAAATAATTGATGGATACGTCCAAACAGAACGAGCGAGCATTTACTAAGAGAGCCGATGTGTGTATTTTTATTCTGATTTTTAATGATATGTGTATCAATGATGTGTTATATACATATGGGTGTACGTATTTGTATTTTTATATGTATTTATATATGTATTTTTATATGTATTTTGAATATACGTTTTTATATGTAGAAATCCAAAATATATTTTGTTAATTTGTGTATAAAGATGTAATTACGGCAAGCTGTGACAATTAGCGGCTCTGTGAAATGTAGTATGATGATGCTGCATGGGAGCGGCTTCGTTTCCCTATAAAATCCTTTTTGACAATTGACAGACCAGCCTCCTGACGAAGTGGTATACGAAACGCGTTGGGGCGTGGTCTGTCTGACGTCTTCTCTCCACAAGTATACTGGTTGATCTGGTCGATTGCACGGCACGGTGGCTGGACGGATCCTGACGTGTTTACGGCTGGAGACGGTGCTGTGTCCCGGACTGTGGTAGGCGATCATTGAGACAGCCTTGTGGAAACATTTATATCATGTGGTAATCAGCCCACAGAGTGGGTAATCAGGGTACGAGTCTTTAAATTACCTGTCCTGGATTGTACACAGTGTTGTTTTATCCATTAAAATACTTATCTGCACTATGAGCGCACTTTCTCCTCATTTGTATCTTTAGAAAAAAAAAAAAAAAAAAAAAATATATATATATATATATATATATATATATATATATATATATATAAAATAGAGTGCAATAGAGCGCCTGATAGTGTTTGTATATTAAAATATTATTGTATAGCCAGTTCACCCTGTGAGGTGTATAAAGTGCAAATTTTAAAAAAGAACAACTTAGCTCCTTGGAGGCAGCTTCAGTCAGATGACACTTTAGGACATGTAAATTAAAAAAACAAAAGAAAAACATAGTGTGTACTGTTTTCACAGAGTTAAAATGCACATAAAACTCTGAAATTAGGAACCTTGCTGGTCCCAATAACCATACAGAAATTTATCAGAATACAAATAAGAACAAAATTTATTATAACAATCCTGACGCAAATGCAGGTAGCAAACGTACAAGATTAAAACAATTAGGTAGCTTATCTATCCATAATTGGAAATGTCGTGTGAACAGCAAATCACAGTTTCGTAACCAGAGGTTCAATTTAAAATCCTGTAGCAAATGCAGGTATCATACGTACGAGATAAAAACATAAAAACGGCTTATCTGTCCAATGTTAGAAGTATCAGGTGAGCATCAAATCCCAATCCTCACCTGATACTTCTAACATTGGACATTGCCACTTGTCATCAGGAGCCCTGAGCCCTTGCCCTAACGAGCTTTATTAAAGTGTGGCACAGGTGTGCCTGGTTCATACTTACCTACTTTCTGGCAGCTCTCTCTGGATGAGAGCTGCCAGGTCGGCTCAGTGGAGGAGCTGGGCAGGACAATGACGAGAGGAGGGGGCAGGGAGGAGGCGGAATGGGGCGTGGCAGGGCGGAGATGGTACAAGGGTGGGGTTATATTCTCACAATGTTTGAGCCACGCCCCCTCGCTCTGTAATGCCGCTATAACCGGCATTTTAAGCAGGGGGGCGTGACTATGATGACTTGATTCAACAAGAATCGTGTCATCGACTGTCTGGACCGCCCACTTTACTCTCAAAGTGGGCAGCCGGGCAGGTGGGAACTGAAAAATCGGGAGACTTGCCTGCTTTTCCAGGGGCCGGGAGGGTCACCCAATTTTCGGGAGCCTTCCGGCCATTCTGGGAGAGTAGGCAAGTATGGCCTGGTTGCTGGGAGTGCTTGCTCCAATACCTGGACCGGACCTGCATGGATGGGATCTCATGTATGAAATTGCAGGGGATTTCTGTGTATCAACAGCAATACCATACTGTAATTTCCAACTGCCACAACTGTTGATACAACATTAAAGAGACAACCTTCTGTGTCCCAACACCTCCCTGGGCTTTCTCTTGGTCCAGCCCTAAATCCAGGTCACTTTAGCTCGGGTAACCCGAACTGTTGTGCCCTGTCCTGCAAACACCCGGGGTGGCATCCGGACTGGACTGCCACAAAAAATAAATATATATATATATATATATATATATATATATAACAAGTGGAGAAAAGGGCACCTTCTAGTGTCTAATATATATCATGTGGACCGAGTGAAAGTGTAAGGACACTGCTTATCTGATGCAAACAGTTTCTTCAGTCACATGACCAATGTGAGTATATAAAAAAAGATAAGACAAAAATAACATAGCGCGTACAGTCTTCACACCATTGTTTCACCATAGACTTATGCTAGCCATACATCAGACCAACTTTTCTCCAACACTCCAAACTTCCAACCATCCAACTTGTCTGTTCAACTAAAACAGTGCCCCACACATCTCACCAACTTTTTACCAGTGCTCCACACATCTAACCAACTTTTCATCAGACCAACCAACCTTCCAACTTCTGTCCAACTTGTGATGTCACCGAAGTAGGCGGACAGTGCCTGCCTACAGTTCTTCAGTTTTGTTTTGTTTTTTAATTTCAAAACATGCAGAAGTGTCTTTTTTTCAGTGAAACTGGGCTTTTCTTTCACCACCATACATTTATTAGATTTACTTATTTTTATACTGAACTATGGATACCAGCATGGTTGGGCTGCCAAGGCAAATATATATATATATATATATATATATATATATATATATATATATATATATATATATAAGATGTAGATATTCGGCACTCCCAATGTAGTAAAATGTACAGCTTGCCTGGTGCCCTCTTTTTTGGAGGCACAAGTATTATTTATATATTTTTAAAAAGATTATTATATATATATATATATTTTTTTAAATGGAATGGGAAAACCCCGAAAAAAAATTGCGTGGTGTCCCCCCTCCAAAGCATAACCAGCCTCAGGCTCTTCGAGCCGGTCCTGGTTCTAAAAATCCGGGGAAAAAAGAGTAGGGGGTCCCCCATATTTTTTACACCAGCATCAGGCTCCACTAGCTGGACAGATAATGCCACAGCCGGGGGTCACTTTTATACAGTGCCCTGCGGCCATGGCATTAAATATCCAACTAGTCACCCCTGGCCGGGGTACCCTGGGGGAGTGGGGACCCCTTCAATCAAGGGGTCGTCCCCCCCAGCCACCCAAGGGCCAGGGGTGAAGCCCGAGGCTGTCCACCCCATCCAAAGGCTGCGGATGGGGGGCTGATAGCCTTGAGAAAATTGAAAGAATATTGTTTTTTCCAGTAGTACTACAAGTCCCAGCAAGCCTCCCCCGCAAGCTGGTACTTGGAGAACCACAAGTACCAGCATGCGGGAGAAAAACGGGCCCGCTGGTACCTGTAGTTCTAATGGAAAAAAAATACCCAAATAAAAACAGGAGACACACACCGTGACAGTAAAACTTTATTTCACACATGTCGACACACACATACTTACCTATGTTGACACGAAGCAGTCGGTCCTCTTCTCCAAGTAGAATCCACGGGTACCTGAAAATAAAAGATAATTATACTCATCTGATCCAGCGTCCTTATACGTAATGCCACCCCTGTAGTAGTAGCATCCTTATATGTAATGTGCCCCCAGTAGTAGTACCGTCCTTATACATAATGCCCCCCCAATAGTAGTAGCATCCTTACATGTAATGCCCTCCCAGTAGTAGTAGCACAGTCCAAATACATAATGCCCCCCCAGTAGTAGTAGCATCCTTACATGTAATGCCCTCCCAGCAGTAGTAGCACCGTCCTTATACATAATGCCCCCCAGTAGTAAGAGTCCTTATACATAATGCCCCCCCAGTAGTAGCGTCCTTATATGTAATGCCCCCCCCAGTATTAGTAGCCTCCTTATACATAATGCCCCCCAGTAGTAGTAGCATCGTTATATGTAATGCCCCCCTGTAGTAGTAGCGTTCTTATACATAATGCCCCCCCAGTAGTAGTAGCATCGTTATATGTAATGCCCCCATGTAGTAGTAGCGTCCTTATACATAATGCCCCAGTAGTAGTAGCATTGTTATAGGTAATGCCCCCCCAGTAATAGTAGCGTCCTTATACATAATGCCCCCCCAGCAGTAGTATCGTTATATGTAATGCCCCCCCAGCAATAGTAGCGTCCTTATAGGTAATGCCCCCACTATAGTAGTAGCGTCCTTGCATGTAATGCCCCCCCTATAGTAGTAGCGTCCTTATATGTAATGCCCCCCAGTATTAGTAGCCTCCTTATACGTAATGCCCCCCCTATAGTAGTAGCGTCCTTATACGTAATGCCCCCCCTATAGTAGTAGCGTCCTTGCATGTAATGGCCCCCCCGGCAGTGGCGTCCATAAAGCGCGCACACACAGACATACCTCACACACACACAATTCACACATATATGCAAACACACACACACACACACATATATATACACACACACACACACACACACCTCTACTATACACACACACACACACACACACATATATACAAACACACACACACACACACACACACACTTCTCTCTCACCCTCCACTTACCAAGTCTGGCTGGCCGTCACTGCAAAGCTGTCTGGTCCCGTGTAGCTCCGCCCCTCTATTCCGTGTAGCTCCGCCCCCTCGTGCCGCCGTAGCTCCGCCCCCTTTTCAGGCCCCGAACTGCACAGCCCGCTGTCACAGGTGATTTTCCCAACTAGTTGGACAGACCGTTTCTGTCCGTTTTTCAGCGTGTGGGAGCAAACGGCTGATAATCGTTTGCTCCCACACACTGCCGCATTATCTTTCCAATCAGCCAACTAGTTGGCTGGTTGGAAAGATATCGTCCTGATGTATGGCCAGCTTTAGTTGTATCTAAAAAACCTTCTAAGGACAAGCATATCCTAATATTTAAAATCCACAATCAGGGATATTTAAAGGTTTTTCACACAATTTTAAAACAACATATAAAAACAAATGGTAAAAATGCAAGCGTACAAGATAAAAGGAAATTCAAGCTTATCAGTCCATATAAGCAATCGGGTACCTCCTGTTTCCCATAAATTTCCAAGAAATGGTAAAAATGCCAACGTACAGAAATGTATATTTAAAAAGGCTTATCTGTCCATAAAGAGGTTTAGGTGCAACAGGTCCAACGCGTTTCGTCAGTAGTTTGACTTCCTCATGGGGATGAAGACTATAAAATAAAGAAACTGCAGAACTCGAAGACTTGTCAGTAATGATAGTTGTATTCAAAAAAACATGACAAGGTGTTTTTTTTTTTAATACAACTATCATTATTGACAAGTCTTCGAGTGCCGCAGTTTTTCCTTATGTTTTTGCACCTATGTTGCTGAGGGCACAGAAGCCATTTACTACATAGAGGAGTGCCAGGCTGCGTTTTATTTATTTATATATACATATATATATCCCACAGTCGGCGGCACTCACGGCTCCCTCAGCGGGGAATAAAACGAGACCAAGTCACGTAGGAAGTCAACGTTTCAATGTTATAAATAAAACATTTTCATCAGGACATTATCCACAGTACTTACACCACATACCTATATACCATCAAGGCTGTCCATGGCGCCCGCCGTCTGCCCCGCTTCGCGTCCATCACCAATGACGTCACAGTTCCGCGCAGGACGCGGCGTCACGGAGAACCCCGTTACACCTGTGAATGAAAACAGCATAATTAGCTGTTAAAGTGAAATCTACAAACAAAACATACAATTGGCATTGAAAATCATGTGTATCAATGAGGCAAATAATAAAACATAATGTCTATCAATGCGGCAAAGCAGTAATGTAGATGTATCCAAAGCAGTCATTTTAGATATAGACCAATACCTGCTGTCCATCTCTGTCCTACATATCAATATAAGTAACATCTACAGATAAACCTGATTTGTACTGAAAAAATCAAAATAGATATATAATGGTAATCATTAATGACTATGAGTTTTACATAAATTCATGGCTTCAATGATGTAACACCCATGCTGTAGAATATATTAAATGGAAACTTAAGACTCATTATGGTTCTAAAGAAAACAATGTAACCCCGAGTGTTCATTTAGACCTCTGGGTGAAAGGGTGTCCAGCAAAAAAATCCAACCGGCCTCTGCCTTCAAAAGTATTAACCCCCTGTCACCTCCCCGTTTAAGGGGGGGAATATGATCAATGATTTGATGTCTTAAGACCGCTAATGAATGATTAGCAGTTAGAAAGTGTCGAGCGACCGGCTGGTCGCTTTTGCCAGTGGCCAGAGCAGCTCTTATGGAAGCACGGTGACCTGCCATCCTTTCCTTAAATGTACATTCAGTTTTGCCGATATAATGTAAGCCGCACGGACAGCTTATCATATATATGACAAATTTCGTGGAGCATGTTAGTCTATAGCGAATTTTGTACCGTTTCCAGTATATGGGTGGCAAAAACTATTGCCTACAATCATATGATTACAGGTGGTACAGCCAAGACATTTGAAGCATCCAACTTTCAGAGGATTCAAAAAAGAAGGGGGATTGGATGTGGATGAGGAATGTGGAGGAAACTGGATGTTAGTTTTCACTAGGTGATCACGCAGGTTGCGCCCGCGTTTGTAAGCAGGCATTAAACGAGTATTCGATAAGGAGCTAAATTGTTGATCAGATTGAATTATGGGCCAAAAATTCTTACTAGTCTGATTAATTTTATTACTAAGGGTATTATATTTATTGACCCAGATGAATTTATCCTGATTAGTTTTTTTCTTTACCGGCTCCAATAATTTTGAGCGTGGTATATTCAAAACCCGGGTTTTTAAAGAGTTTAACTCGGAGAGATGATACCCTCGCTCAACAAACTTAGCAATCATTGTGTCTAGGGATGCCTCAACCTTAGATTCATCACTCACAATTCTCCTCACTCTAAGCATCTGAGAGTAAGGGAGACCCCTGAGTAGTGCTGTAGGATGGTGACTGGAGGAGAGTAAGATGTTATTACGATCTGTGGGTTTCATAAACATACTGGTAGTAATTTTGCCATCACAGATCTTAATCTGTACACAGGGCCGGCTCGAGGCATGTTCGACACGAGCGGCCGCGCAGGGCGCCACCCTTAAAGGGCGCCGCACGCTGGCGCCGCCATGTCGGAGCCTGGAGCCGGCCCTGTCCTGCTGTGCTGTCCTCCCTCCCATACATTGAGCTGTGCGCGCTATGCGGCGCCGGCGTCTGATGTCAGACCCCGGCGCCGCACAGCGCGCGCAGTTCTGCTTCAGACAGCTGCGCGAACAGCACTCCCCCTCCCTCGGCACAAGCACAACAGGTACTGGGGGCATATTATGTGCTGTGGCACTGTGGGGGCATTTATCTGGCACTGTGAGGGGCATTCCTGGACTGTGGGGGGCATTAATGTATCTGGCACTGTGGGGGCCTGGGGGCATTAATGTATCTGGCACTGTGGGGGGCATTTATCTGGCACTGTGGGGGCATTACTGGGCCAGGGGGCATTTGTATCTGGCACTGTGGGGGTCATTTATGTGGCACTGTTGGGGGCATTAATGTATCTGGCACTGTGGGGGTCATTTATGTGGCACTGTGGGGGTCATTTATGTGACACTGTGGGGGCATTACTGGGCCTGGGGGCATTAATGTATCTGGCACTGTGGGGGTCATTTATGTGGCACTGTGGGGGTCATTTATGTGGCACTGTGGGGGTCATTTATGTGGCACTGTGGGGGTCATTTATGTGGCACTGTGGGGGTCATTTATGTGGCACTGTGGGGGTCATTTATGTGGCACTGTGGGGGTCATTTATCTGGCACTGTGGGGGTCATTTATCCGGCACTGTGGGGGCATTTCTGGCACTGTGGGGGCCTGGGGGCATTAATGTATCTGGCACTGTGAGGGCATTTCTGGCACTGTGGGGTCATTTATCTATCTGGGACTGTGGGGGCATATCTGGTACTGTGGGGGGCATTTATGTATCTGGCACTGTGGGGGGCATTTATGTATCTGGCACTGTGGGGGCATGTCATGTGCATCTGGCACGGCTGGGGGGCATGTCATGTGCATCTGGCACGGCTGGGGGGCATGTCATGTGCACCTGGCACAGCTGGGGGGCATGTCATGTGCACCTGGCATGGCTGGGGGGCATGTCGTGTAGCTGGCACGGCTGGGGGGCATATCAAGTAGTGTTCCCGTGTCTAATGTGCTCTGCCTGTCGCAAAGTGTCTAACGTGCTCTGCCTGTCGCAGTGTGTATAGGAGGTTCTACCTGGTGCAATGTGTATTAGCTGCACTACTGTGTGGTGTAATGCGAATTGCCACTATTATGTGGCTGCGCCCCTTCCCCACGAAGCAACGCCCCTAAATTTTTGATGCGCGCCTTCGGCGCGCAAGGTCCATGTTTTCGAGCGGAGCAACAAGCATTACAGTATGTACATAATTTTGCCCTTCTAACTTAAATATGTGCCCTCCCGAATGCAAAATGTGCCCTCCCCATGATCAGCAAAAAAAATCCTAGAATGAACACTATCATGTGTAGCTGGCACTGCTGGGGGGCATATCATGTGTAGCTGGCACTGCAGCGGGGCATGTCATGTCTATCTGGCACTGCTGGGGGGTATATCATGTTTATCTGGCACTGCTGGGGGGCATGTCGTGTAGCTGGCACTGCTGGGGGGTATATCATGTCTATCTGGCACTGCTGGGGGGCATGTCATGTGTAGCTGGCACTGCTGCGGGGCATGTCATGTCTATCTGGCACTGCACTACTGTAGACATTGTGTAGCTGGCACTATACTGGAGACGTGTGTAAGGAACACTACTGTAGCTGTTATGTTTAATGCTGCTAATTGTGAAAATATATTTATTTATAGTTTGATAATTTGAAGTTGTGAGGCTCCGCCCACTTTTCCAGTAGACCACGCCCACTTTTCCAGGAGCGCGCACGCCGAAGGCGCGCGCATAGAGTATAGGAGGGGGCGCTTTGAAATTTTCTCGCTCAGGGTGCTAGTAGGCCTGGAGCCGGCCCTGTCTGTACATCTAGGTAATTAACACTCTCAGAATCGATATTGTAAGTTAACTTAATGGGGGTAGCAGAGTGATTATGTGCGTCAATTAAGGCAGTGAGGGACTCTGAAGTGCCCGTCCAGAGGACCAGCAGGTCGTCTATGAACCTTAAATATAGCAAAACATTCAGGCGAACTGTATTTTCTGAAAAGAATAATTGATCCTCCACCTGAAACATAAAACTGTTAGCAACAGAAGGGGAAACATTACTACCCATGGACAACCTTGCAATTGAAGAAAATACTGATTATTAAATAAAAAGTAATTGCGCTGTAAGGTAAGTTTTAATAATTCCATGAAGAGATCGATATCCGGACCTCTATAGGCAGAATTGTTCGTAATCAGAGTTCTCACTGCCAATAACCCTTGTTCATGGGTTATACACGTATAGAGGTTACTGACATCTATAGTGGCCAGTATACAGTTCGAAGGGACATCTGTAATCCTACCCAATTGGGTCAATAGGTCTGTAGTGTCCTTAAGGCAAGAGGCTCTGGCTTGGATGCAAGGTTGTAGATGAAAGTCCAGAAAAATAGAAATACTTTGATAGAGAGAACCCCGTGCAGAGATGATGGGGCGCGCTGGTGGATGGCGACTGTCTTTGTGGCTCTTCGGTAAAGAATAAAGGACCGGTGTTACAGGGAATGGAGTGGTTAACGCTTCGCATTCTTCCTTTGATAGTAGGCCGTCATTAAGTGCTCTTACTAAAATAAGGTCTAATTCTCGCTTATAACGGGCAGTTGGATCATGGGTTAGTTTCTGATAAGTTTGAGTGTCCTTTAATTGGCGATCTAATTCAGCCACATAGTCCGCGGTGTTCTGGACCACAAGAGCTCCCCCCTTGTCAGCCGGACGAAACACGACATCATCGTATTTGCTCATTTGTAGTAGCGCCTCCCATTCCTTTTTAGAGAGGTTTGAATGACCTTGTGTTTCATATTTAATATCCTGCTGTACTTGATGGTACACAGTTCTACAATATGTACGTATAGCTTGATTTTGTGAGGATAGATCAAATTTAGACCTTTTGCGTAGAGAAGAGAGTAACGATGTAGCCGCATTGCTCGAAGGCAAGTTGGAATTGAAATATTCTTTAACCCTTAATTGACGACCTAATTTGAACTGTTCAACCTTCCATTCGAAGGGATCAATTCTATTCGTGGGGACAAAATTGAGACCTTTTGACAAGATTTTTTTCTCCATCAGAGAGAAGGTTCTATCTGACAGATTAAAGATTACTTCCGTCGGGTGTAGGGAGTTCGACCTGTCCCTTTGCCTCTGCCTTTGGCTCTGCCCCCCCCCCTCCTCGTGTAGCGCCGTCGGGGTCTGCCAACTGTGCGCGGGTGCGTGCCCCTAAAGGGGGTCGACCTGGGAAGTTGTCTTGAGGATCAATTTCACTCTGGGAGGTAGATCCATCTGTAGATGTTTCAGTGTCCAGCTGTGTAGCTCTGTAGCGATTATATGGTCGCCTACGTGGAGGGCCCCGATTCTGTTGGGTGCCAGAGATCCATGGATATACTTGACGTTTAAGGTAGTCATTATTCACCTTTCCAAGCTTGTTACGTTTGTAATGAATTAGGTCCTTACGATATTTTTCAATCTGTACATTGATCTTAGTATACCAATCATTAGCGGCATCCGCCTCCAAGGTCACTTTATGTGAGGATTCAAAAGTGTCAATCTTTGAGCGTATGGTGTTTAACTCACGAGTGACCTCCTCGATGACTAGGAGAATTAAATCATATGAACATTTGTTCAAAATAGATATCCATTTTTTGCAAAATAAATATATATATCTATTTTGATTTTTTCAGTACAAATCAGGTTTATCTGTAGATGTTACTTATTTTGATATGTAGGACAGAGATGGACAGCAGGTATTGGTCTATATCTAAAATGACTGCTTTGGATACATCTACATTACTGCTTTGCCGCATTGATAGACATTATGTTTTATTATTTGCCTCATTGATACCCATGATTTTCAATGCCAATTGTATGTTTTGTTTGTAGATTTCACTTTAACAGCTAATTATGCTGTTTTCATTCACAGGTGTAACGGGGTTCTCCGTGACGCCGCGTCCTGCGCGGCACTGGGACGTCATTGGTGATGGACGTGAAGCGGGCGGACGGCGGGCGCCATGGACGGCCTCAATGGTATATAGGTATGTGGTGTAAGTACTGTGGTTAATGTCCTGATGAAAATGTTTTATTTATAACATTGGAACGTTGACTTCCTACGTGACTTGGTCACGTTTTATTCCCCACTGAGGGAGCCGTGAGTGCCGCCGACTGTAGGCTATGTTTGGAGACATCCTTGCTGGGGATGCCATACGGAGGGCACCGGCCTAATTCATTTGTACTACAATAGTATGGAGTGCTGCTGATCACTATAGAGTGTGTGTGTGTATATATATATATATATATATATATACTGTTTGTATAAAATTCCAGTAGCCCGACACTCCACTTCCAATGATATGAACTTCGGTGAACTCTGGATATAGGTGGATAACTTAAAAATGGAAACAGGCAGGGGCAAAAATTGAAACAGACAGGGGCACTCTGAGAGGGCTTATTAAGAGCGACTTTGGTGAATAATATCTGTCAGAAATTACAATTGTCTCAACTGAACAATACTATTGCGTACTGTTGTATGAATTAAGAATATTTTTATGTATTTTTATATGATTTCGTCATAGACAATTTGAAATGGTATATATTCATTGTCTATTTTATGAATAAAATATATTTTTATATAAAGGTGACTGACTAATAATAAGTTGGGTAATGTGAGCCTTTTACATACCAGAAACTATATAGCTTCCTTGGGATTGTTTTACCAATCTCGCTCGCTCTCTCTCTATCTATCTATCTCTATATCTATGTATATATATATATATATATATATATATACACCAGGTGACTCATCGTGCCCTGCGGGCGCTCTTCACACCATAACAAGGGGCTATGCCCCCTTAACCCTTGCACACCCTTTGGGCGTGCAATATTTTTATTATATTGAGTATTATCTCCAAACATAATTTTGTGAGTGGTTAAATATTGCAGGGACAAGGACGTGCAATGGTTAAGGGGCTGTAGGCCCTTGCAAAAGCATGAATAGTGCACGCAGGGCACGATGAATCACCTAGTAGGTGCTGTGGTTGGGAGAGTGGCAGGTACAGGGGAGAGGCGGATGGGAAAGGGGGTCCGGGGGTGCTGAGGGTAGGGGAGGGGTTATTGCGGGTTGCCACGGGTGAGGTAGGGCCGGATGTGGGGGTGCCTCGGGTGGGAGTACGGAGCCTCCGCGGGAGGGGCGGGTGCCGAGGTGCTGCGGGTGGGGGCGGAGGTGCTGTGGTAGGGGGAGTTGCAGGTGCGGGGGAGACGCGGATGGGGGAGGGTGTCCGGAGGTGCTATGGTTGGGGGAGGGCCGAGGAGGAGGGCGCAGATGGGGTAGGAGGTCGGGAGGTGCTGCAAGTGGGGGCTGCAAATGGGGGAGGGGTCCGGAGGCTCTGCGGGTGGGGGAGGGTGGGGGTGCGACAGAGGGGGGAGGGGCAGGTGCGGGGCTGATAATATACTAATGTGTGTGTGTGTTTGTTACAGGTGCTATACAGTGTGTAGTATGTGCTAGCCGTACTGTGTGTGTGGTACAGGAGCAGTGTGTGCCACACTGTATACAGCACTGAGTGTGTGGTACAGGAGCAGTGTGTGCCACACTGTATACAGCACTGAGTGTGTGGTACACACAGTGTGAGTGTGCTGCTGCTGCTGCTACCGGTGTATTCTCCCCGGCTCCTCCTCTTCCCCTCTCCCATATACCTGAGCAGGGAGAGGCGTGAGGTAGAGCGGACGGGGACTGGAGCTACTCTGTTTCCGGGACCAGGAGCTAAAGGGCGCTGGTGGCAGCGCAGGAGGGAGATCAGCCCATGGAGAGTGCACAGAGCCAGTAACCCGCTGCCCGGATCAGTATGGCGGTGTATGATCTGTACTCCTGGGTGAGTGACGCTGTTGGTGTACCTGTAACACACTGGCTGTACTGCTTTCACACTGGGGACACTACTAATACATAGCACCTGAGTGTACAGGTCACACACTGGGGACACTACTAATACATAGCACCTGACTGTACAGGTCACACACTGGGGACACTACTAATACATAGCACCTGAGTGTACAGGTCACACACTGGGGACACTTTGATACACAGCACCTATACCAGTCACATACTGGGGCAGATCTGTGACTCTATGAGTCTGATTCCGCCCAGCGTTAGCCACACAGTCACAGAGTGACAGATCTGGGCAATTATATAGGAGATATATATACTGTATATATAAATTCCAGTAGCCCGACATTCCACTTCCAACGATATGAACTTTGGTGTCCTCTGGATATAGGCGGATAACTCAAAAATGGAAACAGGCAAAGGCACGCAGATACTTTTTCAGAGTGTAATTATATTGAAAATCATAAATACAGATGACAACTTGGGGCTTGCACGTCCCTTTGTCATGGTTAACAAACAGTGCACATACTGTACAGTAATCTTACCTTTGAAAAGTAGAGAAACCTGCCAAGTAACGCTGCAGGAGGGAGAGTCACGTCAGCAGGTCACCCATTGCATCCTGTCAGGATGATGTCATGATTCTGGCAGAAGCCAGTTACCTAGGCAATTCAGGGCTCCCTCTGGCGGCATCAATGATCAATAAAACCCTATGGAGATAGAGTGAAAAAAAGCTAACAGCCCGTCAGAGAGAAGTCTGATCATGTTGTGAACTACAGATTCCTATGTCTCATACTAAAAAGGTAGGAGAAAGAAAGATAAAAAGCAAATATAAAGAATATATGTAAATAAAAGATGATTAATATGTTATAGAAAAGAGTATACACAAACAAACGGATATAGTTAAAGATCACATTGCACATACAATACGTACTGTACACGTAAACTCAAAAGGGACTCCATCTTCATGACCATTTAACTACAGTGATATCATCAGAAACAACAAAAGCAGGATATCTCTTGAAGACACTGTGGTGGAGATGTACTAAGCAGTGAAAAGAGTTGAGAAGTGAGTGTTGCGTTGGAATGGATCTTCTTACAGAATTCAGAGTTGATTGCAAGTCTTCAGGCAGTGAAGACTCATAGAACACATACAGCAGGTCTTCTCACCTGTAAGAGATGCTTTTCCCATAAGACTGTATGCGTCTACCTGTACTGGGATACCCACCAGGACTTGCGCCACTGGCGGTAGTATAAGCTCAACTACTGGGTGATCTGAATGAAAGCCAGCAGGAACTGAACCCTAAGAGAACTAGTGGGCAGCAGAGATGAACGGGGAAAAGGGAAGGCAAACAATGGCTATGTAGCTAGAACTAAAGTACTGAGAGGATAAGGGACTGAAAGGCCAGGAAGAGGTAAATACTGATATTGATTTATGGAATCATATTTATGAATATTAATATTTTATATATCATATATGGTATTTAATATATGGATATATTTCATTAATATGCATTTATCATGTATATCTGCAAATATATTATGCCAGGCTTACAAACTAATTGGCTGATAAATATATGCAGTCCTTTACATATGACTTATGAAATTATTAAGTTAAGATTCCTTAAAGAGTTCAAGCTTGAAAATTACTACTCCTTTTATATAATTATTTATTTACAGGCAGATCAATTCGTACAGAATAAGATATACACAGTAGTGATAGATAGAGATATATATATATATATATATATATATATATATATATACTGATATTATTTATCTATGCTTCCCTAGTTATATAACATAAAACAACATGACATAAGTTTCACAAACAGTTTCAGTTACTAACATAAAGTGTATACTTGCAAGTACATGATTGCAATCCAAGGTTCATTCCTTCTGCATCTTCTTCATGACTTCTCCTCTTCCTGACTACTCTACCACTGACTGACTCAAGTATATATGCCTATACTGTTAACCATCTGCTGGTATATTCTCATATTGTTCTCAGTGTAAAAGATAATTATAGGTTTGCCAGATTCCAAGGTGTCGTAAAAATAAGATTTTAAACCTACCGGTAAATCTTTTTCTCCTAGTCCGTAGAGGATGCTGGGGACTCCGTAAGGACCATGGGGATAGATGGCTCCGCAGGAGACATGGGCACTGTAAAGCTTTAGAATGGGTGTGCACTGGCTCCTCCCTCTATGCCCCTCCTCCAGACCTCAGTTATGACTGTGCCCAAAGGAGACTGACAGTACGAGGAAAAGGATTTTGTTATCTAAGGGCAAGATACACACCAGCCCACACCATACACACCGTACAACATGGTATACAATAACCAGTTAACAGTATGAACAAAACAGCATCAGCCAGAGGCCGATCTCAACTGTACTTAACCCTTAAGTGTGCAATAACTATATACAATGCTTGCAGAATGTTTCCGCACTGGGACGGGCGCCCAGCATCCTCTACGGACTAGGAGAAAAAGATTTACCGGTAGGTTTAAAATCTTATTTTCTCTTACATCCTAGAGGATGCTGGGGACTCCGTAAGGACCATGGGGATTATACCAAAGCTCCAAAACGGGCGGGAGAGTGCGGATGACTCTGCAGCACCGATTGAGCAAACATGAGGTCCTCATCAGCCAGGGTACCATACTTGTAGAATTTTGCAAAAGTGTTTGACCCCGACCAAGTAGCTGCTCGGCAAAGCTGTAATGCCGAGACGCCTCGGGCAGCCGCCCAAGAAGAGCCCACCTTCCTAATGGAATGGGCCTTTACCGAATTTGGTACCGGCAATCCAGCCGTAGAATGAACCTGCTAATTCGTGTTACAGATCCAGCGAGCAATTGTTATGATTCCTGTACTTCTGACCAGAGGAGATCTTATGACAAAGGCCAGAGTACTGGAAGGGAATGCTGGTTACGGGAGCAGGAAAGCCTAGTAACCCCTGGCGCCCTAACTCCGTTGTCTCGCCCGTGTTATCAGAAATCCCCTGCGAGACTATGGTTGCTTGAGCCCATGGCAGCCGCGTTTGAAGGGCGGATTATGTCTGCCCAACTCCGATGCCCCCTCAGGTCTTAATGGGAGACAAAGGGAAATCCGAGACAGGGTGATAACAAGGGGCCCTCTGACTAAACAACCAGGCCAGGGGCTACAAGCTAACTAAACTTAAACCAGAAGTATGTGCGGACAAACCGCCAGGGAAAAGGACAACCAAAATCCACTAATCCGTTACTCCTACCCAGCACCGCTGGATACCAGAGTGGATTTGTGGGAGCGGAATCCTCCGCAAAAGCTCCGAGACTCAATATAACAAATAATAAATAGTAAGCGGTCAAGCCGCAACACACGGCTACGCCGCGACTCACGAACACCACAGGATGTTAAAGGTGCTCGGTCAGGACTCCAGGAACAGATGACAACTTCCGAGTACTGGACCACTGAGGACAGGAACGACCGGAAAGAGCAGGACTGGAAACACTCTCTGCAACAGATACAGCAAACAGGAAGCTATTACCGGCGTCTGTGAGAAGTCCTGAGAGTGCCTTTAAATGGAAGCCCTCCAATCAGGTGCCAGACAGGGCTAATTACAAACATGCCGTGCAGCTGCCATACTGCACGGCCAGGAAACAAGTGTGGTAATTAACTTTGGACCCAGCAACGGGGAACGCGGTCCGACAGTGGCGTCCCCGTTGCTAGGGTCTGTGCGGCTCCGTGCGCCCGGCGTCTAGCGTTGCCAGGGAGCCGGCGGCTGTCCGCGTACGGCGTCCCTGGTTGCTAGGCGCCGGGCCGCACTGACGAGCGGACCCTCGGCGCCTAACAGTACCCCCCCCTTGAGGAGGGGTCAAGGAACCCCTAAAGCCAGGTTTCCGAGGAAATTCTCGAAAAAATGCCCTCTTGAGCCTCGGGGCATGGAGATCCTTATCCAGGACCCAAGACCTTTCTTCTGGACCATAACCTCTCCAGTGTACCAGAAAATAAAGCCGACCCCGGGACAACTTGGAATCAAGAACCTTCTCCACCAAGAACTCCTGATGACCCTGTACATCTACTGGTGATTTCCCCTGAGAGATCTTTCGAGGAAATCTACTGGAAGAAACGTATGGTTTCAACAAGGAGCAATGGAACGTATTTCCGATCCGGAGAGCTCTTGGTAAACGTAACCGGAAAGCAACTGGATTGATTTTTTAAATAATATGAAATGGTCCAATAAATTTGGGACCCAATCTGGCTGAGGTTTGTCGAATTTTAATGTTGCGAGTCGACAACCATACCCTATCTCCTACCTTAAAAGTGCAAGGCCGCCGGAGCCTGTCAGAAAATTTTTTCTCCCGAAATGCCGCTTTTCTGAGAGCAAGGTGCACTTTTCTCCAAATGAGTCTGAGATGAGAGGTTAAGGTTATCGAGGAGACAGAGGAATGTTGAAAAAAGGAATTAGCTCTGGGGTGAAAACCAAAAACTGTAACGAATGGAGACACATTGGTGGAGGAATGACAGGAATTGTTGTAAGCAAACTCCGCCAAAGGAAGAAACTCAGACCAATCATTTTGGAGTTTGGCTGAGTACAAACGCAAATACTGTTTTAATGATTGATTAACTCGCTCAGTCTGCCCGTTGGATTGGGGATGGTAGCCAGACGTCAAAGACAATTTCATCTTTAATGAGGCACAAAAAGACTTCCAAAATTGTGCAATGAATTGTGGACCCCGATCAGAAACAATATCAGTAGGTAACCCATGGAGTCTGAAAACATGACGGAGGAACAAAACTGCCAATCCCTGGGCAGATGGCAGTCGGGGAAGAGCAATGAAATGGGCCATCTTGCTAAAACGGTCCACTACTACCCATATGACTCGGCATCCGGCTGACAGAGGGAGGTCTACCACAAAATCCATGGAAATATGAGACCATGGCCTGAGAGGAACATTCAAGGGCATAAGTTGCCCGATAGGCAAGGAACGGGGAACTTTATGCTGTGCACAGACCTGACAAGAAAAAACAAACTCCTTAATGTCTTTAGAAAGACCAGGCCACCATACTGAGCGGGAGACTAATTCCAAAGTCTTAGAGATCCCCGGATGCCCGGCAACTTTGCTATCATGAAACTCAGTCAAAACAGTTGCTCTCAAAAACTCAGGGACATAAAGACGACCAGCAGGAGTATTTCCAGGAGCTTGATGTTGAAGCTGCTTTAACTGGGTAAATAAATCTTGTGTGAGGCCTGCCCGAATGACTGAAGATGGAAGTATGGGAGTAACAGGACTGTTATCATGAACTGGAAGAAAACTGCGTGATAGGGCATCCGCCTTGGTATTCTTGGAACCTGGCCTGAAAGTGATAATGAACTTGAAACGAGTAAAAAATAAAGCCCAACGAGCCTGCCGGGCATTCAGCCGTTTAGCTGATTCGATGTACTGAAGATTTTTGTGATCAGTCAAAACTGAAATGGTATGTGTTGCTCCCTCAAGCCAATGCCTCCACTCCTCGAAAGCCCATTTAATAGCCAGTAATTCCCGGTTACCAACATCGTAGTTGGATTCAGCAGATGAGAATTTCCTGGACATAAAGGCACAAGGATGTAATTCTAGAGAGTCCGGATCCTTCTGAGACAGGATAGCCCCTACTCCAACCTCCGAGGCATCAACCTCAACAATGAAAGGCAATTCTGGGTTGGGATGTCTGAGGACTGGGGCTGAGACGAAGGCTTGTTTCAAGGCCTGAAAAGATAACTCAGCTTCACGAGACCAACTGGTTGGATCCGCTCCCTTCTTAGTAAGTGCCACAATGGGAGCAACCAGGTCGGAAAAAGAATGAATAAATCTTCTATAATAATTTGCAAACCCTAAAAAGCGCTGAATTGCTTTTAAGTTGGTGGGTTGCGCCCAACTAAGGATGGCTTGGAGCTTCTTTGGTTCCATACAGAATCCCCGAGGGGAAATAATGTACCCCAAAAAGGATACCTCCGTGACATGAAATTCACACTTCTCCAGCTTGGCATATAGGTGATTTTCACGTAATTTTTGAAGAACCTGACGCACCTGGGTAACATGTTGTTCAATAGAGTCAGAATAGATCAAGATATCGTCTAAGTAAACGACCACGAATCTTCCAAGAAAATCCCGGAGCACGTCGTTAATGAGATCCTGGAAAACTGCAGGAGCGTTAGACAGGCCGAATGGCATAACCAGATACTCGTAGTGACCCGACTGAGTACTAAATGCCGTTTTCCACTCATCTCCTGACTTGATTCGGATGAGGTTATATGCTCCTCTCAGGTCAATCTTAGAAAAAATCACAGCCGAACGTAGCTGATCAAAGAGGACAGAAATCAGCGGCAAAGGGTAAGTATTTTTTACTGAGATCTTATTCAAGGCTCTAAAGTCAATGCAAGGTCTGAGTGATCCATCTTTCTTCTCCACAAAGAAGAAGCCTGCACTTAACGGGGATTTAGATGGCCTGATAAATCCTTTCCCTAGGCTCTCTTTAACATACTCATTCATGGCCACAGTTTCTGGTCCGGACAATGCATATAACCTTCCCTTTGGCAATGTGGCACCAGGAATTAGCTCAATAGCACAATCATAAGGCCGATGGGGAGGCAGAATGTCTGCATTGCCCTTGGAAAATACATCAACAAAATCCTGGTATTCCACAGGAATGGGTTCGGGAATGGCAGCAGCTATTCTGATGGGAAACGTAATACATTCCTTAGTACAGATGGTACCCCATTGTGAGATCTCCCCCGACTGCCAATCAATGATGGGATTATGAAAGGCCAGCCAAGGGTGACCCAGAACCACTGGAACTGCAGGGCAATGGGTAAGGAAAAATTCAATCTTTTCGGAATGAAGAGCTCCTACCGAAAGTAGAACAGGGGGTGTACAGAGGGAAATAACCCCATTGGACAAGGGACTCCCATCTAAACCATGCATGGTGATACGCCTACCCAAGGTTAACTGAGGAATACCTAAGGCCTTGGCCCACGTTAAGTCCATAAAGTTCCCTGCAGCTCCACTGTCAACAAAAGCCGACACCGAAGAACAGAGGCTGCCAAAGGAAACTTTAGCTGGGACTAACAGGGAATTATTCGAGGAGATAAGCTGCAGACCAAAGTGAACCCCCTCACAATTCACTTGGTCGAGGCGTTTCCCGACTTGTTCGGACAATTACGGGCAAAATGTCCCTTACCCCCACAGTACAAACAAAGACCAGAATTTTGCCTTCTGGTTCTTTCTTCAGGAGACAGCTTGGAGAGACCCATCTGCATGGGCTCCTCTAAGTCCACAGGAATGGAAAAAACACAAGGAGAAGACCCGACAGGTGCTCCTTTTTCAGCCCTGCGCTCTCTGAGACGACGATCAATCTTAATAGAAAGCTCCATGAGTTTATCGAGAGTCTCAGGAGCGGGATACTGAAGGAGACTGTCTTTTATAGACTCAGATAAGCCGAGGCGAAACTGACTGCGCAGGGCGGGGTCATTCCAGCCACAGTCGTTCGACCAACGGCGAAACTCCGTACAATAAATCTCTGCGGGATTCCTACCCTGTCTGAGAGCACGCAACTGACTCTCGGCGGATGCCTCTCTATCAGGGTCATCATACAAAAGCCCTAAAGACCCCAGAAAGGCGTCTACAGACAATAATGCCGGATCCTCTGTTCTTAAACTAAAAGCCCAGGTCTTGGGATCCCCCTGAAGTAAAGAAATAATAATTCCGACCCGCTGAGATTCCGTACCTGAGGAGATTGGTCTTAAGCGAAAATAAAGTTTACAAGACTCTTTAAAATTAAAAAACTGCTTCCTATCACCAGAAAAACGGTCAGGCAAATGCATTTTCGGTTCAGGGACGACCCTCGGGGAAGTCTGTAAAAGATCTTCCTGCGACTTCACCCGAAGGGAAAGATCCTGAACCATCTGAGTAAGTTCTTGAATCTGGCTAACTAGAAGCTGGCCAGGATTTGGCCCTAAACCAGTGGGATTCATGAGGCCGACAAATCTTCCAAACTGAAATAAGGGAAAAAATCAAACCTTGTTTAATTTTAAGTTTTGGTGTGGCCGGTAATAATGTTATGATTCCTGTACTTCTGACCAGAGGAGATCTTATGACAAAGGCCAGAGTACTGGAAGGGAATGCTGGTTACGGGAGCAGGAAAGCCTAGTAACCCCTGGCGCCCTAACTCCGTTGTCTCGCCCGTGTTATCAGAAATCCCCTGCGAGACTATGGTTGCTTGAGCCCATGGCAGCCGCGTTTGAAGGGCGGATTATGTCTGTCCAACCCCTCAGGTCTTAATGGGAGACAAAGGGAAATCCGAGACAGGGTGATAACAAGGGGCCCTCTGACTAAACAACCAGGCCAGGGGCTACAAGCTAACTAAACTTAAACCAGAAGTATGTGCGGACAAACCGCCAGGGAAAAGGACAACCAAAATCCACTAATCCGTTACTCCTACCCAGCACCGCTGGATACCAGAGTGGATTTGTGGGAGCGGAATCCTCCGCAAAAGCTCCGAGACTCAATATAACAAATAATAAATAGTAAGCGGTCAAGCCGCAACACACGGCTACGCCGTGACTCACGAACACCACAGGATGTTAAAGGTGCTCGGTCAGGACTCCAGGAACAGATGACAACTTCCGAGTACTGGACCACTGAGGACAGGAACGACCGGAAAGAGCAGGACTGGAAACACTCTCTGCAACAGATACAGCAAACAGGAAGCTATTACCGGCGTCTGTGAGAAGTCCTGAGAGTGCCTTTAAATGGAAGCCCTCCAATCAGGTGCCAGACAGGGCTAATTACAAACATGCCGTGCAGCTGCCATACTGCACGGCCAGGAAACAAGTGTGGTAATTAACTTTGGACCCAGCAACGGGGAACGCGGTCCGACAGTGGCGTCCCCGTTGCTAGGGTCTGTGCGGCTCCGTGCGCCCGGCGTCTAGCGTTGCCAGGGAGCCGGCGGCTGTCCGCGTATGGCGTCCCTGGTTGCTAGGCGCCGGGCCGCACTGACGAGCGGACCCTCGGCGCCTAACAGCAATAGTCTGCTTAGAAGCAGGAGTGCCAACCTTATTGGCTGCATACGGGACAAACAGTGCCTCTGTTTTCCTAACCGTAGCCGTTCAGGCTCAATAAATCTTTAAGGCCCTGACTACATCAAGGGACTTGGAATTCTTCAAGGCCCCGTAGCCACAGGCTCATAATAGAAAAATTGGTTACCCAGGGGTACTCGGGCGCTTTAGGTAGGGGATATTTCACCAAGCTGCAGTCTCAGGAGAGGGGAAGTCACTCCTGTATACAGTACAAAGAAAAAGGGTGGTGAGGCTGCGCTAAATTTGATGATTACAACAATAGTAGTGATATAATGAGTTAAAACACAGTTTTATTCCTAAAATTGGTACAATAGGTATATATTAAGAACTAAATACATAAAATTAAATGCATATCAGAAACAAATGGTATAATTTCTATGTTTCGAAAAACAATTCTAAAGGGTTACCCAATTCACCAGGTAGAGAGTGTGGAATTGTGGAGTTTTTGCAGTGACCGTTCCAAGATGTTTTCCCCTGTAGTGTTATAGTCCAGCATAGACAACAGTCTCCGAATTAGGCAATATCCAATGGATGGACTAATTGCCATTAGAGGGTAGTGTGCTCTGGAATCTTTAGTGGAGAGCTCCTGATGCGTTACGGTTGGTACCAACCGTAACGCATGAGGAGCTCTCCACTAAAGATTCCGGAGCACACTACCCTCTAACGGTAATTAGTCCATCCATTGGATATTGCCTAATTCTGAGACTGTTGTCTATGCTGGACTATAACACTACAGGGGAAAACATCTTGGAACGGTCACTGCAAAAACTCCACAATTCCACACTCTCTACCTGGCGAATTGGGTAACCCTTTAGAATTGTTTTTCGAAACATAGAAATTATACCATTTGTTTCTGATATGCATTTAATGTTATGTATTTAGTTCTTAATATATACATATAGTACCAATTTTAGGAATAAAACTGTGTTTTAACTCATTATATCACTACTATTGTTGTATTCATTAAATTTAGCGCAGCCTCACCACCCTTTTTCTTTGTACAGACTCATAATAGGTTGGTTCATATGAAATGACGAAACCACTTTAGGCAGACATTGAGGATGAGTCCCCAACTCTGCCCTATCCGCATGGAAAACCAGATAGGGGCTCTTGAAAAACAAGGCCGCCAATTCGGACACCCGCCTCGCAGATGTCAAGGCCAATAACATGACCACTTTCCAATTGAGAAAACTTCATTCAACTGTTTGAAGCGGTTCAAATCAGTGTGACTCAAGGAAACTTAACATCACGTTAAGGTAACATGGTGCCACTGGGGGCACCAAAAGAGGTTGGATGTGTAACACTCTTTTTACAAAAAAACTGGACTACTGTGAGAGAAGCCAATACCTTTTGAAAGAATATGGATAAGGCAGAAAGCTGCACCTTAATAGAGCCTAACTTTAGGCCCATCTCCACTCCTGTCTGTGGAAAATGGATAAAACATCCTAGTTGGACATCCTCAGTAGGAGCATTCTTGGCTTCACACCAAGACACATATTTTCTCCAGAAATGGTGATAGTGTTTCGCCGTAACATCTTTTCTAGCTTTAATAAGAGTAGGAATGACCTCCTCTGGAATTTCCTTTAGCTAGGATTTGGTGTTCAACCGCCATGCCGTCCAACGTAACCACGGTAAGTCTTGGAACACGCACGGCCCCTGTAGTAGCAGGTCCACCCTGAGAGGAAGGCCCCTGAAGATCTGCATATCAGGCCCTTCGAGGCCAATCTTGAACAATGAGTATCGTCTTCACTCTTGTTCGTCTTATGATTCTCAATATTTTTGAGATGAGAGGAAGTGGAGGGAACACATAGACCGACTGAAAACACCCACGGTGTCACCAGGGCGTCCACCGCCGCTGCCTGAGGGTCCCTCGACTTGGAACAATACATTCGAATCTTCCTGTTGAGGCGTGATGCCATCATGTCTATTTGAGGAAGTCCCCAACGACTTGTCACCTCTGTAAAGACTTCCTGATGAAGTTTCCACTCTCCTGATGGAGATCGTGTCTGCTGAGGAAGCCTGCTTCCCAGTTGTCTGTAATGAAGACCGCTGACAGTTTGCTTCCATGATTTTCCGCCCAGCGAAGAATCCTGTTGGCTTCTGTCATTTCTGCTCTGCTTTCTGTCCCACCCTGGCGGTTCACATGCATCACGGCCGTGACGTTGTCTGATTGAATCAGAATAGGTAGGTTGCGAAGAAAATTCTCTGCTTGTTTGAGGCCGTTGTGAATGCCCTTAATTCCAGCACATTGATGTGTAGGCAAGCCTTTTGGCTTTACCATATTCTCTAAAATTGTTTTCCTGTGTGACTGCTCCCCATCCTCGGAGGCTCGCGTCCGTGGTCACAAGAACCCAATCCTGAACGTCGAACCTGCGACCCTCTAGAAGGGGAGTACTCTGGAGTCACCACAGGAGAGAGAGAGAGAGAGAGAGAGAGAGAGAGAGAGAGAGAGAGAGAGAGAGAGACCCTGGCCCGGGAAGACAGGGCAATCTTCCCATGCATGTGCAGGTGGGACCCTGACCACTTGTCCAGAAGGTCCCACTGAAAAGTCCTTGTGGAATGGCCTCGTAGGCTGCCACCCTCTTTCCTAATACATGAGTGCCTTGATGAACCGACACTCTTTTTGACTTTAACAGGTCTCTGACCATGTTCTGGAGTACTTGGGCTTTTTCCTCTGGGAGAAAGACCTTTTGTTTTCTGTGTCCAGAATCATGCCCAAAATGACAGTCGAGTTGTTGGAACCAACTGCGCCTTATTGTAGATTTAGGATCCAGCAGTGTTGTTGTAGTATTCTCAGGGAGAGAGATACGCTTTGTAACAATTATTTCCCTTGAACTCGCCTTTATCAGGAGATCTTCTAAGTACGGAATAATTGTGACGCCTTGCTTGTGCAGGAGCACCATCATTTCCACCATTACCTTGTCGGGGCCGTGGAACGCCCAAGCCCAAACGGCAGAGCCTGAAACTGGTAAGAACAATCCTGTACAGCGAATCTCAGGCCCGCCTGATGAGGAGGATATATGGGGACATGAAGGAATGCATCCTTTATGTCTAGTGACACCATTAAAAACTTCCCTTCTAGGCTGGAGATCACTGCCCCGAGAGATTCCATCCTGAATTTTAACACATATATATATATATATAAAATATGTTCAGGGATTTTTAGATTCAGAATGGGCCTGACCGAGCTCCGGTTTCGGGACCACAAAAAGGCTTGAATAAAACCCCTTCTCCTGTTGTAGCAGGGGAACCTTGATAATTACTTACTGATGATACAGTTTCTGTATGGCAGCTGCCACTGTTTTCCTCTCTGGGGAGGAAATTGGCAAGACCGATTTGAAAAATCGGTGAGGAGGCACATCTTCGAATTCTAGTTTGCATCCCTGGGATACAGTATCTACTGCCCCAGGATCCAAGTCCGACTGAACCCAGACTCGGCTGTGCCCCCACCGGCGCGGAGCCCCAGCATCATGCAGTGGATTTTTCAGAGGACGGGGAGGGCTTTTGTCCCCGGGAACTAGCCATAGCAGGCGCTGTTTTCCCTCTACCTCCACCTGTGGCGAGGAAGGAAGAGCCCCGACCCTATCTGGACATATGCGACCGAAAGGACTGCCTCTGATATTGAGGTGTTTTCCTTTGCTATGGGGAAACCTAAGGCAAAAAAGATGATTTACCCGCAGTAGCTGTGGTAATCGGATCCGCGAGGCCCTCCCCAAAAAACTTCACCTTTGTAAGGCCAAGCCTCCAAATGTCTTTTTGAATCAGCATCACCTGACCATTGGCGGGTCCACAGGGACCACCCAGCAGAAATTGCCATGGCATTGGCTCTTGCACCCAACAGCCCAATATCTTTTGCAGCTTCTCTCATATATAATGCTGCGTCTTTAATGTGACCCAAGGTCAACAAAATGGTATCTTTATCTAGGGTGTCAATGTCAGATGACAAGGTATCTGCCCACGCTGCAGCTGCGCTACCCACCCATGCCGACGCTACTGCAGGCCTTAGTTGGGCACCCGTATGTGTATAAATCGATTTTAAGGTAGTTTCCTGTCTGCGATCAGCAGGATCCTTGAGTGTTGCCGTATCCGGGGATGGTAGCGCCACCTTTTTTGACAAGCGCGTTAAAGCCTTGTTCACTGTGGGCGGGGAATCCCACCGTAACCTGTCCTGGGAGTGGAAAGGTTACGCCATAATAATTCTCTTGGGAATCTGCAGTTTCTTATCTGGAGTTTCCCAAGCTTTTCAAACTGGGCGTTCAGCTCGAGAGATGGGGGAAAATTTACCTCAGGTTTCAATTCCTTAAATATGCAGACCCGTATGTCAGGGACAGAGGGGTCCTTAGTGATATGCAAAACATCTTTTATTGCAATAAACATATATTGAATACTCTTGGCCACCCTTGGGTGCAACTTAGCATCATCATCGTCGACACTGGAGTCGGAATCCGTGTCGGTATCAGTGTCTACTACTTGTGAAAGGGGATGTTTCTGAGACCACGAAGGGCCCTGTGACACAGTCAAAGCTATGGATTAACTCCCTGCTTTTTTCTTTGGACTCAGCTTTCTCCATTGTGTTTAAAACATTCCACATATCCATCCAATCAGGTGTCGGCGGCGCCGACAGAGACACCACAATCATCAGCTCTGCCTCCTCCTTAGATGAGCTTTCCACCTCAGACATGTCGACACACACGTACTGACACCCTCACACACACTGGGATACCTAATATTATGGGGACTGACCCACAATAAGGCCCTTAGGAGGGACAGAGAGAGAGTATGCCAGCACACACCCAGCGCCACTGTACACTGAGACAAAAATCCCAGTCTGTCAGCGCTTTGTGTATGTATGTATGTATATATATATATATATATATATATATATATGTACCAAAGAAGCTAGCAGCACCACAGATGTAGTATCTAAGGTGAAAACGACAGTATCGGAAAATATGTGTTCTGAAATGACTATCAAAACATGACCTGGTGGACACTCCCTCCAGACTATTAGGGCGTCAGCTTAGAAACCTCAAAAAAGTATATAGGCACTGGTATATATGCCTAGAATTTGAAAATGGTGCAGGGGGATGAGGTGTTGGCAAGCGACCAAAGGTGTCGAATTAATATTGTAAAACCAGGTACTATAAAAACATAAAATTTATTTCAGAAGACAAAGCACTAAAAGGGGTAATATGTAGGATAATAACAATTAAAAATGCAGCCTAATTCAAAGTATTGTATAAAAAAGCGAAGGCAAAACTTAAAAAATTCAAAAACACATATGCCAAAATTCATAAAAAAGTACATAAAAACATGAGAGATAAGGTATAAAATATACAGGATATAAGATAAAAAAAGGGGAGAGGTAGCTTAACTTCAGTGGTTGAGGTATAATCAGAGTAGCACCCAACGCGTTTCGTCCCTCATGGACTTCATGGACTTTTTTATGAATTTTGGCATATGTGTTTTATATATAAAAGAGATTTAATTCACCTGTGTATATGAACTGACCAATGGCAAGTCCAATTGGGTATGTGGGGATATGAGGACTTGTTGAAGCAAAAGGGAAATTACTCTATGAGGAAACACCCAAGGGTTTGAAATGCGTTAATGGTTTACCCTACACCCAGGAAGGATTTTTCTAGCTAAAGCCATCACCTGTGCTCACGTTGATACCTGCTCCCAGCTTCAACCATCACGGCAATCATTGTGACGCTGCACGCTAGAGGTGCCCACCGTGTACAGGTAATTTAAGAAAGAGCAGACAGCGAGCCAGAGACGTGGGGAGGCGGACGTGGTCCAGACACAGGAGAGATCTCCGAAGGCTGGTGTACACAGCCGGGAGATGCGTCCATCCCACCAACAGCATTACAGCACAATTCCACAAGTACTCACCTGGTTACTTCATCTCTTGCTGGAAGGTAAATAATCCCTGCAAGGGAATATCTCTGCATGAACTGTTTACCTCCAGCTGTAATCAACTGAGAACGGTGAGCTCAGTGAGTCAGTGAGCACAAACAGGTGAGTCTGCAACGAGCTTAGGCATTGATACGTTGACATTCAAAACAGCACTTATATTGGATTCTAGCAAAGACACAGTGTTGCTTTTATAAAAATGCTAGTGATACAATTGAAGACACTTGTTTGCTGCTGTGTCATATTTATACCACAAATGTCACGTGACTATTGATTTTTCTTTTTCTTATACAGCATTGGATGCTGTTAATTAATTATTTTTAAATGATATTAAATGTTTGTCAATTCATCTATATATAAGCTTTTTTGATTAAGAGTTATAAAGATATTTAAATCAAATAGTGAAGTGTGTGTACGCGTTCATTTATGCACCTGAATTTTTATTAGCGCAGTAAGTCATTAGTAATATTGTTTTTCCTTTAGTATAGGTGACTTAAGTTGCCATTACTATTAGCTGTGTGTACACAGACACAGCTGGACCTAACTGTTGCTCTGTATATGTACTAAAATATTAGCACTCTAATTACATGTACTGTACTTGAGTGTATGTACACAAATTCATTAGCGCCTGGAAAAGTTGTATGAGCTATACTAACACTAGCAGCGAGTACTAATACTTAAAGTAATGACAAAGAGTATATATACTGCAGGACTTTTCTATAGTAAGCTGGTATGGAGCTGAGGCTGGACACCAGAGCTGACACTGTAGGTGATAGCTGGGAGGCAGGTGAGATTTCTGCAGACGATAAATGGAACACAATGACGAGTGCTCCCGCAGCAACCAGGAACTATGACCAGCGCCAGGGGAGAGGCAGACAAGTAAAATAAAGGGAGCATGATCCAATCAGCACTTTCATGAGGACAAACCTCCCCGTGATTATTATCCAGAGCAGCTGCTCTGTTGCAAGTCCACAAGCTTGTGAGCGCCCAACGCCTGTCCCCTAGCAACCCCTACTGTTGCATCAGCTCGGTGTCGAGTTGCCTTGGAGCCAGCGGACAGGGAACCTGAAAGTTTGGGGAAGCATCTAGTCGCCCAGCAATGACCAGATGCCGGAAGCCACATGTGACTGTAACAGTGAGCCAGTGGAGAAGTTGGCCATGGCAACCAACCAGCATTGAGGTAACATTTTTAATTTACATACTATAAAATCATACAGAGCATTTGATTGGTTGCCATGGGCAACTTCTTCACTGGCTCACTGCTCCACACTTTTCACTGCTTAATACATCTCCACCTATATCACAATAATACAGTAAATGGATTACATATAGATCGCCATCTGCTTCCTCCAAGTACATAGCCATTGATCATATTCCTAAAACGTTCACAGGCAGAGACAGAGTTGGTAAATTATCACAACTGGAGGCAAGGGGGATTAACTACCTGAACACCATTCTTTCACATGGACTACACGGTAAAATAATTTGGAGTGTATTTAACTGAACCGTAGACCATTTTTATATAATAAGTTAAACTTATGGTAGATGGGTTACAAAGTTAGTGTAATTAAGAAAATTCTTGTAATATGACAGGTCCAATTCTCTTTATAATCAAGCTGGTTATATATCCTGCTTCATTATTTCCCATACAATGGAGCGATAGCATTTGCAATTTTTGTTGCCCCACAAGATACTTCAGACTACATTGCCTAAGTCTTACCGTAATATGGACAATGGGGGTTATTTAAGATTCTTGGCAATTTAAAAAGGGCACACTAATGGGCAAAACAATGTTGCACTGTAGGTGGGACAGATGTAACATGTGCAAGGAGATTTAGATATGGGTGGGTTTTATCACTTCTGTGCATGGTAAATATTGGCTGCTTTATTTTACACTGCAATTTAGATTTTGTTTGAAGACACTCCACCCATATCTAACTCTCTCTGCACGTTACAGCTGTCCTACCTAGAGTACAACATAGTTTTGCCCATTAGTGTGATTTTTTTGGTTTGCTATATTAAATCTGAAGAAAGCCCAATGTACTGCATTATACTAATAGCAAGATATTTTTGCAATAATCCCTTGCAATGCATGTACTGTACTATTGTGATAAAGGGCAGGATGTAATGTCGCCCGAGTTCGGCGTCTGTGCGGGGTGCCAGCCGAACTCAGACATTTTTTTAAAGGACATTCACTTGCAAGGCATGGTTTTGCCTTATATGTGATTGCCCCTTTAAAAATAAGTCTGAGTTCGGCCGGCATCCCGCACGGCCTCCAAACTTGGGCGTCATTACATCCGGCCCATTGCGTCTTCAAAAGTTGCCCTGCTTTGGTTATTTCTGTGGACAACCATGCAGTTATATGGTCATGCGTATGGAGTCCATTTTAAGTTTACATCTACAATAGCGCATTGTACTGTATGTGCGATGTGATTTTTAATTATACCCATGTTTTGTGTATAATCTTTTCTGTAACATTTTTATCCTTTTATAAGCATTATTTTTTTTGTTTGCCATATTATTTGATAACCCTCTCAGTTTCCCTTTTTTTTATTTCATTATCCAACTTTTAGTATGATACATAGGAATCTGTAGTTCACAACATGATCTGACTTCTATCTGACGGGCAGTGGATTTTTTCACTCTATCTCCACAGGGTTTGACATTGATGCCATCGGTGGTCGTAGAAATGTATGTAAAAAAAGCATAAATATTACATTTAATACAAAGTATTGTAGAAAAAACTGAGGCCCTTTGGGAGACCATAGAAACAAGAGTGAAGTAAATTTTTCGTATTGGGGTAATATACAGGCAAGAGGAACTGGACAAGAAACTATTGCAGGACATCACTAAAATGCCATTAAAAGGAGAGGTAATAAATCATGGGAGACTTTATTCTTCCTGATGTAAACTGAGAGGTGTCTGTTACTAGTTCCACTAGAAGTAGGGACATTTATAATTCCTTGCAGGGAGCATCCCTAAACCAATTGATGAGGAAGCCCACTCAGAGAGGCGCAATATTAGACTTAATACTTACAAATGGAGACAGAATATCGGATGTAAAAGTGGGTGAAACCTGGGATCCAGTGATCATCAAGTAGTATGGTTCAGCATAAAGACAGAGGGCCTAAGTCAGAGTTGATCGTAGATGTGCTAAATTTAGCACATCTACGAGCATTTACTCTGGCATGCGGGGGACGCCCAGCACAGGGCTATTCTGCCCCACATATCAGGCCCTACCCCCTGAACAAGTACAAAAGCATCGCACAGCGGCAATGCTTTTGTACTTGACAATAGACTACCTACCTGCGCAGCTCCTGCGCGTTGGCAGGGAGCTACTTGTCGCATCCCTGGTCTCAGTGGCTGCGTGTGACTTCACGCAGCTACCGCGGCCTGCTCCCCACATGATCCGGGCACACCTGCGTTGCCCGGACTACGCTCCCAAAACAGTGGCCAAACACTGCTGACCCGCCAACTCCTGCCCAGCGAATGCCTCTGTCAATCAGGCAGAGTCGATCGCTGGGCTGAGATGCCGGTAGCATATCTAGCATACACATGCGCACTGCGGTGCATGCACAGTTCAGACCTGATCACCCGCTGTGCGAAAACGCACAGCAGCGATCAGGTCTGAATTGGCCCCAGAAACTGACTCACCCCATACAAAAACAAAGGTGTTGGATTTTAGGAAAGCTGATTTTGTAGAGATGGTAAAATGTGTAAGCGATTCTTTGGCAGAGTGGAGGAACTTGGAAGCAGTGCAGAAGAAGTGGGAAACATTAAAAAGTGCAATATTAAAGGCAACAGACATTTGCATCAAAAGTGTTAGGAAAAACACAAGGAAAAGGAAGCCAGTGTGGTTTGCAAAAGAAGTAACAAGTATTGTGAAAGCAAAAAAGATGGCTTTTAGGAAATATAAGCAGACACAAAATAATGAAGACAAAGAGATGTATCTTGCTAGACAGAAGGAGACTAAGAATGTGCAAAGGCACAAGCTGATGAAAATGGGCTAGACAGTGGGGAAAGGAGGCAAAACTTTTTTTAGGTATATAAACGAAAGGAGAAAAACAAAAGGCAGAATAATAAGACTAAAGACAGAAACTGTGAGTCTTGTTGAGGGAGACAATGTAATAGCGGATCATCCCAATAATTATTTTTGCTCAGTATTCTCTACTGAAAGAGAGGGGAAGGGGCCACAGTTAAGTTACAGGGATATTCAGGAAAAGGAAAGTGAATTTACAGCGGAGAAGGTCCTAACAGAGCTATCAAAGCAGAAAGTGGATAAATCAATGGGGCCAGATGGGATACATCCAAGAATACTAAAAGAGCTTAAAGGGGTGCTAGTAGCACCATTAACATCATTATTCAACCAGTCACTAGCTACAGGAGTAATTCCAGAGGACTGGCAAAAAGCATACATAGTTCCACTGCACAAAAGTGGAAGGAAGAGGCAAGCAACTACCGGCCAGTGAGCCTTACATCAGTAGTAGGGAAATTGATGGAAACACTCTTAAAAGAAAGAGTTGTAGATTTTCTGAAATCCAGCAATTTACAGGATCCCAAACAGCATGAATTCACTGGGGGGGGGGGGAGACCATGTCAACAAACCTTACTGATTTTTTTGACTGTGTGACTAAAGTAATAGATAAAGTTGGAGCCATAGATATAGCTTATCTAGACTTTAGTAAAGCTTTTGACTCTGTCCCACATCGCAGACTGCTAAATAAACTCAGAAGTTTGGGATTGGATACTAAGATGGTTGAATGAATAAGATCTTGGTTGCCGGATAGAGAGTTGTAGTAAATGGAGTACATTCACAGAAGGGAAATGTTACCAGTAGAGTATTCCAGGGATTTGTACTTGGACCAGTGCTTTTTAATACCTTTATTGGTGAAATTGCAATAGTCATTAAAGGGAAAGTATGCCTTTTTACAGATGACACAAAGGTATGCAAAAGGGGAGACACAGCAGGAGGGGTAAAACAAATGATTGAGGATCTAGGTAGACTAGAGCACAGGTTCTCAAACTCGGTCCTCAGGACCCCACACGGTCCATGTTTTGCAGGTCTCCTGTAGATTTATAAAATGTGGCAGTTGGTGATACACAGTGCAGCTGCTGGGTGACATGGAAAACGTGAACCGTGTGGGGTCTTGAGGACCGAGTTTGAGAACCACTGGACTAGAGGAATGATAAAGAGTATGGCAATTACAGTTTCATGCCAAAAAAATGCAAAATCATGCCCTTGGGTCTCAAAAAATCCAAAAGCTAAATATAGTATTTATGGCACTATACTGGAAAATACTGAGGAGGAAAGGAATCTAAGAGTCACTATTTCAGATGACTTAAAGGCAGGTAAGCAATGTAACAAGGCAATGAGGAAGGCTAGTCAGATGTTTGGTTGCATAGGGAGAGGAATTAGCAACGAAAGAAAGAAGTAATAATGCCAATGTATAGATTATTAGTACGGCCCCATCTAGAATACTGTGTTCAATTCTGCAGGCAATATCTTCAGAAGGATATTAATACATTAGAGACTGTACAAAGGGCCTAATTCAGAAATGTTCGCAGCAGCAAATTTGTTAGCCAATGGGCAAAACCATGTGCACTGCAGAGGGGGGGAGGGGGGGGCCGATATAACATGTGCAGAGAGAGTTAGATTGGGTGGGGTGTGTTCAAACTGAAATCTAAATTGCAGTGTAAAAATAAAGCAGCCAGTATTTACCCTGCACATAAACAATATAATCTCTGCAAATGTTAAATCTGCCCCACCTGCAGTGCACATGGTTTTATCCATTAGCTAACAAATTTGCTGCTGCGATTAGGGGAGTCATTCAGACCCGATCGTACTGCAGTTTTCGCAGCCGTGCGATCAGGTCTGAACAGCGCAGGCGCATCGGCTGCAGGCGACTGCCGTCGCCGGGCAGCGATGAATCTAACAAAGAAATCGATCGCACCGGCGATCGCAAGAAGATTGAAAGGCAGAAGGCGCTAGTGGGTGGCAACTCACCATTTTTCTGGGAGTGTCTGGAAAAACGCAGGCGTGCCCAGTCATTCTGGAGGAGGATTCCTGACGTCCTGAGGCATCACTTGCCTCTGTAACATCCGGTGTGGCAGCGAGGGAAAATGGGGCGGGGCTTTGTGTGAATGGGCGGGGCTTAACTAAAGGGTTGGGGCTTCATGGGCGGCACCTGTTTTTAGCCCATTGAAGGCTCAAAAAAGGGGCATGGTTTTATGGGAGGGGGCGGGGCTTCGCGTCCCGACACCCTTTTTTTTGTCACTGGGGTGTGTGGGAGGTGAGGGCTGAATCCCAGGGGTGCTGTCCCTGCAGTGCTGGCTCCTACACAGTGACAGTAGCCGAGTGCTGCACATAATATAACAGTGAAGCACTCGGCTCCTGTCACTGTGCAGAAGGTGGCATTTTTGTGTCACCCCCTGCACTCCCCTTGTGACGCCACTGCTTACGTCACCACCTGTCCGGATCATCGCAGCAGCTGAGTAAGTTCTGGGCTGTGCAGAAACTGCACAAACTTTTGTTCTTTTGTTTGTGCAGCTCACAGCACAACCGATCGCACCCCTGCAAAGCGCTTACCCCCTCCCCTGTAGGCGGCGATTACCCAGTCGCAGCAGTGCAAAAAATAGCCTGCGTGTGACCAGGTCTGAATTAGGCCCAAGATCTGAATTACCCCCAAAGAAGGAAACCTAAAATGTTGCATGCTACATCACAAAACATACCCAGAAAGACCAAAAAAATCTCAATATGCAGAGTTTGGAGCAGAGAAGGGAAAGGAGGGACGTGAAAGAAACTTTCAAATATATCAAGGGTTTTAATAAAGTCCAGGAGGGAAACATTCTTCAAATGAAGAGAAATAATAGAACACGAGGACATGCACTGAAACTGGAGGGAGGTACAGTAGGTTCAGGGGAAATTTGAGGAAAAATTACTTCACAGAAAGAGTAGTGGATAAGTTGAATAGAATTCCATCAGAGTTGGTAGAGGCTAAGACAGTAGAGCAATTTAAACATGCATTGGATATACATAAGGGGGTGTAGTATGGTATGCCGGCGGCCGGACACCTGGCGGCCAGCATACTGGTGCCGGAAACATGACCACCGGCATACAGACAGCTGGGCGAGCGCAAATGAGCCCCTTGCGGGCTCGCTGTGTGCGCCACGCTCACCGCGCTATCTATTCTCCCTCCAGGGGGGTTGTGGACCCCCAAGTGGGAGAAAAGGTGTCGGTATGCCCGGTGTCGGGATTCCAGCGCCGGTATACTGTGCTCCGGGATCCCAACAGCCAGCAAACTAAAGACCACTTATCTATCTATTTACCAGTTTGTTTAATCCGGCACTCATTTATATATGGAGATACCACTTGTGTGCCATCGCTATAGAAAATAGAGATCCACCTTACTTTAATAAATTCAGTAAACAACGCTGCACTCCAGGTTTTTATAAAACAATGTGCAACTTTTATATACTAAACAATGTGTTTACATACCATTTTCCTCTTTTCAAGTCGGCACTGTGTTTCCGGGCCACAGTGGACCCCGTCATCAGTAGAGAAGAACAGAGTTACAGACAGTTAGTGGTGAAGGAGCAGCAGGCTACAGTATTATCAAGAAGTGACTCACCTTTTAAGACATCACCTTAGAAAGACGCCAGTGCCGAGACAGGAGGTGTGTATCCATCACCCGGTAGACAGATTGCCGGTGATGTCGTCGCTGTGGCACCTGTGGTTGTCATAATCAGTGTCATAACTACCAAGAGTGCAAGGGATGCAGCTGCTATGGGACCCGAGATTTTTCCAGGGCCCACAGCTCTCCCTGCAGTCAACTTTAAGGCCCGTGTCTCCTCCCCCACAAACAGTGGCCGCAGGTGCCCCCCGCAAGTAGCGAGTGCGTGACACGGTCCATGCCCCCCTTCCATCCGCTGATGCCGGAGCTGCACACTTTGGCTGTAGAGAGCAGAGAGCCGTGAGGCCAGGGGAGGGGTGCCCTCTGCCTGACTTATCCTCTGCTCCCTGGCCCATCGCTGGACACACGCCCAGGCTGACTCCGCTGCTGCTGTGTCCAATGAAGACAGTGTCAATGGAGGAGCTGGGAGTTCTCCTTTTGCAGGTACGTGGTGGGGGCCTGGTCCCAGGAAGGAAGAGGGAGAGTGTGGTCGTGGTACGGGGGTGCTCCCCATGTATCTCTCTGTGGCTACTCCCTGCTGCCTCTCTGTCCCTACTCCTGTTACCTCTTTCTGTCCCTACTCCCTGCTACCTCTCTCTGTCCCTACTTCTGCTACCTCTCTCTGTTCCTACTCCCTGTTGCCTGTCCCTACTCCTATTTCCTCTTTCTGTTCCTACTCACTGCTGAATCTCTGTCCCTACTCCTTCTACCTCTTTCTGCCCCTACTCCCTGCTACCTCTTTCTGCCCCTGCTCCCTGCTACCTCTCTGTCCCTTCTCCCTGCTACCTCTCTGTCTCTACTCCCTGCTACCTCTCTGTGTCCCTACTCCCTGCTGCCTCTCTGTCCCTACTCCCTGCTGACTCTCTGTCTCTACTCTCTGCTGCTTCTCTCTATCCCTTCTCCCTGCTACCTCTCTGTCCAGAATTGCTCTTCATGGAAGAGAGTCCTTGCAAGTTTGGGGCTGCATTTCAGTGAATGGAGTTGGGGGTGTGGTCAGTGGAATTGGGGATGTGGTCAGGATTTGGGGCCTAATTCAGATCTAATGTGCTAAATTCAGTTTTGCAGACATGTGGGGGGGCGCCCAGCACAGGGCTAGTTCGCCCCGCATGTCTGGCTCTGCCCCTTCCCTTGACGAGTAGCTCCCTTCCAGCGCAGCATCTGCACGCTGACAGGTCGCTACTTGCCGCGTCCCTGGTTGCAGTGGCTGCGTGTGATGTCACGCAGCTAATGCGGCCCCCCCCCCCAATAGTCCGGATATGCCTCTGTTGTCCAGACTGTGCCCCGCCAGTGGCGTTCTAATGTCGTTGGTACGTCCCCTCCCGCCCTGCGACCGCCTTTGCCTGTCAATCTAGAAGAGGTGATCGCAGCCCTGAGATGCTGATAGCATCTCACTGGGCTCCCATGGTGCAGACTCCACAAAGTAATTCAGACTGCAATTGCTGCCGCTTCAACAATGCAGTCTGAATAACCCCCTTTATTAGGTGTACTCAGTGCTAAGAAATACAGGCAGATACTTATCCATCATGCAGAACCACCAGGGAGGCATCTGATTGGCACCAAATTTCTACTGCAGTAGGAAAACAACCCCAAACATATGGCCAATGTCATTAAGAACTCTCTTCAGCATCAGGAAGAACAAGGAGTCCTGGAATTAAGGATATCAATTAACATCATTGAGTCTGTCTGGTATTACTGTCTGGGATTACATGAAGAGACAGAAGGGGATTACATGGAAGGGGATTACATGAATAGACAGAAGGATTTGAGCCAGCCTCCGTCCACAGAAGATCTGTGGTTAGTTCTCAGAGATGTTTGGAAGAACCTCCCTGCCACATTCCTTCAAAAACTGTGGGCAAGTGTATCTAGACGAATTATTGATGCTGTTTTGAAGGCAAAGGGTGGTCACACCAAATATTGATTTGATTTAGATTTGTCTTCTGCTCATCAACTTTGCATTTTATTTGATAAAAAATAAACTATTAACACTTCTATTTTTGAAAGCATTCATACTTTGCAGCATTTTTTTCCACACCTACTTAAAACTTTTGCACAGTACTGTATATACAGTATATATATATATATATATATATATATATATGTGACTGTGTGTATATATATATATATATATATATATATATACTGTATATAATATTGTTTATGAATAATCCGATCTAACTAGGGGGATCCAAAGCTAGTATCTTGCCTAGTCCTCAAGAGTTCTTAATCCAGCTCTGCTCAGCTTCTTGTATAAACTCTCATCTGAGCTCTCATCGCGTATCAGAAAACAGTTGGAAAAAAATGGAGCAAAACATTCCAACATGCATTCTGTGGGATTTGCAGTTCCACAGGTACTGAAGAACCATTTGTTATCAAATGGGATGAACAGTATGCTAGAGCATGGTTAGGCTGGCACTTGCTGAACTATCAACCTATTAGTGTTTGCTGAGATTTGTAGTGCCTCAGTAATGCATAAAGAAAAAAGTAGGAGCGACTCTTCCCTGCAATATTAAATAAAGATGATGCTTTCAATTCATTTGATGTACTATAATATTTATCACATTTCCTTCTGAAGAAATAGTTTCTCATTTATCAACTACTTATGTAACCCTTGTGGACTTTCACTCCTTAGTAAATTGTTAAACAATTATATTTACAATTACATATCATTATATACAGGCAAGTTATGCTTTTACCTCAGGGTTATAATACACATTAAAATCCAGCAGAATGCAGTTAGGTGTAGTATAAAGTAGCCTTTACAAGCTTAAGAACAGTCTAAGCACACACATTGTGTCACATACCATTGAGTATTAAGATTCTGATTACGGAAATGACTTAATTATGTGGTTAGTTTTGCCTTTCAATGTATATGTTAGAATGAAGGTTGTTCATTTTTAGGCAAAACATTACATAAATAATAGTGTTTAAAATTTCATAACCTGCAAATATACACTTTTGAAAGACATTATATTTTTTTCCTTTGTGTAGTAATATTATGCATTTTGTTTAATCCTATAATGCATAATTCCACTGCTCCCGACATCTCCAACCTCCTCTTCCTTCATACTCCCTCCCGCCCCTATGGTCAGCCAATGACCATCGCATCTCCAACCCTGGTCACTGCTTCCCATGCTCGAATTCAAGATATTGCCCGTGCTGCACCCCTTCAGTGGAATGCGCTCCTTTCTCCATTAGACTCTCCCCAATCTTGCAAAGCTTCAAACAGGCACTGAAAACCCACCTATTCATCGAAGCGTACCCTACCAAAGCATTACCTAGTCCTGAGGCTCCTCAAACCCCCTGCCCCATGCCTTGAACATCTCTGCTTTGCCTACATCCTGCCATCAGTGTACCTCCCGCTTGCTTGCACCTCATGTCATCTGTCTATAGCCCCTTCCAACTAGATTGTTAGCTCATCAGAGCAGGGCCCTCTCCCCTCTTGTTGTCAAAGCCCTCTTCTCCGTACATTTCACTTACAGCTCTCTCCTACTCAGCAACCAACTTTACTGGCATATTCTCCTGCTGGTAAAGGCTCATCTCTATCTATGGCTGCCAGCCACTAGTAGGACGCTGATTACTCCCTCACTACTTACATCTAAGCTGTAATGTGCATTGAGAATTGTGGTGCTCTTTGTTACCTGTACTGCTGCAACATGAACTGGTGGAGGCTCATCACAGATGGTCACAACCCAGAGAGGATGATGGTGAAAGGTTGGAGGACAGTCACTCTGTGTTATTTTTGTTATTTTTTACTGTAATGTTAAGTTCTTTCTCCCTGTACTGTTCTATTTTATGCCCTTTGTACGGCGCTGCAAAATACCTGTGATGCCTTATAAATAAAATGTAATACAGGTTAAGTCTCCCTTATCCAAAATGCTTGGGACCGGAGGTATTTTGGATATGGGATTTTTCCGTATTTTGGAATAATTGCATTCCATAATGACATATCATGGAGATGGGACCTAAATCTAAGCACAGAATGCATTTATGTTTCATATACACCTTATACACACAGCCTGAAGGTCATTTTAGCCAATATTTTTAATAACTTTGTGCATTAAACAAAGTGTGTCTACATTCACACAATTCATTTATGTTTCATATACACCTTATACACACAGCCTGAAGGTCATTTAATACAATATTTTTAATAACTTTGTGTATTAAACAAAGTTTGTGTACATTGAGCCATCAGAAAACAAAGGTTTCACTATCTCAGTCTCACTCAAAAAAGTCTGTATTTCGGAATATTCCGTATTTCGGAATATTTGGATATGGGATACTCAACCTGTAGTAATAATAATAATAATAATAATAATAATAATAATAATAAAATGGCAGTGAATTATTGCTGGGCTCATGCTACCTGTCTGAGAAGATCAGGGAGGAGATTTACAAAAATGTAGCTGTGCAAAGCCACACTTTTGGCTTCTAATGTGCGTTTTGGAAACTACGAGATTTTTTCAGTATCAAACTCCATATAAAATATCATCTATTGAAACAGCATAGATTGAAATCACCATCCCACTTATTTTTTAAATGTCATATATACAACCACAAGATATATTAGGTTCTAGTCCTAAGGCCACATATGAAATCACGACAAAAAGATAGGTAATGTAGACATGGGATAGGAGAAATTGATTTCTCTTACGTCCTAGAGGATGCTGGGGTCCACATTAGTACCATGGGGTATAGATGGGTCCACCAGGAGCCATTGGCACTTTAGGAGTTTGAGAGTGTGGGCTGGCTCCTACCTCTATGCCCCTCTTACCAGACTCAGTTTAGAAAATGTGCCCAGAGGAGCCGATCACAGCTAAAGAAGCTCTCCAGAGTTTCCCTAGAAAAGTTTTATTTAGGGGGGAGTAGTGTCCGCCCTGCAGGGTCTGAGCCACTTACTCCGCTGACAGGACACTGAGCTCCTGAGGGGTCAGATCGGTCCCCGCCGCAGGGGATTGCTCGCCCCAGCAGCATGCCACCATCCCCTTACAGAGCTGAAGAAACGGTGGTGAGTGAGACAATGACCCCCCTAGCAAGTGGGGGGTCAGTGTGAAGATGGCGGCAGCAGGGTAGGAGCACAGTATTAACTGCACTCCGGGAGGCTCAGCGGTACATGGTGCGGCACTGTGAGGGGCATCCTAAGCCAGCGCCAGTGGCGGAACAAGCAAGCGGTGGGCCCAGGTGCAACAAAATGCTTTGGGCCCCCCATCCAAGTACACCCCATGGGCAGTGCGCGCCGTAGGCGCGCGCGCAAAAATACATAGTGGCGTGGCTTCGTGGGGAAGGGGTGTGTCCACAAAATAATACCAATTCATAAAACGGTGCACAGTAGTCTCCATTCTTCAAATTACGCCGCACAGTAGCACCACTACACCAGGTAGAGACCCTTTTACTCCTTACAGCGAACAGATTCCCCTTTTTACACATAACGGCAGACAGCGTGCACTTTTTACACATAACGGCAGACAGCGTGCCCTCGTTACACATAGCGGCAGACAGCATACACTTTTTACACAATGGCAGACAGCGTACCCTCGTTACACATAGCGGCAGACAGCGTGCCCTCGTTACACATAGCGGCAGACAGCGTGCACTTTTTACACATTACGGCAGGCAGCGTCCCCATTTTACACATTACGGCAGACAGCGTCCCCATTTTACACATTACGGCAGACACCATACACTTTTACACATAACGGCAGATAGCGTGCCCTTTTTACACATTACGGCAGGCAGATTCTACCTTTTTACACATAGCGGCAGGCAGATTCCCCATTTTTACATTGCGGCATGCAGATTCCCCATTTTTATACATAGCGGCAGGCAGTCCCCCCTTTTTACACATTGCGGCAGGCAGTCCCAACAAATAAAAAAAGAAATTACCTGCTTGTTGCCAGGGGTTTCATGCACTTGGTTCCATGCACAGTGCCAGGATGTCATGCTCGTTGCCAGGGGTTTCATGCACTGGGTGTCATGCTCGTTGCTAGTGGGTAATGCTTGTTGCTAGGGCCGTGCTCCCAGTGCCACATATGCTCCCAGTGCCAGATATTCCCCCACAGTGCCAGGTATATGCACCCAGTGCCAGATATTCTCCCACAGTGCCAGATATTCCCCCCCAGTGCCAGGTATATGCCCCCAGTGCCAGGTACATGCCCCCCAGTGCCAGTTATATGCCCCCAGTGCCAGATATTCCCCCCCAGTGCCTGCTTCCCCCCCAGTGCCAGGTATATGCCCCCAGTGCCGGGTATATGCCCCCCCAGTGCCAGATATTCTCCCACAGTGCCAGATATTCCCCCCCAGTGCCAGGTATATGCCCCCAGTGCCAGATATTCCCCCCCAGTGCCAGGTATATGCCCCCAGTGCCGGGTATATGCCCCCCCCAGTGCCAGATATTCTCCCACAGTGCCAGATATTCCCCCCCAGTGCCAGGTATATGCCCCCAGTGCCAGGTATATGCCCCCAGTGCCAGGTACATGCTCCCCCAGTGCCAGTTATATGCTCCCAGTGCCAGGTATATGCCCCCCCAGTGCCAGATATTCTCCCACAGTGCCAGATATTCCCCCCCAGTGCCAGGTATATGCCCACAGTGCCAGGTATATGCCCCCAGTGCCAGGTACATGCTCCCCCAGTGCCAGGTATATGTCCCCAGTGCCAGATCTGTCCCCAGTGCCAGGTATATGTCCCCAGTGCCAGATCTGTCCCCCCAGTGCCAGGTATATGTCCCCAGTGCCAGATCTGTCCCCCCAGTGCCAGGTATATGTCCCCAGTGCCAGATCTGTCCCCCCAGTGCCAGGTATATGTCCCCAGTGCCAGATCTGTCCCCCCAGTGCCAGGTATATGTCCCCAGTGCCAGATCTGTCCCCCCAGTGCCAGGTATATGTCCCCAGTGCCAGATCTGTCCCCCCAGTGCCAGGTATATGTCCCCAGTGCCAGATCTGTCCCCCCAGTGCCAGGTATATGTCCCCAGTGCCAGATCTGTCCCCCCAGTGCCTGCTCCCCCGGTCCCCCCTCCCCCCCCTATGTGTTGGAGGGACACGAGCGCATCACGCGTCTCTCCTGTGTCCCTCCTGGCTCTCCCCCGCTGGTCTAATGAAGCATGTGCCGTTCGTGAGCCAATCAGAGCTCACGAACGGCACATGCTTCCTTAGAGCGGCCGGGGGAGAGCCAGGAGGGACACAGAGAGACGCGCGATGCGCTCGTGTCCCTCCAACACATAGGGGGGGGCCGGGGGAGCAGGGGAGCAGCAAGGAGGGAGAGGAGAACGCAGATTGACATGCGGACTCTCGTCCGCATGTCAATCTGTTCTAAATGCCGGCCGGCGGCTGTGGGCCCCTGAGTGCGGCGGGGCCCCAGTGCAATGCACTGCCTGCCCCGCCAGTAGTTCCGCCCCTGGCCAGCGCTACACCCTACACTGGTCCCAAAGCCTATCGGGGTCCTCGGATCTCAGCCCGCACTCAATCCTCAGGCCAGTATAATTAGTGGAAGAGCGGGAAGACAGCGCCATTTTGGGGGCGGAGCTTCTCAGAGCGGACCCAGCAGCGTTCAGCGCCATTTTCCTGCCTGCACAGCGCTGATCAGGAGAAACAGGTCCCTCCACAGCAACTCCAGCTATCTGTAAATGATACCAGGGGGTTGTAGAAGTGGGAGAGGCTGCAATACGACTGTGTATCCTATTAAGGTGCACCGTCAGTGCTGACAAGGGGTCTCCCTTTGGTTAGAAGCGCTGTGTGTGGGTTGGCTCCAATCTCTGTGTCTCTCTTGCCATTCTTGGAAGGGAAACTCTGTCTGCCCTCCCCTGTGTGTTTGAGTAGGGTTTGGTGGTCTCCTTTAGCTATGTCCAGGGACACTGTGTCATATGCTTCGGAGGATATGTCCTCCCAGGATGATCCCATTCTATGTAATCAGGATAAAACTGGTTTAGTTGTTTTCCTCTATCAAATCAGGGCTGTTTCTAGCCAATTTGGCTTCCAGTGCGAGATTTAAAAATGCGCCCCCCATGACATAAAAAATGTGCAAGGGGGCGTGGCCTCATCTAAATGGGCATGGCCTCGTCTGAAAATACTACCTCACAATCCTGTTTTTGACCCTGCTCCAACAGATCACGACCACCACAGGATAAAAAAATTCTACCATATTAAGCCCCACACAGTAATGCCCCCTGCACCATATTATGCCACACACCGCAATGCCCTTGATACATTAAATCCCCACACTACGGCAGGCAAGAGTCCCTATTTCACACATTACGGCAGGTGTCCCCATTTTACACATTGAGAGAGAGAGAGAATACTTACAGAGGCGATTACCGCTCTTCGGCCCGCCTCACCAGTCGCTCCTCGCGCCGGCATTTCCCTCTTCCTAACTTGGATCCCCCTCTCTACTCCGCTCGGGGGGGGAGTTTAGCGGAGGGATGGGGTTGCGTCGTGACGTAACGATGCAACCGTGTCATTCCGTGAAACTCCGCCCCCCGAGCGGATTACTCGGGGAGAAATAGGAGGGGAAGCAGGGAGCCACAGTTAGTGCCGCGGCGGGCGCCCAGTGCGGTTGCACTGCTCGCCTGCCCCAAGAAACGGCCCTGTATCAAATCTTGGATTTCTCAGGTTTCAGACAGGATTGCAAGTAGAGATGAGCGGGTTCGGTTCGTCAAGATCCGAACCCCCCCGAACTTCACGTGGTTTATACGGGTCCGAGGCACCCTCGGTTCTTCCCGCCTAACACGCAAAACCCGAACAGGGGAAAACGTCATCATCCCGCTGTCGGATTCTCGCGAGATTCGGATTCCATATAAAGAGCCGCGTGTCGCCACCGCCATTTTCACTCGTGCATTGTCGATTGAGTGGAGAGGACGTGGCTACGTTCTCTGCCTGAAAAGCTCAATATCTGTGCTCAGTGTGCTGCATTGTGGTGATCACCAGTACTATATAGTAGTACAGTACAGTAGGCCATTGCTGTATCTTGCAGCTCCGTGTCAGACTCAGTTCTAGTATCCTGATCAGTGCTCAATATCTGTGCTGCATTGTGGTGACCAGTATATAGTAGTACAGTGCTGCATTCTGGTGACCACCAGTATATAGTACAGTAGAGTAGTCCATTGCTGTATCTTGCAGCTCCGTGTCACACTCAGTTCTAGTAACCTGATCAGTGCTCAATATCTGTGCTGCATTGTGGTGACCAGTATATAGTAGTACAGTGCTGCATTGGGGTGACCACCAGTATATAGTAGTACAGTACAGTAGGCCACTGCTGTATCTTGCAGCTCCATGTCAGACTCCGTTCTATTCTCATGATCAGTGCTCAATATCTGTGCTGCATTATGGTGACCAGTATATAGTAGTACAGTGTTGCATTGTGGTGACCCCCAGTATATAGTAGTACAGTACAGTACAGTAGTCCATTGCTGTATCTTGCAGCTCCGTGTCAGACTCTGTTCTATTCTCCTGATCAGTGTTCAATATCTGTGCTGCATTGTGGTGACTAGTATATAGTAGTACAGTGCTGCATTGTGGTGACCACCAGTATATAGTAGTACAGTACAGTAGTCCATTGCTGTATCTTGCAACTTCGTGTCAGACTCGGTTCTATTCTCCTGATCAGTGATCTTTATCTGTGCTGCATTGTGGTGACCAGTATATAGTAGTACAGTGCTGCATTGTGGTGACCACCAGTATAGAGTAGTATAGTACAGTAGTCCACTGCTGTATCTTGCAGCTCCGTGTCAGATTAAGTTCTATTCTCATGATCAGTGCTCAATATCTGAGCTGCATTGTGGTGACCAGTATATAGTAGTACAGTGCTACATTGTGGTGACCACCAGTATATAGTAGTACAGTACAGTAGTCCATTGCTGTATCTTGCAGCTCTGTGTCAGACTCAGTTCTACACTCATGATCAGTGCTCAATATCTGTACTGCATTGTGGTGACCAGTATATAGTAGTACAGTGCTGCATTGTGGTGACCACCAGAATACATATTAGTACAGTACAGTAGTCCATTGCTGTATCTTGCAGCTCCGTGTCACTTCTAGTATCCTGAACAGTGCTTAATATCTGTGCTCAGTGTCAGTGCTGCATTGTATTGACTAAAAGTCCAGTGTCTTGTACTGCATCTTGCTGCTGTAGGGTGCTTTGGTAGTGTCCTGTCACTGTGCATAGGTCATCATCATTCCAGTCACAGTGGTATCTGGTATCTATCTATCTATCTATCTACTGGTGTCTAATTCCAGACATTACTTCCATCTAATTCCAGATATATTACTGGCATATAATTCCACACATTAAAAAATGGAGAACAAAAATGTGGAGGAAAAAAATAGGGAAAGATCAAGATCCACTTCCACCTAGTGCTGAAGCTGCTGCCACTAGTCATGGCAGAGATGATGAAATGCCATCAACGTAGTCTGCCAAGGCCGATGCCCAATGTCATAGTAGAGAGCATGTAAAATCCAAAAAACAAAAGTTCAGTAAAATGACCCAAAAATCTAAATTAAAAGCGTCTGAGGAGAAGTGTAAACTTGCCAATATGCCATTTACGACACGGAGTGGCAAGGAACGGCTAAGGCCCTCTCCTATGTTCCTCATGATTAGTGGGTCAGCTTCACATGAGGATGGAAGCACCCATCCTCCCGCTAGAAAAATTAAAAGAGTTAAGCTGGCAGAAGCACAGCAAAGAACTGTGCATTCTTCTAAATCACAAATCCCCAAGGAGAGTCCAAATGTGTCGGTTGCGATGCCTGACCTTCCTAACTCTGGATGGGAAGAGCTGGCTCCTTCCCCCATTTGCACGCCCCCTGCAAGTGCTGGAAGGAGCACCCACAGTCCAGTTCCTGATAGTCAAATTGAAGATGTCACTGTTGAAGTACACCAGGATGAGGATATGGGTGTTGCTGGCGCTGAGGTGGAAATTGACAAGGAAGATTCTGATGGAGAGGTGGTTTGTTTAAGTCAGGCATCCGGGGAGACACCTGTTGTCCGTGGGATGAATAAGGCCATTGACATGCCTGGTCAAAATACCAAAAAAATCAGCTCTACGGTGTGGAATTATTTCAACAGAAATGTGGACAACTGGTGTCAAGCCGTGTGTTGCCTTTGTCAAGCTGTAATAAGTAGGGGTAAGGACGTTAACCACCTAGGAACATCCTCCCTTATACGTCACCTGGAGCGCATTCATCAGAAGTCATTGACAAGTTCAAAAACTTTGGGTGACAGCGGAAGCAGTCCACTGACAACTAAATCCCTTCTTCCTCTTGTACCCAAGCTCCTGCAAACAACACCACCAACTCCCTCAGTGTCAATTTCCTCCTTAGACAGGAACGTCAATAGTCCTGCAGGCCATGTCACTGGCAAGTCTGACGAGTCCTCTCCTGACTGGGATTCCTCCAATGGATCCTTGAGTGTAACGCCTACTGCTACTGGTGCTGCTGTTGTTGCTGCTGGGAGTCGATCATCATCCCAGAGGGGAAGTCGGAAGACCACTTGTACTACTTCCAGTAAGCAATTGACTGTCCAACAGTCCTTTGTGAGGAAGATGACATATTACAGCAGTCATCCTGTTGCAAAGCGGATAACTCAGGCCTTGGCAGCTGTGTTGGTGTTAGACGTGCGTCCGGTATCTGCCGTTAGTTCTCAGGGACTTAGAGAATTTCTTGAGGTAGTGTGTCCCCGGTACCCAATACCATATAGGTTCAACTTCTCTAGGCAGGCGATACCGAGAATGTACACAGACGTCAGAAAAAGAGTCACCAGTGTCCTAAAAATATGCAGTTGTACCCAATGTCCACTTAACCACGGACATGTGGACAAGTGGAGCAGGGCAGACTAAGGACTATATGACTGTGACAGCCCACTGGGTAACTGTATTGCCTCCCACAGCAACAACAGCAGCGGCAGCACCAGTAGTAGCATCTCGCAAATGCCAACTCGTTCCTAGGCAGGCTACGCTTTGTATCACTGCTTTACATAAGAGTCACACAGCTGACAACCTCTTACGGAAACTGAGGAACATTATCGCAGATTGGCTTACCTCAATTGGACTCTCCTGGGGATTTGTGACATTGGACAACGCCACCAATATTGTGCGTGCATTACATGTGGGCAAATTCCAGCACGTCCCATGTTTTGCACAAACAATGAATTTGGTGGTGCAGAATTTTTTAAAAAATGACAGGGGCGTGCAAGAGATGCTGACGGTGGCCCAAATAATTGCAGGCCACTTTCGGCATTCAGCAAACGCGTGCCGAAGACTGGAGCACCAGCAAACACTCATGAACATTCCCCGCCATCAGCTGAAGCAAGAGGTGGTAACGAGGTGGAATTCAACCCTCTATATGCTTCAGAGGATGGAGAAGCAGCAAAAGGCCATTCAAGCCTATACATCTGCCTACGATATAGGCAAAGGAGGGGAATGCACCTGACTCAAGCGCAGTGGAGAATGATTTCAACGTTGTGCAAGGTTCTGCAACCCTTTGAACTTGCCACACGTGAAGTCAGTTCAGACACTGCCAGCCTGAGTCAGGTCATTCCCCTCATCAGGCTTTTGCAGAAGCAACTGGAGAGATTGAAGGAGGAGCTAAAACGGAGCGATTCCGCTAGGCATGTGGGACTTGTGGATGGAGCCCTTCATTCGCTTAACCAGGATTCACGGGTGGTAAATCTGTTGAAATCAGATCACTACATTTTGGACACCGTGCTTGATCCTAGGTTTAAAGCCTACGTTGTATCGCTCTTTCTGGCAGACACAAATTTGCAGAGGTTCAAAGACCTGCTGGTGAGACACTTGTCAAGTCAAGCGGAACGTGACCCGCCAACAGCTCCTCCTTCATTTTCTACCGCTACTGGAGCTGCCAGGAAAAGGATAAAATTTCCAAAACCACCTGCTGGCGGTGATGCAGGGCAGTCAGGAGCGAAAACTGACATCTGGTCCGGACTGGAGGACCTGCCAACGATTACTGACATGTCGTCTACTGTCACTGCATATGATTCTGTCACCATTGAAAGAATGGTGGAGGATAACATGAGTGACAGCATTACTGTAGGCATGTCAGACAGTCCGTACGTATACTGGCAGGAAAAAGAGGCAATTTGGGGGCCTTTGCACAAACTGGCTTTATTTTACCTAAATTGCCCCCTCCCCCCCCCCTCCAGTGTGTACTCCGAAAGAGTGTTTAGTGCAGCCGGTCACCTTGTCAGTGATCGGCGTATAAGGTTACTTCCACAAAAGAACAAAAGAAAACTAGAAAAGCGCTGATAGACTCACAATGCTAAAAGTCAATTAATGTTTATTTAAAATATAATATTTAAAAACTATGCATAGACCACTTAGTACTTAGCTGGATACAGAAGCATTAATGGCTCCTATTATTACCCTGTTATGTTTTTATTGCAAGCAATACATTTTATCTCACTAAACTCTAATCAGTGCAATTTTATACAAAGAAAGAGATTTACATATATATATATAGCAGTGCATATACAATCAATGTAACAAGATGTTAAATATACTGTTGATACCAGAATGGTTACAAGTTCCTTGAATGAATACACTGTTGCAATATTGATTCTTGTAACATAAATTGTCACAAGTTTAGAGAATCGTCTCCAAAAGATGGAATGAATGTTCCAGTAGCTGATTGTTAAATTGCCTTGCGAGTGTAATTAATATGCATGCATATTTAGATGGTATTGCAGGGTTATAAATAACGATTGCTTTTAAGCATGGCCATGCTATATATAGCAAAGATTTTAATGCGTCCTCTCTCTGGATGTCAGGCTCCTATCAACTCCTGGCTCTGGTGCTCCACGACCTTACGGCAAGCCTTATCCGGAGTTACAGATGGTCCCACTAGCAAAGGAGAGTTCACACGGTGCAAACAAATTCCAGCAGTACAGGTCTCATGTATCAGTCGGAATGAGACGCGTTTCCCCACCTTAAAAGCTGTTCAGCACATCAGCGGCTTCATCAGTCAGACTGATAACAACATATGATAACACGAGAGACATAGATTCAATAAACATGGTCAGGGAAACCGTAAAGAGCAAATGATAAAAACTATTCTTATTTTCCGTGTAGGAAGAAACATCATGAATCAGTGCTATCCAGACTCAATTAGAAATTTTTGTAGTAGTAAAAGTCGGTAGAAAGAGAGAGAAAACAACAAGAATGTGTGAACTCGTTGAGTTCGACTAATGAATTGTGGTAAGAGATCTAGTCAAAATGAGTAAGAATAGTAGGTGGGAAGGTGTGGAAAAGAAAGTAGAGACGGAAAAAGGTGAAAGTGACCTCTGACGAGTTAGGAGCCCAGTGGACAAAGAATAGGGAAGAGAGAAGAGAAAAGGAAAAAGAAGAAGAAGAAGAAGAGGAAGAAGGGAGAAGAGAGGGGAGAGAGAAAAAAAAGGAAGGGGGGGGGGGGAGTTGCATGAGTCCTTACTGAGTTTCAAAGCTAGTTAAGACCTGGAAGGGGGGAGGTTTGGTACCTGTACCAGGGGAGCCAGGTGGAGTGGAATTTGTGCACTGTATTGTGTCGGAGACTAGTGATGTATTCCATATGTGCAATGAACCAAATCCTGTTTATTAGCGCTTGGCGGTGGGGTGCGTCAGGGGCTTTCTAATTACGCACTATTTGGTACTTGGCCGCAAAAGAAATATGGAGGATCAGCTTATTCGAGTCTCTAGGGGCCGATCCAGAGGAGCGCAGAGAAGCAAGTTAACAGGTGATGGCGGCTGCGTCAAGTCCAGCAGTTGGGCAAGGAGGGCTCGGACCATGGCCCAATAGCGGGCGAGTACTGGACAAGACCACCATGTGTGAAAGAACGTGCCTACCAGACCGCAATTTCTCCAGCAGAGATTTGAATTGCTAGGGAATATTCTGTGCAGGCATTCTGGAACCAAATACCACCTTGTATAGATTGTAAGCGAGTTTCCACGGACGGCCACGCTGATGGAACATCCCAAGACCACGGCACGGATAATTTCCCACTCCTCGCTCTCGAGATGTAGCCCCAGATCCACCTCCCAGGCCTGTTCGTGTGGTTCAAGGGAGGGGGCTTTGGGGATCAGGATAGTTTTGTAAAGGAGTGAGATAACGCCCCTATCGGTTGGGTTATACATACAAAGCCTTTCAAAAGAGGAGCGGAGTTGAAGTGGGAATGATAGGTGTAAAGAGGAAATGTAGTGACGTATTTGTAGATATTGGTAGTGTAAGGAATTGGGCAAACCATACGCAGTTTGTAGGTCAGAGAGTGATCTGATGGCGTGGGGTCCTGTAAAGTGATGAATCCTAGTGACACCTGCTGAGATCCAAGGGCGGGCCATTGCTGAAGAGAGGCCTGGGGGAAATGCTAAGTTGTTCCAAATAGGAGTTAGGAGAGAGGGGCAAGTGGACAGTTGCAGTTGTTTGTTCAGGTGCGCCCAATTTCTAAGTGTTAGCTCTACAGTGGGTGAAGGGAAGTTAAATTGAGGGTAATGTTTGCGATGAACCCAAGGTAGATAGGAGACCGAAGGGACGCCAATTAAGTCGCTCTTTAAATCAACCCACCGTTTAGTATGCTTCGGGGCGTGCCAAGCTACCAATTGACTCAGCTTAGTAGCGGTGAAATAACGCTGGAGGATGGGAAGGCCCAGGCCTCCACTTCGAGAATGTTTGGCTAGAATTTCCCGTCGGAGTCGAGGTTTTTTATGATTCCAGATAAATCTGCATAGTGAGGATTGGAGAGTGCGAAGGGTTTGTGAGGGGATCTGAATTGGTAGTGTCTGGAATAGATATAAGAGTTTGGGGAGTGCATTCATTTTTATTGCATTAATGCGCCCAACCAGAGCCGGCCCTAACCAAAATGATGCCCTAGGCAAGATTTTGGCTGATGCCCCCTAGCACCACCGCTGGTTCCGCCTCTGACCTTGCACCTCTTTCCCAGCACCATCACCCCTCACCCATAGCAGTCCTTATTTTGGTGTATATACCGCCTATATTTTAAATAGGAACAGTTCGCACATTTGGTGCTCAGCCAAAAAGGGGTGTGTTTTTGCTGGCAAGGGGCATGGCCACACAATAGTAACCCCAATTCCAATTACGCCACACAGTACTGCAACTTTATTCACATTTGATCATGCAATAGTGTCCATAATTCATATTACATCCCACAGTAGTCTCACTTTACCTTATAAACGTTACTCCTCACAGTAGAGCCCCTTGTTCACATTACATCACACCCTATTGCTCCTTATTCACATTAGATGACACAGTAGTGCCCTTTCTATATGCAACGCCACATAGTAGAGCACCTTATACACATAATGCCACAGAGTAATGCCCCTTACACATATGAGACACATTATTAATGTCCTTATAAACATAATGCGCCTTACACATTATGACATGTGTTTATTAATGCCCTTTTACACATAATGTCCCTTACACATATGCCACACATTATTAATGCCCTTATACACATAATGACACACATAGTGCCTACTACACATTTTCCGCACATTATTAGTGCCCCTATACACATAATGACACACATACAGTAGTACCCTTTTACACATATACCGCACAATATTAATGCCCTTATACACATAATGACAGACATAGTGCCCCTTACACATATGTTGCACATTCTTAATGCATTTTTACATGACACACATAATGCTCCTTACACATATTCTGAACACTACTGCACAATCAACCCACTCACATGCACACAGCACTCACACTGCCACTAACACTGTGACCTCTGCTTGGATACAGATGTGTCCTCATAAATCTTGCTTCAATGCTAACGTCGGGCAAATAGGTTTTGTGAAAATGCATCTTATTTGCATTGCTATGTGGCTAGGATGCACAAGCAGCTTCTGCTGATTAAAATGATATGTAGCATGCCTATATACTGTGTGAGACTGTGGCTGTATCTGCATATGAAATGCTACACACAGAATATAGGCATGCTGCATATCATTTTAATCAGCAGAAGCTGCTGATGCCCCTAGGCATATCAAATGCCCTAGGCAATTGCCTAGTTTGCCTATGCCTATGGCCGGCTCTGCGCCCAACCCATGAGAGAAAGTATGATTCCCTTTGGTGAATATCCTTGAGGATCGAGTTTATGATCGGGGGATAGTTAGCCCGGTAGAGAGAGCTGTAGGATTTAGTTATGAATACTCCCAAGTATTTAAGTGAATGTTTACGCCATGAAAATTCGAAGTTCGCTTGCAACTGGGTCTTGACATGTCTAGGGATATGTAAGGGAAGGGCCTCGGATTTTGACTGAGTGGTTTTGTATCCCGAGAGGTTGCCGTAGATAGACAATTCTCGGAAGAGATTAGGAATAGAGATAGTCGGGTTCGTCAGTGTGAGGAGTATATCGTCAGCGAATAGGGAAACAGTATATTGAGTGTGGTTGATGGTAATCCCGGAAATATCTGGGTTGGCCCTGATGTGACTCGCGAGAGGTTCGATTATCAGGGCAAAGATGAGAGGGGATAACGGGCACCCTTGTCTGGTTCCGTTGGAGATCGTGAAGGGATCTGACAGTATGCCGTTTGAGTGAACTGAAGCTGAGCGGTTGTGATATAGGGCCTGTATGGCCTGAAGAAATTTACCTTGGAAGCCAAAGTGCTGCAAGGTTTGTAGCATGAAAGGCCAAGAGACCCTGTCGAAGGCCTTCTCCGCGTCCAGAGCAAGCGCCAGAGCTGGGATCTTACGAAGGTTTATATAATGAATTATGTCGATCGTGCGTCTGGTATTGTCAAGCGCCTACCTGGACAGGACAAAGCCCACCTGGTCAGGGTGTATTAATGAGGGGAGAATAGGATTAAGCCTATTAGCCAGTATCTTGGCAAAAAGTTTGAGATCGGTATTCAGAAGCGATATGGGCCAGTAGTTAGTGATTAGGTGGAAGTCTTTGTTCGGCTTTGGGATTACAGTAATAGTGGCCTTGGTGGTTTGGGAATAGAAAGGGGAGCCTTCCAGTATTAAATTAAACACTGTTGTGAGGTGGGGGAGTAGTGAGGATTGAAAGGTTTTGTAATACGACATTGGAAAGCCGTCTGGGCCTGGGGCTTTAGATGGTTTCTGGGATTCAATAGCAAGAGCTATTTCTTCTTCGGTAATAGGTCTGTCCAGGCCCGAAGAAGTCTCTGGGTCTAATTGGGGTAGGTCACAAGACGTTAGGTAATCAGAAGTAAATGGGTAGTTTGGGTCAGAGGTGAGCGGTTGCTCTGTGAGATTATAAAGCCGCTCGTAGTAAGCTTTAAAAAGTGAGTTAATAGTGGAAGAGTTGTATTGGAGTGAGCCGTTATCATCTTTGACGGCCGGTATGGCGGTTTGAGCTTTCCGAGCCTTCAGTCTGTTGGCCAATAATGTGTCAGCTTTATTACCCTTTTCATAGAATCGGTGTTTTAACCAACAGTGCTCAGTTTTTTCGGGCAACAAAGCATTTAAGGCCACTCTAGTAGTGGTAAGTTGTGCATAGAGAGAGTGGGAGGGACGCTGTTTATGTTGGGTTTCCAGACTGTGGACCTCTTCCGTGAGTGAAGCCAATTTTTGTTTATGTTCTCGGTTCCTGTGTGAGGCGTAACTAATGATATGACCCCTTATAACGGCTTTGTGTTCTTCCCATACTAGTGGGGTGCAAGAAGAGTCAATGATGTTTAAGGAGAAATAGTCTGCAATAGCTAATTTAATTTTTTCCTGGAACTGAGGGATTTTCAATAACGTTTCATTTAATTGCCAGTTAGGTCGGGAAGCCGGAGTATCGAGAAAATCAAAGGTGGCGGTGACGATAGAGTGATCAGACCATGGGTTGGTGATGATGGAAGAACCGGATATGTGTTTAGAGGCCAGGGTACCGCAGAAGAAGAGATCAATTCGGGAGTATGATTGGTGTGGGATCAAGAAGAAAGTGTAGTCCCTGGTTGTCGGGTTAAGGGCCCGGCAAACATCGAAGAGACCGGAATCCCGTATATGCTTGTTCAGGGATCGGGAGGAGGAGTCGCGCTGGGAGCGTAACTGGTGTGAAGACTTATCTAGCTGAGTATCCGGGACGGTATTAAAATCTCCCCCTAGTATTAAATAGCCTTTTCTAACTTTGGAAAGTGTGGAGAAGAAAGAGTTAAAGAAGGACATTTGTCCAGAATTAGGGGCGTAAACAGTGGCGATAGTGCATTCTAAGTGTCCAAGTTTACCCGTTAAAATGAGAAAACGCCCGTCTTTATCCATGTGTGAAGAACATAGAGTAAATGGAGTTTTAGAATTTATCATAATGGCCACCCCATTATGTTTTGAGTGACTCGAAGAATAGAAAACTGTCGGGTAACGTTTAGTGGTAAGAGTTGGATGTAACTGGGCTTTAAAGTGAGTCTCCTGAATGAATACTAATCCTGCCTTGAGAGTTCGAAGAGAGCAAAATAAGGATGAACGTTTCTGGGGGGTGTTGTGGCCCTTGACGTTCAGAGACGCCAGCAACAGAGTTGCAATTAAGGGGAGTAGTAGGAGAGAGAAAAATAGAAAAGAAAAAAAAAGGGGGGGGGGAGAGAGAAAACAGAAGGGGAGTCCCGGCCCGTCAAAGGAGAGAGAAGAGTAAAAGATAGTCGACCAGGAGAGAGTGTTAGAAGAGGAAGGGGTCCGTGCAAAGGTTCCTCACGACCAGCGAGGATGGACAGGCACAGAGATTAGGACCAACTGGTCCAGAGTGGGGAAGTATCGGGTAAGAACCGAACTCCCTCCAAGGAGATAAGGCAAAGGAAGTGTGTATGTAAAATTAAGAGTTTAGCCGTGTGAACTCGTGAATGAAATAGAGTGAGTGAGGGATCGTGTCCCTCCAGTTGTGTGATAATCAGAAAGCGAGTTGACAATGGCCACAGGGTAAAGATCATGGGAGAGAAATGCAAGAACAAAAAAAAATAAAAATAAAAATTACACATTATCACTGGTTAAACATATGCAGGTCCAACGAGACAGACCTGTTAACAGCAACCTTTACGCTAAATCCTCAAATATGTTAGTCAAAGAAGTTGCTAAATCCTCCATTGAGGTGCACCGGATCATACTTCAAAACATTACCAGCATGACCAGGACACCATCATAAAAAACAGCAAAAATCAAAGTAAGGCGGGGAGGAGTATGTAATTAATATCTAAAAGTATGGTTGCACGAAATACTATGGTAAAGCTAAACAGTGCTACAAAACAAGCGAGTACCAGCAGGAAAGAGCATTGCTTAAAACATGAAAAACATGTAGAAAAGTGACAAAAAACAACTAATACATTATAAGCATTAAGTGTTGACCGGTAGAGCGAGCCAGGGCCTACAGAGCTGAGCTATGCATAGGTTGGGGCACATCTACCAAAGGAAAGGGTAGAAATCAGTAGAAGCAAGAATGGCTAGGTTGTCTGATGGTTGGAGGTCGTTGCTGGTGGCGGATCGGAGTCCTCCAAGTGTGATAGGAAGTCTCTACCCTCTCTCGGGTCTCTGATGATAATTGTTTTTCCGTTGAGGTCTATCAGCAGCTTGAAGGGGAACCCACAGCGGTATCGAATCCCGCACGTACGAAGAGCGGATGTCAGATCTCTAAGCTCTCTCCTTTTTAGTAGCGTGGAGTGAGCCAAGTCCTGAAAAAATTGCAGTTTAGCATTTTCAAATAGAATGTATGGTTTGCTTCGGGTTGGAATAAGAACCAGTTCCTTGTCCTTAAAGTTGAGAAAGTGCAAAATGACATCCCTGGGGGGGTCACCATCACGGGGATTGGGACGGAGAGCTCTATGGGCTCTTTCCAATGGTAGCTCTCGAGGCCCCAGGGCTGGCACGACAGTGGAAAATAGCTTGTGCAAGTACGCCTCGAGAGTTGCAGGAAGAATGGATTTCGGGATGTTGCGTATACGGAGGTTATTTCTCCTTTCGCGATTCTCCAGATCCTCGTTCTTATCGCGTAGTTCCGATATGTCCCGAATAAGATGGTCGATGTCTCTTACGGTCTGGCTCTGTTCCTTGTGAAGAGTGTCTTGTAGGGATTCCAATTTGGAGGTTCTAGAGGACAGAGACGTTATATCTGACTTGATGGAGGCAACCACGTTGTCCAGCTTGGACTCCAATGATTCCTTGAAGTCCATGATGAGCGATTTCAGAGCTAGAATGTCCTCTTTGGTTGATAGGGCGGGAGACGATGATGAGTCCTCCTTGTCTGACACCGAGAGACTAGGTGAAGGGGGACCTGAGAGTGAGGATGGTTTGTCATTCTTGTCAGCTCTGTTGAAATGTTGGGTAATGTCCGTCCCCGCTCGTTTTCTGATGGCGGCGGTAGATTTAGACATAGTAGCTCTACAACAAACTGGTCGAATCGAAATAGGTCAGAGAAAGTGCCGGAGTAGCACACGTTGATGTGTAAGCTAGATGGCCTGAGAGTGAACCACTGGAGGGCTGGGATAAGGTGTGTTCAGTGGGGCATGAGGCCCATCAGCAGTAGTGTAGCAGAGGTTTCACAGGTCACAGGATGATTTGCTTCGTATTGTGTTTATAATCAGAGTGGTAATGGATACGGACACTCCTGTAGAGTTAAGTAATATTCAAAGACCCCTGAGACGAGTATTGGAAAGCCAGCCGTGTGAAATGTAAAAAGGGAGGGGGTCCAAGGTAGGGAGCAGGGGCCGTTGCGTGGCTTCCCTACGCCTCCGTGCACTGCAGCCGTACACAAAGCCCACAACAGGTCACAACTGCAATCCCCTTAATTACAGGGCAGAGTCACAGAGGGGCTATGCTGGGAGTGGGGGAGAGAGCCTAGAGCATGAAATATGTGAAGATGCCACAGTATGGACAGGCCTCACCTCGGGTTGTCACAGCCTTTTGCAGAGTCTGTCATGGCAGGGTTCCCCGGCAGTAGGAGCAATTCAGCCTCGCACCTAAAATGGCCGCTGTCGCAGGGATCCAGAGGTCTCTCCGTCCCAGCGGTGTCAGGGAGATCAGAGGGAAGCAGCCACCTCCCGTCAGCACCTCAGCGGGAGCGCCCGCAACGGGTACAGGGGGAGCTGCGGCGAGTGGGTCCGCGATCTGGTGGCCGAGCGTCACGGGCAGCTGTCTCCGGCAGCAGGCCGTAACTGAGGCTGCGGTCCTGGGGGATCCGGAGGCCTCCGTCCCTGTGGTGCCAGGGAGTTCAGAGGAGAGCTGCCATCCTCCCGTCAGCACCCCGGCGGGAGCGCCCGCAACAGGCACGGGGGGAGCCGTGGCGTGCAGGTCTGTGACTCGGTGGCCGGGCGTCTCGGGCGGGTGTCTCCAGCAGCAGGTGGTAACTGATGCCGCGGTCTTGGGGGAACGGGTAGGCCGCAATCTGCAGGAGCTCCCGGAGTGCTCCCCGATTCCGCGGACCGTACCCGTCGGTGGCAGGAGGGACAGTGAGGTGAGGGGGCTAAAGGAGTGGGGTACTGGCAGCCCAGGGGGTAGAATATGAGCGATCAGGAGGGAGAGCTCAGGAGATGCACGTCCGTTCGGTCCAGTAGTCAGGCCACTCCCCTTGGGGCCAATTTTTTTAAGTGCCATCCTGTCTGACACTGCAGTGCCACTCCTAGATGGCCCAGGTGTTTGTGCCGGCCACTTGGGTCACTTAGCTTAGTCATCCAGCGACCTCGGTGCAAATTTTAGGACTAAAAATAATATTGTGAGGTGTGAGGTGTACAGAATAGACTGAAAATGAGTTGAAATTGTGGTTATTGAGGTTAATAATACTATGGGATCAAAATTACCCCCAAATTCTATGATTTAAGCTGTTTTTGAGTTTAAAAAAAAAAAAAAACACCCGAATCTAAAACACACCCGAATCCGCCATAAAATTTTAAGGGAGGTTTTTCCAAAACTCGTCCGAATCCAAAACACGGGTGCGGAACCGAATCCAAAACCAAAACACAAAACCAAAAAAATGTCCGGTGCACAGCACTAGTTGCAAGTAATGAATCTGCAACCCAGGTATTACAGAACTCTATGGCAGTATGGCCCGATTCTGGTACCTCAGGATGCTCCGCTATATACCCCCACAAACGTGCGCTTGTTCATGTCATGCAAGATGACACGGATACCGATTCTGACACCACAGACGGTAATGGGGATGTGTTGCGGGGGTCTGCCTTTCTTGCAAAGGGGGTGTAATTAATGATAGAGGCTATCAGGGATGTGTTGAATATAAATGATACCACACCTGAGCAGATTGAGGAGGCTTTTTTCACTGAAAATAAGAAAGCCTCGCTAACCTTCCCTGTGTCAAAGGAATTAAATGCTATGTTTGAGAAAGCATGGAAAAACCCTGAGAAAAAATTCCAGATCTCTAAAAGGGTCCGGGTGGCATTCCCTTTCCCTGAGGAGAATAGAAAAAAATAGGAAAACCCGCCAATTGTTGACGCATCTGTGTCCAGACTCTCAAAAATGGTGGTTTTACCTATTCCGCGATCTACCGCCTTGAAGGAGCCGGCTGATCCTAAAATTGATAATACACTTAAATCAAAGTACACCGCTTCAGGGGCCATATTACGTGCATGGATTGCAAAAGCTATAGTAAAGTGGTCAGGCACCTTATGTAAGGATGTGGATATGATGGATAAGGGTGATGTTGAATTGTTTTTGCGTAACATTCATGATTCAGCAGGTTTTATGGTAGAATCCATGAAAGACCTGGGTTCCATGGCTGCGGGAATCTCTTCCATGTCTGTTTCAGCTCGTCGGGGACTGTGGCTGCGCCAGTGGTCGGCCGATGCGGAATCCAGGAAAAGTGTGGAGTCCCTACCCTACACAGGTCAGGCTCTCTTTGCGGAAGCTTTGGATGTGTGGATATCCACGGCTACAGCGGGTAAGTCTCCGTTTCTTCCCTCAGCTGCACCTGCTCCGAAGAAATCCTTCTCTTCATCAGCATCACAGTCCTTTTGGCCTAACAAGCCTAGAAACGCCAAACCGTCCAATACCTTCTTTAGGGGAGGTTGAGTTAAATCCAAGAAACCTGCTGCTGCAGGTTCCCAGGAACAAAAGCCTGTTTCAGGTATACCAAAGTCCTCCACATGATGTGGACTGCGGGGCCTGGAGGTGGGGCCAGTGGGAGTAAGACTCAGACAGTTCAGTCACATCTGGGTATCGTCCGGCCTGGATTCCTGGGTGATAGATATTGGGGTATATTTACTAAAATTTGTAATTTCCCGTTTGAGGTCAAAGTTCAATCACGAATGACATCGAAAGTGTAAAATTGCAAGTTTTTGAATTTAGTACCACTAATTTACTAAGCTGCCGTATTCTGCATTTTCGGATTTACCGATGTCGATGTCATTCGTTTTTTTTGGCAGTGTTTTACGTGAGTGACTTGTAAAACACTGCTGACTTTAATACAATGAATCTCGGCCGGATCTGAGAGATCCGTGCTGGGCTTCATTGTGCACCTTTTTAAAAATTAAAATCAGTGTTAAAATAAAAAAAAAAAATTGCGTGGGGTCCCCCCTCCTAAGCCAAACCAGCCTCGGGCTCTTTGAGCCGGTCCTGGTTGAAAAAATATGGGGAAAAAAATGTCAGAGGTTCCCCCATATTTAAGCAACCAGCACCGGGCTCTGCACCTCGTCCTGGTTCCAAAAATACGGGGGACAAAAAGCGTAGGGGTCCCCCGTATTTCTGAAACCAGCACCGGGCTCCACTAGCCAGATACATAATGCCACAGCCGGGGGACACTTTTATATAGGTCCTGGCGGCCCTGGCATTACATAACCAACTAGTCACCCCTGGCCGGGGTACCCTGGAGGAGTGGGGACCCCTTCAATCAAGGGGTCCCCCCCCTCCAGCCACCCAAGGGCCAGGGGTGAAGCCCGAGGCTGTCCCCCCATCCAAGGGCTGCGGATGGGAGGCTGATAGCCGTTTTGTAAAAAAAAAGAATATTGTTTTTAGTAGCAGTACTACAAGTCCCAGCAAGCCTCCCCCGCAAGCTGGTACTTGGAGAACTACAAGTACCAGCATGTGGAGGAACACCGGGCCCGTTGGTACCTGTAGTACTACTACTAAAAATATACCCCAATAAAAACATAAGACACACACCTTGAAAGTAAAACTTTAATGCATACATCCACACCTCCATATACACATACTTACCTATGTTCACACGAGGGTCGGTCCTCTTCTCCATGTAGAATCCATGGTGTACCTGTGGATAAAATGATACTCACAAAATCCAGTGTAGAAGGCTCTTCTTGTAATCCATTTGTAATCCAGGTACTTGGCAAAAAAAAAAAAAACGGATACCCGATTTCGCACTGAAAGGGGCCCCATGTTTTCACATGGGACCCCTTTCCCCGAATGCTAGAAACCCCCTCTGACTTATGTCTAAGAGGGTTCCATCAGCCAATCAGGGAGCGCCACATTGTGGCACCCTCCTGATTGGCTGTGTGCTCCTGTACTGTATGACAGGCAGCACACGGCAGTGTTACAATGTAGCGCCTATGCGCTCTATTGTAACCAATGGTGGGAACTTTGTGGTCAGCGGTAGACCGAAAGTAACCTCACCGCTGACCCCAAAGTTCCCACCATTGGTTATAATGGAGCGCATAGGCGCTACATTGTAACACTGCCGGGTGCTGCCTGTCATACAGTACAGGAGCACACAGCCAATCAGGAGGGTGCCACAATGTGGCGCTCCCTGATTGGCTGATGGAACCCTCTTAGACATAAGTCAGAGGGGGTTCCTGGCATTCGGGGAAAGGGGTCCCATGTGAAAACATGGGCCCCCTTTCAGTGTGAGGTCGGGTATACGTTTTTTGTTTTTTGTTTTTTTGCCAAGTACCTGGATTACAAATGGATTACAAGAAGAGCCTTCTACACTGGATTTTGTGAGTATAATTTTTTCCACAGGTACACCATGGATTCTACATGGAGAAGAGGACCGACCCTCGTGTGAACATAGGTAAGTATGTGTATATGGAGGTGTGGATGTATGCATTAAAGTTTTACTTTCAAGGTGTGTGTCTTATGTTTTTATTGGGGTATTTTTTTAGTAGTAGTACTACTACCGGTACCAGCGGGCCCGGTGTTCCTCCGCATGCTGGTACTTGTGGTTCTCCAAGTACCAGCTTGCGGGGGAGGCTTGCTGGGACTTGTAGTACTGCTACTAAAAACAATATTCATTTTTTTACAACAAGGCTATCAGCCTCCCATCCGCAGCCCTTGGATGGGGGGGACAGCCTCGGGCTTCACCCCTGGTCCATGGGTGGCTGGAGGGGGGGGACCCCTTGATTGAAGGGGTCCCCACTCCTCCAGGATACCCCGGCCAGGGGTGACTAGTTGGTTATGTAATGCCAGGGCCGCCGGGACCTATATAAAAGTGTCCCCCGGCTGTGGCATTATGTATCTGGCTAGTGGAGCCCGGTGCTGGTTTCAGAAATACGGGGGACTCCTACGCTTTTTGTCCCCCGTATTTTTGGAACCAGGCGCAGAGCCCGGTGCTGGTTGTTTAAATATGGGGGAACCCCTATAATTTTCCCCCCCATATTTTTGCAACCAGGACCGGCTCAAAGAGCCCGAGGCTGGTTTTGCTTAGGAGGGGGGACCCCACGCATTTAAAAAAAACAAAAAACCCTTTCTTATCCCCTTCCCACTGATAAACATGCACGGATCTCATGGATCCGTGCATGCCTAGCCAAACACGGGATAAAAAAGCAGGTCTGTTTTTTTTTAGCACTTTTTCACGAATTGTATTTCAGCACGGCAGTGTTTGGCTATTGTCGGCAGTGTTTGTGATTTGCACTTTTTAGTAAATTACCGATTTCTACCAAATTGCAGGCGTATTTGACCTATGGTGTATTGATTCGTAATTTTTTCCTAGGACTTCAAAAATATTACGAATGCCCTCATCACTGCCGAGATTTTTGCTTAGTAAATTCCCGACATGACACTTTGAAGAAAAAATGGCATCTCGGACAAAATCGGGACCTTAGCAAATATACCCCATTGTGTCCCAGGGATACAGGCTGGAATTTCAGAATCTCCCTCCTCACCGATTTTTCAAATCAGGCTTGCCAGTTCTACTGGCAGACAGAACTGTCCTACAAGAAGCTGTCCAGAAGTTGGTGGAGGCATAGGTCATTGTGCCAGTTCCTCCTCATTTGCAAACCACAGGTTACTATTCAAACCTTTTCGTGGTACCGAAACCGGATTGATTGGTCAGGCTCATTCTGAACCTAAAATCACTGAACCCCTTTCTAAAGGAGTTCAAGTTCAAAATGGAGTCTCTCCGGGCGGTGATATCAGGTTTGGAAGAGGGGGAATTCCTGGTATCCCTGGATATCAAGGATGCATACCTCCACATTCTGATTTGGCTGCCGCATCAGGCTTATCTCCGTTTCGTATTACTGGACTGTCATTTCCAGTTCCAGGCCCTGCCATTCGGCCTCTCAACAGCATCGAGGGCGTTAACCAAGGTGAAGGCAGAGATAATGATTCTCCTCCACAAACAAGGGGTGAACATCATTCTATGTCTGAACGATCTGCTGCTAAAGGCATGGTCCAGGGAGAAGCTGTTGCAGTCCATTGTTCTCACAACCCACCTACTCAGACTCTACGGTTGGATTCTGAACCTTCCAAAATCACATTCGGAACCAACCCAGAGCTTGTCTTTTCTGGGGATGATCCTCGACACAGAAGTGCAGAGGGTGTTTCTTCCGCCAGAAAAGGCATTGGTGATACAAACAATGGTCCGGGATGTCCTGAAGCCAGCCCGGGTGTCGGTTCATCAATGCATTCGCCTTTTGGGAAAGATGGTGGCCTCTTATGAGGCTCTCCAGTATGGGAGGATCCATGCTCGGGCCTTCCAACTGGATCTCCTGGACAAGTGGTCAGGACCTCATCTCCACATGCACCAGAGAATTCATCTGTCACCAAGGGCTAGGATTTCACTCCTCTGGTGGTTCCAATTGCCTCACCTTCTGGAGGGCCGCAGGTTTGGGATTCAGGACTGGGTTCTTCTAACCACGGATGCGAGCCTTCGGGGCTGGGGCGCAGTCACTCAAGGGGAAACCTTCCAAGGAAGGTGGTCAAGTCTGGAAGCCAGCCTGCCGATCAACCTCCTGGAACTAAGAGCCGTCTACAACGGTCTTCTTGAGGCGGCCCATCTTCTAAAAGATCGGGCCATTCAAGTACAGTCGGACAATGTAACGATGATGGCTTACGTAAACCGACAGGGCGGACCGAAGAGCAGAGCGACAATGTCAGAGGTGACAAGAATCATCCTCTGGGCAGATAGACACGCGTTTGCGGTCTCAGAAACCTTTCATTCCGGGAGTGGACAATTGGGAAGCAGACTTCCTCAGCAGACACGATCTCCATCCAGGGGAGTGGGGTCTCCATCCGGAGGTGTTCAAGGAAATAACAGACCTTTGGGGGTTACCCCAAATAGATATGATGGCCTCTCATCTCAACAAGAAGCTTCAACGCTATTGTTCCAGGTCGAGGGACCCACAAGCAGTGGCAATGGATGCCTTGGTGTCTCCGTGGGTGTTCCAGTTGGTGTACGTGTTTCCACCACTTCCACTCATTCCAAGATTTCTACAGCTCGTACGGAGAACAAGAGTTCAAGCAATCCTCATTGCTCCAGACTGGCCAAGGCGGGCTTGGTACGCGGACCTTCTGAATCTCTTGTAAGAAGAGCCGATGCCTCTTCCTCTTCGGGAGGACCTGCTGCAGCAGGGGCCGTTCGCCTATCAAGACTTACCGTGGCTATGTTTGACGGCATGGAAGTGTAGCGCCTGATACTTGCTCGGAAGGGCATTCCGAAGAAGGTCATTCCTACCCTGATACTGGCTAGGAAAGGGGTAACGTCTAAGCATTACCATCATATATGGAAGAAATATGTCTCTTGGTGTGAGTCCAAGAAGTTTCCTACGGGGGAGTTTTAACTGGGACGTTTCCTCCTCTTCATGCCAGCAGGTGTGGATATGGGCCTGAGGTTAGGATCTGTGAAGGTCCAGATTTTGGTCCTGTCCATTTTCTTCCAGAAACAATTGGCTGCCCTCCCTGAGGTTCAGACCTTTTTGAAGGGAGTTCTGCACATTCAACCTCCCTTTGTACCGCCTACGGCGCCTTGGGACCTTAACATGGTGTTGCAGTTCCTCCAGTCAGACTGGTTTGAGCCTCTACAGGAGGTTGAGGTCAAATTTCTTACATGGAAGGCTGTCACGTTGTTGGCCTTAGCTTCTGCTAAACGTGTATCAGAATTGGGGGCTTTGTCTTGTAAAAGTCCATACTTGATCTTCCATGAAGATAGAGCTGAGCTCCAGACACGTCACCAGTTTCTTCCAAAGGTTGTGTCGGCATTTCATATCAACCAACCTATTGTGGTGCCAGTGGCTACTGACTCCTCAATTTTCGTCAAAGTCCTTGGATGTTGTGAGGGCTTTGAAAATCTATGTGAAGAGGACTGCTCGTCACAGGAAATCGGACTCTTTGTTTGTCCTGTATAATCCCAAGAAAATTGGGTGTCCTGCTTCAAAGCAGACTGTATCTCGCTGGATTATTATTCTACGGAAGGACTGCTGTCAAAAATCTGTTAAGGCCCACTCTACTTGTAAGGTGGGGTCTTCCTGGGTGGCTGCCTGGGGTGTCTCGGCATTGCAACTTTGCAGAGTGGCAACTTGGTCTGGTTGAAACACGTTTGCTAAGTTCTACAAGTTCAATACTTTGGCCTCTGATGATCTGAAGTTCAGTCAATCAGTTCTGCAGGAGCCTCCGCGCTCTCCCTCCCATTGTGGGAGCTTTGGTACATCCCCATGGCACTAATATGGACCCCAGCATCCTCTAGGACGTAAGAGAAAATAGGATTTTGGTTACCTACCGGTAAATCCTTTTCTCGTAGTCCATAGAGGATGCTGGGCGCCCACCCAGCGCTTTGTTTTCCTGCAACCGTTATCTGGTTCAGTACAACTTTGTTTGGTTATGTACTGCATTGTTACTTGGTAAGTAATGTTTCAGCAGTTGCTGAGTTTTTCAAGCTAGTTAGCTTGATGTGCCTTGTATGTGTGAGCTGGTATGAATCTCACCACTATCTGTGTCAAGTCCTTCTCTCAAAGATGTCCATCTTCTCGGGCACAGTTTCTAGACTGAGTCTAGTAGGAGGGGCATAGAGGGAGGAGCCAGCCCACACTCTCAAACTCTTAAAGTGCCAATGGCTCCTTGTGGACCCGTCTATACCCTATGGTACTAATGTGGACCCCAGCATCCTCTACGGACTACGAGAAAAGGATTTACTGGTAGATAACCAAAATCCTATTTATACTGCACGATTTTTAAGCTGTCTTCATATCCGATTAGACAAAAAATATTACAAATTAAAGAAATAAAATAATTAGTCCCAGTAGATGTTTGCAGCTGGTGGAATGTTTTATCTGCCGGTATGCTATTTGTCTTGGATGTAATCCATGGCCACTGCTGTTCTCAGTCCGGTGTTAGCGTTCTTAGGGGGAGATATATCAAATCTTGCAGAAAAACAAAGTGGAGAGAAAAAAATGTACCAACAAATCAACTACTAGATGTCAGTTTTCAAACGTAGGGGGGAAATGTTCTAAGCTTTAGAAAGTCATAAAGCGGAGAGAGATAAAGTACCAGCCAATAAGTACCTAACTGCCATGTTTCAGGCTGTGTTTAAAAAAATTACAGTTAAGAGCTGATTGGTTGGTAGTTTATCTCTCTCCACTTTATTACTTCGTAAGGCTTAGTACATCTACCCCATAGACTGAAAAATGGCAGTCAGCTGATTGGTTGATACTTTATCTTACTCCACGGTTTCATACATCTCCCACTTAGAGAAAAGATGTTTCACTTACTCTTGCTCATAAAACTTAATTGCCTCATAAAACACAAATCTGGCCATTGGTCTGTGATGCAAGAAATTCATTTGGCTATATGAAATGTAATGTTGAGAAATGTGACAAGTGATTTTAATATTTAAAGTGGCAACTGGATGAGTAAATGGCTGAGAAGCAGGCTGCAGCGACATGAACTGGTGGAGGCCCATCACAGATGGCCACAACCCAGAGAGGGTGATGGTGAAAGGTTGAAGGACAATCTGTGTTATTTAAAAAGATAGGAGACAGAACAAGGTAAGGCCGCTATTACATCAGGCCTCCTCAAATGGAGAGTAAAAGAGGTTTTAAGTAAAAGATGCCCTCATTTTTTACCCTCCTCATTCCCACTTCACAGGTTTCTTTCAAGGAACACATAAGGAGCATGTTTAAAAATGTAAGAGGCTATTTTGATTTTGTAATTTTGTTTTGTATTACTTAGTCCTTTCTGTGACTATTGTTCACTTAATAAATGGAAATAGGTATAATTATACTGGTACACTATATTATATTATGTATTGAGAGCACTATGGAAATAAGGGTGCCACTCACAATCACTATCACGCATCATCCAATAGGGATGGTAGGACACTGAGGGGTTGTGGGTACAATGTAATTACTGTAACTGGGAGTAAAAAGCAGTCTCCGTTTTCCAGATTTCAGCATTCTTGTAGTTTTTGTTCAAAAGTTCTATATACACTTAAATGTCACACACATTTAAATTAATATCATGGATCGTACTGTAGGTGGGCTCAATACTCCTGTAAAACGCAAGAGAGTAATTGAACATTTAAAAAAGATATGGTGCTGATATCACCTTTTTACAGGAAACACAATGGGTAAGGGGAGGAGAATCCAAATTAAAAGTAGGGATTAGCGGATTTGGTTCTCTGAGAACCGAACCCCCCCCCCCCCCTCCCGGACTTTGAGATCCAAGTCAAGCTCAGTTTTGTGCGCCTAACCCAGATCCAAAATAAGGGCAAGACGTCATCATCATCCAGCTGTCGGATCTTGAGGGGTTTGGATTCTATATATAGTCCCAGTGATTGGCGCCATCTTCATTCCGGACTTGGAGAGGGCACAGTAAGGACGTGGTCCTTCTGTGCTGTATTCTGTGCTGTAATCTGGTAGGCAGGTTAGGGAAGGGGAGCAGGAGAGAACAGAGGGGTTGCAGCAGGAGGGTTGAGTTAAGGTGTGCTGTGACTGTCACTGGGTTAGGGCTCTGCATAGTAGACAGTGCACTGCGTATAGCATACTGTGGCTGTGTATAGGACCAGGTGTTGTTCTCTGTCGAAACACTACTGCCATACACTACTGCTATATCCTCTGTGTGTGATCCAAAGCAAAAAAAAGTATTTCTATTGGTGCATCACTCTGACTACTAGTACTGTGGCTGTCGTACACTACTGCTATATATCTGTGAGTGATCCAGAGCAAAAAATATATCTCTGATGGTGTGTCACCCAGTGACGAATACCAGTACTGCTGTACACTACTGCTATATATCTGTGTGTGATCCAGAGTCAACAATATATTTCTATTGGTGCATCACTCAGTGACGACTACCAGTACTGCCGTGCACAACTGCTATATATCTGTGTGTGATCCAGAGTAAAAAATGTATTTCTATTGGTGCGTCACTCAGTGATGACTACCAGTACTGCCGTACACTACTGCTATATATCTTTGTGTGATTCAAAGCCAAAAAATATATTTCTATTGGTGTGTCACTTTGACTTCTAGTACTGTGGCTGTCGTACACTATTGCTATATATCTGTGTGTGATCCAGAGAAAAAATTAGATTTCTCTTGCATCCTGGAGGATGCCAGGGTCCACATTAGTACCATGGGGGTATAGACGGGTCCCTTGGGAGCCATGGGAACTTTAAGAGTTTAATAGTGTGGGCTGGCTCCTCCCTCTATGCACCTCCTACCAGACTCAGTTTAGAAAATGTGTCCAGTGGAGCCAGACACAGCTAGGGAAGCTCCTAGGGGCCTTTCTAGTTTTATTATTTTTTAAGAGATTGTTAGGTACATAGAGACTGCTGGCAACAGCCTCCCTGCTTCATGGGACTTAGGGGCGGAGTAGGATCAAACCCTTGAGGTTAATGGCCCTTATCTCCGCTGACAGGACACTGAGTTCCTTAGGGTGTCGATCGCAAGCTCAAGAGGTGACCACTTTCTCCTGCAGCACTGCCGCTACTCCCTAACAGAGCCAGAAGATGCAGTGGTGAGTTGGACGCCAGTACCCCGGTAAGTGGGGAACCAGTGAGAATGGTGGCATTAGGATGTGAGCGCAACACTGACGCTGCACTCTGGAGGGCTCAGAGGTACATGTGTGCGGCTCTGTGAGGGGCGCCCTGGGCCAGCGCAATACCCTAAAAACTGGTCACCAAGGGCTACAGGGTCTTGTACTACTGTTAGCTGCAATTTCACCTCAGGCCAGTATAATATCATAAGTGCGGTAAGACGTGCCATTACAGGGGGCGGGGCTTCTCCTCAGAGCGGATCCAGCACTCACCAGCACCATTTTCTTCCTGCAGATCACACACAGAGACACTGACAGGGAGCGCTGATCCTTCACATAACTCCAGCTATCCTGTGCAGTACCAGGGGGGTTATAGAATGGAGGGGGAGTGTTTTGTTAACTGTTTAAAGTTAATACAGGTCAGCGCCAGGCATTTATCATATAACTGGCTTCTGGGGCGCTGTGTGTGCTGGCTCCTCATACTCTGTGTCTCTCTCTGAAATACTCTGTGGGGAAATTGTGTCTACATTTTCCTGTGTGTGTGCTCATTTCTCTCACATTACCATGTCTAGGTACTTGGTGTACTGTGCTGCAGAGTGTATCTCCTCTCCAGAAGAGTCTATGCCATGTACTCAGGAATGCAATATACTGTCTCAGCCTTCTGAATCCGAACCTCCGTGGGTGGCTTCTATTAAGGGAATGATATCCCAGATTTCATCTAGGATAGCTCATAATGAGTCTGAAACACAGGTTTTAAAAAAAATCTGTAGAAATTTTGTCATATTCTGCTCCCACTGTCTCATCAAAATCCCTTGGTATTTACCCAAAGAAGCATGCGCTTTCCCAAATAATGCAAGTTGACACGGTTTCCGACTCTGATACAGAGGACAGTGATGGAGATATACTAAGGGGGGAGGCAAGGGGGTGCAACTCATGATTGAGGCTATTAGGGCTGTTTTACACATTACTGACAAGGTACCTGAGCAGGTGGAGGAGGCTTACTTTACAGACAATAAGAAAGCCTCACCTACATTATTTGAAAAATCCTGGGAAAACCCAGAGAAAAAAATCCAGATTCCAAAGAGGGTTCTCATTGCTTTTCCTTTCCCTGAGGAGGATAGGAAAAAGTGGGAAAACACCCCTATAGTAGACACTTCTGTATCTAGATGGTCTAAAAAGGTGGTTTTACCTGTCCCTGGGTCTACCGCTTTGAAAGAACCAGCAGACTGCAAGATTGAGACTGCTCTCAAATCAATATACACTGCTTCAGGCGTGGCGTAAAGGCCTACTATTGCCTGTGCATGGATTTCTAAAGCCCTAATAAAGTGGTCAGGCACATTACTAGAGTAATAATATTTTCTGGATAGAAGTGACATTGAAATATTTTTACGTCACATACAGGATTCTGCAGGTTTCATGGTGGACACCATGAAGGACCTTGGTAATCTGAATGCAAGTACGTCTTCCATAGCTGTCTCGGTACGCAGGGGACTCTGGCTACGCCAATGGTCTGCGGATGCGGAATCCAAGAAAAGTGTGGAGAACCTACACTTTACAGATCAGGCTCTGTTTGGGAAGGCATTGGAAGCGTGGATTTCCACGGCAACCGCAGGTAAGTCAACCTTTCTTCCCTCAGCCACTCTGCCAACGAGAAAATCTTTTCCTACGTCTACAGTGCAGTCCTTTCGGACCGCAAAGGTTAAAAAGTCCAAGCCCCCTTCCACTTTCTTCAGAGGTGGCCAAGGGAAATCCAGAAAACCTGCTCCAATGGGTTCCCAGGAACAGAAGCCTGGTCCTGCTTCCTCAAAATCCTCAGCATGACGGTGGACCTCCCAGCCTGGAGATCGGGCAAGTGGGAGCACGACTATGAAATTTCAGTCACGTCTGGGCGTCATCAGGCCTGGACCCCTGAGTGCAAGATATTGTGTCCCAAGGGTACAGACTGGAGTTTCAAAAATGCCCACCTCACAGATTTTTCAAATCAGGCTTACCAGCTTTGCTGACAGAAAGGGCTACCCTACAGAAAGCCATTCAATAATTGGAAAAGGCAAATGTCATTGTTCCAGTTCCACATCATCTGGAAAACATGGGTTACTACACCAACCTATTTGTGGTACCGAAACCAGACAGTTCGGTCAGGCCAATATTGAACCTAAAATCTTTAAACCCCTATTTGAGGGAATTCAAGTTCAAGATGGAGTCTCTGAGAGCGGTTATCTCAGGTCTGGAGGAGGGGGAATTCCTGGTATCCCTGGATATCAAGAATGCATACCTACACATTCCGATCTGGCCGCCTTTCCCGGCTTCTCTAAGATTTGCGCTACTGGGCTGTCACTATCAGTTTGGCCATTTGGCCTCTCCATGGCACCAAGAGTGTTCACCAAGGTAATGGCGGATATGATGCTACTCCTCCGCAAGCACGGAGTGAACATATTTCCATACCTAGATGATCTTCTGATAAAAGCACCTTCCAGGGAGAAGTTGTTACAGAGCATTGATTTCACAACAACTGCTCCAGGATCATGGATGGATCCTGAACCTTCCAAAGTCGCATTTGGAGCCGACAAGGAGATTGGCCTTCCTGGGAATGATCCTCGACATGGAAGTTCAGAGAGTGTTTCTGCCGGAAGAGAAGGCGTTGGTGATACAAGCAATGGTCCGGGATGTCTTGAAGCCAACCCGGGTATCGGTTCATCAGTGTATTCACCTTCTGGGGAAGATGGTTGCCTCCTACGAGGCTCTACGGTATGGAAGATTTCATGCACAGTATTTTCAACTGGATTATCTGGACAAATGGTCGGGATCTCATCTTCACATGCAAGGATACAGAATCTCGCTCCTCTGGTGGCTGCAAACCTCTCACCTACTAGAGGGCCGCAGGTTCGGGATTCAGAATTGGATTCTCCTCACCATGGATGCAAGTCTCAGAGGTTGGAGAGAAGTCACTAAAGAGGAAAACTTCCAAGGAAAGTGGTCAAGTCTGGAATCCATCCTTCCAATAAACATTCTGGAACTAAGGGCCGTGTATAAGGGTCTTCTACAAGCGGCACATCTTCTAAAAGATCAGGCCATTCAGGTTCAGTCGGACAATGTAAAGACAGTGGCCTACATAAACCGACAGGGCGGAACGAAGAGCAGAGCTGCAATGTCAGAGGTAACAAGAATCATCCTCTGGGTGAAAAAGCACGTGGTGGTGCTGTCAGCAATCTTCATTCTGGGAGAGGACAACTGGGAAGCGGACTTCCTCAGCAGACACGATCTCCATCCAGGAGAGTGGGGCCTCCACTCAGAGGTGTTCGCATAGGTGACAAGTCTTTTGGGCGTACCTCAAATAGACATGATGGCCTCATGCCTCAACAAGAAGCTTCGGAGGTACGGTTCCAGATCGAGGGATCCATAGGCAGTGGCGGTGGATGACCTGGTAACTCCGTGGGTGTTCAAGTCAGTGTATGTGTTCCCTCCATTTCCACTCTTCCCAAGGATTCTCAAACTGATCAAAAGAACAAGAGTTAGGGTGATCCTCATTGCTCTGGACTGGCCAAGAAGGGCTTGGTACATGGATCTTCTGGAGTTACTGCTGGAAGATCCGAGGCTTCTTCCTCTTCGAGGAGGACCTTCTGCAACAGGGGCCATTTGCTTATCAGGATTTGTCACTGCTACATTTGATGGCATGGAGGTGGAACGCCAGATCTTAGCTCGGAAGGGCATTCCGAACAAAGTTATTCCTACCCTGATACAGGCTAGGGAAGGAGTAACGTCAAAACATTACCATCGGATTTGGAAAAGGTACGTGTCTTGGTGTGAATACAAGAAGTTTCCTACGGGGAAGTTTCAGCTTGGACGGTTTCTCCTCTTCCTGCCAGCAGGAGTGGATGTGGGCCTGCGCCTGGGCTCCATAAAAGTCCAGATTTCGGCCTTGTCCATTTTCTTCCAGAAACAATTGGCTGCTCTTCCTGAGGTTCAGATGTTCTTGAAAGGGATTCTGCACATCCAACCTCCCTTTGTGCCTCCTACAGCACCTTGGGAACTTAACGTGGTGCTGCAGTTCCTGCAATCAGATTGGTTCGAGCCTTTACAGGAGTTTGAGGTCAAGTTTCTTACTTGGGAGGCGGTCACACTGTTGGCATTGGCATCTGCTAGACGTGTGTCAGAATTGGGGGCATTGTCCTGCAAGAGCCCCTACTTGATTTTCCATGAAGATAGAGCTGAGCTCAGGACGCGTCAGCAATTTCTTCCGAAGGTTGTGTAGGCTTTTTATATCAACCAACCTATTGTGGTGCCAGTGGCTACTGACTCCTCAATTACCTCAAAGTCCTTGGATGTTGTGAAGGCTTTGAAAATTTATGTGAAGAGAACTTTTCGTCACAGGAAATAGGACGCTCTGTTTGTCCTTTATGATCCCAACAAGGTTGGGTGGCCTGCTTCTAAGCAGACGATTTCTCAGGTGTACTATCCAGCATGCTTATTCTACGGCAGGCTTGCAGTGTCCAAAATCTGTTAAGGCCCACTCTACTTGTAAAGTGGGTTCTTCCTAGGCGGCTGCTGGGGTGTCTCAGCTTTACAACTTTGCCGAGCTGCAACTTGGTCTGGGTTGAACACATTTGCTAAGTTCTACAAGTTCGATACTTTGGCCTCTGAAGACCTAAAGTTTGGTCAATCGTTTCTGCAGGAGCCTCCGCGCTCTCCCTCCTATACTGGGAGCTTTGGTACATCCCCATGGCACTAATGTGGACCCCAGCATCCTCTAGGACGTAAGAGAAAATAGGATTTTAATTACCTACCGGTAAATCCTTTTCTCGTAGTCCGTAGAGGATGCAGTGCGCCCGTCCAGTGCTTTGTTTTCCTGCAGTTGTTACTTGGTTAAGTACTGCATTGTTACATGGTTAAGTACTGCATTGTTACATGGTTAAGTACTGTTGTTCAGCCATTGCTGAATTGTTTCAAGCTGGTTGGGCTTGATTTTCTGTTGTTATGTGTGAGCTGGTGTGAATCTCAACACTATCTGTGTATTTCCTTCTCTCGAAGTATGTCCATCTCCTCGGGCACAGTTTCTAGACTGAGTCTGGTAGGAGAGGCATACAGGGAGGAGCCAGACCACTATTAAACTATTAAAGTGCCCATGGCTCCCCAGGGACGCGTCTACGCCCCTCCATTGGTACTAATGTGGACCCCAGCATCCTCTACGGACTACGAGAAAAGGATTTACTGGTAGGTAATTAAAATCCTATTTTTTGTTGGTGCGTCACTCAGTGACTACTAGTACTGCAGCTGCTGTACACTACTGCTATATATGATATATCCTCTGTGCGTGATCCAGAGCAAAAAATATATATCTGACTCATCTGTGCAACACTGTTGCTGTACCATATGAAGCATATGTATGCTGTCACCATTCAAACAATTGTTGTTTATTATTTCAGTGATAGCATCCAAATAGGCATGTCGGACAGTTCGTTTCAATACTTGCAGGAAAAAGAAGCAATTTGTGTAAGATAAGGCACCCAGATCCAACACTCTTCTAGCAGAGGTAATAGCCAGCAAGAACACCGCCTTAAGGGAAAGCCGCTTAAGGTCAGCTGAACCCAGGGGATCAAACTGAGGCTCCTGCAACGCCTCCAAAACCGACAAATCCCAAGGAGCCACAGGCGGGACATAGGGAGGTTGGATACGCAACACACCCTGAGTGAAAGTTTGAACATCAGGTAAAGTCGCAATTTTTCTCTGAAACCACACCGACAAGGCCGAAATATGAACCTTGAGGAATGCCAGACGCAGGCCTAAATCTAGGCCCTGCTGCAGAAAAGCCAAAAGTTTGGCTGCACTAAACTCGGAAGCGTCATAATTATTAGATGCGCACCAAACAAAGTAGGAATGCCAGACCCTATAGTAAATCCGAGCAGAAGCCGGTTTCCGGGCCCGCAACATAGTTTTAATGACCTCTTCAGAAAAACCCTTAGCCCTCAAGACGGAAGCTTCAAGAGCCACGCCGTCAAAGACAGCCGGGCTAGGTCCTGGTAGACACAGGGGCCCTGAACGAGGAAGTCTGGGCGTTATGGAAGCAGAAGTGGATGCTCTGACGATAGGCCTTGCAGGTCTGAGAACCAGGGCCGTCTGTGCCACGCCGGAGCTATGAGACGCAGATTTCCTTTTTCTTGCTTGAACTTCCGAATTACCCTGGGCAAGAGTGACACCAGAGGGAACACGTACGGCAGCCGAAACCTCCACGGCACCGCCAGCGCATCCACGAATGCTGCTTGAGGATCCCTTGTCCTTACTCCGAAGACCGGAACCTTGTGATTGTGTCGAGACGCCATCATATCTACATCTGGAAGATCCCACTTTTCCACTAGGAGTTGAAACACTTCTGGATGGAGGCTCCACTCGCCGGCATGCACGTCCTGACGACTGAGAAAGTCCGCTTCACAATTCAGGACTCCCGGAATGAATATTGCCGATATGGCTGGTAGATGGCGTTCCGCCCAACGTAGAATCCGTGAGATTTCCTTCATTGCCAAACGGCTTCGAGTGCCGCCTTGATGATTTATGTAAGCCACTTTGGTGGCGTTGTCTGACTGTATTTGAACAGGACGGTTCTGAATTAAATGCTGGGCCAGGTTCAACGCATTGAAGACCGCCCGCAATTCCAGAATGTTGATTGAGAGGAGAGATTCCTCCTTGGTCCACCGACCCTGAAGGGAGTGTTTCTCCAGTACCGCGCCCCAACCTCTTAGACTGGCATCTGTCGTCAACAAGACCTGATCCGGTGAGGCAGGCCGTCCCACTTGGATAGAATCAGCCTCTGGAGGGGGCGAGAATGGAATTGAGCATACTCCACCATGTCGAATTCTGAGACCATGAGGCCCAGCACCTGCATCGCCGAATGTATCGACACTTGCGGACGAGAAAGGAAGCAATGAATCCTGTCCTGAAGCTTCAGGACTTTTTCCTGAGACAAGAACAACTGCTGGTTGTGAGTGTCCAATAGCGCTCCCAGGTGCACCATGCTCTGAGCAGGGACCAGGGAGGATTTCTTCCAGTTGATGAGCCACCCGTAGGCTTGTAGAAACCGGACTGTCATATCCAGATGACACAGGAGAAGTTCTGGGGAATTTGCCAGGATTAACAAGTCGTCCAGGTACGGCAGTATCCTGACCCCTTGACGGCGGAGTACCACCGTCATCACAGCCATTACTTTGGTGAAAACTCGCGGAGCCGTTGTTAAACCAAAAGGTAACGCCCGAAACTAGTAATGAAGGTTGCCAATAGCGAACCTCAGGTATTGCTGATGTGACGCTGCTATAGGAATATGCAGGTAAGCATCCTGTATATCCAGGGACACCATGTAGTCCCCAGGTTCCAAGGCCAGAACTATAGAGCGAAGGGTTTCTATACGGAACTTGGAAACCTTCACAAACTTGTTCAATGCCTTGAGGTTGAGAATGGGCTGGGAGGACCCATTCGGTTTCAGGACTAGAAACAGCGGAGAATAGTACCCCCCGCCCCTCTGAGCAAGAGGCACCTGTACTACAACTCCTGTATCCAGGAGGGTGTGTACCACCGAATGCAGAGTGTTTGCCTTTGTCTGTCTGGCAAAATCGATGAGGGGGTCGGTTTTTGAAGGCTATGGCGTAACCTCGAGTGACGACTTCCCGTACCCAGGCATCTGAAGTGGTCTTCAACCATTCCTGGGTATACCCTAGAAGCCGGCCTCCCACCCTGGGATCCCCCAGGGGGAGACCCGCCCCGTCATGCGGCAGGCTTATCGGTCTTGGAAGCTGGCTGACGGGCAGCCCAGGCTCTTTTGGGCTTCGGCTTACCAGGTTTGGAAGTGCGGGCCTGCTTGTGGTACGCCTGACCTTTTGCTTTACCTGAAGGGTGAAAGAGGCGAAAGGACGTACCTTTAGCCTTCGACACAGAAGGAGCGGTATTTGGTAGACAGGCAGTTTTGGCAGTAGCCAAGTCAGCCACTATCTTATTTAAGTCCTCCCCAAACAGAATATCTCCCTTGAAAGGGAGTACCTCCAGGGTTTTTCTAGAGTCCAGATCCACAGACCAGGATCTCAGCCACAATATCCGGCGAGCCAGGACTGACGTAGTAGAGGCCTTGGCTGCTAGGATACCGGCATCCGAAGCCGCCTCTTTAATATAGCGAGAAGCTGTGACAATATATGACAAGCATTGTCTAGCATGGTCAGAGGAGATTTCAGTAGCTAACTCCAAGGACCACGCTTCAATAGCTTCGGCAGCCCATGTAGCTGCAATAGTGGGCCTTTGTGCAGCACCTGTGAGGGTGTAAATCGCTTTCAGACAACCCTCCACACGCTTATCCGTAGTCTCTTTTAGAGACGTGATGGTAGTGACAGGCAGAGCTGAGGAAACCACCATCCTGGCCACATGTGAGTCCACTGGAGGAGGCGTTTCCCAATTCTTAGACCACTCTGGCGCGAGGGGATAGCGAGCAAGCATCTTCTTGTGAGGCACAAACTTCGTACCCGGGTTTTCCAAGGGTTCCTGATGTATATCCACTAGGTGGTCAGAGTTGGGTAAAACTTGTTCAACCGTAATCTGTAGAATTAACTAAATAGCCTCCAAAAGATCAGTAACATCCACATGTGAACTACCCTCCCCATCAGCCGTATCCGAGTCAGAACCTGTGGGGTCAGTACATCTTCATAAGACGAGGTGTCAGTGACAGCAGTGGATTGTGAGGAGACAAGCGCTCACTTAGAGGACCCCTTGGACTTAGGCGAGCGAAGGTCATACTTTTTAGTAGTCAGAGACTGGTTCAACTTCTTTAACTGGGCAGATAAATCGTCCGCCCATGGCGGGTTAGCTGCAGGGACCACATATGGTTGTACCGGCATTGGGGGTCCCATAGGGGGTGTTAGTTTATGAACTAGCGTATGCAGAAGCGTGGAAAAAGCGGCCCACGGTGGGTCAGTATATGCCTCCGTTGCCACAGTCCCACTGGGGGGCAACGAGCCCCCAGAACCAGAGCCCACAGCTGCTATATTCTCCTCATATGGGTCTGTGGCTTCAGTAACACCGGCAGTGTGTTCAGCCCCAGAACCGTTACCCTCAGAAGCAGACATGATATAACTTGCAGTATGAGGTAACACAGTACAATTATCAGCAGCACTATATCTCTAAACACAAACCCCTGCGCAGTGTAGCCAGCACTAGCAGAGATAAAGGAGAGATATGGGGGTATATTTACTAAAATTCGTATTTTTCAGAATGAGGTTAACGTTCAAACACGAATGACATCGCAAGTGTAATTTTGCAACTTTTTGAATTTATTACGACTAATTTACTAAGCTGTCGTATTCTGCATTTTCGTGTTTTCCGATGTCGATGTCATTCGTATTTTTTGGCAGTGTTTTACGGGAGTGAATAGTAAAACTCTGCCGACATTAACACAATGAATTTTGGCCGAATCTGTGAGATCCTTGCAGGGCTTCATTGTGCACCTTTCGTTAAAAAAATAACATTGTTACAAATCTAAAAAAAAAAATGCGTGGGCCCCCCCCCCCCCTAAGCTTAACCAGCCTCGGGCTCTTTGAGCCGGTCCTGGTTGAAAAAATATGGGGGGAAAAATGTCAGGGGTTCCCCCATATTTCAACAACCAGCACCGGGCTCTGCGCCTGGTCCTGGTTCCAAAAATATGGGGGACAAAAAGCGTAGGGGTCCCCCGTATTTTTGAAACCAGCACCGGGCTCCACTAGCCAGGTACATAATGCCACAGCAGTGGGACACTTTTATACTGGCCCCTGCGGCCCTGGCATTACATACCCAACTAGTCACCCCTGGCCAGGGTACCCTGGAGGAGTGGGAACCCCTTAAATCAAGGGGTCCCCCCTCCAGCCACCCAAGGGCCAGGGGTGAAGCCCAAGGCTGTCCCCCCCATCCAAGGGCGGCGGATGGGGGGCTGATAGCCTTTAGGAAAAAATGTGAATATTGTTTTTAGTAGCAGTACTACAAGTCCCAGCAAGCCTCCCCCGCAAGCTGGTACTTGGAGAACCACAAGTACCATCATGCGGAGGAAAATCGGGCCCGCTGGTACCTGTAGTACTACTACTAAAAAAATACCCCAAAAAAACCAGGACACACACACCGTGACAGTATAAGTTTATTACATACATGCACACCTCCAAACATACATACTTACCTATGCTCACACGTGGCTCAGTCCTCTTCTCCATATAGAATCCTAGGGGTACCTGTGAAAAAAAAATATACTCACATAATCCAGGGTATCTTCTTTCCTTTGTATAATCCACATACTTGGCTTAAAAAAAAAAACGGAAACCCGACCACGCACTGAAAGGGGTCCCATGTTTTCACATGGGACCCCTTTCCCCGACTGCCAGGACCCCCCTGACTACTGTAAAAGAGGGTCCCTTCTGCCAATCAGGGAGCGTCACGTCGTGGCACCCTCCTGATTGGCTGTGTGCTCCTGTAGTGTCTGTCAGGCTGCACACGGCAGAGATACAATGTAGCGCCTATGCGCTCCATTGTAACCAAGGGTGGGAACTTTGCGGTCAGCGGTTGACCGAAAGTAACCTCACCGCTGACCGCAAAGTTCCCACTATTGGTTACAATGGAGCGCATAGGCGCTACATTGTATCTCTGCCGTGTGCAGCCTGACAGACACTACAGGAGCACACAGCCAATCAGGAGGGTGCCACGACGTGGCGCTCCCTGATTGGCAGAAGGGACCCTCTTTGACAGTAGTCAGGGGGGTCCTGGCAGTCGGGGAAAGGGGTCCCATGTGAAAACATTGGACCCCTTTCAGTGCGTGGTCGGGTTTCCGTTTTTTTTTTTTAAGCCAAGTACGTGGATTATACAAAGGAAAGAAGATACCCTGGATTATGTGAGTATAATTTTTTTTCACAGGTACCCCTAGGATTCTACATGGAGAAGAGGACCGAGCCACGTGTGAACATAGGTAAGTATGTATGTTTGGAGGTGTGCATGTATGTAATAAACTTATACTGTCACGGTGTGTGTCCTGTTTCTTTGGGGGTATTTTTTTAGTAGTAGTACTACAGGTACCAGCGGGCCCGGTTTTCCTCCGCATGCTGGTACTTGTGGATCTCCAAGTACCAGCTTGCGGGAGAGGCTTGCTGGGACTTGTAGTACGGCTACTAAAAACAATATTCACATTTTTTCCTAAAGGCTATCAGCCCCCCATCCGCCGCCCTTGGATGGGGGGGGACAGCCTCGGGCTTCACCCCTGGCCCTTGGGTGGCTGGAGGGGGGGGACCCCTTGATTTAAGGGGTTCCCACTCCTCCAGGGTACCCCGGCCAGGGGTGACTAGTTGGGTATGTAATGCCAGGCCCGCAGGGACCTAGATAAAAGTGTCCCCCGGCAGTGGCATTATGTACCTGGCTAGTGGAGCCCGGTGCTGGTTTCAAAAATACGGGGGACCCCTACGCTTTTTGTCCCCCATTTTTTTGGAACCAGGACCAGGCACAGAGCCCAGTGCTGGTTGTTGAAATATGGGGGAACCCCTGACATTTTCCCCCCCATATTTTTTCAACCAGGACCGGCTCAAAGAGCCCGAGGCTGGTTCTGCTTAGGAGGGGGGATCCCACGCATTTTTTTTTCTGAAAATTGAACACTTTCCCACCCCTTCCCACTGATAAACATGCACGGATCTCATGGATCCGTGCACGCCTATCACAACACGGTAAAAAAAAAAGCAGGTCTGTTTTAAATCTTTTTTTTACGTTTTGTATTTTTTCACGGCAGTGTTTGGCTATTGCCGGCAGTGTTCATGAAATACACTTTTTAGTAAATTACCGAGTTGTATCAAAAAACAGTCATATTTGACCGATGGTGTATTTATTCGTATTTTTTTTCTTGGACTTCCAAAAAAATACGAATGCCCTCATCACTGCCGAGATTTGAGTTTAGTAAATTCCCGAGATGACACTTTGAAGAAAAAACACCATCTCGGTCAAAATCGGGAGCTTAGTAAATATACCCCATGGTGACTAAATCACAGAGAAAAATACGTAATACAGTATATCTTTGTGAAAATCCTATATTAGATTAAACCTGACACACCAAGCCCCCTCAGGTTATAGAATATAGGGATAGCAGGTTGAGTGAAAGACACGAAATGGACACCACTCAGCTATCAAATGCACACACGGGTTCAGTATGGTATGCATAGTCACAGTTTGTACAATGCAGAGGTTATTACTGACAATAATACTGCACTGGACTAGCTTACACAGCTATATAACAAATGATATAACAGTACACAGTAAGAACTGGATGTATATCACAGGGTAATTGTACTAGAAAACACTGACTAAATGCACTCTTTCTTACTAACACTGACTAAAAAAGGCAGGTAGAATACTTAAGTGTCATGTAAAGTCACAGCACTGACAACCAGGCGGCTTTACATAGGAGGATTTGCCCAAGCAGTCCCAGGAACAGTGAGCTGAAGGATAATGGCGCCGCAGACACTGACTGGGAGTGAGGAAAAGACAGATATGCAGCTCCAGGGCGAGAACACTTGCTAGAAATGGCGCCCTGGGGCTGGGGGAGGGGCTTCAGGTCTAAGCCTTATCCCCTCTGCTGGCAAAACCACGGGGTACTGTGGGCGATATAAGAATTGGTTTAGAGAGAAAACCTAACCTGCGCCCATGCCCTGGTGATCTAGTGGGATCGCCTGTATCCACAGTGTCCACCGCCAGCGCGCGTGGCCCGCCTCCCACTGACCGCGCCGGATCGCGATAAAGACCAGGTTCCGCAAGCGGGACCCACTTACCACCTCCCGAAGCGCAGCCATGCGATCCTGGAGAGCCCCAGCCATGTGTGTCTAACGTGAAGAAAACCGGAGCCTCCGCTGTAGGTACTCAGCAACCAGGGCTCGGGAGTGTACAGTGCCGCTGGGGAGAGCTGGAGCTGCAGCAGTGAATGTCACAAGACATTTACCACCGCTGCTGCCCTTGAAGTCTTCACTTTTTACCTCATAAAAAGCTTTTTTTTTATGGCTGCCTGGAGCAGCCCCTCTGTTCAGTGTCTGCTTACTGCAGCACCAACTTACAAAACTGAGCTCCTGTGCAGGGAGGCGGGGTTATAGAGGAGGCGGCACTGTGCATTCTGGGAACAGTCAAAGCTTTGAGCCTGTAGGTGCCTCGGATCAAGATCCTACTCTACACCCCATTGTCCAATCCTTGTGAAGCCCAGTGTACCCCGTAGCAGAAAATACAGGGGTGTTGTAAAAGGTACACTGGTCCTGTCTTGTAAGCTAAAAAATTACAGGGATGCTGTTAAAATAAATGTAAAAAATCTGTATCTTGTATGCCGTAAAAAAATCTGGGGTTTTGCTGTTAATTTTTTTTTACACTGTCTTGTATGCTGTAAAAAAATCTGGGGTGCAGTGAAAATAAATGTACACTGGCCCTGTCTTGTAGGCAGTAAAACATCTGGGGTGCTGTTGTTAAAATAAATGTACACTAGCCCTGTCTTGTATGTTGTAAAAAATCTGGGGTGCAGTGAAAATAAATACACACTGGACCTGTCTTGTGTGCTGTCAAAAATCTGGGCTGCTGCTGTTAAAATAAATGTACACTGGCCCTGTCTTATTTGCTGTCAAAAATCTGGGGTGCTGCTGTTAAAATAATTGTACACTAGCCCTGTCTTGTATGCTATAAAAAATCTGGGGTGCAGTGATAATACATGTACACTTGCCCTGTCTTGCATGCTGTAAAAATACAGGGGTGCTGCTGTTAATAAAGGTACACTGGCCCTGTCATTTATGCTGTAACATTACAGTGGTGTTGTTAAAATATATGGGTGCTGGCCCTGTGCTGTAAAAATACAGGGGTGCTGTGAAAATACAGGGGTACTGGTTCTGTCCTGTATGCTGTAAAAACTGGCTGTGGTAGTAACTAGGTAGACAGTTTCTAGGTCATCCACTATTGGTTGTCAAAGTCGGAAAAATATCATGCTACACGTTGCCATATATTCACCTCATGCGCGTGCCTGCTGCACATGCACATTCTCTCCCGTGCGTGCGGATACTCGCAGCTGCGTGATGGCGCCTCCTCGGCCATGCGCTCGAGCGCGTGGTATGTGCATTTACGGTAGAGTTTGTGTGCGTCTAGCGGGCGACTCAAACGTTAAATAATAAAACCAAATAGTATGTTTTATAGATAATGTTCCCCTTAATAATGACTGTAAGTTTGTTTAATGTAACTGGTCACTGGACAGAGGAATTCCTCTTTGCATGATATGAAGGGTCAGACAGGGTTTGAGCAGTGGTGTTTGGTACCTAACTAAAGAACATTTTATTAGAAACAATCCGGTGCTGGTTAGGTAAAGATTAATCGCTCCTGCGTATAGTTATGTCTATTAGTAGTTTCTGGACATTTACTATATTTGCGGTTCATTATCCATGCGGCGGGAATTCTCAGATTCCCTCCCACCTGAGCAGTTTGATATAGTCACAGCCCACCTGTTCAAACTAACCTATGACCTTTTGTTATGATGCGAGGAGACATTCCTGTGTCCAATGAACAATGAGATTGTAGGTCCCTTTGTAGTATACTGTACGCAGTGTATATAAGGACAGCCAGCCTGGCCAGCTCAGTCTCTTCTCTCCACAAACGGTTTTCATCTTGACTAACTCGGAGCTGGTACCAGAGCTGCGCAGCGATCATTCCCCAGTGTGTGTAAGTTATTCTCTGTAACCATTCTAAATCTCTGTTTGTATTTGCCATATTCTCTCTCTCTGTTATTGTATAAGATTGTGACGATATTGTATATTTATATGTAGTTAGCCTGCTTAGATATTGATGTTAGCCTGTAGTGTATGAACTGTTAACTGTTTTAACTTTTACATAGCTAGATATTGTTAGTAAAGGTGTTGGAACCTTAGCAAGGTATTGTGTGTTTATTACATTGCTGAGAGTATTCAGAGTGTCTCAATCGCTCAAGAGGCTTTCATACAATAGAGGTTAATTAGCATTGCATTGTGCTCACATTACAAAACCAAGGTTTACAGTACAAACTCAATCTTTCACTGTGTTGCATACAAGGTTTACTGAGTGTCATCCCGTGAGCGTCTGCGCCGCTCGTGTTCTCCCGTGGTCACGAGCGTACGCTACGCTAGTAGCGTAGCATTACGGTAGTCGGCCGCCTATAGCATGCTCGACACCACGCATTAAGTTGTGAGCGAGCGTGTCGCATGTGCGTCTCGACCACGGCTAAGCGTCTGCTACGCTAAGTGCGTACCCTTACGGTACCCCATACGCCAATTGCGTACTGAGTCTCTTACCCATTTTATAGTGAATGTAATAAGATAAATAGTTAGCTTTATCATGGTCAACAGTAACTAGGTTGACAGGGTTTCTAGGTCGACAGGGTCTGTAGAACGACATGGTCTAGGTCGACAGGTCAAAAGGTCGACATGAGTTTTTTTATGTTTTTTGTGTCGTTTTCTCCGTACAGTGGGGGTAATTCCAAGTTGATCGCAGCAGGAATTTTTTTAGCAGTTGGGCAAAACCATGTGCACTGCAGGGGAGGCAGTTATAACATGTGCAGAGAGAGTTAGATTTGGGTGTGGTGTGTTCAATCTGCAATCTAATTTGCAGTGTAAAAATAAAGCAGCCAGTATTACCCTGCACAGAAATAAAATAACCCACCCAAATCTAATGGGCCCTACAGACATGCCGATCCGCCACCGAGGTGCCCGACGGCCGATACGGCCGACGGGCGACTCGGCGGCGGGGTGGGCAGTGACGGGGGGAGTGAAGTTTCTTCACTCCCCCCATCACGCAGCTCCATTGAAGTGCAGGCAAATATGGACGAGATCGTCCATATTGGCCTGCATGCATAGTCGACGGAGGACCAGCGATGAACGAGCGCGGGGCTGCACATCGTTCATCGCTGGAGCCTCCACACTGAAAGATATGAACGAGTTCTCGTTCATTTATGAACGAGATCGTTCATATCTTTCAAACAAATCGGCATGTGTGTAGGGCCTAAAACTCTCTCTGCACATGTTATATCTGCCTCCCCTGCAGTGCACATGGTTTTGCCCAACTGCTAAAAAATTTCCTGCTGTGATCAACTCAGAATTACCCCCAGTGACCAGGAACCCCAATTAGTGCACCGTGTCCCCTTGCATGGCTCGCTTCACTCGCCATACTGCAGGCAGGGTGCCTACGTCTGCTACCGCTGTACTCGGCACAGGTTACTATTCCCAATTGAAGTCCGCGTGGACCCTTAAGTATGAAAAGTAAAAAAAAAATTGAAAAACTAATGTCGACCTTTTGACCTGTTTACCTAGAACATGCCGACCTAGAGACACTGTCCCCCTAGTTACTGTTGACCAATAGTGGTCGACCTAGACACTGTCGACCTAGTGACCGGATACCGTTAAAAATACAGGGGTGTTGTAAAGATACGCTGGCCCTGTCTTGTATGCTGTAAAATTACAGGGTTGCTGTGAAAATAAAAGGGACACTGTTCTGTGTACTGTAATAATAAAGGGGTGCTGTCCTGTGAAATGGAGAACAAAAATTTGGAGGAAAAAATAGTGAAGAGAACAGGAACCACTTCCAGGTCCTATTAATAGTGCTGAAGCTGCTGCTGCCACCAGTCATGACATTGACGATGCAATTCCATTAATGTTGTCTCCGAAGGCCAATGCCCAATGTCATAGAGGGCATGTAAGATCCCAAAAGCAAAAATTAATAACCAAAAAATATATAAAAATTATCTGATGAGAAACGTAAAATTGCCAACATGCCATTCACGACACGAAGTGGCAAGGAAAGACTAAGGCCTTAGCCTATGTTAAAGACTGTTGGTTCAGCTTCTAATGAAGATGGACGCCCTCCTCCCTCTGGAAAAAAAATAAAAAAAATAAAGCTTGTTAAAGCAGAGGAAAATACAACTGTGTGTTCAGAGATATCACAAATCCCAAAGGAGAGTCCAAGTGTGTCCACGGTTGCGATGTCTAGTCCTGACCTTCCCAAGACTGTATGGGAAGAGGAGGCTCCTACCACCATTTGCACGCCTTCTGCAAGTGCTGGGAGGAGCACCGCCAGTTCAGTTGCTGATATTGAGATTGAGGATGTCAGTGTAGAAGTACACCAGGATGAGGAGGATATTGGTGTAGCGGGCACTGAGGAGGAAGTTGATGATAAGGATTCTGATGGTAATGCAGTTTGTTTTAAAAAGGTACCAGTGGAGACAGTTGTTTGCCATGGGATGAAAAAGCCCATTGTCATGCCTGGGCAAAATACCAAAAGTCATTGACAAGTTCAGAAACTTTGGGTAATAGCATAAGCAGTCCACTGACACCGAAATCCCTTTTTCCTGTTGTATCCAAGCTCCTGTAATCCACACCACCAACTCCCTCAACGTCAATTTCCTCCTCAGACAAGAACGGAAGTAGTCCTGTAGGCCATGTCACTGGCATGACTGACGAGTCGTCTCCTACCTGGGATTCCTCCGGAGGATCCTTGAGTGGTACACCTACTGCTGCTGCTGCTGTATTTGCTGCTGGGAGTCGATCGTCATCCCAGAGGGGAAGTCTGAAGACCACTTGTACTACTTTAACTAAGCATTTGACTGTCCAACAGTCCTTTGCAAGGAAGATGAAATATGACAGCAGTCACCATGTTGCAAAGCGGATTACTGAGGCCATAACAACTATGCTGGTGTTAGACATGCGTCTGTTATCCGCCATTAGTGCTGTGGTATTTAGACAGTTGATGGACGTACTGTGTCCCTGGTACCAAATCCCATCTAGATTCCACTTCACTAGGCAAGTGATTCCCGGACTGTACAGGGAGAATAAGAAAAGTGTCCTAAGTGTCCTCAAAAATGCGGTTGTACCAACTGTCCACTTAACCACAGACATGTGGACAAGTAGAGCAGGGTAAACTAAGGACTACATGACTGTGACAGACCACTGGGTAGAAATATTACCTTCCGCATCAACCATAGCAGCGGCACCAGCAGCATCATCTCACAAACACCAGCTCATTACTAGGCAGGCTACGCTGTGTATCACCAGTTTTTTGTAAAAGGCACACCACTGACAACCTCTTACAGAAACTGAGGGACATCATTGCAAAATGGCTTACCCCACTTAGACTCTCCTGGGGATTTGTGATATCAGACAACACCACCAATATTGTGTGTGCATAACATCTGAGCAAATTCCAGCATGGCCCATGGTTTGCACACACAATTAATTTGGTGGTGCAGAATTTTTTGAACAATGACAGGGGCGTGCAGAAGATGCTGTTGGTGGCTGGAAAAATTGTGGGCCACTTTCGACATTCAGCGACTACGTGCTGAAGACTGGCGCACCAACAAACACTCTTGAACCTGCCCTGCTATCACCTGAAGCAAGAGGTATTGTGCTTCAGAGGATGGAGGTGCAGCAAAAGGCCATTCAAGCCTATACATCCACCTATGACATGGGCAAAGGAGGGGGAATGCACCTGACTCAAGAACAGTGGAGAATGATTTCCATGTTGTGCAAGGTTCTCTAACCAGTTGAACTTGCCACATGTGAAGTCAGTTCAGACACTGGCAGCTTAAGTCAGGTCTTTCCACCCATCAGACTTTTGCAGAAGCAGCTGGAGAAATTGAAGGAGTAGCTAAGACGAAGCGATTCCGCTAAGTATGTAGGACTTTTGGATGGAGCCATTCATTCGCTTTGCCAGGATTCATGGGTGGTCAATCTGTTGAAATCAGAGCACTACATTTTGGGCACCATGCTTGATCCTAGGTTTAAAGCCTACGTTGTATCTCTCTTTCCAGAGGACACAAGTCTGCAAATGTTCAAAGACCTGCAGGTGAGAAAATTGTCAAGTCAAGCGGAACGTGACCCACCAACAGCTCCTCCTTCATTTTCTCCTGCAACTGGGGCTGCAAGGAAAAAAATAAAATTTCCTAGCCAACCCACTGGGTGCAGGGCAGTCAGGAACAAGTGTTGACATCTGGTCCGGACTGAAGGAGCTGCCAACAATAACTGACATGTTTACTGTCACTGCATATGATGCTGTCACCATTTAAAGAATTGTGGAGGATAATATGGATGACAGCATCCAAGTAGGCATGTCAGACAGTTCATATGTATACTGGCAGGAAAAAGAGGCAATTTGGAGGCCCTTGCACAAACTGGCTTTATTTTACCTAAGTTGCCCCCCCTCATGTGTACTCTGAAAGTGTTTAGTGCAGCCGGTAACCTTGTCAGCGAATGACGTAGGAGCTTACTTCCAGAAAATGTGGAGAAGATGATGTTCATCAAAATGAATTATAAATTCCTCCAGGAAGACCTTTACCAGAAATTGCCTCCAGGAAGTCACCGGGACCTGTGATAATGGATTCCAGTGGGGACAAATCTATACTCTGTGAGGATGAGTATGTAAACACTGAAAGGGGTGAGGAATCGAAGGATGAGGATGACATCTTGCCTCTGTAGAGTCAGTTTGTGCAAGGAGAGATTCATTTCTTCTTTTTTGGTGGGGGGATTAATTGATTCTTTTTTTTGTGGGGGCCCAAACAAAACAATAATTTCAGCCACAGTCGTGTGGCAGACCCTGTCACTGAAATGATTGGTTTGTTAAAGTGTGCATGTCATGTTTATACAACATAATGGTGGGTGGGAGGGCACAAGTACAATTCCATCTTGCACCTCTTTTTTTTCTTTGCATTATGTGCTCTTTGGGGCCTAGTTTTTATAACTGCCATCTTGTCTGCCACTGGAGTGCCACTCCTAGATGGGCAACGTGTTTGTGCCGCCCACTTGTGTCGCTTGCCTTAGTCATCCTTGGTGCAACCTTTTGGCCTAAAAACAATATTGTGAGGTATTCAGAATAGACTGAAAATGAGTGGAAATTAATGTTATTGAGTTTAATAATACTGTAGGATCAAAAATACCCCCACATTTTGTGATTTTAGCTGTTTTTATTAGAGATGAGCGCCTGAAATTTTTCGGGTTTTGTGTTTTGGTTTTGGGTTCGGTTCCGCGGCCGTGTTTTGGGTTCGAACGCGTTTTGGCAAAACCTCACCGAATTTTTTTTGTCGGATTCGGGTGTGTTTTGGATTCGGGTGTTTTTTTCAAAAAACACTAAAAAACAGCTTAAATCATAGAATTTGGGGGTCATTTTGATCCCAAAGTATTATTAACCTCAAAAACCATAATTTCCACTCATTTTCAGTCTATTCTGAATACCTCACACCTCACAATATTATTTTTAGTCCTAAAATTTGCACCGAGGTCGCTGTGTGAGTAAGATAAGCGACCCTAGTGGCCGACACAAACACCGGGCCCATCTAGGAGTGGCACTGCAGTGTCACGCAGGATGTCCCTTCCAAAAAACCCTCCCCAAACAGCACATGACGCAAAGAAAAAAAGAGGCGCAATGAGGTAGCTGTGCGAGTAAGATTAGCGACCCTAGTGGCCGACACAAACACCGGGCCCATCTAGGAGTGGCACTGCAGTGTCACGCAGGATGGCCCTTCCAAAAAACCCTCCCCAAACAGCACATGACGCAAAGAAAAAAAGAGGCGCAATGAGGTAGCTGTGTGAGTAAGATTAGCGACCCTAGTGGCCGACACAAACACCGGGCCCATCTAGGAGTGGCACTGCAGTGTCACGCAGGATGTCCCTTCCAAAAAACCCTCCCCAAACAGCACATGACGCAAAGAAAAAAAGAGGCGCAATGAGGTAGCTGTGCGAGTAAGATTAGCGACCCTAGTGGCCGACACAAACACCGGGCCCATCTAGGAGTGGCACTGCAGTGTCACGCAGGATGTCCCTTCCAAAAAAAACCTCCCCAAACAGCACATGACGCAAAGAAAAAAAAGAGGCTTTTTACTGATATTTGGTGTTTTGGATTTGACATGCTCTGTACTATGACATTGGGCATCGGCCTTGGCAGACGACGTTGCTGGCATTTCATCGTCTCGGCCATGACTAGTGGCAGCAGCTTCAGCACGAGGTGGAAGTGGATCTTGATCTTTCCCTAATTTTGGAACCTCAACATTTTTGTTCTCCATATTTTAATAGGCACAACTAAAAGGCACCTCAGGTAAACAATGGAGATGGATGGATTGGATACTAGTATACAATTATGGACGGGCTGCCGAGTGCCGACACAGAGGTAGCCACAGCCGTGAACTACCGCACTGTACTGTGTCTGCTGCTAATATATAGACTGGTTGATAAAGAGATAGTATACTCGTAACTAGTATGTATGTATAAAGAAAGAAAAAAAAACCACGGTTAGGTCACTGGTATATACAATTATGGACGGGCTGCCGAGTGCCGACACAGAGGTAGCCACAGCCGTGAACTACCGCACTGTACTGTGTCTGCTGCTAATATATAGACTGGTTGATAAAGAGATAGTATACTCGTAACTAGTATGTATGTATAAAGAAAGAAAAAAAAACCACGGTTAGGTCACTGGTATATACAATTATGGACGGGCTGCGGAGTGCCGACACAGAGGTAGCCACAGCCGTGAACTACCGCACTGTACTGTGTCTGCTGCTAATATAGAATGGTTGATAAAGAGATAGTATACTACTAATATTATATACTGGTGGTCAGGTCACAGGTCACTAGTCACACTGGCAGTGGCACTCCTGCAGCAAAAGTGTGCACTGTTTAATTTTAATATAATATTATTTATCATGTACTCCTGGCTCCTGCTATAACAACCTGCAGTGCTCCCCAGTCTCCCCCACAATTATAAGCTTTATATACAATACATTGATGTGCAGCACACTGGGCTGAGCAGTGCACACAGACTGAGTCACTGTGTGACTGTGTATCGTTTTTTTCAGGCAGAGAACGGATATATTAAATAAAACAAACAACTGCACTGTCTCTGGTGGTCACTGGTCACTGTGGTCGTCAGTCACTAAACTCTGTCTGCACTCTCTTCTAATCTACAGTATCACAGCAATCTCTCTCTCTCTTCTAAATCTAATCTAAATGGAGAGGACGCCAGCCACGTCCTCTCCCTATCAATCTCAATGCACGTGTGAAAATGGCGGCGACGCGCGGCTCCTTATATAGAATCCGAGTCTCGCGAGAATCCGACAGCGTCATGATGACGTTCGGGCGCGCTCGGGTTAACCGAGCAAGGCGGGAAGATCCGAGTCGCTCGGACCCGTGAAAAAAAACATGAAGTTCTGGCGGGTTCGGATTCAGAGAAACCGAACCCGCTCATCTCTAGTTTTTATGTGTTTATTTTTTTTAAATCCAGATCCAAAACCAAAACCAAAACCCGAAAGGGTGGTTTTGGCAAAATCAATCCAGATTCAAAACACAAACGGAGATGCAGTTCCAAAACCAATACACAAAACCTGAAAAGCTTCCTTCGCACATCTCTACGTTTTATATACTGTACAGTTCTAAGAACAAGGGAATTCGGTAAAAGGTTCATAAGCTTTATCCAGTTTTTATATGAATCCCCACATACATCCTTAAGTATTAATACGAATATTAGTCTTAGAGTTAAAATGAACAGAGGTACACGCCAGGGATGCCCACTCTCTCCACTCCTGTTTAATTTGGCGCTGAATCCAATGCTCTATCATCTGCAGGATTGATTGGGTTTAAGGGGCATTGGGGAAGGACCAAGGAAAATTAAACTAACAGCTTTTGCAGATGATTTGCTACTTTACATGACAAACCCCAGGTCCTCCCCAGTCCCATTAATGCAGAATCTTATAGAATTTGGTAAAGCCTCTGGCTTCACAATATATTTAGATAAATTGGTGGCCCTTTATTTGAGGTTAGGGCATAGGAAACCAGTGTGGGTAGGATATTTACCTATCGGGTGGGCACCTAAATTAATATTATTATATAGTCTGAATAAGGTTTTAAAGTGGTCCTGGAAATGTGGTGGATCTCATTTTCCATGCAACCTACTCCCATCCCATTAGGCGGAGCCATGGCCTATGGTAGGGTGTTCGGTGCCCTCCTGCAAACTACAAATTTGTGCCTTATTCTCCATACTGTCTAAAGGAATAGGGCGTGGTGAAAAGATAGGGTATGGTCTCACAAGGAAAGTGCAGCGTAGAAACACAATAGTACCCTCAATTCAAATTATGCCACACAGTAGCACAATTTTATAGTCATTACACTGCACATAGTGCTCTATTTCATATTACACCACAGAGTAGTGCCCCTTACTCACGTTAACACACACAGTACTGTCCCATATTCACGTTATGCTACACAGTAGTGTCCCTAATACACAATGCCCACAGTATCAGTGACCCTTATTCACATAATAATGGCCACAGTATCAGTGCTGCTTATACACATGCCCATGGTAGCAGTGCCCCTTATACACATAACTAGCTGTTCTCCCCGTTCTTCCTACGGGAGTTTCTGATTTTCATGGTTGTAAATATAAATGAGTGTTAAAAATGTTGTACATTTATAGAAATGTAAATTTGAGACGTCTTAATGTAAGTAAATATTAATCCATGGATCCTGGCGTTACCCGAGGAGCATCCGTAACAGATACAGTAAAAAGTGACAGGACCATTTGTGTCATTTATTAAATTCTACACAGTGGAGGTGCAATCCAAATTTTTATCCGATTGTCGGTTTGGGCGTTATCGTTCACGCAATGCAAGCCATGCATCAGTATTGATGTAATTATGTGAACCCCCCTTTTCATCCCCTTAGGGGAGGTTTATTAAAATTCTAATTATGTAGTTCTCCTATTTCCCATCTGAAGAATACCTATGTTACATTTCAGCTTCCTAACATATCGGGAAGTAAGAGAATTACTGATGAGTGAGTGAGTGAGTGAGTGAGTGAGTGAGTGAGTGAGTGAGTGATTTTGCATTTACATATATAGATAATGCTCACAGCATCAGTGCCGCTTATACATATGCCCACGGTAGCAGTGCCCCTTATACACATGATAATGCCCACATTTCCTAACATCATTGTGGAAACATTGCTTGGTGCCTTTAAAAACTCAACAAGATTGCTTCCAGCACCGACTTATGAGGAAATGTTCTTTCAAATATTTCATAGGGCCTATCTTTCTCCATAGAGATGTTGAGAAATGGGTTTATTCCTATAACCTAAATGAAAAACTGTTTCAGCGCACAAGAAATAAAGTTAAACACAATTATATTTATTTTTCACAGATCAGCATTAATTTTATAAACCATAATAATACAATTTCACATAGATATAAAAGAACCAATTGTTCCTGGGTGTTTATACGGGTGTGGTTCATCAAATCAACAGTGTCTAGGTCGACAATGTTTAGGTCGACCACTATAGGTCGACAGTCACTAGGTCGACATGGATGGAAGGTCGACAGGGTTTCTAGGTCGACATGTGCTAGGTCGACAGGTCTAAAGGTCGACATGAGGAATTTTTTGTGTGTCGTTTTCTTCGTAGAGTGACCGGGATCCCAAATTAGTGCACCGCGTCCCCTCGCATGGCTCGCTTCACTCGCCATGCTTCGGGCATGGTGCCTTCGCTCCGCTACCGCTTCGCTCGGCACACTTTACCGTTCCAATCGTAGTCCACGTGGATCGTTAAGTATGAAAAAATTCAAAAAAAGAAAAAAAATTTGAAAAACGCATGTCGACCTTTAGACCTGTCGACCTAGCACATGTCGACCTAGAAACCCTGTCGACCTTCCATCCATGTCGACCTAGTGACTGTCGACCTATAGTGGTCGACCTAAACATTGTCGACCTAGACACTGTCGATCTTCAGACCGGATCCCGTTTATATATAATATTCCGTGCTCCACAGCTGCACAAGTCTATTGCAAATTCAGTGATGTAAAAACACCTGATTTAGTAAAGCAGCATAAGCATACCTTCCAACATGACCCTTTCCAGGAGGGACACAATGCTCTGCTCCTGGACTTTTCTCTTAATTTGTGATTGCTGGAACCTGTGTTGAACAGGTAATGGATAAGAAAGGTGTTTCAGCACAGTTGATGGCAATCATAAATTAAGAGAAAAGCCCAGGAGCAGAGCATTCTGTCCCTCCTGGAGAGGGTCATGTTGGGAGCTATGGCATAAGTAATATACTGTAAATTGTTCATGGGAACCTTTAAGCCTCTTATTAGTAATAATGCAAATAAAGTCACTTTTTCACGTCTGGCCAGACCGTGATTAGGATTTTGTACAGGTGCTTGTTCTCACCGCAAAACTGCATATGATGCACCTCAGATGGTTCTCCCTGCGGGTGCTTTAAACCATTTTTGCAGTCATCTCTGGAGACGGTCCGTGCCGGGCAGATGATCTCTGGATGAGATACAGTGCTGATCCGTGTAATTATGAAGATTTGGCGTGTTTCCCCGCCTCTTGTAATTCTCAGCGGCTTCCTCAGATGTCAGAGGCGTATCCATATGCAGTTTTGCGGTGAGAACAAGCACCTGTACAAAATCCTAATCACGGTGTTGCCAGATGTGAAAAGGTGACTTTATTTGCATTATTACTAATAAGCAGCTTAAAAGTTCCCATGAACAATTTATATTACTTATGCTGTTTTACTAAATTCAGATGTTTTTACATCACTGAATTTGCAATAGTCTTGTGCAGCTGTGGAGCACGGAATATTATATATAAAAACCCAGGAACAATTGGTTCTTTTAATATGCTCTAATCAGTTACCAAGCTGAGGTCAAATGAGCGGTCTAATCAGCTGTTGAGCTGTGGAACACAGTCTATTTATAACTAGTGAATGCTGATTGTATCTTTCAAAAGTTGTTTCTTGATACTGTTATACAAAAGTGTATCTATTAATGTTGCTACGAATGTGTCAAATATAGTATCACTGAGCTGGAAAGTTATGACTGCTGTTTTTTATACCTATGTGAAATTTTATTATTATGGTTTATAAAATTAATGCTGATCTGTGAAAAATAAATATAATTGTGTTTTTAACTTTGTTTCTTGTGTGCTGTAACAGATTTTCATTTTTTTCTACAAACTTTGGGGGCTTAGTATCTCCCATGTTTACAGCAGCAAGGAAGTAAGGAATATAAAATAAATAACCATTGATTATTTGATCAGACATTTGGATGCACACCTTTTGCTATAACCTAAATGCCTAAAATGTGGATATTGACTGGCAGCTCTTTATCACAGTTTCTCGGACTGTCCTTGCATTAAAAGATTTTGGAGGAGAATTGGTGGATTTATAAGTTCATATGTGAAAAGTTAGTTTCAAATAACGGCACAGTTGGCTATTTTCGGCATGGGGCCACAGAGTTGGAGGGGCTCATGGGGGAGATGTACATTATTTTTGCCCATATCGTCAGAAAGAAGGAAATATTAAGAAGTTCTCTGAGACATGGGGGAAATATATATTGATTTTATCTCCAATAATCCAGGAAAGCATTAGGGACTGTTCCCTAGACTTGGGGCCTAATTCAGACATACAAGTGGGGCAGATATAACATTTGCTGAGAGAGTTAGATTTGGTTGGGTTATATTGTTCCTGTGCAGGGTAAATACTGGCTGCTTTATTTTTACACTGTAATTTAGATTTCAGCTTGAACACACCACACCCAAATCTAACTCTCTCTGCACATGTTAAATCTGCCTCCCCTGCAGTGCACATGGTTTTGCCCAACTGCTAACAAAATTCCTGCTGCGCTCAACTTCAAATTATCCCCCATATCACATATGCAGTTTACGTTTAAATTCTGGTATAATCCAATTTATTAGGCTATACAGTAAAGCATAAAAACACAATATTATTTACACTTTATATAATGCTGATGGTCCTAATACCGGTACAGGTATACATATACAGTACAATACATGACAAAAAAACAGGAAACCTTTAAACATTTAAACACCCAAATCTAACTCTCTGCACATCAGGGCTGGTTCTACACCTTGTGGCGCCCAGTGCAAAAGCTTCCACGCCCCCCCTTCCCCTCCCCTCGTGGCAAAAATAGTTAGTGTGCGCCTAAGGCATACTTGCCTACCTGCCCCTCTCCATGAGGGAGAAAATGCTCTGTTCCTGGGCTTTCCTGGTAATGTATGATTGCCATCACCTGTGGTGAGCTGGGTAATTGATAAGAAAAGTGTTTCCCCACAGGTGATGGCAATCATACATTACCAGGAAAGTCCAGGAACAGAGCATTTTCTCCCTCATGGAGAGGGTCAGGTAGGCAAGTATGGCCTAAGGTGCGCGTCAATAATAGCGGTGTGGCTTCATAGGGGAGGGGTGAGGCTACAGTTATGCCCCCAGTAGCTGTGACCCCAGTAGATTGGCCGCATGTAGTTGTGCCCCCCAGTTGATTTGCCCCTGTAGCTATGCCCCCTGTAGCTGTGCCCCCAGTAGATTTGCCCCCAGTTAATTTGCCCCCTGTAGCTATGCCCCAGTAGATTTTCCGCAGTAGTTGTGCCCCCTATAGCTATGCCCCCAGTAGATTTGCCCCAGTAGTTGTGCCCCCTGTCGCTGTGCCCCCAGTAGTTGTGCCCTCTGTTGCTGTGCCACCAATAGTTGTGCCCTTTGTCACTGTGCCCCCCAGTAGTTGTCCCCCCTGTTGCTGTCCCCCTTAGTAGCCACTTACAAACACACACAAAACCCCCCCAGCTCTTACCAGTGGCGTAACTACTGCCCCCGCAGTCCTCGCGGTGGCTTGGGGGCGAGGGGCTGCGGGGGCGCCACTGATTTAGAACAGATTGACATGCGGACGAGCGTCCGCATGTCAATCTGCGATCTCCTCTCCGGCTCTCCCTCCCTGCGGTGCCTGCTCCCCCGGCCCCCCCCCCCTATGTGTTGGAGGGACACGAGCGCATCGCGCGTCTCTCCTGTGTCCCTCCTGGCTCTCCCCCGGCTGGTCTAAGGAAGCATGTGCCGTTCGTGAGCTCTGATTGGCTCACGAACGGCACTTCCGTTATTAGACCAGCCGGGGGAGAGCCAGGAGGGACACAGGAGAGACGCGCGATGCGCTCGTGTCCCTCCAACACATAGGGGGGGGCCGGGGGAGCAGGCACTGGGGCATATACCCAGCACTGGGGACATATACCTGGCACTGGGGGGGCAGATCTGGCACTGGGGACATATACCCGGCACTGAGGGCATGTACCTGGCACTGGGGGCATATACCTGGCACTGGGGGGGGCATATACCCGGCACTGGGGGCATGTACCTGGCACTGGGGGGGGGGGCATATACCCGGCACTGGAGGCATATACCTGGCACTGGGGGGGAAGCAGGCACTGGGGGGGAATATCTGGCACTGGGGGCATGTACCTGGCACTGGGGGCATATAACCGGCACTGGGGGGGCATATACCCGGCACTGGGGGCATATACCTGGCACTGGGGGGGCATATACCCGGCACTGGGGGGCATATACCTGGCACTGGGGGGGAAGCAGGCACTGGGGGGGAATATCTGGCACTGGGGGCATATACCTGGCACTGGGGGCATATAACTGGCACTGGGGGGGCATATACCTGGCACTTGGGGGGAATATCTGGCACTGTGGGAGAATATCTGGCACTGGGGGCATATACCTGGCACTGGGGGGGCATATACCCGGCACTGGGGGCATATACCTGGCACTGGGGGGAAAGCAGGCACTGTGGGGGAATATCTGGCACTGGGTGCATATACCTGGCACTGTGGGGGAATATCTGGCACTGGGTGCATATACCTGGCACTGTGGGGGAATATCTGGCACTGGGAGCATATGTGGCACTGGGAGCACGGCCCTAGCAACAAGCACTACCCCCTAGCAACGAGCATGACACCCAGTGCATGAAACCCCTGGCAACGAGCATGACATCCTGGCACCGTGCATGGAACCAAGAGCATGAAACCCCTGGCAACGAGCAGGTAATTTAAAAGTAATTGGAAGCCTTACTGTAGAACTTAATGTGTAATGGGCATTACGGTGTGTGGCATAATGTATCACGGACATTGCAGTGTGTGTCATAATGTATCTGGCATTACGGTGTGTTGTAGACTATGTCACGGGCATTGTGGTATGTGGTATAATGTCTCAGGATCATTGTGTTGTGTGTCATACTGTGTCACAGACATTGTATGTGCTATAATGTATCAGGGGCATTGCAGTGTGTAGCATAATGTATAACGGGCATTGCGATTCCTGTCATAATGTGTCACAGGCATTACGGTGTGTGGCATAATGTGTCGGGGGCATTACGGTGTGTGGCATAATGTGTCGGGGGCATTACGGTGTGTGGCATAATGTGTAGGGGGCATTACGGTGTGTGTATATTGTGTCATGTGCATTATTGTCAGTGATCGCAAAAACGCGCTATGGCGCGTATTTTACCCAGAAACAGCCGCCCGGGACTCACATTTAGAAGATGAGCGGGTCCCACAGGACGCGCTCATCTGAATATGTGTTTGCATGTGTTAAGCCTGTCAGCGGAATGCAGGAGGTGACTGGCTGTTTCCTCGGCCAATCACCTCCTGTAGTCTCCATCCAATCACAGCCTGCAGCATCTCCCGCTTTGAATCCTGCTCCCCGCCAGCACATGAATCTGTGCTGCAGGGCTGACAGACTGGCCCCGCTCATCCGGCTCCACTGCCGCTCTGCCGCCAGCACCCTCCTCTGCGACTGGGAGTACAGCTCCGGATCTGCCCGCCGCCACCCCCCTACCCGGGACCCGCTCAACGCCCCACCGAGACCCAACAACTACCTTCCAGCAGGAGCCGGCCGGGCTGCGCAGCTCCCGCTGTTGGTAAGCAGTAGACAGTGCTGCATCGCCCCACTTCACCTGGAGTAGCTGGTGCAGATGCGGGATGTCCGGGGGCTGCAAGCTCCGTGTGTGCAATGTGAGGCCGCTCAGAGTGTCAGGGCCTCACTGACACCATTTTTCTGACAGCACAGTGCAGTGAGTGCACTGGCACAAGTAGCCAGCCGGCGCCGCAGCATGAAGGAGCTATCTGTAAAATCGCAAGCAGAGGCTGGCAAGAAGGAGCTCCTCCGATCGCTTCCCCTGACGGGCTGGCCACTGCTAAATATACCAGTAATCAGTACAACTGTGCAGTGACACTGACTTTCCCATTGCACCTGGGGCTCCACTACTTTGACACAGTTGGAACTGATTATCGGTATATTTAGCAGTGGCCAGCCCGTCAGGGGAAGCGATTGGACGAGCTCCTTCTTGCCAGAGAACAGCTTCTGCTTGCGATTTCACATAGAGCTCCTCCAGGCTGCGGCTACTACAGGCGCAGGCTGGCTACTTGTGCCAGTGCACTCACTGCACTGTGCTGTCAGAAAAAATGGTGAGTGTCAGTGAGTTGCTGCTGGGGGCGGTACCACTTGTGTCAAACGGCCCCTTCGTGCAACTGGAGGTGATAAGTGAGTGGTTACTGCAATGTGCCTCAGTGCTCTACCAGGCGCATTGTGTATAATAACGTGCTCTACCAGGCGCATTGTGTATAATAACGTGTTCTACCTGGCGCAATGTGTATAATAACGTGTTCTACCTGGCGCAATGTGTATTATAACGTGCTCTACCTGGCGCAATGTGTATGATAACGTGTTCTACCTGGCGCAATGTGTATGATAACGTGTTCTACCTGGCGCAATGTGTATGATAACGTGTTCTACCTGGCGCAATGTGTATGATAACGTGCTCTACCTGGTGCAATGTGTATAATAACGTGCTCTACCAGGCGCAATGTGTATGATAACGTGCTCTACCTGGCGCAATGTGTATGATAACGTGTTCTACCTGGCGCAATGTGTATGATAACGTGTTCTACCTGGCGCAATGTGTATGATAACGTGTTCTACCTGGCGCAATGTGTATGATAACGTGCTCTACCTAGTGCAATGTGTATAATAACGTGCTCTACCAGGCGCATTGTGTATAATAACGTGTTCTACCTAGTGCAATGTGTATTATAACATGCTCTACCAGGCGCATTGTGTATAATAACGTGTTCTACCTGGCGCAATGTGTATGATAATGTGCTCTACCAGGCGCATTGTGTATAATAACGTGTTCTACCTGGCGCAATGTGGCTGATAACGTGCTCTACCAGGCGCATTGTGTATAATAACGTGCTCTACCAGGCGCATTGTGTATAATAACGTGTTCTACCTGACGCAATGTGTATGATAACTTGCTCTACCTAGCGGCAATGTGTATGATAACTTGCTCTACCTAGCGGCAATGTGTATGATAACATGCTCTACCTGATGCAATGTGTATGATAACTTGCTCTACCTAGCGGCAATGTGTATGATAACTTGCTCTACCTAGCGGCAATGTGTATTATAACATGCTCTACCTGATGCAATGTGTATGATAACTTGCTCTACCTAGCGGCAATGTGTATGATAACATGCTCTACCTGGCGCAATGTGTATGATAACGTGCTCTACCTGGCGCAGTGTGTATAACGTGTTCTACCTGGCGCACTGTGTATGATAACGTGCTCTACCTAGCGGCAATGTGTATGATAACGTGCTCTACCTGGTGCAAAGTGTATGACGTGCTGTACCTGGTGCAAAGTGTATGACGTGCTGTACCTGGAGCAAAGTGTATGACGTGCTGTACCTGGTGCAAAGTGTATGACGTGCTGTACCTGGTGCAAAGTGTATGACGTGCTGTACCTGGAGCAAAGTGTATGACGTGATCTACCTGGATCAGTGTGCATAGGAGGTTCTACCTGGTGCAATGTGTATAAGCGCCACTACTGTGTGGTGTAATGTGAATTGACACTATTATGTGGTCACGCCCCTTCCCTATGAAGCCACGCCCCTGAAATTTTGCGGCGCGCCTACGGCGCGCACTACCTGTTCTTTATGGTCTGGGTGGTCTAACACCAATTCACTTTCTGCCTAAGGGCACCAAAATGTCTAGTTAAGCTCTGGTGCAGGGTGTCCTGCATGCTACAGAGCCCAGCAGCATTGTCACCCCATCCCCCCCATCTTGCAACACTTTTGTAGTGTCCAAACAAGATTAAAATTAATAAGAACCTTCATTCCGATGGGACCCAGAAAACGACCGGTAGGACCCCAATTTTTAAAAGTGAAGGGTCCCTGGGACCCACTTTTTTTTTGGCTCAGCGCGATCACTGATTGTGTGTGGAATAATGTCTAAGGACCATTGCAGTATGTGGCATAATGTATACTGGGCATTACTATAAGGAGGAAAAATGACAAATAATGTAAGGGGCATGAATCAGGATTATTTTTCTTTCCTGTGGTGGCCAACGTCTGGGCGTGCAGGTTACAAAACTGGGGTATAAGGTAGTCTTTTCCTGCAATGCCACGCCCTCCACGCCCATTTCGACAAAGCCACACACCCTTTTTGCCAGCGCGCGCCTGCGGCGCGCGCATTTTTCTACCTTTGCTAGTGCCAATTGCGGGGTGTATGAGGGAAGGGGGGGGGGGGGGCGCCGAAGGATTTTTTGGCTTGGGGGAGAAAAATTTCTAGTTACGCCACTGGCTCTTACCACTGCCCCGCTCCTGCTTCCCGACCACTGCTGCTGCTGCTGCTGCCCCGTCTGGCCGCCTGTGGCTCCTCTCTATGGGAGAGATGTCATGACGTCTCTCCCATAGCAGCGCCGCACGGACACTAGAAGTCAATAATGACCTCTAGCGTCTGCAGAGGATGCCCACACAACCCAAGGCGTCTGCTGAAGCCAGGGAGCGGGGTGCGGGTAGGCACTGCTTGCTCGCACCAAGAACTGCTCCTGCTGCACATGATACATCTTCCCCACCTGCAGTGCACATGGTTTCACCTATTAGCTAACAAATTTTCTGCTGCGATCAGGTCTGAATTAAGCCCTTGATTCAGTATATGATACTGAGTCAAAGAAATGAGACTTCCTAATAAGAGTATTTTCCTAATGGTTTAAGTATGGCCTAGTAATTGTAAGGTAGATTGGGCTTTGCTGTTATATGATTATGATATATAGTTACATAGTTTCTAAGGTTGAAAAAGACAATTGTCCATCGAGTTCAACCTATTTGTGGTCTCCTATGCAGGATTATCTCCTATATAATAGCCCAGATCTGTGATTCTGTGCCTGGCCGTAACACTGGGCGGAGTCACAGAGCTGGGCGGAGTCAACTGCATCTGCTGCAGGGAGCTACCCCATACCCAGTGCCAGCAGCAGTCAGGTACAAGACCCTACCTTACAGTATAGGCCTAGGGAGGTGAGGATGGCCACCAGTAGCAAAAGTACACCACGGCCACTGACACCTGCAGGGAGGGGAACAGCGCTGATGTGGAGGGTACTTGCAGGCAGCGAGTCGCCGCCCGCAGCTCCTCTCCCGCCTACACACCATACCTGCCACCTGACATCCACACCCCAGGGAGAGGCCGCTAGCTCAGGCACCGCTATATCAGCATTGGCAGCATACAGACAAGGGCTGCCATGCTCAGCGGCAAGCGGTGTGGAGCATGTGCAGCAGAACAGCGCCAGGACGGGACCTGCACTGATTAACATTGCTGCTGGCCCGGAGCTCCCTCCGTCTGCAGCCTAAGGCCACGTGCCGCGCCTCTCCGGGGAAACACCATACCTGCCCGCCCACAGGGCTCCGGACGCTTACCCATGCTCCGCAATCACAGCAGCTGATGCTGCCAGGCAGGATGGAAGAATGACGCCCGTCAGACGGGGCGGACAGTGTGCGGTGGAACGGCGCCAGGAAGGAATGCTGACCACGACCCATTGCTGCTGGGTCGGAGCTCCCTCCCTCTGCAGTCACCATCTCACAGCAGCAGCCAGGAGGTTAGTGGCCACCACAACCCGCACATCTTTATGTCACACATGAGAGCAAAGGTACACACACTGACATCACACCTGTACCCCACCCCTATATCTTCTAAGTACTCCCCATCACTATGCCCTGTCACCCTCATCCTGCTCTCTAACTGCCTGTCTGTGTACTGGCCCTCACCCCTCTTACACCATCAGCAAACCTCACTAACTACCACAGAGAATATGTGCACTGATATCTGCTGTAAAACCTACAGCGACACCCGCCCCTCCACCACCTGCAGCGCCCCTGGACCCCTCCCCATCCCCCGCAAACCCCCGCACCTGCCCCTCCACCACCCGTGGCACCCCCACCCACTGCGCCTTCGGACCCCCTTCCCCACCTGCAGTGCCTCCCAAACCCCTCCCCCATCTGCAGCAGCCCTTCCCCCATCCGCTGCACCCCCGGACCCATCCTCTGCACCCCCACCCCTCCAGCAACTGCAACACCTACGGACCCACTACCCCACCTGCAGCACCCACCCCACCACCACCCACTCCACCTGCGGACCCCCTACACCACCTGCTCCTCCACCACCTACAGCCCCTCCCGATCCACCGCACCCTCGCCCCCCTCCCTCCCCCACCCGCACCGCCTCCAGGCCCCCTACCTCACCCGCAACACCCGCACCCTTCTCCACCAGCAGCACCTCCGGAACCCCTCCCCCATCCACAACAGCCCCTCACCCGCAGCACCCCCACCCCTCCCGCATCCCCTGACCCCCTTCCCCATCCGCTGAAACCCCGCACCGACCCCTACCCCATCCGCTGCACCCACGGACCCATCCACTACACCCCCCACCCCTCCAGCAACCGCAAAACCTTCGGACCCACTACCCCACCCTCAGCACCCACCCCTCCGCCACCCACTGCACCTCCGGACCCCCTACATCACCCGCTCCTCCACCACTTGCAGCCCCACCCCATCCACCGCACCCCCACCCGCAGCGCCTCCAGGCACCCTACCTCACCCGCAACACCTGCACCCTTCCCCACCTGCAGCGCCTCCGGAACCCCTCCCCCATCCGATACAGCCCCTCACCCGCATCTCCCCCACCCACAGCACCTCACCTCTCCCACACTCCCGGACCACCTCCACCATCTGCTGCACCCCCGCACCCACCCCCTATCCCACCCGCGCACACACTCCTCCACCACCTCCAGACTCCCTCCCCCATCCGCCGCAAATCCGTGCACCTGTCCCTCCACCACCCGTGGCACCCCCACCCACTGCACCTATGGACCCCACACCTCCACACACACGGACCCTCCCTCCTCCAGACCCCTAACCCCATTCACAGCACCCCCCCCCCCTCCCGGAACGCCTCCACACCTCCTACCCACCCGCCACACACTTCCCCACCCGCAGTACCTCTGGAACCCCTCCCCCATCCAGCCCAGCATCTGCCCCTCCCCCACCTGCCCCTCCCCCACACACAACGCACCCACCCCTCCCCCACCCGCGGCGCCTCCAGACCCCCTACGCCACCCGCCCCTCCACCACCTGCAGCACCTCCGGACCCCCTCCCCCATCCACCACACCCCGCATCTGGCTCTCCTCCGCCTGCTGCACCTTTGGATCCCCTACCCCACCCACGCAGCAGGCCCTTTCCCATCCGCATCGCCTCCACCATTCGTAACAGCCCTGCACCCGCCACTCCCGCACCCACGGCACCCCCGCACCCACCCCTCCCCCACCCACTGCACCCCCTGGACACCTCACCATCCACTGCACACCCGCACCCACCCCTTCCCCATCTGCAGCACCTTCGGAACCCCTCCTCCATCCGCAACAGCCCCGCACCTGCCATCCCCCACCTGCAATACCCCCGCTCCTACCCCACCCACAGCGCCTTCATACCCCCTCCCCCATCCGTGGTCCCCACTCCCCAACCCCTCCCCGTTGCAAGGGACTACGCCCCCTTCACCATCGGACGCCCTTTCATTGTGCAATATTTAAACACTAACAAAACTAGGAATGCAGGTAATACTCCATATAATACATATATTGAACCCCAGAAAGGCATGCAGGGGTTAAGGGGGCGTAGCTAGCCCCTTCCGACGGTGTGAAGAGCGCCCATAGGGCGCGATGAAGCACCTAGTTTTATATAAAAAGTCTGCCGTTGCATTATATCCCTTTTTTAGCGTAACAGTAGTGCGTGACTATGCACCATAACCCTGAATATCCTTATCCATTAGACATTTATTCAACCCATTCTTAAAGGTGTTGACTGGGTCCCCCATTACAACTCCCTCAGGCTGAGAATTCCAAACATGCAATGTCCTTACCATGAAAAAGCCTTTACGCTGTATTGTGCGGAATCTCCTCTCCTCTAATCTGAGCGAGTGCCCACGAATTCTCTGTGTTGATCTAACCAAAAACAGGTCCCGCGCAAGCTCACTGTATTGTCCCCTTACATATTTGTAGATGTTTATCATGTCCCCTCTTAGTCTCCTCTTTTCCAATGAAAACATGCCTAGTCTTTCAAGCCTTTGCTCGTATTCCAGCGTCTCCATGCCCTTAATTAGTTTGGTCGCCCGCCTCTGAACCTTTTCTAGCTCCAGGATATCCTTTTTGTAGTAGGGTGCCCAGAATTGTACACAGTATTCAAGGTGTGGCCTCACCAGTGATTTATATAACTGGAGTATAACACCCTTGTCCCATGCATCGATTCCCCGTTTTATGCATTCTAATATCTTATTAGCCTTCTTAGCTGCAATCCTACTTTGGGTACTGCTTCCTAGCTTGCTATCTATGAGGACACCTAAGTCTTTTTCCAGTACAGTATCCCCTAATTTTACCCCATTCAGTATGTAGGTGTTCTTTTTGTTCCTGCTACCACAGTGCATTACCTTACACTTGTCTGTGTTGAAACGCATTCTCCATTTGGCTGCCCATGCTTCTAATTTAACTAAGTCATTCTGAAGAGACTCAGCATCCTCCTCTGTATTTATAGCGTTACACAATTTGGTATCATCTGCAAAAATTGACACCATGCTCTCTAGTCATCTGTTAGGTCGTTAATGAAAATGTTGAACAATAGCGGTCCTAATACCGAGCCTTGTGGCACACCACTTAACACTTCAGTCCAATTTGAAAGAGATCCATTAACCACAACGCGCTGCTCCCTATTATCTAACCAATTTTTGACCCAAGTGCATATTGTGCTTCCTAGCCCTATTTCTTGTAGCTTGTAAATAAGTTGCATGTGTGGTACTGTGTCCAAAGCTTTGGCAAAGTCTAAAAAGATTACATTTACCTCTTTACCCTGATCGAGGTTTGCACTTACTGTTTCATAAAACCAAGTACTGTAAGTTGGTTTGACAGGATCTGTCCTTCACAAATCCATGTTGATTCCTTTTAATGACCTTATTGGCTTTAAGGAACTTCTGAATACTATCCCTTAGAATACCTTCCAGTACTTTCCCCACTATAGATGTAAGACTAACTGGTCTATAATTACCCGGTTCAGTTTTACTTCCCTTTTTGAATATAGGCACTACTTCCTCTATACACCAGTCTTTGGGAACCATATCTGATATAACTGAATCCTTAAAGATCATAAATAGGGGCTTAGCAAGTACAGACTGAAACTCCATTAGAACCCTTGGGTGAATTCCATCGGGCCCCGGTGACTTATTAATCTTTAAATGTTTTAATCGGTCACAGACTACCTCCTCACTAAAATAAGTACCTATCAGTGGGATATTCTCATTATTGAGATTGTGTGTTAGTCCCTGAATTGGGTCCTCTCTAGTAAATACTGTTGAAAAAAACTCTTTTAGTGTGTCTGCTATGTCATTATCATTTTTTGATTAAGACTCCCAGCTTGTCCTTTAAAGGGCCTATACTCTCCTTTAATCTCTTGCTATTCATGTATTTAAATAATTCTTTGGGATTCGCTTTGCATTCCTTTGCTACTAGTTTTTCAGTCTCTACTTTTTGCATATTTTGTTACAGTCCTTATAGTGCTGAAATGATGCCGCCTTCCCATCAGATTTGTATTTTTTAAATGCTCGCCTTTTCTTGGCCATAAGTTCCTTTATCTTTATATTAAGCCACATCGGTTTATGATTTTTAATCCTTTTTTTGCTGCTCGTAGGAATAAATTTAAGAGTATTTTTAGCTAGCAGTGATTTTAATACATCCCATTTCTCTGTAGTATTTTTTCCTAGAAACAAACCTTCCCATTCAATATCCCTTAAAGATTCCCTCATCTTTTTAAAGTTGGTTTTGCCAAAGTTAAGAGTCCTAGTTGAGCCAGTATAGGACTGTTTTTAAAAACTTATGTTGAATGTGACCATATTGTGGTCGCTGTTACCTAAGGGCTCCCCTACTTTAATACCTGATACCAATTCCCCATTGTTTGTTAATACTAGGTCTAAGATTGCATTGTACCTGGTAGGTTCCTCAATTAGTTGAACTAAGTAGTTATCATTAAGTGTGTTTATAAACCTATTACCCCTAGCAGTGTCACATGAATCGTTTTTCCAGTTAATCTTGGGATAGTTAAAATCTCCCATCACTGCTATGTCTCCTACTCCTGCTGCTCTTTCAATTTGCTTCAGTAACAATTCCTCTCAGATACATTAATACCAGGCGGCCTGTAGCATACACCCAATACTAACTTTTTAATTCCCTTTTCGCCGCATGCAATTTCTACCCATAACGACTCAACAGTGTCTACAGTCCCCTCCTGCATATCTTCCCGTATATCAGGTTTTAAAAATGTTTTTACGTAAAGACATACCCCTCCACCCCTTTTATTTAGTCTGTCTCTCCTAAACAGCATATAGCCCTCTAGATTGACTATCCAATCATGAGATGCCTATAATATCATACTGTTCGCTTGCTGCAAGTATTTCTAGTTCGCCCTTTTTACCACTAAGGCTTCTAGCGTTCACATACATACAACAAAGATAAGTATTTCCCCTTGCGTTAGGGACATCATTTACCTTATGTAGTAATGATGACTCGTAATCGTTATTAGTTAGTGATTTGGTAAAACCTCTTTTAGTACCCTTATTAATACCCTTACCAGCTGCTCTCACCTCCCCCCAACTTCTCCCCCATTTTATTTACTACCGCCATCCCCACTATTCTCACTGCACACCCTGTAGTTTCTAGCTAAACCCTCCCCCCAGGCTCCTAGTTTAAAATCTCCTCCAACCGTCTAACCATCCTTCCCCCCAGCACCGCTGCCCCCTCCTCATTCAGGTGCAATCCATCACGACAAAAAAGATGGCGCCTGACTGAGAAGTCCGCCCAGTGTTCCAGGAACACGAACCCCTCTTTCCTGCACCAATCCCTAAACCACACATTTACCTCCCTAATCTCCCTCTGCCTCCCTGGACTAGCGCGTGGTATCTGATTTAGGATTAGAGAGAGCCCAAATAGTTTTGTCTCCAGCATCTTAAAGTAATCTCAACAGGGATGTGGCCTACTTGGCAGCTAGACCAGACATGCTGTTCCTGAGCTCTAGGGCAATTATATTAATATCTATGTCTTTCAGCCCCCTGACCAAGACCATCTGCTCCCTCAGTGCTCTGTACCCTTTTGCCTACCTGTTCAGCCAAGGGATACACTCTGCAGAGCTGGGGGGGGATCCTGCGGGTCCTTGCAGGTTGCGGCCTATTCCTCTGATTGCAGCCTGGGGCTCGATTTTGACAGAGGCCCTGTGGTGAGCTCCGTCATCTGGGACACCCGGCCTACCTCCCTGGAATGGCCCCAGCACAAGTGCCCTGCTTGGCTGACTGCTCTTGGAGCCGGTGGACCTGCTGCCCGCCGCCGCTGGTGAATTCCTCCTGCTGTGGATTCTCCTGTCACCCACTACTACTGGCCGCTGCTTCCCGCTGTAGTCTCTTCCGGAAGTGCCGTCCCTGGCACCTGGCTACGGCTCCCTCAGTGTGGGTGCACACTGTAGCGCTGGGGCCCGGCAGCGGCGCTCCTCGCCCTGTTGATTGCGCTGGATCCTGCTCTTACCGGCAGCTGTGATTGTGGGCTCACTGCCCAGTAATGTGGGAGCCTGCTTCTGTAGTGTTTGGCTCCTCTAATACCTGGTACCAGTGCTCATCTCTCTCACCCAGTGGCATATGTCAATGCCTGTCTCCTTACCCTCAGACACAGTGGAACCGACATGGATGGTAACTGCTCCATACACTTGCAGGAGCACCTTTGTTTTCCCTTGTTTTACTGCATATAGAGCTTCCAAAATCACTTGTGTGCAATACTATCTGTTGGAGCACCATCTGGTGCTTTCTCTCTGAAATTGCACCCCGACACACGGGAAAGCTTGCGTCAACTCCTCAGCAGCCCCTTGGAGCATACTTCTGGAGTCTCTGTATGCTGTGATTCCTCTCTACCCTGCCTACCTTTCTGATTAACCCCTATACCGCTGGATATACATTTACATTTTCCAGTATAGGTGTGTGATCCTTTGACTGGCCCGAGGACGCAACACTTACTTTGAATTACCTTCTGGTGACCTATTTGATACACTGATGATTCTGTCTTCACTATTAAGAGAAAGATTCTCATACTGAGTGTATTGCTACTAATAGTTTGGAGACTATAACCTCTCTCCAACTTCCCTGAAGAGGTCTTTTCGCATACGTATTTGATAGTTTCAATACACGTATTTGATTGCTACAACTTATTACGCCCTTAAGAGCTGCCACCGGATACACTGACAATGTGATTGCTTTTCTCTACTCCACTCACCTCCTGTCTGAACCATTGCCCTAGTAATCCTACAGTTACCTCTACAACTCTGAATATGTACTAAATTCACATGAGAATGCCTCCAAAAAAAGTTAAAGGGTCCAAATCTGTTCAGCCAGTACACTTTTTTGGCTCCTCGGCTTCTGGAAGGAAATTACATACAACTCCTTCTGCTTTCAAACCATCTTCAACCTCTCAAACCTCTTCTCCAATTTCTTATAACCCAGTTATACACACACGAGACTATGGACTCATTGGATGGCCCCGTTACGCTTCGCTCAATCCATTCCATGCTCTCTACATTTAAAGCAGACATTACAATGGAGTTTAAATCTACTATCCAATCACTTCATTCTGATATATCTAAGATCGGCACTAGAACAGATTATATAGAACATAAAACGACTTAATCTCTGCCCACGACTCCCTCCAGGAGGAAGTTAACTCGGTTCGTGAGAAAGTCACGGATTTAGAAGATCATTCTAGATGAAATAATATTAAAATAAGAGGCATTCCTGATTCTGTGACAAATGTTGAACTGTATAATTTTTCCACAGATTAATTGACAGAAGTCATAGACTCACAAAATCTAAACTGGCCTCTGCTCAAGCACCCAGGGACACTCTTCTCAGAGTTCATGTCACAACTGAGGGCCTGAGCTGACGGGAGGCAGCCTCAGTTGTAGGGGCTGAGATGTACCGGAACCTGGGAGGTTGTATCAGACCCCTGGACATGTAAGTAACATGAATAATAACTGCCCGAAGGCGTGACCACGACAACTTAGATAAAAGTCAATGATGTTTATTATGACAACTCCGCATCACAGCAGCAATAAAAGAAAACGTAAAAGTCAGCAAAGAATAAATACAGTTCCTGAGTACTACAGCATGGCAGGAGCCACAGGGCACTGGTAGTGTGAGATAGTTCTTATGATCTTCTAGATGGAAAGTCCTTACCAGGCCCGGCTGTAGCAATGGAGATAACCCAGGATTATACCAGCTGGTGTTCCAGGAAGAGCTGGGTTGCTGAAGGTAAAACAGCTGCTGTGGATACTGGCTGGAACCAGACTGTTGTTAGCACGGAGTGGATACTGGCTGGAACCAGTTAAATAATAAATGAACTTTGGGAGCGATGAAATGTGAACTGAAATGTAGAACTTGAGAGCGGAGAAATAATAATTCCGGTGGAGAGTGGTAAAGTGTAGAAAGGACACCGGCCCTTTAAGGGAAGCTGTACTCTGCTGGAAGCTGAGGCTGGAAGCAGGTAGTGTTGTAGCTGGAAACAGATGAATCCACAATGGATTGGAGAGTCAGGCTACACCGCAGGTGGAATGCTGGTGCGGGTCTCTATGGTGGAAGTCTTGAGACAGGAGCTGGAACCTGGAAGACAATCATAGAAGAGAGACAAACAGGAACTAGGTTTGACAACCAAAGCACTGACGTCTTCCTTGCTCAGGTACAGCTTACTTATACCTGCAGCAAGGAAGGGGTTGGCTAGGCAATTATGCAAATCAACAACACAGACAGCAGATTGGTGGAAATGATCAGATGACAGAATCCAAGATGGCTGCGCCCATGCAGACACTTGGAGGGAAGTTTGGTTTGTAATCCATGTGGTCTGGGAAACAGTAATGGCGGCGCCGGCCACCGGAGACAGGAGACGCCAGACTGATAGATGCACATTTAACCACGCGGGCACAGCGGAGGCCGCGGCTGATGAAAAGACCACTCTGTATGTGGAAACTCAGGAACAGCGGAATCCGGTCCTGGAACGCTGAGCCCGCCTTAGGAGGCATCTGAAGGGTAAGTAATGGCGTCCAGATACCCGGATCGTGACAGCACCCCCCCCTTTAGGAGTGGCCCCAGGACACTTCTTAGGCTTTAAAGGAAACTTTGCGTGGAAATTTCGGACCAAGGCAGGAGCATGGACGTCAGAGGCATTGGTCCAAGAGCGTTCTTCAGGACCATAGCCCTTCCAGTCAATGAGATACTGAAGTTGACCGTAACGGTGACGTGAGTCCAGGATCTTGGCCACTTCATACTCAACGCCTCGTTGAGTTTGGACTTTCGGAGTTGGTGGAAGTGAGGAATGAAACCGATTCAAGATTAGCGGTTTCAACAGGGAAACATGGAATGTCCTGGGTATTTTTAAGAAGGGAGGTAACTGGAGTCTGTAAGCAACAGGATTGATGACTTGATCAATTTTGAAAGGACCGATGTAGCGAGGTGCAAACTTCATACTGGGAACTCTTAACCTCAAATTCTTCGTGGATAACCATACCCGATCACCCACCTTGAGAGCAGGAACTGCTCGACGCTTCTTATCCGCAAACTTCTTGTACCTGAACGATGCCTTGAGCAGAGCTGATCGTACGCTCTTCCAGATATTGGCAAACTGATGCAAGGTGATATCCACTGCGGGAACAGAAGTTGCTGGAAGCGGTTGGAACTCAGGGACTTTAGGGTGGAATCCAAAGTTGGTGAAGAATGGTGTTGAAGAAGATGAAGAATGATACTGGTTGTTATGACAGAACTCGGCCCAGGGAAGTAATTGAACCCAGTCATCTTGAGAGGAGGACACATAGATGCGGAGGAAGGCCTCCAAGTCCTGATTCACCCTCTCAGTTTGACCATTGGTCTGAGGATGGTAAGCCGTGGAAAACTTTAACTTGACTTGGAGGACTTGACATAAACTTCGCCAGAATTTGGCTGTGAATTGAACTCCTCGATCTGAGATAATTTCTTCTGGAAGACCGTGGAGTCGGAAGATCTCTTGTATGAATACTTGAGCCAACTTGGAAGCTGACGGAAGACCGGTGAGAGGAATGAAGTGTGCCATCTTGGTGAACCGGTCAACTACCACCCAGATGGTATTGAACTTGTTGCACATGGGCAAATCTGTAATAAAATCCATCGACAAATGGGTCCATGGTCGACGGGGAACAGATAGTGGAACCAGTTGCCCCGCAGGCGACTGGCGGGATACTTTATGTTGAGCACACTTTGGGCAAGATGCAATAAACTCCAAAACGTCCTTTTTCAGAGTTGGCCACCAATAGGACCTAGAGATAAACTCCAGGGTTTTTTGGATACCTGTATGTCCGGCAAAACGGGAAGCATGGGCCCAATGCATGAGCTTCTTCCTTAGTGTCGGCTTCACAAAACTTTTCCCTGATGGGGGCGTAGAGTCCATCCCTACCGTGGAGAATGCCAACGGATTTATAATAGGATGCTTGTCTGAAGACTCTGACTCATTTTCTTGCTCCCATGAGCGGGAAAGGGCATCGGCCTTGCGGTTCTGAGAGCCCGGACAGAACTGGAGTTTAAAGTCGAACCTGGAAAAGAAAAGTGCCCATCTGGCCTGACGAGGGTTGAGACATTGTGCGCCTTTTAGATATAGAAGGTTCTTGTGGTCTGTAAGGATGGTGATTGAATGAGAAGCTCCCTCCAACAGATATCTCCACTCCTCTAGAGCGAGCTTGATGGCTAGCAACTCCTGGTCGCCAATGGCATAGTTGCGCTCCGCTGGGGAGAACTTCCGTGAGAAGAAACTGCAAGGATGTAAATGACCATCTTTAGCCCTCTGAGATAACACCGCTCCTACTCCAACGGAGGAGGCATCCACCTCTAAGATGAAAGGAGAGTCGATGTCAGGCTGTTTCAGGACAGGTGCAGAGATGAACCTCTGTTTTAAAAGATGAAAAGCTTGCATGGCTTCTTCAGACCACTTGGACGGGTTAGCACCCTTCTTGGTGAAAGCAGTAATAGGCGCCACAATGGTGGAAAAGTCTCGTATAAACTTTCGGTAATAATTGGCGAACCCTAAGAACCTCTGGACCCCTTTGAGGGTTAAGGGTACCGGCCAATTCTGGATTGCTTGTAGTTTCTCAGGATCCATCTCTAGTCCGGAACCGGACACAATGTACCCTAGAAACGGAATGGACTTGACTTCAAAGACGCATTTCTCTAATTTGCAGTAGAGATGATTGACACGGAGACGGGACAGAACCTCCTTTACCCAGAAACGATGTTCCTCTAAATCGTTGGCAAAAATGAGGATATCATCTAGATAGACCACGACATGACGGTATAGAATGTCTCTGAAGATCTCATTGACGAAATGCTGGAAGACAGCTGGAGCATTGCTCAATCCGAAGGGCATGACGAGGTACTCATAATGTCCGTCACGGGTGTTAAATGCGGTCTTCCACTCGTCACCCTCACGGATCCGGATGAGATTGTATGCACCTCTCAGGTCCAGCTTTGTAAAGATGGTAGCTCCGCTAACTCTGTCAAAGAGCTCAGTAATCAGGGGTAAAGGATAGCGGTTCTTGATGGTAATGTCGTTCAAACCTCTGTAGTCGATGCACGGCCGCAGACCACCATCTTTCTTCTTTACAAAAAAGAAGCCTGCGCCGGCTGGAGAAGAAGAAGGTCGAATGAACCCCTTTGCTAGGTTCTCCTTAATGTATTCCTCCATAGAATGTGTCTCGGGGAGAGACAACGGATAAGTTCGGCCTCGAGGTGGAACCTTCCCTGGAACGAGATCAATCGGGCAGTCCCATTCTCTATGAGGAGGAAGGATATCAGCAGAAGCTTTACTGAACACATCCGTGAAATCTTGATATGGAGGAGGTGGAACATCAGACGACCTGGGGGAGGAAGAACAGACAGGCAACACTTTAAACAAACATGTCTTAGTACAGGAGGAACCCCATGCCAGGATTTGCGTAGTCGTCCAATCAATTGTAGGATTGTGAAGACGGAGCCATGGAAGGCCCAGGACCACAGGATGTGTGGCTCTTGGAATCACTAAAAATGAAATAAGTTCGGAATGAAGAACTCCCACTCTCAGACGAACTGGTAGAGTCCTTAGAGAAATAACTGTATCAAAAATTTTACTGCCATCCACAGCAGTTAAGGAAAAGGACGAAGGAAGTCTCTCGGTGGGTAGGGACCACCGTTTAACATAGGCTTCAGTAATAAAGTTCCCAGCTGCTCCGGAATCCAGGAGGGCAATGACGTTCTGATAACGTTGAGCAACTTGAAGCGAGACTGGGAGGTTACAATCTTGAGGAGATGGAGAGGAGATCATTACTCCTAGCCGGCCCTCTCCTTGGCGAGCTAGGATTTGGAGTTTCCCGGACGTTTGGGACAGGCATTAATGGTGTGAGACGGAGCTGCACAATACAGACAGAGAAACTCGGAGAGACGTCTTCGGCGCTCAGCAGGAGTTAAACGGGAACGGCCAATTTGCATGGGTTCATCTGTAGTTGGTGACAGTTGGCGAGGAGGAGGAGTAGAAGATTTTGGAGCAGATGATCTTCCACGCTCAGTTGCTCTCTCTCTAAAACGCAAGTCAACTTTCGTACAAAGTGAGATTAGCTCATCTAACTTGGAGGGTAAGTCTCTGGTAGCTAACTCATCTTTAATACGCTCGGATAAACCATGCCAGAATGCAGCATACAGGGCCTCGTCGTTCCATGCCAGTTCGGATGCCAGGATCTGGAACTGTATAAGATATTGTCCTACAGTACGTGATTCCTGGCGTAAACGGAGAATCTCAGACGAAGCTGAAGTTACCCGGCCTGGCTCGTCGAAGATGCGCCTGAATGTTGACACAAATGCAGTGTAAGAAGATAGCAGGGTGTCGGACCTCTCCCATAACGGTGATGCCCAATCAAGGGCTGAGCCACTGAGAAGAGAAATAATGTAGGCAATTTTTGTACGGTCACTGGGAAAATTGCCAGGTTGTAGCTCAAACTGAATCTCACACTGGTTGAGAAATCCCCTGCAGAATCTTGGAGATCCGTCAAATTTTGCTGGCGTTGGAAGATGAAGACGTGGAGCAGAAATGGGTAAGGTGGGTGGGGTTATAGCTGGAGTCACTGTGGTTGACGCACCAGACGCGCCTGATCCACGGAGAGTTGTCTGAATCCCATCCAGCCGAGTAGAGAGATCCTGGAGACAGCGGATGATGTGGCCCTGTGCAGCCTCCTGATGTTCTAGTCGGGCTGCCAGTTCTTGCATCGGCCTGGCCGCTTGATCCTGGTCTCCGGCTGGATTCATTAGGTCAGTGCTTACTGTCACAACTGAGGGCCTGAGCTGACGGGAGGCAGCCTCAGTTGTAGGGGCTGAGATGTACCGGAACCTGGGAGGTTGTATCAGACCCCTGGACATGTAAGTAACATGAATAATAACTGCCCGAAGGCGTGACCACGACAACTTAGATAAAAGTCAATGATGTTTATTATGACAACTCCGCATCACAGCAGCAATAAAAGAAAACGTAAAAGTCAGCAAAGAATAAATACAGTTCCTGAGTACTACAGCATGGCAGGAGCCACAGGGCACTGGTAGTGTGAGATAGTTCTTATGATCTTCTAGATGGAAAGTCCTTACCAGGCCCGGCTGTAGCAATGGAGATAACCCAGGATTATACCAGCTGGTGTTCCAGGAAGAGCTGGGTTGCTGAAGGTAAAACAGCTGCTGTGGATACTGGCTGGAACCAGACTGTTGTTAGCACGGAGTGGATACTGGCTGGAACCAGTTAAATAATAAATGAACTTTGGGAGCGATGAAATGTGAACTGAAATGTAGAACTTGAGAGCGGAGAAATAATAATTCCGGTGGAGAGTGGTAAAGTGTAGAAAGGACACCGGCCCTTTAAGGGAAGCTGTACTCTGCTGGAAGCTGAGGCTGGAAGCAGGTAGTGTTGTAGCTGGAAACAGATGAATCCACAATGGATTGGAGAGTCAGGCTACACCGCAGGTGGAATGCTGGTGCGGGTCTCTATGGTGGAAGTCTTGAGACAGGAGCTGGAACCTGGAAGACAATCATAGAAGAGAGACAAACAGGAACTAGGTTTGACAACCAAAGCACTGACGTCTTCCTTGCTCAGGTACAGCTTACTTATACCTGCAGCAAGGAAGGGGTTGGCTAGGCAATTATGCAAATCAACAACACAGACAGCAGATTGGTGGAAATGATCAGATGACAGAATCCAAGATGGCTGCGCCCATGCAGACACTTGGAGGGAAGTTTGGTTTGTAATCCATGTGGTCTGGGAAACAGTAATGGCGGCGCCGGCCACCGGAGACAGGAGACGCCAGGCTGATAGATGCACATTTAACCACGCGGGCACAGCGGAGGCCGCGGCTGATGAAAAGACCACTCTGTATGTGGAAACTCAGGAACAGCGGAATCCGGTCCTGGAACGCTGAGCCCGCCTTAGGAGGCATCTGAAGGGTAAGTAATGGCGTCCAGATACCCGGATCGTGACAGTTCATTTTTTTCACATAAAGGAGAAGATCCTTCCTCATCTACTGTGGAATGTTTACATTCTCTTCATTTATTTCAAGACATTTTTCCTGCAACGTTAACGAAGAGACGATAATTCTATCCTGTCATGTCTGCACTGCAGAAAGCAAGTGTACAATACAAATGGGGATTTCCGACTAAACTCATCGTTTTCCTGAATGGTACCTCTATGGTGGTCCATTCTCCTGAAGATGGTACTGAATTCCTGAAAAAATGGGACTTAACTATGGAAAACCAAACCGCTTGTTCGCCTAAGAAAATGTTCAATGAGTGGTCTCGTGGCCCGAGTTAGAATCTACAACTATGTGAATGTATGGTGAATATGTTGCAATGTTTTCTTTTAATTTCCCTTTGATTTTTTCTTTTTGAGGTCATATTGATATATGTTCATTTAATCCCTTCATTGCTCATTCTTTTGCCAGTGTAGAGTTGGATAATATAGATACTGGGAATATCTAAACTGTCTTAACATCTTAGTTGAAGATTTATCACCTTCTCCTTTTCTTTATTATCGTCTGTTTTTATTAGGGATGTAATATGCCCAATATTGTGGCTTTCCTATATATGAGGCCTCACCCATAACCCTTATTGGATTCTAGTTTATGGTAACATTCTATTATGTTAGATATCAATGTTCATGTTTTTCAGTGGTTTGTAAGTAGAATTACATATAGATACTCCTATACCCTGACAGGAGATGGCAGTGGGTATTTATGGCTGACCCGCCTCCCACCTATAGCCGTTAGTCCATCACGCAGTCCTTGTGACGGACCCTTTAGCTCCTTTATGGACGTTATTTCTGTTTTTGTCCCTTCTTTACTCTTTTTTTATTATTCTCTTCCTATTCTATGTTTTTGCCGTTACATGTTTTTTGTTCTGATGTTTTGATATCTATATTGTATGTGCATGCCCAAACAAAAATATTTTATTAACTGTCCATACTGCAACACCTTTTCCATCCTCCATGGTGACATGTTTGAGCCTTAATGTGAAAGGTCTTAATTCACCTCGTAAGAGGCATCTAGCTCTGAAATATTTAGCAGATCAGAAGGTGGAGATTGTTGCTATCCAGGAATCACATTTCCCATTGCACTCTCCCCCACAATAATCTAATAATAACTACCCACCATCATACATCTCTTGTGGTCCTTTCAAGGGAAACGGAGTAGCTATACTCTTTCACAAATCATGCACTTTTCAAATGGAGAGTAAGTGGGAGGATCGCAATGGCCAATATCTGATCCTGGTGGGTAAAATATGCTCTAGATATCTTACTCTTACATCTGTATATGCCACCAATACCAAACAACCCTGCTTTCTCAAGACTTTGCTTCAAAAAGTACACGAAGTTAAAAAAGGAGCACTTTTTATTATGGGAGACTTTAACCTCTCCCCATACCCTCAGATGGATAACTCTTCCTCAGTCGATAAGCAGTCTAGTAATGCGGCACGGTCCCTAGCCTTATCTTTTTCACAATTAATGGCCGAATTTGATATAAATGATACATGGAGTATTAGGAATGCTGGAAAAAGAAAGTATACTTACTATTCTGCAGTACACAAATCATACTCTAGAATAGACCTACTCCTCACTGATAAATGGTCCATACAGCTCATTCCCTATGTTAAAATTCTACTTATAATGTGGTCGGATCATGCCCCTCCAGTGTGGACTTTGTCCCACAATTTAACTAACCCTCCTCTACGGCCATGAAGACTACAGGACTAAATTTTAAAAGACGAGCATGGAATTAATATTCTCACTGACTCCTTGACTTCATACCTGGAAGTTAACAACCCCACAGACACATCCATTACTAACCATTGGTGCACTCTCAAGGCAGTCATGATAGGTGCTGCAATTCATGCAACGGCACAAATAAAACATTGCAAATCACGAAGTGCAACAGTCCTATGAGAATGAAGTTATAGACTTAGAGACTCAACATAAAAAAAACTCCCAAAGACCCTATTAATCTTGCAGCCCTCAGTGAAGCTAAGAGAAAACTTAATGCCCTACATCTTTTCCATATACAACGCGCAATTTCTAAATTAAACCAGAAATTTTATACTTTAGGAAATATAGCTAGCAAACTGCTAGCAAGAAAGCTATGAGGCAAAAATATAATCAATAGAAATAAAGCATTAGCCAAACCAGATGGTTCTTCATCCTCAAATATGAAAGATATTGCTAATCAATTCGCTTCCTACTATGAAAAGCATTATAACTTAAATAGGGATAATTCCATTCCCCAACCCTCAGCATCCACTATAGAATCCTTCCTAGACTCGGTTAGCCTACCATCGATTTCACATGAAGACGCCTCTGCATTATGCTCCCCTTGGACTACTGAAGAACTGCATTCTGCTTTGAAATCTCTCAAACAGGACAAAGCCCCAGGACCAGATGGATTTATTAATAAGTTTTATACTACTTTCCAGGACTCCCTTTCCACTACCCTATTGAATCTTTATAATAATGCCTTTAAAAATCCCTTCCCGACAGAAATGCTGGAGGCTTGGATAGTCACGATACTCAAACCTGGAAAGATCCTGATTTTATGACAGTATTACAGACCTATAGCACTTTTGAACTCAGACATAAAGATCTATGCTAAGTTAATAACAAATAGGCTAAACCCTATAATTCCCACCTTGGTAGCCCAAGATCAAGTCGGCATTACAATGTGCAGGCAAGCCCCAGATAATACTAGAAGAGTTTTCTCATTGTTGGAATCCTACTCCACTAACCAGATCCCCCAATTATTACTATCACTTGACATGGAGAAAGCTTTGATAGGATTCATTGGCTGTACATGAATATGGTTCTTGCCAGCTTTGGATTTTCGGGTCAGTTTCTGAGAGACATTCTGCATCTATACTGTTACCCCTCTGCATGTGTTTTTAGCAATGGATTTCTCTCAAATCCTATTCCCATAACACATGAAACCCATCAAGGGTGCCCCCTTTCACCACTAATTTTTGCTTTAGCGATTGAACCTTGGCGGAAAAAAATAGAACTTCTACACAGATAAGTGGGCTTCAAATAGGTACAATCCACCACAAAATCTGCTTATTCGCAGATGATGTGCTCTTGTTTATAACAAATACAGATATCTCTCTTTTAGCTATTCATACCATCCTCTAAGATTATGCTAACTTATCATATAAACTAAACACATTGAAAACTGAGGTGCTACCCTTCGGTATAGATCAACCATCTCTCCAAACACTAAAATTTCAATACAGTTACTCTTGGCAAACCTCTTCCTTACAATACCTAGGAGTTAAAATCCCCCTATGACTACAAGAAGTAATACCATGTAATTACTTACCCCACCTTTGCCAATTTACTGATTTTACAAAGATGTGGATAAATTATGATATTTCCTGGATGGGATGTCTTTCCTCTATTAAAATTATACTATTACCCAAACTTCTTTACCTATTTAGAGCTATTCCACATTTGGTTCTGATTAAACTTCTAAACAAATTTTATTCTGTTATATCCACATTTCTCTGGAAGGTAAGAAACCTAGGATAGCTAGAACTCGCTTACAAAGATCTAAAAGGAGTGGAGGCCTAGCCTTTCCTAATTTGGAGTTATACCAACAAGCATGTTTTTCTTGATCTAATTAAGTACTGGCTTTTGGTTCCAATTCCCTGGAACCTTGAAACCTTGGGTAGAAGTAGAACAAAATATGTGCCAGTGTTTCCCCTTAAATGACCTGATTTGGACCAAGACTAGTCACAGACCATCTTCCGCTACTTCCTTAAAAAGTGTTTCAAACACACTGACAGTTTGGGATTTATTAATCTCTTCCTTAGGCAAATTTTATCTCCTCTGTTCTAGTCTCTCTCTCTCCCAGCTGTAGCAAAATTAATTCCTAATTTCTATCTACAGAACTGGTATTATTCAGGTATTCTCTCGATTAAAGATTTATATGACAATTCAACTCTCAAATCTTTCAACATTTACAAACACAATACTGTATTTTATCCCCGCTAAGGATTTTTAGAAATACCCACGTGTCAGACACTGGATTTCAGCAAACTCGCATGACTTGCACTTTCCCCCTGCACCCCCCCCCCCCCCCACACACTTTATATAGTGTATTATCTAAACTCGCTACTCTATATCATAAAAATGTCATCTCTCAATGGTACTTAACTCTCCTATCCACTCACAAAGAGTGGAAACTTCATATTCAATCAATGGGAATTAGAGTTAAAAATAACTTTTTCGGATGTCTAGATGTGTAAACCATTCAGAAATAATATTTAAAACCATTCATGATCTAAACCATATACCAGTTAAATTACAGAAAAATTGGCCCGAATCTCCCAAATTTTGTTGGAGATTATGCGGATTTGAGGGTACCCTAATTCACATATTTTGGTTATGCCCCAAAACACAAATGCTATTGACCGAGGTATTCAAATTGATTAAGCAGGTCACGGACGTCTCTCTCCCGCTTCTTGCTGAAACTATATTATTTCAAAATTTTCTCACTTCTTTACAAAGTGCCAATACATATGTTATAGGTCATATATTGATAGCTACCAGAGCGGTTATAGCCCAATATTGGAAAAGAACTGATCCTCCGACATTATCAAAGATCATATATTGCATTCAGAGGAGCTATGAAATGGAAACCATAGGTTTTAAATACTGTATGACCCTGTCTTCCCCTCTGAGGAAATGGTTAGCCTAGTCAGACTTTTATGCTTCTCATACCGCCCAGCTTAATATTTTATAATAGGGGAGTTATATACTGTATCAGTCTTTCTTCATACAAGACTTTTACTGAAAGCTGATCTGACTTCTGAGGCTAACCCTTGCAAACTTTTATCATATCATCGCTGCTAAGGCAGTCCTTTCTATTCCCATGGATCTATAGATGAATGCTTCTGGGACATGTGCTATTTTTTTCTTATTTCTCATTGATTAATAAAGATATTCATAGTTGGTAATTGCTATTTTCCCTTCTTTCTTTCCTCCGTTTCCTTTTTCTTCAACTCCTCCTATTTCTCTAACGTCCTAGTGGTTGCTGGGGACTCCGAAAGGACCATGGGGAATAGCGGCTCCGCAGGAGACTGGGCACAAAAGTAAAAAGCTTTAGGACTGCCTGGTGTGCACTGGCTCCTCCCCCTATGACCCTCCTCCAAGCCTCAGTTAAGATTTTGTGCCCGAACGAGAAGGGTGCAATCTAGGTGGCTCTCCTGAGCTGCTTAGAGTAAAAGTTTAAATAGGTTTTTTTATTTTCAGTGAGACCTGCTGGCAACAGGCTCACTGCATCGAGGGACTAAGGGGAGAAGAAGCGAACTCACCTGCGTGCAGAGTGGATTGGGCTTCTTAGGCTACTGGACATTAGCTCCAGAGGGACGATCACAGGCCCAGCCATGGATGGGTCCCGGAGCCGCGCCGCCGTCCCCCTTACAGAGCCAGAAGACTGAAGAGGTCCGGAAAATCGGCGGCAGAAGACGTCCTGTCTTCACTAAGGTAGCGCACAGCACCGCAGCTGTGCGCCATTGCTCTCAGCACACTTCACACTCCGGTCACTGAGGGTGCAGGGCGCTGGGGGGGGCGCCCTGAGACGCAATAAAAACACCTTTTTGGCAAAAAATACATCACATATAGCTCCTGGGCTATATGGATGTATTTAACCCCTGCCTATTTTTACATAAAAAAGCGGGAGAAAGGCTGCCGAAAAAGGGGCGGAGCCTATCTCCTCAGCACACTGGCGCCATTTTTTCCTCACAGCTCCGTTGGAGGAAGGCTCCCTGACTCTCCCCTGCAGTCCTGCACTACAGAAACAGGGTAAAACAAGAGAGGGGGGGCACTAAATTGGCATATAAATATATACAGCAGCTATATTAGGGAAAAACACTTATATAAGGTTATCCCTATATATATATATATATATATAGCGCTCTGGTGTGTGCTGGCAAACTCTCCCTCTGTCTCCCCAAAGGGCTAGTGGGGTCCTGTCCTCTATCAGAGCATTCCCTGTGTGTGTTCTGTGTGTCGGTACGTTGTGTCGACATGTATGAGGAGGAAAATGGTGTGGAGGCGGAGCAATTGCCTGTGTTAGTGATGTCACCCCCTAGGGAGTCGACACCTGACTGGATGGTCTTATGGAAAGAATTACGTGATAGTGTCAGCACTTTACAAAAGACTGTTGACGACATGAGACAGCCGGCAAATCAGTTAATACCTGTACAGGCGTCTCAAACACCGTCAGGGGCTCTAAAGCGCCCGTTACCTCAGGTCGATACAGACACAGACACGGACACTGACTCCAGTGTCGACGGTGAGGAAACAAACGTATTTTCCAGTAGGGCCACACGTTACATGATCACGGCAATGAAGGAGGTTTTGAACATTTCTGATACTACAAGTACCACAAAAAAGGGTATTATGTGGGGTGTGAAAAAACTACCCGTAGTTTTTCCCGAATCAGATGAATTAAATGAGGTGTGTGATGAAGCATGGGTTTCCCCCGATAAAAAACTGCTAATTTCTAAAAAGTTATTGGCATTATACCCTTTCCCGCCAGAGGTTAGGGCGCGTTGGGAAACACCCCCTAGCGTAGATAAGGCGCTCACACGCTTATCAAAACAAGTGGCGTTACCGTCCCCTGATACGGCCGCCCTCAAGGAACCAGCTGATAGGAAGCTGGAAAATATCCTTAAAAGTATATACACACATACTGGTATTATACTGCGACCAGCAATCGCCTCAGCCTGGATGTGCAGTGCTGGGGTGGCTTGGTCGGATTCCCTGACTGAAAATATTGATACCCTGGACAGGGACAATATATTATTGACTATAGAGCATTTAAAAGATGCATTTCTATATATGCGAGATGCACAGAGGGATATTTGCACTCTGGCATCAAGAGTAAGTGCGATGTCCATTTCTGCCAGAAGAGGATTATGGACGCGACAGTGGTCAGGGGATGCGGATTCCAAACGGCATATGGAAGTATTGCCGTATAAAGGGGAGGAGTTATTTGGGGTCGGTCTATCGGACCTGGTGGCCACGGCAACGGCTGGAAAATCCACCTTTTTACCCCAAGTCACCTCGCAGCAGAAAAAGATACCGTCTTTTCAGGCTCAGTCCTTTCGTCCCCATAAGGGCAAGCGGGCAAAAGGCCACTCATATCTGCCCCGGGGCAGAGGAAGGGGAAAAAGACTGCAGCAGACAGCCTCTTCCCACGAACAGAAGCCCTCCCCCGCTTCTGCCAAGTCCTCAGCATGACGCTGGGGCCTTACAAGCGGACTCAGGCACGGTGGGGGCCCGTCTCAAGAATTTCAGCGCGCAGTGGGCTCACTCGCAAGTGGACCCCTGGATCCTGCAGGTAGTATCTCAGGGGTACAAATTGGAATTCGAGACGTCTCCCCCTCACCGGTTCCTGAAGTCTGCTTTACCAACGTCTCCCCCCGACAGGGAGGCGGTATTGGAAGCCATTCACAAGCTGTATTCCCAGCAGGTGATAATCAAGGTACCCCTCCTACAACAGGGAAAGGGGTATTATTCCACGCTGTTTGTGGTAACGAAGCCGGACAGCTCGGTGAGACGCATTTTAAATCTGAAATCCTTGAACACTTACATAAAAAGGTTCAAGTTCAAGATGGAGTCACTCAGAGCAGTGATAGCGAACCTGGAAGAAGGGGACTATATGGTGTCTCTGGACATCAAGGATGCTTACCTCCATGTCCCAATTTGCCCTTCTCACCAAGGGTACCTCAGGTTTGTGGTACAGAACTGTCACTATCAGTTTCAGACGCTGCCGTTTGGATTGTCCACGGCACCCCGGGTCTTTACCAAGGTAATGGCCGAAATGATGATTCTTCTTCGAAGAAAAGGCGTCTTAATTATCCCTTACTTGGACGATCTCCTGATAAGGGCAAGGTCCAGAGAACAGTTAGAGGTCGGAGTAGCACTATCTCAAGTAGTACTACGACAGCACGGATGGATTCTAAATATTCCAAAATCGCAGCTGATTCCGACGACACGTCTGCTGTTCCTAGGGATGATTCTGGACACAGTACAGAAAAAGGTGTTTCTCCCTGAGGAGAAGGCCAAGGAGTTATCCGACCTAGTCAGGAACCTCCTAAGACCAGGCCAAGTGTCAGTACATCAATGCACAAGGGTCCTGGGAAAGATGGTGGCTTCTTACGAAGCGATTCCATTCGGCAGATTCCACGCAAGAACTTTTCAGTGGGATCTGCTGGACAAATGGTCCGGATCGCATCTTCAAATGCATCAGCGGATAACCCTGTCTCCAAGGACAAGGGTGTCTCTCCTGTGGTGGTTACAGAGTGCTCATCTCCTAGAGGGCCGCAGATTCGGCATTCAGGATTGGGTCCTGGTGACCACGGATGCCAGCCTGAGAGGCTGGGGAGCAGTCACACAGGGAAGAAATTTCCAGGGCTTGTGGTCAAGCATGGAAACGTCACTTCACATAAATATCCTGGAACTAAGGGCCATTTACAATGCCCTAAGTCAGGCAAGACCTCTGCTTCAGGGTCAGCCGGTGTTGATCCAGTCGGACAACATCACGGCAGTCGCCCACGTAAACAGACAGGGCGGCACAAGAAGCAGGAGGGCAATGATGGAAGTGGCAAGGATTCTTCGCTGGGCGGAGAATCATGTGATAGCACTGTCAGCAGTGTTCATTCCGGGAGTGGACAACTGGGAAGCAGACTTCCTCAGCAGACACGATCTTCACCCGGGGGAGTGGGGACTTCACCCAGAAGTCTTCCACATGATTGTGAACCGTTGGGAAAAACCAAAGGTGGACATGATGGCGTCCCGCCTCAACAAAAAACTGGACAGATATTGCGCCAGGTCAAGGGACCCTCAGGCAATAGCTGTGGACGCTCTGGTAACACCGTGGGTGTACCAGTCAGTGTATGTGTTCCCTCCTCTTCCTCTCATACCAAAAGTACTGAGAATCATAAGAAGGAGAGGAGTAAAGACTATACTCGTGGCTCCGGATTGGCCAAGAAGGACTTGGTACCCGGAAATTCAAGAGATGCTCACGGAAGACCCGTGGCCTCTACCTCTAAGAAAGGACCTGCTCCAGCAGGGACCCTGTCTCTTCCAAGACTTACCGCGGCTGCGTTTGACGGCATGGCGGTTGAACGCCGGATCCTGAAGGAAAAAGGCATTCCGGATGAAGTCATCCCTACCCTGATCAAAGCCAGGAAGGATGTAACCGTACAACATTATCACCGTATTTGGCGTAAATATGTTGCGTGGTGCGAGGCCAGGAAGGCCCCTACAGAGGAATTTCAACTGGGTCATTTCCTGCAAACAGGACTGTCTATGGGCCTCAAATTGGCGTCCATTAAGGTTCAAATTTCGGCCCTGTCAATATTCTTCCAAAAAGAACTGGCTTCTGTTCCTGAAGTTCAGACGTTTGTCAAGGGAGTACTGCATATACAGCCTCCTTTTGTGCCTCCAGTGGCACCTTGGGATCTCAATGTAGTTTTGGCATTCCTAAAATCACATTGGTTTGAACCACTCACCACTGTGGACTTAAAATATCTCACATGGAAAGTGGTAATGCTGTTAGCCCTGGCTTCAGCCAGGCGTGTCTCAGAATTGGCGGCTTTATCCTATAAAAGCCCTTACCTAATTTTTCATACGGACAGGGCAGAATTGAGGACTCGTCCTCAATTTCTCCCTAAGGTGGTTTCAGCTTTTCACTTAAACCAGCCTATTGTGGTGCCTGCGGCTACTAGGGACTTGGAGGATTCCAAGTTGCTGGACGTAGTCAGGGCCCTGAAAATATATGTTTCCAGGACGGCTGGAGTCAGAAAATCTGATTCGCTGTTTATCCTGTATGCACCCAACAAGCTGGGTGCTCCTGCTTCTAAGCAGACGATTGCTCGTTGGATTTGTAGTACAATTCAGCTTGCACATTCTGTGGCAGGCCTGCCACAGCCAAAATCTGTAAAAGCCCATTCCACACGGAAAGTGGGCTCATCTTGGGCGGCTGCCCGAGGGATCTCGGCTTTACAACTTTGCCGAGCAGCTACTTGGTCAGGGGCAAACACGTTTTCTAAATTCTACAAATTTGATACCCTGGCTGAGGAGGACCTGGAGTTCTCTCATTCTGTGCTGCAGAGTCATCCGCACTCTCCCGCCCGTTTGGGAGCTTTGGTATAATCCCCATGGTCCTTTCGGAGTCCCCAGCATCCACTAGGACGTTAGAGAAAATAAGAATTTACTTACCGATAATTCTATTTCTCATAGTCCGTAGTGGATGCTGGGCGCCCATCCCAAGTGCGGATTGTCTGCATTACTTGTACATAGTTATTGTTACAAAAATCGGGTTATTGTTGTTGTGAGCCATCTTTTCAGAGGCTCCTTCTGTTATCATGCTGTTAACTGGGTTCAGATCACAAGTTGTACGGTGTGATTGGTGTGGCTGGTATGAGTCTTACCCGGGATTCAAAATCCTTCCTTATTGTGTACGCTCGTCCGGGCACAGTATCCTAACTGAGGCTTGGAGGAGGGTCATAGGGGGAGGAGCCAGTGCACACCAGGTAGTCCTAAAGCTTTTTACTTTTGTGCCCAGTCTCCTGCGGAGCCGCTATTCCCCATGGTCCTTTCGGAGTCCCCAGCATCCACTACGGACTATGAGAAATAGAATTATCAGTAAGTAAATTCTTATTTTTTTTTTGCTATAATGTTATTTCAGATTGAATGTTGTGATGTGATATATTTTATGTATGTCAATATTGGCTTGGAAAATCTGTAATGAAAAAATCTTTCTTCAATAAAAATATTTCAGTAAAAAAAATGTAATCTCAACCAGTAAAGAATCCAGCAATTGGTTTAAACTATATGACAATGTGATTATATAATATATATAAATTTTATCTACTTTGAACTTTTTCTTAAACCAGCAATTGGTTTAAACTATATGACAATGTGATTATAATACACTGCTCAAAAAAATAAAGGGAACACTTAAACAACACAATGTAACGCCAAGTCAATCACACTTCTGTGAAATCAAACTGTCCACTTAGGAAGTAACACTGATTGACAATCAATTTCACATGCTGTTGTGCAAATGGAATAGACAATAGGTAAAAAATTATAAGCAATTAGCAAGACACCCCCAATAAAGGAGTTGTTCTGCAGGTGGTGACCACAGACCACTTCTCAGCTCTTATGCTTTCTGGCTGATGTTTTAGTCACTTTTGAAAGCTGGTGGTGCTTTCACTCTAGTGGTAGCATGAGACGGAGTCTACAACCCACACAAGTGGCTCAGGTAGTGCAGCTCATCCAGGATGGCACATCAATGCGAGCTGTGGCAAGAAGGTTTGCTGTGTCTGTCAGCGTAGTGTCCAGAGCATGGAGGCGCTACCAGGAGACAGGCCAGTACATCAGGAGACGTGGAGAAGGCCGTAGGAGGGCAACAACCCAGCAGCAGGACTGCTACCTCCGCCTTTGTGCAAGGAGGAACAGGAGGAGCACTGCCAGAGCCCTGCAAAATGACCTCCAGCAAGCCACAAATGTGCATGTGTCTACTCAAACGATCAGAAACAGACTCCATGAGGGTGGTATGAGGGCCAGACGTCCACAGGTGGGGGTTGTGCTTACAGCCCAACACCGTGCAGGACGTTTGGCATTTGCCAGAGAACACCAAGATTGGCAAATTCGCCACTGGTGCCCTGTGCTCTTCACAGATGAAAGCAGGTTCTCACTGAGCACATGTGACAGACGTGACAGAGTCTGGAGACGCCAAGGAGAACGTTCTGCTACCTGCAACATCCTCCAGCATGACCGGTTTGGCAGTGGGTCAGTAATGGTGTGGGGTGGCATTTCTTTGGGGGGCCGTACAGCCCTCCGTGTGCTCACCAGAGGTAACCTGACTGCCATTAGGTACCGAGATGAGATCCTCAGACCCCTTGTGAGACCATATGCTGATGCGGTTGGCCCTGGGTTCCTCCTAATGCAAGACAATGCTAGACCTCATGTGGCTGGAGTGTGTCAGCAGTTCCTGCAAGACGAAGGCATTGATGCTATGGACTGGCCCGCCCGTTCCCCAGACCTGAATCCAATTGAGCACATCTCGGACATCATGTCTCGCTCCATCCACTCGTTGCAACACAGACTGTCCAGGAGTTGGCGGATGCTTTAGTCCAGGTCTGGGAGGAGATCCCTCAGGAGACCATCCGCCAACTCATCAGGAGCATGAACAGGCGTTGTAGGGAGGTCATACAGGCACGTGGAGGCCACACACACTACTGAGCCTCATTTTGACTTGTTTTAAGGACATTACATCAAAGTTGGATCAGCCTGTAGTGTGTTTTTCCACTTTAATTTTGAGTGTGACTCCAAATCCAGACCTCCATGGGTTAATAAATTTGATTTCCATTGATAATTTTTGTGTGATTTTGTTGTCAGCACATTCAACTATGTAAAGAACAAAGTATTTGATAAGAATATTTCATTCATTCAGATCTAGGATGTGTTATTTTAGTGTTCTCTTTTTTTTTTGGAGCAGTGTATATATATTTTATCTACTTCGAACTTTTCTTACCACATTGGTCATATTTATGTCTTCAATTGGACCATATTGATGTTTGTAATTTTTCTGATACTCTTTACTGAGGTCTATCTTTGAAAATGGTTTTACGTTTTAATGGAATATTTGCACAAATAAAGAATATATCTAAAAAAAATAATTGGCTACGTGAAATGAAATGTTGAGAACTGTGACAAGTGCTTTTAAGATTTAAAGTGTCGACTGGATGGGTAGATGGCTGAGAAGCAAGAGGCATAAACTGGTGGAGGCCCATCATAGATGGCCACAAACCAGGGAGGATGATGGTAAAATGTTGAAGGACAGGCACTCTGTGTTGCCTCTGTGCTTGTACTAGAACATGCAGGGCAATATTCTGTAAGGACACATCTGTACATCATTGCTGCAGTTTCTCTAAAAATCCCCTCTTGGTGGGCCAGGTCCCAAAAGACTCTGTTAGCATCGGGGTCTGTTTTGCAATTTTTTTTGCAGAAAATACGTCTCTGATTAATTTGATATGTGACACTTGTACATCTGTACGCAACTGAGTCTCTTAATTTGTATATGGAGTGCTACGATACAAATTGAATGGAACTCACTTTCCCGCACAGTGCGAGAGGCCCAGAGCTGGATTATAAAATGGGGCGGATGGAGCTACAGCTCCAGGCCCCCCATTGAAAATAAGCCCACAGGAAACTGACAGCATTGACAGGAAAAAAAAAATTCCTGTCACCAGGGCCGTTTCTTGGGGCAGGCGAGCAGTGCAACCGCACTGGGCGCCCGCCGCGGCACTAACTGTGGCTCCCTACTTCCCCTCCTATTTCTCCCCGAGTAATCCGCTCAGGGGGCGGAGTTTCACGGAATGACGCGGTTGCGTCGTTACGTCACGACGCAACCCCATCCCTCCGCTAAACTCCCCCCCCCCCCGAGCGGAGTAGAGAGGGGGATCCAAGTTAGGAAGAGGGAAAGGCCGGCGCGAGGAGCGACTGGTGAGGCGGGCCGCAGAGCGGTAATCGCCTCTGTAAGTATTCTCTCTCTCTCTCAATGTGTAAAATGGGGACACCTGCTGTAATGTGTGAAATGGGGACTCTTGCCTGCCGTAGTGTGGGGATTTAATGTATCAAGGGCATTGCGGTGTGTGGCATAATATGGTGCAGGGGGCATTACTGTGTGGGGCTTAATATGGTAGAATTTTTTTTTCCTGTGGTGGTCGTGATCTGTTGGAGCAGGGTCAAAAACTGGATTGTGAGGTAGTATTTTCAGACGAGGCCATGCCCATTTAAATTAGACCACACCCATTTAGATGAGGCCACGCCCCCTCGCACATTTTTAATGTCATGGGGGGCGCATTTTTAAATCTCGCACTGGGAGCCAAATTGGCTAGAAACAGCCCTGCCTGTCACAGACTGTTAGCAGCCTCCTCTCTCCCATGTACCTCCTCCTCCAGCTCCAGCACTCTCACCTGAAATGTTACGGAGCCGTGCAGGCAGTGTGCTGGCTGCCCCTCCCTCTCCAGTCTCTCCTTCTCCGGGATCCTGCTTTCACTCACAGCCCCAAGCTCTGCCCCCAGACTGCACGGGGAGCTGGTGCTGCAGGAAGCCTGGTAAGGTTAACTTAATGGCTTCTTGATTAATGTGTGTATACAGTTTGTGTGGTGTGTGTGCACTGAATGTGTATAGTGTGTACTGTGTGTTTTGTGTGTATGTATGTATGTTTGTTTATGTGGTGGTGGGTGTGTGTGTTTATTTTCTGTGTGTAGTGTTTACTGATTGTATATATGTGGTGTTGGGTGTGTGTGTACTTTGTGTGAGTTCTGTGTGTGTATATGTGGGGGTGTACTTTGTGTGTAGTGTGTACTGTGTGTGTATATGTGGTGGTGGGGTGTGTGTGTGTGTGTGTATGTGGTGGTGTGTGTATATAGTGTGTGTGTGTGTGTGTGTGTGTTGTGGTGGTGTGTGTGTATAAGTGGTGGTGTGTGTATATAGTGTGTACTGTGTTTGTGTGTGTGTATATGTGGTGGAGGTGTGACACCCCATCAAGAGCCCTCTGTGTAGATATACAGTACAGTATAGGTGGTATCACACTTGTTTTAGTAAGGGAGTTTATATGTGCTGCCTCATGCTCCAATAATATGAATGTGTTATTTATCTCCTATATAATTAGAGATGAGCGCCGGAAATTTTTCGGGTTTTGTGTTTTGGTTTTGGGTTCGGTTCCGCGGCCGTGTTTTGGGTTCGACCGCGTTTTGGCAAAACCTAACCGAATTTTTTTTGTCGGATTCGGGTGTGTTTTGGATTAGGGTGTTTTTTTCCAAAAAACCTAAAAAACAGCTTAAATCATAGAATTTGGGGGTCATTTTGATCCCAAAGTATTATTAACCTCAAAAACCATCATTTCCACTCATTTTCAGTCTATTCTGAATACCTCACACCTCACAATATTATTTTTAGTCATAAAATTTGCACCGAGGTCGCTGGATGACTAAGCTAAGCGACCCTAGTGGCCGACACAAACACCTGGCCCATCTAGGAGTGGCACTGCAGTGTCACGCAGGATGTCCCTTCCAAAAAACCCTCCCCAAACAGCACATGACGCAAAGAAAAAAAGAGGCGCAATGAGGTAGCTGTGTGAGTAAGATAAGCGACCCTAGTGGCCGACACAAACACCGGGCCCATCTAGGAGTGGCACTGCAGTGTCACGCAGGATGTCCCTTCCAAAAAACCCTCCCCAAACAGCACATGACGCAAAGAAAAAAAGAGGCGCAATGAGGTAGCTGTGTGAGTAAGATAAGCGACCCTAGTGGCCGACACAAACACCGGGCCCATCTAGGAGTGGCACTGCAGTGTCACGCAGGATGTCCCTTCCAAAAAACCCTCCCCAAACAGCACATGTCGCAAAGAAAAAAAGAGGCGCAATGAGGTAGCTGTGTGAGTAAGATAAGCGACCCTAGTGGCCGACACAAACACCGGGCCCATCTAGGAGTGGCACTGCAGTGTCACGCAGGATGTCCCTTCCAAAAAACCCTCCCCAAACAGCACATGACGCAAAGAAAAAAAGAGGCGCAATGAGGTAGCTGTGTGAGTAAGATAAGCGACCCTAGTGGCCGACACAAACACCGGGCCCATCTAGGAGTGTCACTGCAGTGTCACGCAGGATGTCCCTTCCAAAAAACCCTCCCCAAACAGCACATGACGCAAAGAAAAAAAGAGGCGCAATGAGGTAGCTGTGTGAGTAAGATAAGCGACCCTAGTGGCCGACACAAACACCGGGCCCATCTAGGAGTGGCACTGCAGTGTCACGCAGGATGGCCCTTCCAAAAAACCCTCCCCAAACAGCACATGACGCAAAGAAAAAAAGAGGCGCAATGAGGTAGCTGTGTGAGTAAGATAAGCGACCCTAGTGGCCGACACAAACACCGGGCCCATCTAGGAGTGGCACTGCAGTGTCACGCAGGATGGCCCTTCCAAAAAACCCTCCCCAAACAGCACATGACGCAAAGAAAAATTAAAGAAAAAAGAGGTGCAAGATGGAATTGTCCTTGGGCCCTCCCACCCACCCTTATGTTGTATAAACAGGACATGCACACTTTAACCAACCCATCATTTCAGTGACAGGGTCTGCCACACGACTGTGACTGATATGACGGGTTGGTTTGGACCCCCACCAAAAAAGAAGCAATTAATCTCTCCTTGCACAAACTGGCTCTACAGAGGCAAGATGTCCACCTCATCATCATCCTCCGATATATCACCGTGTACATCCCCCTCCTCACAGATTATCAATTCGTCCCCACTGGAATCCACCATCTCAGCTCCCTGTGTACTTTGTGGAGGCAATTGCTGCTGGTCAATGTCTCCGCGGAGGAATTGATTATAATTCATTTTAATGAACATCATCTTCTCCACATTTTCTGGATGTAACCTCGTACGCCGATTGCTGACAAGGTGAGCGGCGGCACTAAACACTCTTTCGGAGTACACACTTGTGGGAGGGCAACTTAGGTAGAATAAAGCCAGTTTGTGCAAGGGCCTCCAAATTGCCTCTTTTTCCTGCCAGTATAAGTACGGACTGTGTGACGTGCCTACTTGGATGCGGTCACTCATATAATCCTCCACCATTCTTTCAATGTTGAGAGAATCATATGCAGTGACAGTAGACGACATGTCCGTAATCGTTGTCAGGTCCTTCAGTCCGGACCAGATGTCAGCATCAGCAGTCGCTCCAGACTGCCCTGCATCACCGCCAGCGGGTGGGCTCGGAATTCTGAGCCTTTTCCTCGCACCCCCAGTTGCGGGAGAATGTGAAGGAGGAGATGTTGACAGGTCGCGTTCCGCTTGACTTGACAATTTTCTCACCAGCAGGTCTTTCAACCCCAGCAGACTTGTGTCTGCCGGAAAGAGAGATCCAAGGTAGGCTTTAAATCTAGGATCGAGCACGGTGGCCAAAATGTAGTGCTCTGATTTCAACAGATTGACCACCCGTGAATCCTTGTTAAGCGAATTAAGGGCTCCATCCACAAGTCCCACATGCCTAGCGGAATCGCTCCGTGTTAGCTCCTCCTTCAATGTCTCCAGCTTCTTCTGCAAAAGCCTGATGAGGGGAATGACCTGACTCAGGCTGGCAGTGTCTGAACTGACTTCACGTGTGGCAAGTTCAAAGGGCATCAGAACCTTGCACAACGTTGAAATCATTCTCCACTGCGCTTGAGACAGGTGCATTCCACCTCCTATATCGTGCTCAATTGTATAGGCTTGAATGGCCTTTTGCTGCTCCTCCAACCTCTGAAGCATATAGAGGGTTGAATTCCACCTCGTTACCACTTCTTGCTTCAGATGATGGCAGGGCAGGTTCAGTAGTTTTTGGTGGTGCTCCCGTCTTCTGTACGTGGTGCCTGTACGCCGAAAGTGTCCCGCAATTCTTCTGGCCACCGACAGCATCTCTTGCACGCCCCTGTCGTTTTTTAAAAAAATTCTGCACCACCAAATTCAAGGTATGTGCAAAACATGGGACGTGCTGGAATTTGCCCATATTTAATGCACACACAATATTGCTGGCGTTGTCCGATGCCACAAATCCACAGGAGAGTCCAATTGGGGTAAGCCATTCCGCGATGATCTTCCTCAGTTGCCGTAAGAGGTTTTCAGCTGTGTGCGTATTCTGGAAACCGGTGATACAAAGAGTAGCCTGCCTAGGAAAGAGTTGGCGTTTGCGAGATGCTGCTACTGGTGCCGCCGCTGCTGTTCTTGCGGCGGGAGTCCATACATCTACCCAGTGGGCTGTCACAGTCATATAGTCCTGACCCTGCCCTGCTCCACTTGTCCACATGTCCGTGGTTAAGTGGACATTGGGTACAACTGCATTTTTTAGGACACTGGTGAGTCTTTTTCTGACGTCCGTGTACATTCTCGGTATCGCCTGCCTAGAGAAGTGGAACCTAGATGGTATTTGGTAACGGGGGCACACTGCCTCAATAAATTGTCTAGTTCCCTGTGAACTAACGGCGGATACCGGACGCACGTCTAACACCAACATAGTTGTCAAGGCCTCAGTTATCCGCTTTGCAGCAGGATGACTGCTGTGATATTTCATCTTCCTCGCAAAGGACTGTTGGACAGTCAATTGCTTACTGGAAGTAGTACAAGTGGGCTTACGACTTCCCCTCTGGGATGACGATCGACTCCCAGCAGCAACAACAGCAGCGCCAGCAGCAGTAGGCATTACACTCAAGGATGCATCGGAGGAATCCCAGGCAGGAGAGGACTCGTCAGAATTGCCAGTGACATGGCCTGCAGGACTATTGGCATTCCTGGGTAAGGAGGAAATTGACACTGAGGGAGTTGGTGGGGTGGTTTGCGTGAGCTTGGTTACAAGAGGAAGGGATTTACTGATCAGTGGACTGCTTCCGCTGTCACCCAAAGTTTTTGAACTTGTCACTGACTTATTATGAATGCGCTGCAGGTGACGTATAAGGGAGGATGTTCCGAGGTGGTTAACGTCCTTACCCCTACTTATTACAGCTTGACAAAGGCAACACACGGCTTGACAAATGTTGTCCGCATTTCTGGTGAAATACTTCCACACCGAAGAGCTGATTTTTTTTGTATTTTGACCAGGCATGTCAATGGCCCTATTCCTCCCACGGACAACAGGTGTCTCCCCGGGTGCCTGACTTAAACAAACCACCTCACCATCAGAATCCTCCTGGTCAATTTCCTCCCCAGCGCCAGCAACACCCATATCCTCCTCATCCTGGTGTACTTCAACACTGACATCTTCAATCTGACTATCAGGAACTGGACTGCGGGTGCTCCTTCCAGCACTTGCAGGGGGCGTGCAAATGGTGGAAGGCGCATGCTCTTCACGTCCAGTGTTGGGAAGGTCAGGCATCGCAACCGACACAATTGGACTCTCCTTGTGGATTTGGGATTTCGAAGAACGCACAGTTCTTTGCGGTGCTTTTGCCAGCTTGAGTCTTTTCAGTTTTCTAGCGAGAGGCTGAGTGCTTCCATCCTCACGTGAAGCTGAACCACTAGCCATGAACATAGGCCAGGGCCTCAGCCGTTCCTTGCCACTCCGTGTGGTAAATGGCATATTGGCAAGTTTACGCTTCTCCTCCGACAATTTTATTTTAGGTTTTGGAGTCCTTTTTTTACTGATATTTGGTGTTTTGGATTTGACATGCTCTGTACTATGACATTGGGCATCGGCCTTGGCAGACGACGTTGCTGGCATTTCATCGTCTCGGCCATGACTAGTGGCAGCAGCTTCAGCACGAGGTGGAAGTGGATCTTGATCTTTCCCTAATTTTGGAACCTCAACATTTTTGTTCTCCATATTTTAATAGGCACAACTAAAAGGCACCTCAGGTAAACAATGGAGATGGATGGATACTAGTATACTTATGGATGGACTGCCGAGTGCCGACACAGAGGTAGCTACAGCCGTGGACTACCGTACTGTACTGTGTCTGCTGCTAATATAGACTGGATGATAATGAGATGTAGTATGTATAAAGAAGAAAGAAAAAAAAACCACGGGTAGGTGGTATACAATTATGGATGGACTGCCGAGTGCCGACACAGAGGTAGCTACAGCCGTGGACTACCATACTGTGTCTGCTGCTAATATAGACTGGTTGGTAATGAGATGTAGTATGTATAAAGAAGAAAGAAAAAAAAAACCACGGGTAGGTGGTATACAATTATGGATGGACTGCCGAGTGCCGACACAGAGGTAGCTACAGCCGTGGACTACCGTACTGTGTCTGCTGCTAATATAGACTGGATGATAATGAGATGTAGTATGTAATGTATAAAGAAGAAAGAAAAAAAAAACACGGGTAGGTGGTATACAATTATGGATAGAGATGAGCGCCTGAAATTTTTCGGGTATTGTGTTTTGGTTTTGGGTTCGGTTCCGCGGCCGTGTTTTGGGTTCGAACGCGTTTTGGCAAAACCTCACCGAATTTTTTTTGTCGGATTCGGGTGTGTTTTGGATTCGGGTGTTTTTTTCAAAAAACACTAAAAAACAGCTTAAATCATAGAATTTGGGGGTCATTTTTATCCCAAAGTATTATTAACCTCAAAAACCATAATTTACACTCATTTTCAGTCTATTCTGAATACCTCACACCTCACAATATTATTTTTAGTCCTAAAATTTGCACCGAGGTCGCTGTGTGAGTAAGATAAGCGACCCTAGTGGCCGACACAAACACCGGGCCCATCTAGGAGTGGCACTGCAGTGTCACACAGGATGTCCCTTCCAAAAAACCCTCCCCAAACAGCACATGACGCAAAGAAAAAAAGAGGCGCAATGAGGTAGCTGTGTGAGTAAGATTAGCGACCCTAGTGGCCGACACAAACACCGGGCCCATCTAGGAGTGGCACTGCAGTGTCACGCAGGATGTCCCTTCCAAAAAACCCTCCCCAAACAGCACATGACGCAAAGAAAAAAAGAGGCGCAATGAGGTAGCTGACTGTGTGAGTAAGATTAGCGACCCTAGTGGCCGACACAAACACCGGGCCCATCTAGGAGTGGCACTGCAGTGTCACGCAGGATGTCCCTTCCAAAAAACCCTCCCCAAACAGCACATGACGCAAAGAAAAAAAGAGGCGCAATGAGGTAGCTGACTGTGTGAGTAAGATTAGCGACCCTAGTGGCCGACACAAACACCGGGCCCATCTAGGAGTGGCACTGCAGTGTCACGCAGGATGTCCCTTCCAAAAAACCCTCCCCAATCAGCACATGATGCAAAGAAAAAGAAAAGAAAAAAGAGGTGCAAGATGGAATTGTCCTTGGGCCCTCCCACCCACCCTTATGTTGTATAAACAAAACAGGACATGCACACTTTAACCAACCCATCATTTCAGTGACAGGGTCTGCCACACGACTGTGACTGATATGACGGGTTGGTTTGGACCCCCCCCAAAAAAGAAGCAATTAATCTCTCCTTGCACAAACTGGCTCTACAGAGGCAAGATGTCCACCTCATCTTCACCCTCCGATATATCACCGTGTACATCCCCCTCCTCACAGATTATCAATTCGTCCCCACTGGAATCCACCATCTCAGCTCCCTGTGTACTTTGTGGAGGCAATTGCTGCTGGTCAATGTCTCCGCGGAGGAATTGATTATAATTCATTTTAATGAACATCATCTTCTCCACATTTTCTGGATGTAACCTCGTACGCCGATTGCTGACAAGGTGAGCGGCGGCACTAAACACTCTTTCGGAGTACACACTTGTGGGAGGGCAACTTAGGTAGAATAAAGCCAGTTTGTGCAAGGGCCTCCAAATTGCCTCTTTTTCCTGCCAGTATAAGTACGGACTGTGTGACGTGCCTACTTGGATGCGGTCACTCATATAATCCTCCACCATTCTATCAATGTTGAGAGAATCATATGCAGTGACAGTAGACGACATGTCCGTAATCGTTGTCAGGTCCTTCAGTCCGGACCAGATGTCAGCATCAGCAGTCGCTCCAGACTGCCCTGCATCACCGCCAGCGGGTGGGCTCGGAATTCTGAGCCTTTTCCTCGCACCCCCAGTTGCGGGAGAATGTGAAGGAGGAGATGTTGACAGGTCGCGTTCCGCTTGACTTGACAATTTTGTCACCAGCAGGTCTTTCAACCCCAGCAGACCTGTGTCTGCCGGAAAGAGAGATCCAAGGTAGGCTTTAAATCTAGGATCGAGCACGGTGGCCAAAATGTAGTGCTCTGATTTCAACAGATTGACCACCCGTGAATCCTTGTTAAGCGAATTAAGGGCTGCATCCACAAGTCCCACATGCCTAGCGGAATCGCTCCCTTTTAGCTCCTTCTTCAATGCCTCCAGCTTCTTCTGCAAAAGCCTGATGAGGGGAATGACCTGACTCAGGCTGGCAGTGTCTGAACTGACTTCACGTGTGGCAAGTTCAAAGGGCATCAGAACCTTGCACAACGTTGAAATCATTCTCCACTGCACTTGAGACAGGTGCATTCCACCTACTATATCGTGCTCAATTTTATAGGCTTGAATGGCCTTTTGCTGCTCCTCCAACCTCTGAAGCATATAGAGGGTTGAATTCCACCTCGTTACCACTTCTTGCTTCAGATGATGGCAGGGCAGGTTCAGTAGTTTTTGGTGGTGCTCCAGTCTTCTGTACGTGGTGCCTGTACGCCGAAAGTGTCCCGCAATTCTTCTGGCCACCGACAGCATCTCTTGCACGCCCCTGTCGTTTTTTAAAAAATTCTGCACCACCAAATTCAAGGTATGTGCAAAACATGGGACGTGCTGGAATTTGCCCATATTTAATGCACACACAATATTGCTGGCGTTGTCCGATGCCACAAATCCACAGGAGAGTCCAATTGGGGTAAGCCATTCCGCGATGATCTTCCTCAGTTGCCGTAAGAGGTTTTCAGCTGTGTGCGTATTCTGGAAAGCGGTGATACAAAGCGTAGCCTGCCTAGGAAAGAGTTGGCGTTTGCGAGATGCTGCTACTGGTGCCGCCGCTGCTGTTCTTGCGGCGGGAGTCCATACATCTACCCAGTGGGCTGTCACAGTCATATAGTCCTGACCCTGCCCTGCTCCACATGTCCACATGTCCGTGGTTAAGTGGACATTGGGTACAACTGCATTTTTTAGGACACTGGTGAGTCTTTTTCTGACGTCCGTGTACATTCTCGGTATCGCCTGCCTAGAGAAGTGGAACCTAGATGGTATTTGGTAACGGGGGCACACTGCCTCAATAAATTGTCTAGTTCCCTGTGAACTAACGGCGGATACCGGACGCACGTCTAACACCAACATAGTTGTCAAGGACTCAGTTATCCGCTTTGCAGTAGGATGACTGCTGTGATATTTCATCTTCCTCGCAAAGGACTGTTGAACAGTCAATTGCTTACTGGAAGTAGTACAAGTGGGCTTACGACTTCCCCTCTGGGATGACCATCGACTCCCAGCGGCAACAACAGCAGCGCCAGCAGCAGTAGGCGTTACACGCAAGGATGCATCGGAGGAATCCCAGGCAGGAGAGGACTCGTCAGAATTGCCAGTGACATGGCCTGCAGGACTATTGGCATTCCTGGGGAAGGAGGAAATTGACACTGAGGGAGTTGGTGGGGTGGTTTGCGTGAGCTTGGTTACAAGAGGAAGGGATTTACTGGTCAGTGGACTGCTTCCGCTGTCACCCAAAGTTTTTGAACTTGTCACTGACTTATTATGAATGCGCTGCAGGTGACGTATAAGGGAGGATGTTCCGAGGTGGTTAACGTCCTTACCCCTACTTATTACAGCTTGACAAAGGGAACACACGGCTTGACACCTGTTGTCCGCATTTCTGGTGAAATACTTCCACACCGAAGAGCTGATTTTTTTGGTATTTTCACCTGGCATGTCAACGGCCATATTCCTCCCACGGACAACAGGTGTCTCCCCGGGTGCCTGACTTAAACAAACCACCTCACCATCAGAATCCTCCTGGTCAATTTCCTCCCCAGCGCCAGCAACACCCATATCCTCCTCATCCTGGTGTACTTCAACACTGACATCTTCAATCTGACTATCAGGAACTGGACTGCGGGTGCTCCTTCCAGCACTTGCAGGGGGCGTGCAAATGGTGGAAGGCGCATGCTCTTCACGTCCAGTGTTGGGAAGGTCAGGCATCGCAACCGACACAATTGGACTCTCCTTGTGGATTTGGGATTTCAAAGAACGCACAGTTCTTTGCGGTGCTTTTGCCAGCTTGAGTCTTTTCAGTTTTCTAGCGAGAGGCTGAGTGCTTCCATCCTCATGTGAAGCTGAACCACTAGCCATGAACATAGGCCAGGGCCTCAGCCGTTCCTTGCCACTCCGTGTGGTAAATGGCATATTGGCAAGTTTACGCTTCTCCTCCGACAATTTTATTTTAGGTTTTGGAGTCCTTTTTTTACTGATATTTGGTGTTTTGGTTTTGACATGCTCTGTACTATGCCATTGGGCATCGGCCTTGGCAGACGACGTTGCTGGCATTTCATCGTCTCGGCCATGACTAGTGGCAGCAGCTTCAGCACGAGGTGGAAGTGGATCTTGATCTTTCCCTAATTTTGGAACCTCAACATTTTTGTTCTCCATATTTTAATAGGCACAACTAAAAGGCACCTCAGGTAAACAATGGAGATGGATGGATTGGATACTAGTATACAATTATGGACGGGCTGCCGAGTGCCGACACAGAGGTAGCCACAGCCGTGAACTACCGCACTGTACTGTGTCTGCTGCTAATATATAGACTGGTTGATAAAGAGATAGTATACTCGTAACTAGTATGTATGTATAAAGAAAGAAAAAAAAACCACGGTTAGGTGGTATATACAATTATGGACGGGCTGCCGAGTGCCGACACAGAGGTAGCCACAGCCGTGAACTACCGCACTGTACTGTGTCTGCTGCTAATATATAGACTGGTTGATAAAGAGATAGTATACTCGTAACTAGTATGTATGTATAAAGAAAGAAAAAAAAAACACGGTTAGGTGGTATATACAATTATGGACGGGCTGCCGAGTGCCGACACAGAGGTAGCCACAGCCGTGAACTACCGCACTGTACTGTGTCTGCTGCTAATATATAGACTGGTTGATAAAGAGATAGTATACTCGTAACTAGTATGTATGTATAAAGAAAGAAAAAAAAACCACGGTTAGGTGGTATATACAATTATGGACGGGCTGCCGAGTGCCGACACAGAGGTAGCCACAGCCGTGAACTACCGCACTGTACTGTGTCTGCTGCTAATATATAGACTGGTTGATAAAGAGATAGTATACTCGTAACTAGTATGTATGTATAAAGAAAGAAAAAAAAACCACGGTTAGGTGGTATATACAATTATGGACGGGCTGCCGAGTGCCGACACAGAGGTAGCCACAGCCGTGAACTACCGCACTGTACTGTGTCTGCTGCTAATATATAGACTGGTTGATAAAGAGATAGTATACTCGTAACTAGTATGTATGTATAAAGAAAGGAAAAAAAACCACGGTTAGGTGGTATATACAATTATGGACGGGCTGCCGAGTGCCGACACAGAGGTAGCCACAGCCGTGAACTACCGCACTGTACTGTGTCTGCTGCTAATATATAGACTGGTTGATAAAGAGATAGTATACTCGTAACTAGTATGTATGTATAAAGAAAGAAAAAAAAAAACCACGGTTAGGTGGTATATACAATTATGGACGGGCTGCCGAGTGCCGACACAGAGGTAGCCACAGCCGTGAACTACCGCACTGTACTGTGTCTGCTGCTAATATATAGACTGGTTGATAAAGAGATAGTATACTCGTAACTAGTATGTATGTATAAAGAAAGAAAAAAAAACCACGGTTAGGTGGTATATACAATTATGGACGGGCTGCCGAGTGCCGACACAGAGGTAGCCACAGCCGTGAACTACCGCACTGTACTGTGTCTGCTGCTAATATATAGACTGGTTGATAAAGAGATAGTATACTCGTAACTAGTATGTATGTATGTATAAAGAAAGAAAAAAAAACCACGGTTAGGTGGTATATACAATTATGGACGGGCTGCCGAGTGCCGACACAGAGGTAGCCACAGCCGTGAACTACCGCACTGTACTGTGTCTGCTGCTAATATAGACTGGTTGATAAAGAGATAGTATACTACTAATATTATATATACTGGTGGTCAGGTCACTGGTCACTAGTCACACTGGCAGTGGCACTCCTGCAGCAAAAGTGTGCACTGTTTTAATATAATATTATGTACTCCTGGCTCCTGCTATAACCTATAACTGGCACTGCAGTAGTGCTCCCCAGTCTCCCCCACAATTATAAGCTGTGTGAGCTGAGCAGTCAGACAGATATATAATATATATTATATAGATGATGCAGCACACTGGCCTGAGCCTGAGCAGTGCACACAGATATGGTATGTGACTGACTGAGTCACTGTGTGTATCGCTTTTTTCAGGCAGAGAACGGATATATTAAATAAACTGCACTGTGTGTCTGGTGGTCACTCACTATATAATATATTATGTACTCCTGGCTCCTGCTATAACCTATAACTGGCACTGCAGTAGTGCTCCCCAGTCTCCCCCACAATTATAAGCTGTGTGAGCTGAGCAGTCAGACAGATATATATAATATTATATATAGATATTATGATAATAGATGATGCAGCACACTGGCCTGAGCCTGAGCAGTGCACACAGATATGGTATGTGACTGAGTCACTGTGTGCTGTGTATCGCTTTTTTCAGGCAGAGAACGGATTATAAATAAAACTGGTGGTCACTATCAGCAAAACTCTGCACTGTACTGAGTACTCCTAATGCTCCCCAAAATTAGTAAATCAAGTGTCTCTCTAATCTATTCTAAACGGAGAGGACGCCAGCCACGTCCTCTCCCTATCAATATCAATGCACGTGTGAAAATGGCGGCGACGCGCGGCTCCTTATATAGAATCCGAGTCTCGCGAGAATCCGACAGCGTCATGATGACGTTCGGGCGCGCTCGGGTTAACCGAGCAAGGCGGGAAGATCTGAGTCGCTCGGACCCGTGAAAAAAAACATGAAGTTCTGGCGGGTTCGGATTCAGAGAAACCGAACCCGCTCATCTCTAATTATGGATGGTCTGCCGAGTGCCGACACAGAGGTAGCTACAGCCGTGGACTACCGTACTGTACTGTGTCTGCTGCTAATATAGACTGGATGATAATGAGATGTAGTATGTATAAAGAAGAAAGAAAAAAAAAACACGGGTAGGTGGTATACAATTATGGATGGACTGCCGAGTGCCGACACAGAGGTAGCTACAGCCGTGGACTACCGTACTGTGTCTGCTGCTAATATAGACTGGATGATAATGAGATGTAGTATGTAATGTATAAAGAAGAAAGAAAAAATAAACCACGGGTAGGTGGTATACAATTATGGATGGACTGCCGAGTGCCGACACAGAGGTAGCTACAGCCGTGGACTACCGTACTGTGTCTGCTGCTAATATAGACTGGATGATAATGAGATGTAGTATGTATAAAGAAGAAAGAAAAAAAAAACCACGGGTAGGTGGTATACAATTATGGATGGACTGCCGAGTGCCGACACAGAGGTAGCTACAGCCGTGGACTACCGTACTGTACTGTGTCTGCTGCTAATATAGACTGGATGATAATGAGATGTAGTATGTATAAAGAAGAAAGAAAAAAAAAACCACGGGTAGGTGGTATACAATTATGGATGGACTGCCGAGTGCCGACACAGAGGTAGCTACAGCCGTGAACTACCGTACTGTGTCTGCTGCTAGTATAGACTGGATGATAAATAATGATATAAAAAAAATATATATATCACTACTGCAGCCGGACAGGTATATATTATATAATGACGGACGTGCTGGACACTGTCTGTCAGCAGAATGAGTTTTTTAATTTTTATAGAATAAAAAAACACCACACAAGTCACACGACGAGTGTACTTTTTCAGGCAGACAATCACAATATACTATACTGGTGGTCAGTGTGGTCAGGTCACTGGTCACAGTGGTCAGTGGTCAGTCACACTGGCAGTGGCACTCTGGCAGCAAAAGTGTGCACTGTTTAATATGTACTCCTGGCTCCTGCTATAACCTATAACTGCTCCCCAGTCTCCCCCACAATTAAGCTGTGTGAGCACAGTCAGATATTATACATAGATGATGCAGCACACTGGGCTGAACACAGATATGGTATGTGAGTGTGACTGAGTCACTGTGTATCGTTTTTTTCAGGCAGAGAACAAGAACAGAACGAATTATTAAATAATAATAAATTATAAAACTGCACTGGTGGTCAGGTCACTGGTCATCAGTCACTAGTATAACTCCTCCTAAGCTCCAGTAAGTAAATGAAGTGTCTCACTCTCACTCTCCTATCTATTTTAATTTCTAAACGGAGAGGACGCCAGCCACGTCCTCTCCCTATCAATCTCAATGCACGTGTGAAAATGGCCGCGACGCGCGGCTCCTTATATAGAATCCGAGTCTCGCGAGAATCCGACAGCGTGATGATGACGTTCGGGCGCGCTCGAGTTAACCGAGCAAGGCGGGAAGATCCGAGTCGCTCGGACCCGTGTAAAAAAACATGAAGTTTGGGCGGGTTCGGATTCAGAGAAACCGAACCCGCTCATCTCTATATATAATAGCCCAGATCTGTCACTCTGTGACTGTGTGGATAACGCTGGGAGTGGCTAGGAGCTCTCATTGGGTTAGCAGCAGGTCTATCACACCGAGTCCACAGCTGATTGGGCGAGAAACGCCCTCCCACACAGGCTACATCCAATAGAAGGCTCTCCCCTTTGGCTGCTGTGTGATCCCAAAGCAGGATTAACAATGGGGCTGATGGAGCTGCAGCTCCAGCCCCACACCCCAAAACAGGCCAACTGCATCTGCAGCAACATACCCTCCAACAATTAACACATAAAAATCGTTACAAATTCAAAAAGGGGGCGTGACCACGGGTACAGCAGCATGGCCATGCCCCTTTTCCTATACTTTCAATGGAAGTTTGGAGAGCCAAAAATCGGTACAGATCATAAAAAAAGGTCCTGTACCTTCCAAAAAGGTCCAGCTGGAGGGTCTGCCACTGCATCTGCAGCAAGTCTCTGCACTGTACATAGGGAAAAAACATCCTTTTACTGCAGCGTCCTATGGGGGTCATTCTGATCTGGTCAGAACTGCACTTGCGCCGGCTGATCACCTCTGCCTGATTGACAGGCTGAGCCGGTCGAGGGGCGAGAGGGGGCGGCACGCCAGCGTTTGGCCGCCGTTGTGTGGGTGTGGTCCGGCCAATGCAGGCGTGGCAGGACCGTGAGGTGGGTGGGCCGCAGCAGCTGTGTGACATCACACGCAGCTGCTGCAACTTGGGCAGCGACGAGTAACTCCCGGCCAGCCGTAGGAGCTGCACTGGCTGGGAGTTACTCTTCAAGTACAAAAGCATCGCCGCTGTGCAATGCTTTTGTACTTGTGCAGGGGGGTGGCCTGACACAGGGCCGTAACTACGTGTGCCAAGGGGGCTTGGCACACAGCGCAGTTGCCCTGGGGGCGCAATGGCCAGCGGCATGTAATGAGTCAAATTGACTCATTACATGCCGCCTCTGTGTGCGCCGTGCGCCGCGCTGGAGGAGAGAGACCAGCGCCGGGTTCAAGGAGGAGGAGGGAGGGGGAGCAGTGAGCCGCAGCAGCGCTATTTGATTGGTAGTAAGCGCCGCTGCAGCATCCCCCTCTCCTTCTGTATTGGCTGCCCGGCGCTGCTATGGATGCTGGGATGCGGTTCCTTCATCCCTGCATCCACAGCAGCGCCAGGCAACCAATACAGAAGGAGAGGGGGATGCTGCAGTGGCGCTTACTACCAATCAAATAGCGCTGCTGCGGCTCCCTGCTCCCCCTCCCTCCTCCTCCTTCTCAGCTCACACAGCCTGCACCGAGAGGGAGCTGCACGAGGAGCCTGTCAGCGGGGAGAAGGTAAGTATGTCTCTCTCTCTCTCTCTCTCTTTCTCTTTCTCTCTCCCTTTCTCTCTCTCTCTCTCTCTCAGGGGGACACCGTCTGCCGCAATGTGTATAAAGGGGTCCTGGCTGCCGCAATGTATAAAAAGGGGGTCTGGCTGCCGCAATGTGTAAAAAGGGGTCCTGGCTGCCGGAATGTATAAAAAGGGGGTCTGGCTGCCGCAATGTGTAAAAAGGGGGCCTGGCTGCCGCAATGTGTAAAATGGGGTCCTGGCTGCCGCAATGTGTAAAAAGGGGGACTGGCTGCCGCAATGTGTAAAAAGGGGGCCTGGCTGCCGCAATGTGTAAAAAGGGGGACTGGCTGCCGCAATGTGTAAAAAGGGGGTCTGGCTGCCGCAATGTGAAAAAAGGGTGCCTGGCTGCCGCAATGTGTAAAGAGGGGGCCTGGCTGCCGCAATGTGTAAAGAGGGGGACTGGCTGCCGTAATGTGTAAAAAGGGGGGGTCCTGGCTGCCGCAATGTGTAAAATGGGGTCCTGGCTGCCGCAATGTGTAAAATGGGGTCCTGGCTGCCGCAATGTGTAAAAAGGGGGACTGGCTGCCACAATGTATAAAAAGGGGTCTGGCTGCCGCAATGTATAAAAAGGGTGCCTGGCTGCCGCAATGTGTAAAGAGGGGGACTGGCTGCCGCAATGTGTAGAAAGGGGGACGCTGTCTGCTGTAATGTATAAAAGGGGCTCTACCTGGTGTAGTGGCGCTACTGTGCAACGTAATTTGAATAATGTAGACTACTGTGCACCGTAGTATGAATTGCTGTTATTTTGTGGCCACGCCCCTTCCCCGTGAAGCCACGCCCCTAAAAAAATTCACGCGCCTGCGGCGCGCACTGCCCCTGTCTTACATGTGGGGGGCGCCACTGTCGTTTCTTGCACACAGCGCTAAAATGGCAAGTTACGGCACTGGCCTGACATGCGGGGTGGACTAGCCCTGTGCTGGGCGTCCCCCCGCATGTCAGTGTAAGTGATCATAGCTGCATTAAATTTCAGGTCGGAATGACCCCCTATGTCCTGCTGCCAGTCCGCCTGCCCCCTCCGGCATTAATAATCCCCACTCCCTAGCCACGGCGCAGGTGGAACAAAAGCTGCTGCTGCCACCGGCATAGATGTGTATGAAAGCGGCGCAACGGAAGGCTTTCATAGCCCCCCCAGCGCCTCATACTCTCTGAGCCCCGGAGCCTCCTCTGCGCGTGATGTCACAGTACTGCCTCCCCGCCACAGCCGCGCCCAGATCCCCAGAGGCCCTGACTCCGCAACACAGCACCTTGGTGGCCGGCCTGGAAGCCCCGAGATAGCTAATGTAATGGATAAAGTGGGTGATATCACGTTACATTAGCCATCTAACAATTGGCATACCCTCCAACAATTTGCACATCGCTAAACAATCGAAAATGTGTTGTGGCCACGCCCCCTTTCATATACTTTCAATGGAAGTTTGGAGAGCCAGAAATCGGTACAGACCATAAAAAAAGGTACTGTGCCTGCCAAAAAAGTCCAGCCTGAGGGTATGCCGCTGCATCTGCAGCAAGTCTCTGCGCTGTAGATAGGGGAAAAAAATCCTTTTACTGCAGCATACTATGTCCTGCTGCCAGTCCGCCTGCCCCCTCCAGCATCAACAATCCCCACTCCCTAGCTGCGGCACAGAAGTGCCTCCCCGCCACAGCCACGCCCAGATCCCCAGAGGCCCTGACTCTGCAACACAACCCCTGGGCTGCCAGCTTGGAAGCCCCGAGATGGCTAATGTAACAAATAGAGTGGGTGATATCACGGAGGGTAATGTCTGGACGCTGAATCAATGTAAAAGGTGACAGTGCTGTGCAGTACAGTGGCTGTGTAGTGTCACTGACACTGCACAGCACTCTCACCTTTTACATTGATTCAGCCAGTCAGTCAATTCTGCCAGCCAGTAACTATTGTTAGCGCCGGTGTCCCAATGCACCTCATTACAGGGAAGTAGACACACTAAATAAACTACAGCTCCCAGCAGCCCTAAGCACCGAAGCATTCTGGCTCTTAGGGCTCCTGGTAGCTGTAGTTTATTGGGTGCATCTTCTTCCCAATGATGCGCTTGTTGGGACACCGGCGCTAACAATAGTGACTGGCTGCTTGGCTGTTGTGCAAGTCTCCGGGCGAGCCACTGCCAAAGGGAGGACAGCAGCATAGCTGCTTCCAGGAGGAGAATCATTACCCATCCCTTTCCCACTCGCAGTACCTCCGGGACCCATCCGCGGCACCCCCACACAACCCCTCCAGCACCCACGGTGGCTCTGGACCCTCTCCAACACCCGCAGCACCCCCGCACCCTCCCCCACACACCACACCAGCCCAACCCGCGCCCCCTCCGCAACCGCTCCTTCCCCACCCGTGGTGGCTCCGGACCCCCACCCACGTCACTCTCCCAACCACAGCACCTACTAGGTGATTTATTAGGGCCATGCATGTGCTATTCACGCCATTGCAAGGGGCTTCAACCCCTTAACCATCGCACACCCTTTGTCCGTGCAATATTTAACCACTCACACAATTATGATTGGAGGTAATGCTCCATATAATAGAAATATTGCATGCAACAAGGGCGTGCAAGGGTTAATCGGGCGTAGCCCCTCACGATGGTGTGAAGAGCGCCCATAGGGTGCGATGAATCACCTAGTGATAATATAATTTGTCAGCCAAAGTTGTTTTAATTTATAAGGCAGATAACTCCCAGCATCCCCAGCAGCTGCTTAAGAGATGGGAGCAGGTCACATGAGGTGTCAGGTGGTACAGCAAGGGACAGTGTGAAGTCAGTGACAGTTGATCGAGGGTAGTCACCAGCCTCCCTTTGTGCCCTGGTATGGAGGCAGATCAGATGCATGGCTCCCCGAAGCAGGGTAGAGCTAAAGGCCAACCCTGAGGCTCAGACTGACGCCAACACGAGGCCGGCCTGATTCAGAAATAGTGACAGCTGCAGATTGCTGTAACACAGTAAAGAGATGCGGAGCAGTCCTGTAATGCTGAGGTGCTGACTGGACCAGCAATCAATGAGGAAAAGGTCTGTAATCCTCACCTCACAATGCACCTGTCGGATACACTACCGCTCACACACTGGACAGTGCCTGAGAGAGAGGTTAATATACATTTACACCTTATTATCCAGCCTGCTACAGAGGCCTGACAGTCCTACTAACAGAAACACTTTAAGCTACAAGCAGCATACAGAAATACATTTGGAAACATAATTAGAAAGTATTAGGAAGTTGAACTGCTAGATGACTCTAAATTACTAAACTAAACATCAATTATCAGACATTAGTCCAGGGACACTTCTCAATACCAAGCCATTCTTTCAGAGACCGTACTAATTACAGAACTGAGATATACTGCGGAGCTACAGTAGTGTTTATTTCAGAGCTTAATATGATGTATTGATTAAAGTGAAGATCTTCTGATTATACAGAGATATAACAACTTTCAAGATTATAACTATTGTAATTTACTCGATACGTAACCATTTCTGCAGTATCTAATATGACCAGCTACAACTATTATATCTAGAGGCGATACATTTCAAAGTGCACCACCGAGTTCCATTTTGTTGAACTGTGTTATATGACTTTGTGGGGCCTCAAGGTTGATTTAATTGTAAGTGACTGTTATTAATTTTATGTAAAGTTAAAACCTACAAAGTACAATTGTTTCTATGATTCATTCTGCTGAAGAAAACTTGTTTGCTGATTAACCTGAAGTTCTTACAGCTGAAGGATTCTACTCCGTTAAGTTTGCTGCTCAATAAATTTATATCTGGATGTCTTAACTGAATGCATTTAATATAATCGGTATTGCTCTTATAGTAACTAGTAAACTCTTGTGATTAAATATAAAAGTGTGAACACTGAGAAACTTTACTCAGCTTGACTCCAAAGTGAAACTAAGTCATTGAATTGATATATTCAGTGAATCTGAGAAAATTGTCTGTGCAAAAATACACCTCTTCACCTCTCTGTGATTCAAGTTGGGACCTGTATTCCAGACCATTCGTTCATCAAGAACTGGTAAGAAATACAACAGAGGTCATATCCCAACTTATCTGAATTGCTCAAACGTCTAATACCAGTATATCACAGAGGTGTGTGTGTGTGTGTACTGTGTGTATATGTGGTGGTGTGTGTATATGTGGTGGTGGAGGTGTGTAGTGTGTGTACTTTATGGGTGGGATTCAAATGATATATCATGCCCAATTTCCTTTCTAAAATGATCTCTATTATTGCGCATATTGCGCCCATAGTGATCAGGTTTAGTTGTGTAAAGGTGAGGGTGCCTCCCTACTCTGGGGTTAGCGAGCTGAAATAATGATACCATGCCCCTGAGGGCAGAAACAGAATGGGTGTGGAAAGGGGTGAAAAGAATTGAATCCCGCCCTATGTGTGTGTAGTGTGTACTATGTTTGGGAGGGCTGCGCTAACACCTATTTGTTATTTGAGTAACAGCTGAGGAGGGAAGGGGTTCCACTAGCCCTTAGAAATTTGATACTTACTGTAGCGTTTATAACTCCCAGCACTCACTTCTAAACAAATTATGGGGGTAATTCCAAGTTGATCGCAGCAGGAATTTTGTTAGCAGTTGGGCAAAACCATGTGCACTGCAGGGGAGACAGATATAACACGTGCAGAAAGAGTTAGATTTGGGTGGGTTATTTTGTTTCTGTGCAGGGTAAATATTGGCTGCTTTATTTTTACACTGCAAATTAGATTGCAGATTGAACACACCACACCCAAATCTAACTCTCTCTCTGCACATGTTAAATCTGCCTCCCCTGCAGTGCACATGGTTTTGCCCAACTGCTAACAAAATTCCTGCTGCGATCAACTTCGAATTATCCCCCATATCACATATGCAGTTTACGTTTAAATTCTGGTATAATCCAATTTATTAGGCTATACAGTAAAGCAGTGGTGGCCAACGCGTGGCTCTTGAGCCACATGCGGCTCTTTCTTTATTCAAGTGTGGCTCCTAACACTCAAAGTCACGTGACCACAAGAGATCTGTAAACCGCTGCACTCCAGCCAGACATGCAGCAGCACTACTACATAGACTGAGAACTGAGGGAGCCAAATACACAGGGGGGAGCTGGCTGGAGTGACACATGGGGGAAGTGAAGTGTATTATGTGAATCTGGCTTTTCAGTATATTTTATGCAGATCTGGCTTTTTCAATTATTTGATGTACTGTAGAAGTGGCTTTTTCATTGTATTTTATGTTGGATCTGGCTTTTTCAATGCATTTTATACCAGGGGCCTGGCCTAGCAGGCACAAGGTCACACCCCATTTTTGCAAGTGCGCATTCGGCTCGAAGTCGGCTCTTTGATGTACCTAATATGATTTCTTGGCTCTTTGTCTCTGACTGTTTGGCCACCCCTGCAGTAAAGCATAAAAACACAATATTATTTACACTTTATATAATGCTGATGGTCCTAATACCGGTACAGGTATACATATACAGTACAATACATGACAAAAAAACAGGAAACTTTAAACATTTAAAATGCCGTTTGAATAATGCAGTGGCAAGAAGGAATATTTCTGCTGTCCTATTTGATTGGAGCAAAATCCCGGTTTTCCCCTATTTTTCCTAAGGAATACATTTTTCTCCTGTTTTTACCTGTTTGTAGATGTACAAAAGCGCTGAAGGGAGAGTAAACCGCCTAAGTCGTATCTACCTATATTAAGATTTTCTCCAGTCAAATAGGACAGCAAAAATATTCCTTCTCGCCACTGCATTATTCAATTGTTTTTTGTCATGTATTGTACTGTCTATGTATACCGGTATTAGGACCATAAGATTTATATAAATCATATAAACTGTAAATAATATTGCGTTTTTATGCTTTATATACTAATAAATTGGATTATAACAGATTTTAAAAGTAAACTGCATCTGTGTGTATATGTTGTGGTAGGGGTGTTTGTGTGTACTTTATGTGTGTGTGTGTGTGTGTGTGTGTGTGTAGTTTGTAGAGATGAGCGGGTTCGGTTTCTCTGAATCCGAACCCGCCCGAACTTCATGTTTTTTTACACGGGTCCGAGCGACTCGGATCTTCCCGCCTTGCTCGGTTAACCCGAGCGCGCCCGAACGTCATCATCACGCTGTCGGATTCTCGCGAGGCTCGGATTCTATCGCGAGACTCGGATTCTATATAAGGAGCCGCGCGTCGCGGCCATTTTCACACGTGCATTGAGATTGATAGGGAGAGGACGTGGCTGGCGTCCTCTCCGTTTAGAAATTAAAATAGATAGGAGAGTGAGAGTGAGACACTTCATTTACTTACTGGAGCTTAGGAGGAGTTATACTAGTGACTGATGACCAGTGACCTGACCACCAGTGCAGTTTTATAATTTATTATTATTTAATAATTCGTTCTGTTCTTGTTCTCTGCCTGAAAAAAACGATACACAGTGACTCAGTCACACTCACATACCATATCTGTGCTCAGCCCAGTGTGCTGCCTCATCTATGTATAATATCTGACTGTGCTCACACAGCTTAATTGTGGGGGAGACTGGGGAGCAGTTATAGGTTATAGCAGGAGCCAGGAGTACATATTAAACAGTGCACACTTTTGCTGCCAGAGTGCCACTGCCAGTGTGACTGACCACTGACCACTGTGACCAGTGACCTGACCACACTGACCACCAGTATAGTATATTGTGATTGAATGTCTGCCTGAAAAAGTACACTCGTCGTGTGACTTGTGTGGTGTTTTTTTATTCTATAAAAATTAAAAAACTCATTCTGCTGACAGACAGTGTCCAGCAGGTCAGTCATTATATAATATATACCTGTCCGGCTGCAGTAGTGATATATATATATTTTTTATATCATTATTTATCATCCAGTCTAAACTAGCAGCAGACACAGTACGGTAGTTCACGGCTGTAGCTACCTCTGTGTCGGCACTCGGCAGTCCATCCATAATTGTATACCACCTACCCGTGGTTTTTTTTTTCTTTCTTCTTTATACATACTACATCTCATTATCATCCAGTCTATATTAGCAGCAGACACAGTACAGTACGGTAGTCCACGGCTGTAGCTACCTCTGTGTCGGCACTCGGCAGTCCATCCATAATTGTATACCACCTACCCGTGGTTTTTTTTTTCTTTCTTCTTTATACATACTACATCTCATTATCATCCAGTCTATATTAGCAGCAGACACAGTACAGTACGGTAGTCCACGGCTGTAGCTACCTCTGTGTCGGCACTCGGCAGTCCATCCATAATTGTATACCACCTACCCGTGGTTTTTTTTTTCTTTCTTCTTTATACATACTACATCTCATTATCATCCAGTCTATATTAGCAGCAGACACAGTACAGTACGGTAGTCCACGGCTGTAGCTATCTCTGTGTCGGCACTCGGCAGTCCATCCATAATTGTATACCACCTACCCGTGGGTTTTTTTTTCTTTCTTCTTTATACATACTACATCTCATTATCAACCAGTCTATATTAGCAGCAGACACAGTACAGTATGGTAGTCCACGGCTGTAGCTACCTCTGTGTCGGCACTCGGCAGTCCATCCATAATTGTATACCACCTACCCGTGGGTTTTTTTTTCTTTCTTCTTTATACATACTACATCTCATTATCATCCAGTCTATATTAGCAGCAGACACAGTACAGTACGGTAGTCCACGGCTGTAGCTACCTCTGTGTCGGCACTCGGCAGTCCATCCATAATTGTATACCACCTACCCGTGGTTTTTTTTTTCTTTCTTCTTTATACATACTACATCTCATTATCATCCAGTCTATATTAGCAGCAGACACAGTACAGTACGGTAGTCCACGGCTGTAGCTATCTCTGTGTCGGCACTCGGCAGTCCATCCATAATTGTATACCACCTACCCGTGGTTTTTTTTTTCTTTCTTCTTTATACATACTACATCTCATTATCAACCAGTCTATATTAGCAGCAGACACAGTACAGTACGGTAGTCCACGGCTGTAGCTACCTCTGTGTCGGCACTCGGCAGTCCATCCATAATTGTATACCACCTACCCGTGGTTTTTTTTTCTTTCTTCTTTATACATACTACATCTCATTATCATCCAGTCTATATTAGCAGCAGACACAGTACAGTACGGTAGTCCACGGCTGTAGCTACCTCTGTGTCGGCACTCGGCAGTCAATCCATAATTGTATACCACCTACCCGTGTTTTTTTTTTCTTTCTTCTTTATACATACTACATCTCATTATCAACCAGTCTATATTAGCAGCAGACACAGTACAGTACGGTAGTCCACGGCTGTAGCTACCTCTGTGTCGGCACTCGGCAGTCCATCCATAATTGTATACCACCTACCCGTGGTTTTTTTTTTCTTTCTTCTTTATACATACTACATCTCATTATCATCCAGTCTATATTAGCAGCAGACACAGTACAGTACGGTAGTCCACGGCTGTAGCTATCTCTGTGTCGGCACTCGGCAGTCCATCCATAATTGTATACCACCTACCCGTGGTTTTTTTTTTCTTTCTTCTTTATACATACTACATCTCATTATCAACCAGTCTATATTAGCAGCAGACACAGTACAGTACGGTAGTCCACGGCTGTAGCTACCTCTGTGTCGGCACTCGGCAGTCCATCCATAATTGTATACCACCTACCCGTGGTTTTTTTTTCTTTCTTCTTTATACATACTACATCTCATTATCATCCAGTCTATATTAGCAGCAGACACAGTACAGTACGGTAGTCCACGGCTGTAGCTACCTCTGTGTCGGCACTCGGCAGTCAATCCATAATTGTATACCACCTACCCGTGTTTTTTTTTTCTTTCTTCTTTATACATACTACATCTCATTATCAACCAGTCTATATTAGCAGCAGACACAGTACAGTACGGTAGTCCACGGCTGTAGATACCTCTGTGTCGGCACTCGGCAGTCCATCCATAATTGTATACCACCTAGTCCTACCCGTGGTTTTTTTTTTCTTTCTTCTTTATACATACTACATCTCATTATCATCCAGTCTATATTAGCAGCGTACACAGTACAGTACGGTAGTCCACGGCTGTAGCTACCTCTGTGTCGGCACTCGGCAGTCCATCCATAATTGTATACCACCTACCCGTGGGTTTTTTTTTCTTTCTTCTTTATACATACTACATCTCATTATCAACCAGTCTATATTAGCAGCAGACACAGTACAGTACGGTAGTCCACGGCTGTAGCTACCTCTGTGTCGGCACTCGGCAGTCCATCCATAATTGTATACTAGTATCCATCCATCTCCATTGTTTACCTGAGGTGCCTTTTAGTTGTGCCTATTAAAATATGGAGAACAAAAATGTTGAGGTTCCAAAATTAGGGAAAGATCAAGATCCACTTCCACCTCGTGCTGAAGCTGCTGCCACTAGTCATGGCCGAGACGATGAAATGCCAGCAACGTCGTCTGCCAAGGCCGATGCCCAATGTCATAGTACAGAGCATGTCAAATCCAAAACACCAAATATCAGTAAAAAAAGGACTCCAAAACCTAAAATAAAATTGTCGGAGGAGAAGCGTAAACTTGCCAATATGCCATTTACCACACGGAGTGGCAAGGAACGGCTGAGGCCCTGGCCTATGTTCATGGCTAGTGGTTCAGCTTCACATGAGGATGGAAGCACTCAGCCTCTCGCTAGAAAACTGAAAAGACTCAAGCTGGCAAAAGCACCGCAAAGAACTGTGCGTTCTTCGAAATCCCAAATCCACAAGGAGAGTCCAATTGTGTCGGTTGCGATGCCTGACCTTCCCAACACTGGAGGTGAAGAGCATGCGCCTTCCACCATTTGCACGCCCCCTGCAAGTGCTGGAAGGAGCACCCGCAGTCCAGTTCCTGATAGTCAGATTGAAGATGTCAGTGTTGAAGTACACCAGGATGAGGAGGATATGGGTGTTGCTGGCGCTGGGGAGGAAATTGACCAGGAGGATTCTGATGGTGAGGTGGTTTGTTTAAGTCAGGCACCCGGGGAGACACCTGTTGTCCGTGGGAGGAATATGGCCGTTGACATGCCTAGTGAAAATACCAAAAAAATCAGCTCTTCAGTGTGGAGGTATTTCAACAGAAAAGCGGACAACAGGTATCAAGCCGTGTGTTGCCTTTGTCAAGCTGTAATAAGTAGGGGTAAGGACGTTAACCACCTCGGAACATCCTCCCTTATACGTCACCTGCAGCGCATTCATAATAAGTCAGTGACAAGTTCAAAAACTTTGGGCGACAGCGGAAGCAGTCCACTGACCAGTAAATCCCTTCCTCTTGTAACCAAGCTCACGCAAACCACCCCACCAACTCCCTCAGTGTCAATTTCCTCCTTCCCCAGGAATGCCAATAGTCCTGCAGGCCATGTCACTGGCAATTCTGACGAGTCCTCTCCTGCCTGGGATTCCTCCGATGCATCCTTGCGTGTAACGCCTACTGCTGCTGGCGCTGCTGTTGTTGCTGCTGGGAGTCGATGGTCATCCCAGAGGGGAAGTCGTAAGCCCACTTGTACTACTTCCAGTAAGCAATTGACTGTCCAACAGTCCTTTGCGAGGAAGATGAAATATCACAGCAGTCATCCTGCTGCAAAGCGGATAACTGAGGCCTTGACAACTATGTTGGTGTTAGACGTGCGTCCGGTATCCGCCGTTAGTTCACAGGGAACTAGACAATTTATTGAGTCAGTGTGCCCCCGTTACCAAATACCATCTAGGTTCCACTTCTCTAGGCAGGCGATACCGAGAATGTACACGGACGTCAGAAAAAGACTCACCAGTGTCCTAAAAAATGCAGTTGTACCCAATGTCCACTTAACCACGGACATGTGGACAAGTGGAGCAGGGCAGGGTCAGGACTATATGACTGTGACAGCCCACTGGGTAGATGTATGGACTCCCGCCGCAAGAACAGCAGCGGCGGCACCAGTAGCAGCATCTCGCAAACGCCAACTCTTTCCTAGGCAGGCTACGCTTTGTATCACCGCTTTCCAGAATACGCACACAGCTGAAAACCTCTTACGGCAACTGAGGAAGATCATCGCGGAATGGCTTACCCCAATTGGACTCTCCTGTGGATTTGTGGCATCGGACAACGCCAGCAATATTGTGTGTGCATTAAATATGGGCAAATTCCAGCACGTCCCATGTTTTGCACATACCTTGAATTTGGTGGTGCAGAATTTTTTAAAAAACGACAGGGGCGTGCAAGAGATGCTGTCGGTGGCCAGAAGAATTGCGGGACACTTTCGGCGTACAGGCACCACGTACAGAAGACTGGAGCACCACCAAAAACTACTGAACCTGCCCTGCCATCATCTGAAGCAAGAAGTGGTAACGAGGTGGAATTCAACCCTCTATATGCTTCAGAGGTTGGAGGAGCAGCAAAAGGCCATTCAAGCCTATACAATTGAGCACGATATAGGAGGTGGAATGCACCTGTCTCAAGCGCAGTGGAGAATGATTTCAACGTTGTGCAAGGTTCTGATGCCCTTTGAACTTGCCACACGTGAAGTCAGTTCAGACACTGCCAGCCTGAGTCAGGTCATTCCCCTCATCAGGCTTTTGCAGAAGAAGCTGGAGACATTGAAGGAGGAGCTAACACGGAGCGATTCCGCTAGGCATGTGGGACTTGTGGATGGAGCCCTTAATTCGCTTAACAAGGATTCACGGGTGGTCAATCTGTTGAAATCAGAGCACTACATTTTGGCCACCGTGCTCGATCCTAGATTTAAAGCCTACCTTGGATCTCTCTTTCCGGCAGACACAAGTCTGCTGGGGTTGAAAGACCTGCTGGTGAGAAAATTGTCAAGTCAAGCGGAACGCGACCTGTCAACATCTCCTCCTTCACATTCTCCCGCAACTGGGGGTGCGAGGAAAAGGTTCAGAATTCCGAGCCCACCCGCTGGCGGTGATGCAGGGCAGTCTGGAGCGACTGCTGATGCTGACATCTGGTCCGGACTGAAGGACCTGACAACGATTACGGACATGTCGTCTACTGTCACTGCATATGATTCTCTCAACATTGAAAGAATGGTGGAGGATTATATGAGTGACCGCATCCAAGTAGGCACGTCACACAGTCCGTACTTATACTGGCAGGAAAAAGAGGCAATTTGGAGGCCCTTGCACAAACTGGCTTTATTCTACCTAAGTTGCCCTCCCACAAGTGTGTACTCCGAAAGAGTGTTTAGTGCCGCCGCTCACCTTGTCAGCAATCGGCGTACGAGGTTACATCCAGAAAATGTGGAGAAGATGATGTTCATTAAAATGAATTATAATCAATTCCTCCGCGGAGACATTGACCAGCAGCAATTGCCTCCACAAAGTACACAGGGAGCTGAGATGGTGGATTCCAGTGGGGACGAATTGATAATCTGTGAGGAGGGGGATGTACACGGTGATATATCGGAGGATGATGATGAGGTGGACATCTTGCCTCTGTAGAGCCAGTTTGTGCAAGGAGAGATTAATTGCTTCTTTTTTGGTGGGGGTCCAAACCAACCCGTCATATCAGTCACAGTCGTGTGGCAGACCCTGTCACTGAAATGATGGGTTGGTTAAAGTGTGCATGTCCTGTTTATACAACATAAGGGTGGGTGGGAGGGCCCAAGGACAATTCCATCTTGCACCTCTTTTTTCTTTAATTTTTCTTTGCGTCATGTGCTGTTTGGGGAGGGTTTTTTGGAAGGGACATCCTGCGTGACACTGCAGTGACACTCCTAGATGGGCCCGGTGTTTGTGTCGGCCACTAGGGTCGCCTATCTTACTCACACAGCTACCTCATTGCGCCTCTTTTTTTCTTTGCGTCATGTGCTGTTTGGGGAGGGTTTTTTGGAAGGGCCATCCTGCGTGACACTGCAGTGCCACTCCTAGATGGGCCCGGTGTTTGTGTCGGCCACTAGGGTCGCTTATCTTACTCACACAGCTACCTCATTGCGCCTCTTTTTTTCTTTGCGTCATGTGCTGTTTGGGGAGGGTTTTTTGGAAGGGACATCCTGCGTGACACTGCAGTGCCACTCCTAGATGGGCCCGGTGTTTGTGTCGGCCACTAGGGTCGCTTATCTTACTCACACAGCTACCTCATTGCGCCTCTTTTTTTCTTTGCGTCATGTGCTGTTTGGGGAGGGTTTTTTGGAAGGGACATCCTGCGTGACACTGCAGTGCCACTCCTAGATGGGCCCGGTGTTTGTGTCGGCCACTAGGGTCGCTTATCTTACTCACACAGCTACCTCATTGCGCCTCTTTTTTTCTTTGCGTCATGTGCTATTTGGGGAGGGTTTTTTGGAAGGGACATCCTGCGTGACACTGCAGTGCCACTCCTAGATAGGCCCGGTGTTTGTGTCGGCCACTAGGGTCGCTTATCTTACTCACACAGCTACCTCATTGCACCTCTTTTTTTCTTTGCGTCATGTGCTGTTTGGGGAGGGTTTTTTGAAAGGGACATCCTGCATGACACTGCAGTGACACTCCTAGATGGGCCCGGTGTTTGTGTCGGCCACTAGGGTCGCTTATCTTACTCACACAGCTACCTCATTGCGCCTCTTTTTTTCTTTGCGTCATGTGCTGTTTGGGGAGGGTTTTTTGGAAGGGACATCCTGCGTGACACTGCAGTGCCACTCCTAGATGGGCCAGGTGTTTGTGTCGGCCACTAGGGTCGCTTAGCTTAGTCATCCAGCGACCACGGTGCAAATTTTAGGACTAAAAATAATATTGTGAGGTGTGAGGTATTCAGAATAGACTGAAAATGAGTGGAAATGATGGTTTTTGAGGTTAATAATACTTTGGGATCAAAATGACCCCCAAATTCTATGATTTAAGCTGTTTTTTAGGTTTTTTGGAAAAAAAACACCCGAATCCAAAACACACCCGAATCCGACAAAAAAAATTCGGTTAGGTTTTGCCAAAACGCGGTCGAACCCAAAACACGGCCGCGGAACCGAACCCAAAACCAAAACACAAAACCCGAAAAATTTCTGGCGCTCATCTCTAGTAGTTTGTACTGTGTGTGTATATGTGGTAGTGTGTATGTGTGTGTTTACTTTATGTGTGTGTGTAATGAGTGTGCATATCTGGTGGCGGGGGGGGTGTACTTTATATTTAGTGTGTACTGTGTGTGTATATGTGGGTGGGTGTACTTTATGTGTGTGTACTGTGTGTGTGTGTGTGTGTGTGTGTGTGTGTGTGTGTGTATATGTGGTGGTGTGGGGAGGTGAATGTGTTAGTGGGCACTGGGATGTTGAAATTGAACAATGAATGGCTTATGAGTGGTAGTTGAGGGTCGTTAACGAGTGCTGCTGTGTGTGTGTGTGTGTGTGTGTGTGTGTGTGTGTGTGTGTGTGTGTAGGAAGAGGTGCTACTGTGTGTGTGTCTAGCAAGGGGTGCTGCCGTATGTGTAGTAAGGAGTGCTGCTGTGTGTGTAGTAACGGGTGCTGTTGTGTGAGTGTCGTAATGGGTTCTGCTGTGTGAGTGTCGTAACGGGTTCTGCTGTGCGAGTGTCGTAACGGGTTCTGCTGTGCGAGTGTCGTAACGGGTTCTTCTGTGCGAGTGTCGTAACGGGTTCTGCTGTGCGAGTGTCATAACGGGTTCTGCTGTGTGAGTGTCATAAGGGGTTCTGCGGTGTGAGTATAGTAATGGGTGCTGCTGTGAGTGTAGTGATGGGTGCTACTAGTCATGCCCCTCCACATCACTAGTTACACCCTCAGCGGCCACATATAACAGGCCCTTTGTAAATTTCAACTCCTGGCCCATGTGGACCTTAATCTGGCACTGGAGATGCCGCAACTATAGAATCCTTCAAAAGTAGACTCAAGACTTTCCTGTTTACTCAAGCATTTCCATAATGTCCCTTTAGTATCTACATGCTTCTGTATTTTATGAAAAGCTGTTCTATACTTCATTATTTTCTGTACTATATTATGCTATGTATCTGTTAAGCGCCTTGAGCCCTATTGGAGAAAGAGCGCTACATAAAAAATATTATTATTATTATTATTATTATTATTACTACGATGTAGCAGCCGTAGCTTTATTCCAAGACAAGTTACATTGTGCTCCATATACATCCTCAGCCACACATAATATAGTATTTATGTGTCAGATATAAAATGAATCAGCACAGTCTCATGGTGTATACTGGTTGCAACGCATTAGAACTAAGATGCATTTCAGCAAAAACTGAGTCCCAACGCTAGCGAAGTTTCACGGGACCTGGCAGCTCACTCACACCAGGCATCTCACACTGCATGGCATGTTGAGGCTAGATGTATGAGGACACATCTGTATGTGTGCTCATAGTCTTTAGATAACTCAGCAATTCTGCTGGCCTGAGGGCCATCTATTGTTTCGCGAGTTACTGTACTCTGGCGCATGTAACCCGCTATTACATAAAGTGAATTGTATTACATACAGTTGAAGAGCATATTGTGTTGTAGAGCATGATTGAGGCATGATTCCAGCCAGTTTGGCTGTAGTCACATTCTGTTACATACTCACAGGAAATACACCGGAATTGTGTCAGTTTTCCAAAATCGGAACCTATTGTATTGTGTTACATTTCCCCCCTAGGGTTTTCAAACTAATACTTTCAGTTTATGTGGAATTATTCTTTAAACTTAACAGTAATTATACGTATTTTTAACCCCATAATGACAGGATACATTTATACGTCAGTAACAGACTCTTTTTCACATACTCAATATATTACTGTATGTGTGGAAAAAAGTTTATATATATATATATATATATATATATATATATATATATATATATATACACAGTGCTTAAAGTGGTCCTAGAGAGGTGGTGCCCCCCCCCTCCCACACCCGGCGCCCATGCAATAAAGTTATTGCGCTCGCCGTAGACGCGTGCTCCAAAAAGTGGGCATGGTCTAAAAAAGAAAGGGGCGTGGTCACACAATAGTAATAATGCCGACAGTAGTAACACCACCAATACACATAATGCCGACAGTAGTAGCACCCCATAATACACAATGCCCACAGCAGTAGCCCCCCTTTTACAATGCTCACAGTATTAGTGCTCCTTATGCAATGTCCACTGTACTGGTAGTGCCCCCAGTAGTAGTGCCCCTTATTTCCCCAGGAGGGATGCCTCTTATGAAGTGCCCCCTTTGCAATGCCCTCATTATTAGTGCCCCCATTAGTAATCCCCTTAATGGTAATTAGAGATGAGCGGGTTCGGTTTCTCTGAATCCGAACCCGCCAGAACTTCATGTTTTTTTTCACGGGTCCGAGCGACTCGGATCTTCCCGCCTTGCTCGGTTAACCCGAGCGTGCCCGAACGTCATCATGACGCTGTCGGATTCTCGCGAGGCTCGGATTCTATCGCGAGACTCGGATTCTATATAAGGAGCCGCGCGTCGCCGCCATTTTCACACGTGCATTGAGATTGATAGGGAGAGGACGTGGCTGGCGTCCTCTCCGTTTAGAATAGATAAGAGAGACACTTGATTTACTAATTTTGGGGAGCATTAGGAGTACTCAGTACAGTGCAGAGTTTTGCTGATAGTGACCACCAGTTTTATTTATAATCCGTTCTCTGCCTGAAAAAAGCGATACACAGCACACAGTGACTCAGTCACATACCATATCTGTGTGCACTGCTCAGGCTCAGGCCAGTGTGCTGCATCATCTATTATCTATATATAATATTATATATATCTGTCTGACTGCTCAGCTCACACAGCTTATAATTGTGGGGGAGACTGGGGAGCACTACTGCAGTGCCAGTTATAGGTTATAGCAGGAGCCAGGAGTACATAATATATTATATAGTGAGTGACCACCAGACACACAGTGCAGTTTATTTAATATATCCGTTCTCTGCCTGAAAAAAGCGATACACACAGTGACTCAGTCAGTCACATACCATATCTGTGTGCACTGCTCAGGCTCAGGCCAGTGTGCTGCATCATCTATATATATATTATATATCTGTCTGACTGCTCAGCTCACACAGCTTATAATTGTGGGGGAGACTGGGGAGCACTACTGCAGTGCCAGTTATAGGTTATAGCAGGAGCCAGGAGTACATAATATTATATTAAAATTAAACAGTGCACACTTTTGCTGCAGGAGTGCCACTGCCAGTGTGACTAGTGACCAGTGACCTGACCACCAGTATATATAATATTAGTAGTATACTATCTCTTTATCAACCAGTCTATATTAGCAGCAGACACAGTACAGTGCGGTAGTTCACGGCTGTGGCTACCTCTGTGTCGGCACTCGGCAGCCCGTCCATAATTGTATATACCACCTAACCGTGGTTTTTTTTTCTTTCTTTATACATACATACTAGTTACGAGTATACTATCTCTTTATCAACCAGTCTATATTAGCAGCAGACACAGTACAGTGCGGTAGTTCACGGCTGTGGCTACCTCTGTGTCGGCACTCGGCAGCCCGTCCATAATTGTATATACCACCTAACCGTGGTTTTTTTTTTTCTTTATACATACATACTAGTTACGAGTATACTATCTCTTTATCAACCAGTCTATATATTAGCAGCAGACACAGTACAGTGCGGTAGTTCACGGCTGTGGCTACCTCTGTGTCGGCACTCGGCAGCCCGTCCATAATTGTATATACCACCTAACCGTGGTTTTTTTTTCTTTCTTTATACATACATACTAGTTACGAGTATACTATCTCTTTATCAACCAGTCTATATATTAGCAGCAGACACAGTACAGTGCGGTAGTTCACGGCTGTGGCTACCTCTGTGTCGGCACTCGGCAGCCCATCCATAATTGTATATACCACCTAACCGTGGTTTTTTTTTCTTTCTTTATACATACATACTAGTTACGAGTATACTATCTCTTTATCAACCAGTCTATATATTAGCAGCAGACACAGTACAGTGCGGTAGTTCACGGCTGTGGCTACCTCTGTGTCGGCACTCGGCAGCCCGTCCATAATTGTATATACCACCTAACCGTGGTTTTTTTTTCTTTCTTTATACATACATACTAGTTACGAGTATACTATCTCTTTATCAACCAGTCTATATTAGCAGCAGACACAGTACAGTGCGGTAGTTCACGGCTGTGGCTACCTCTGTGTCGGCACTCGGCAGCCCGTCCATAATTGTATATACCACCTAACCGTGGTTTTTTTTTCTTTCTTTATACATACATACTAGTTACGAGTATACTATCTCTTTATCAACCAGTCTATATATTAGCAGCAGACACAGTACAGTGCGGTAGTTCACGGCTGTGGCTACCTCTGTGTCGGCACTCGGCAGCCCGTCCATAATTGTATACTAGTATCCAATCCATCCATCTCCATTGTTTACCTGAGGTGCCTTTTAGTTGTGCCTATTAAAATATGGAGAACAAAAATGTTGAGGTTCCAAAATTAGGGAAAGATCAAGATCCACTTCCACCTCGTGCTGAAGCTGCTGCCACTAGTCATGGCCGAGACGATGAAATGCCAGCAACGTCGTCTGCCAAGGCCGATGCCCAATGTCATAGTACAGAGCATGTCAAATCCAAAACACCAAATATCAGTAAAAAAAGGACTCCAAAACCTAAAATAAAATTGTCGGAGGAGAAGCGTAAACTTGCCAATATGCCATTTACCACACGGAGTGGCAAGGAACGGCTGAGGCCCTGGCCTATGTTCATGGCTAGTGGTTCAGCTTCACATGAGGATGGAAGCACTCAGCCTCTCGCTAGAAAAATGAAAAGACTCAAGCTGGCAAAAGCAGCACAGCAAAGAACTGTGCATTCTTCGAAATCCCAAATCCACAAGGAGAGTCCAATTGTGTCGGTTGCGATGCCTGACCTTCCCAACACTGGACGTGAAGAGCATGCGCCTTCCACCATTTGCACGCCCCCTGCAAGTGCTGGAAGGAGCACCCGCAGTCCAGTTCCTGATAGTCAGATTGAAGATGTCAGTGTTGAAGTACACCAGGATGAGGAGGATATGGGTGTTGCTGGCGCTGGGGAAGAAATTGACCAGGAGGATTCTGATGGTGAGGTGGTTTGTTTAAGTCAGGCACCCGGGGAGACACCTGTTGTCCGTGGGAGGAATATGGCCGTTGACATGCCAGGTGAAAATACCAAAAAAATCAGCTCTTCGGTGTGGAGGTATTTCACCAGAAATGCGGACAACAGGTGTCAAGCCGTGTGTTCCCTTTGTCAAGCTGTAATAAGTAGGGGTAAGGACGTTAACCACCTCGGAACATCCTCCCTTATACGTCACCTGCTGCGCATTCATAATAAGTCAGTGACAAGTTCAAAAACTTTGGGTGAGAGCGGAAGCAGTCCACTGACCAATAAATCCCTTCCTCTTGTAACCAAGCTCACGGAAACCACCCCACCAACTCCCTCAGTGTCAATTTCCTCCTTCCCCAGGAATGCCAATAGTCCTGCAGGCCATGTCACTGGCAATTCTGACGAGTCCTCTCCTGCCTGGGATTCCTCCAATGCATCCTTGCGTGTAACGCCTACTGCTGCTGGCGCTGCTGTTGTTGCCGCTGGGAGTCGATGGTCATCCCAGAGGGGAAGTCGTAAGCCCACTTGTACTACTTCCAGTAAGCAATTGACTGTTCAACAGTCCTTTGCGAGGAAGATGAAATATCACAGCAGTCATCCTACTGCAAAGCGGATAACTGAGGCCTTGGCATCCTGGGTGGTGAGAAATGTGGTTCCGGTATCCATCATTACTGCAGAGCCAACTAGAGACTTGTTGGAGGTACTGTGTCCCCGGTACCAAATACCATCTAGGTTCCATTTCTCTAGGCAGGCGATACCGAAAATGTACACAGACCTCAGAAAAAGAGTCACCAGTGTCCTAAAAAATGCAGCTGTACCCAATGTCCACTTAACCACGGACATGTGGACAAGTGGAGCAGGGCAGGGTCAGGACTATATGACTGTGACAGCCCACTGGGTAGATGTATGGACTCCCGCCGCAAGAACAGCAGCGGCGGCACCAGTAGCAGCATCTCGCAAACGCCAACTCTTTCCTAGGCAGGCTACGCTTTGTATCACCGCTTTCCAGAATACGCACACAGCTGAAAACCTCTTACGGCAACTGAGGAAGATCATCGCGGAATGGCTTACCCCAATTGGACTCTCCTGTGGATTTGTGGCATCGGACAACGCCAGCAATATTGTGTGTGCATTAAATATGGGCAAATTCCAGCACGTCCCATGTTTTGCACATACCTTGAATTTGGTGGTGCAGAATTTTTTAAAAAACGACAGGGGCGTGCAAGAGATGCTGTCGGTGGCCAGAAAAATTGCGGGACACTTTCGGCGTACAGGCACCACGTACAGAAGACTGGAGCACCACCAAAAACTACTGAACCTGCCCTGCCATCATCTGAAGCAAGAAGTGGTAACGAGGTGGAATTCAACCCTCTATATGCTTCAGAGGTTGGAGGAGCAGCAAAAGGCCATTCAAGCCTATACAATTGAGCACGATATAGTAGGTGGAATGCACCTGTCTCAAGTGCAGTGGAGAATGATTTCAACGTTGTGCAAGGTTCTGATGCCCTTTGAACTTGCCACACGTGAAGTCAGTTCAGACACTGCCAGCCTGAGTCAGGTCATTCCCCTCATCAGGCTTTTGCAGAAGAAGCTGGAGGCATTGAAGAACATTGAAGAAGGAGCTAAAAGGGAGCGATTCCGCTAGGCATGTGGGACTTGTGGATGCAGCCCTTAATTCGCTTAACAAGGATTCACGGGTGGTCAATCTGTTGAAATCAGAGCACTACATTTTGGCCACCGTGCTCGATCCTAGATTTAAAGCCTACCTTGGATCTCTCTTTCCGGCAGACACAGGTCTGCTGGGGTTGAAAGACCTGCTGGTGACAAAATTGTCAAGTCAAGCGGAACGCGACCTGTCAACATCTCCTCCTTCACATTCTCCCGCAACTGGGGGTGCGAGGAAAAGGCTCAGAATTCCGAGCCCACCCGCTGGCGGTGATGCAGGGCAGTCTGGAGCGACTGCTGATGCTGACATCTGGTCCGGACTGAAGGACCTGACAACGATTACGGACATGTCGTCTACTGTCACTGCATATGATTCTCTCAACATTGATAGAATGGTGGAGGATTATATGAGTGACCGCATCCAAGTAGGCACGTCACACAGTCCGTACTTATACTGGCAGGAAAAAGAGGCAATTTGGAGGCCCTTGCACAAACTGGCTTTATTCTACCTAAGTTGCCCTCCCACAAGTGTGTACTCCGAAAGAGTGTTTAGTGCCGCCGCTCACCTTGTCAGCAATCGGCGTACGAGGTTACATCCAGAAAATGTGGAGAAGATGATGTTCATTAAAATGAATTATAATCAATTCCTCCGCGGAGACATTGACCAGCAGCAATTGCCTCCACAAAGTACACAGGGAGCTGAGATGGTGGATTCCAGTGGGGACGAATTGATAATCTGTGAGGAGGGGGATGTACACGGTGATATATCGGAGGGTGAAGATGAGGTGGACATCTTGCCTCTGTAGAGCCAGTTTGTGCAAGGAGAGATTAATTGCTTCTTTTTTGGGGGGGGTCCAAACCAACCCGTCATATCAGTCACAGTCGTGTGGCAGACCCTGTCACTGAAATGATGGGTTGGTTAAAGTGTGCATGTCCTGTTTTGTTTATACAACATAAGGGTGGGTGGGAGGGCCCAAGGACAATTCCATCTTGCACCTCTTTTTTCTTTTCTTTTTCTTTGCATCATGTGCTGATTGGGGAGGGTTTTTTGGAAGGGACATCCTGCGTGACACTGCAGTGCCACTCCTAGATGGGCCCGGTGTTTGTGTCGGCCACTAGGGTCGCTAATCTTACTCACACAGTCAGCTACCTCATTGCGCCTCTTTTTTTCTTTGCGTCATGTGCTGTTTGGGGAGGGTTTTTTGGAAGGGACATCCTGCGTGACACTGCAATGCCACTCCTAGATGGGCCCGGTGTTTGTGTCGGCCACTAGGGTCGCTAATCTTACTCACACAGCTACCTCATTGCGCCTCTTTTTTTCTTTGCGTCATGTGCTGTTTGGGGAGGGTTTTTTGGAAGGGACATCCTGCATGACACTGCAGTGCCACTCCTAGATGGGCCCGGTGTTTGTGTCGGCCACTAGGGTCGCTTATCTTACTCACACAGCGACCTCGGTGCAAATTTTAGGACTAAAAATAATATTGTGAGGTGTGAGGTATTCAGAATAGACTGAAAATGAGTGGAAATTATGGTTTTTGAGGTTAATAATACTTTGGGATCAAAATGACCCCCAAATTCTATGATTTAAGCTGTTTTTTAGTGTTTTTTGAAAAAAACACCCGAATCCAAAACACACCCGAATCCGACAAAAAAAATTCGGTGAGGTTTTGCCAAAACGCGTTCGAACCCAAAACACGGCCGCGGAACCGAACCCAAAACCAAAACACAAAACCCGAAAAATTTCAGGCGCTCATCTCTAATGGTAATTCCCATGTGTAGTATTGCCCCCAGTAGTAATGTCGCCTGTAGTAATGCCCCCAGTCGTTTAGCCCATGTAGTTTAGCCCCAAGTAGTTTGCCACAAGTAGTAATGGCTCCAGTAGTAATGCCCCCCGTAGTAATGTGCCCCTGTAGTTATGCTCCCAGTAGTAATGCGCCCCTGTAGTTTAGCCCCATGTAGTTTGCCCCCAGTAGTTTGCCCCTAGTAATGCCCCTGTAGTTATGCCCCCAGTAGTAATGCCCCTGTAGTTATGCCATCAGTAGTAATGCACCCCTGTAGTTTAGCCTATGTAGTTTGCCTCCAGTAGTTTGTGCCAAGTAGTTATGCCCCCAGCAGTTTAGCCCCTGTTGTTATGCCCTCAGTAGTAATGCCCCTGTAGTTATACCCCCCAGTAGCAATGCGCCCCAGTAGTTATGCCCCCAGTAGTAATGTGCCCCTGTAGTTATGCCCCCAGTAGTAATGTGCCTCTGTAGTTATACCCTCAGTAGTAATGTGCTCGTGTAGGTTTGCCCCATGTATTGCCCCCAGTAGTTTGCCCCAGGTAGTAATGTGCTCGTGTAGGTTTGCCCCATGTATTGCCCCCTTGTAGTTAGCCCCCCTGTAGTTATGCCCCCACTAGTAATGTGCCCCTGTAGTTATGCCCTCAGTAGTAATGCCCTGTAGTTATACCCCCAGTAGTAATGTGCCCCTGTAGTTATGACCCCACTAGTAATGTGCCCCTGTAGTTATGCCCTCAGTAGTAATGTGCCCCTGTAGATTTGCCCCATGAAGTTTGCCCCCAGTAGTTTGCCCCAAGTAGTAATGCCCCAGTAGCTTGCCCCCTTGTAGTTAGTCCCCTGTAGTTATGCCCCCAGTAGTATTCACACGTTTAAAAAAAAAAATCCATACTTACCAATCCCCGCTCACGCTGTGATCCTCCTTGCGTCTGCTTCACTCTGCCCCCCAGCACTATGAGAGAGACGTCATGACATCTCTCTCATAGCACGCACTGAGGCGGGAGCCGGAAGCAGGAGCTCAGTAGTGAGCTCCTGCCGCCGGCTGTGCAGGGAGAGCCGGGCGCCGCTGATAACACAATCTCAGCAGGCGCATGGCATCTCCCTGAGCGCCGGCACACATCGGGTTAGGTGAGCCGGAGGAGGCGGAGCTGCGTTCCCTCTCCAAGTGGAACTGACGGAACGCAGTTCCGCCCCATTCTAGCTCACTTTAACCTATATATATATATATATATATACATACAGTATATATATATATATATATATATATATATATACTATGAACGCGGCACTCCTGGTGTCTCAATCAATTAACTTCTTTCACAGGCAGATTATTGACAACGTTTCAATGACATTTATTAAGTCATTTTCCTCAGGTCAAATGTAATATAACTTTATTAAAACTAATTTTATATAGACTTGTTTTGTCAGATTATGTGGCAAATTCAATTAGGCGGAGGGACAGATCGTGTGGATCAATCTGCAGCTAATTGAATGTACCCGTAAGTATTTTTTTGGTATAAACTATAGTATATTATATTTATTTTAAGTAGAGATGAGCGGGTTCGGTTCGTCGAGATCCGAACCCCCCCGAACTTCACGTGGTTTATACGGGTCCGAGGCAGCCTCGGTTCTTTCCGCCTAACACGCAAAACCCGAACGGGGAAAAACTTCATCATCCAGCTGTCAGATTCTTGCGAGATTCGGATTCCATATAAAGAGCCGCGCGTCGCCACCATTTTCACTCGTGCATTGTCGATTGAGCGGAGAGGACGTGGCTACGTTCTCTGCCTGAAAAGCTCAATATCTGTGCTCAGTGTGCTGCATTGTGGGGACCAGTATATAGTAGTACAGTGCTGCATTGTGGTGACCACCAGTATATAGTAGTGCAGTACAGTAGGCCATAGCGTTATCTTGCAGCTCCGTGTCAGACTCAGTTCTATTCTCCAGATTCAGTGCTCAATATCTGTGCTGAATTGAGGGACCAGTATATAGTAGTACAGTGCTCCATTTTGGTGACCACCAGTATATAGTAGTACAGTACAGTAGGCCATAGTGTTATCTTGCAGCTCCGTGTCAAACTCAATTCTATTCTCCGGATCAGTGCTCAATATCTGTGCTGCATTGTGGGGACCAGTATATAGTAGTACAGTGCTGCATTGTGGTGACCACCAGTATATAGTAGTATAGTACAGTTGTCCATTGCTGTATCTTGCAGCTCCGTGTCACACTCAGTTTTATTCTCCGGATCAGTGCTCAATAGCTTTGCTGCATTGTGGGGACCAGTATATAGTAGTACAGTAGTCCATTGCTGTATCTTGCAGCTCCGTATCAGACTCAGTTCTATTCTCCGGATCAGTGCTCAATATCTATGCTGCATTGTGGGGACCAGTATATAGTAGTACAGTGCTGCATTGTGGTGACCACCAGTATATAGTAGTACAGTACAATAGTCCATTGCTGTATCTTGCAGCTGGCATATAATTCCACACATTAAAAAATGGAGAACAAAAATATGGAGGGTAAAATAGGGAAAGATTAAGATCCACTTCCACCTCGTGCTTAAGCTGTGCCACTAGTCATAGCAGAGACGATGAGAGGCCATCAACGTCGTCTGCCAAGGCCGATGCCCAATGTCATAGTAGAGAGCATGTAAAAACAAAAGTTCAGTAATATGACCCCAAAAATCTAAATTAAAAGCGTCTGAGGAGAAGCGTAAACTTGCCAATATGTCATTTACGACAAGAAGTGGCAAAGAACGGCTAAGGCCCTCTCCTATGTTCCTCATGACTAGTGGGTCAGCTTCACATGAGGATGGAAGCACTCATCCTCCCGCTAGAAAAATGAAAAGAGTTAAGCTGGCAGAAGCACAGCAAAGAACTGTGCGTTCTTCTAAATCACAAATCCCCAAGGAGAGTCCAATTGTGTCGGTTGCGATGCCTGACCTTCCCAACACTGGACGGGAAGAGGTGACTCCTTCCACCATTTGCACGCCCCCTGCAACTGCTGGAAGGAGCACCCACAGTACAGTTCCTGATCTTCAAATTGAAGATGTCACTGTTGAAGTACACCAGGATGAGGATATGGGTGTTGCTGGCGCTGAGGGGGAAATTGACCAGGAGGATTCTGATGGAGAGGTGGTTTGTTTAAGTCAGGCACCTGGGGAGACACCTGTTGTCCGTGGGATGAATAAGGCAATTGACATGCCTGGTCAAAATACCAAAAAAATTACCTCTTCGGTGTGGAATTATTTCAACAGAAATGCGGACAACTGGTGTCAAGCCGTGTGTTGCCTTTGTCAAGCTGTAATAAGTAAGGGTAAGGACGTTAACCACCTAGGAACATCCTCCCTTATACGTCACCTGGAGCGCATTCATCAGAAGTCATTGACAAGTTCAAAAACTTTGAGTGACAGCGGAAGCAGTCCACTGACAACTAAATCCCTTCTTCCTCTTGTACCCAAGCTCCTGCAAACCACACCACCAACTCCCTCAGTGTCAATTTCCTCCTTAGACAGGAACGCCAATAGTCCTGCAGGCCATGTCACTAGCAAGTCTGACGAGTCCTCTCCTGACTGGGATTCCTACGATGGATCCTTGAGTGTAACGCCTACTGCTGCTGGTGCTGCTGTTCTTGCTGCTGGGAGTCGATCGTCATCCCAGAGGGGAAGTCGGAAGACCACTTGTACTACTTCCGGTAAGCAATTGACTGTCCAACAGTCCTTTGCGAGGAAGACGAAATATCACAGCAGTCATCCTGTTGCAATGCAGGTAACTCAGACCTTGGCAGCTGTGTTGGTGTTAGATGTGCGTCCGGTATCCGGCGTTAGTTCACAGGGACTTAGAGAATTTCTTGAGGTAGTGTGTCCCCGGTACCACATGGTATGTGACGAAACGCGTCAGGACCCCCGCCTCCCTGCACACCTTGATTCTGCTAACTGCACAGGTAGCAAGCTGCTGACTGAGCCATTTACATCTTGGCTCCCATCCCGGCTTCTTCAATTGCCGCCGGTGACTTTCACCAGCACGCCGCTGATAAACCTTACACACCAATCCGGTAACAGCACGTTCATCCCTCCGCCACACCTTTAAGCATTGGGCATTGCAGGAACATACGACCGAGGACGCTCGGTCGGGACCAGCCCTCGGAGAGGTATACATTTACTTATACAGCAGTAGTCTCCATTGCTGCACTGAGATCTTTATTACGGCATTTAACATCAGACATTTATTGATCAGCCACTTACCTGACTGTGGACATTTATATGGAGATGATATTGTACTTGTTTCCTCATTAATACCAAAAGTTATAACCTCCAGCATATATATCTACAACATCAAGGTGATTTGCATCCAAACTCTGGTTTTATAATACTTTCTTTATCAGTTGGATTATTGATTTTCAATGTGTTAAATCTATTGTTATTAGTACAATAAATCATTTTTTATTGCCTACACGTCAGCTCTTATTTATATTGCCCTAACACATTGCGCAGCCATTTCTGTCCCTTTTTACACTTTCGGCATTCAGCCACCACGTGCCGAAGACTGGATCACCAGCAGACACTCCTAAACATTCCCCGCCATCAGCTGAAGCAAGAGGTGGTAACGAGGTGGAATTCAACCCTCTATATGCTTCAGAGGATGGAGGAGCAGCAAAAGGCCATTCAAGCCTATACATCTGCCTACGATATAGACAAAGGAGGGGGAATGCACCTGACTCAAGCGCAGTGGAGAATGATTTCAACGTTGTGCAAGGTTCTGCAACCCTTTGAACTTGCCACACGTGAAGTCAGTTCAGACACTGCCAGCCTGAATCAGGTCATTCCCCTCATCAGGCTTTTGCAGAAATAGCTGGAGAGATTGAAGGAGGAGCTAAAACGGAGCGATTCCGCTAGGCATGTGGGACTTGTGGACGGAGCACTTAATTCACTTAACCAGGATTCACAGGTGGTCAATCTGCTGAAATCAGAGCACTACATTTTGGCCACCGTGCTCAATCCTAGGTTTAAAGCCTACGTTGTATCTCTCTTTCTGGCAGACACAAGTCTGCAGATGTTCAAAGACCTGCTGGTGAGACAATTGTCAAGTCAAGCAGAACGTGACCCGCCAACAGCTCTTCCTTCATTTTCTACCACCACTGGAGCTGCCAGGAAAAGGACCAAATTTCTAAAACCACCCACTTGGGGTGATGCAGGGCAGTCAGGAGCGAAAACTGACATATGGTCCTTACTGAAGGACCTGCCAATGATTACTGACATGTCGTCTACTGTCACTGCATATGATTCTGTCACCATTAAAAGAATGGTGGAGGATTATATGAGTGACAGCATCCAAGTAAGCACGTCAGACAGTCCGTCCGTGTACTGGCAGGAAAAAGAGGCAATTTGGAGGTCCTTGCACAAACTGGCTTTTTCTGCTGCGGGGTACACTGGGCTCCACAAGGAAAGACATAGGGGTGTAGAGTAGTATCTTGATCCGAGGCACCAACAGGCTCAAAAGCTTTAACTGTTCCCAGAATGCATAGTGCAGCCTCCTCTATAACCCTGCCTCCCTGCACAGGAGCTCAGTTTTGTAGTTGGTGCCGCAGATAGCAGGCACATAACAGAGGGGCTGCTCTGGGCAGCCCTACGAAGAGCTTTTTTAAAGAAAAGTGAAGACTTCGAGGGCTGTGGCAGTGTGTACATGTCTAGTGACATTCACTGCTGCAGCTCCATCTCTCCCCAGCGGCGCTGTACACTCCCGAGCCCTGGTTGCCGGGTAACTACAGCAGGAGGCTCCGGTTTTCTTCTGGTCAGGCACACACAATGGGGGCTCTCCAGGATCGCGTGGCCATGCTTCGGGAGGTGGTGAGTGGATCCGGCGCGGTCGGTGGAAGGCAGGCCGCGCGCGCTGGCGGTGGACCCTGTGGCAGTACAGACGATCCCACTGGATTACCAGGGCATGGGTGCAGGTCAGGTTTTCCCTTAAAACCTTTTTATGTGTAGCCCGCAGTACCTGGTGGTTTTGCCAGCAGAGGGGATAAGGCTTAGACCTGGAGCCCCTCCCCCAGCACCAGGGCGCCATTTCCAGCATATGTTCCCGCCCTGGAGCTGCATATTTGTTTCTCCCTCACTTCCTGTCAGTGTCTGAGTGCCATTTCTCTCAGCTACACTGTTCCTGGGACTGCTTGGGCAAATCCTCCTGTGTAAAGCCGCCTGGTTGTCAGCGCTGTGACTTTACATGACACTTAAGTATTCAACATGTCAATTAGACAGTGTTAGTTAAGAAAGATTGCATTTAGTCAGGGTCCTCTGGTACAAGTACCCTGTGATATACATCCAGTTCTTACTGTGCAGTGTTATATATATTGACTACATAGCTATATAATAAGCTAGTCCAGTGCAGTATTATTGTTAGTAATAACCTCTGCATTGTTTAACTGTGACTATATGTGTGTGCATTAGCTTGCTGAGTGTTTTCCATTTCGTGTCTCACTCAACTTGCTATCCCTATATTCTATAACCTGAGGGGGCTTGGTGCGTCAGGTTTCTCTAACGTCCTAGTGGATGCTGGGGACTCCGTAAGGACCATGGGGAATAGACGGGCTCCGCAGGAGACTGGGCACTCTAAGAAAGATTTAGTACTACTGGTGTGCACTGGCTCCTCCCTCTATGCCCCTCCTCCAGACCTCAGTTAGAGTCTGTGCCCGGACAGAGCTGGGTGCATTTTAGTGTGCTCTCCTGAGCTTGCTAATAAGAAAGTATTTTAGTTAGGTTTTTTTTATTTTCAGAGAGTTTCTGCTGGCAACAGACTCTCTGCTACGTGGCACTGAGGGGAGAGAAGCAAACCTACTAACTGCAGCTAGGTTGCGCTTCTTAGGCTACTGGACACCATTAGCTCCAGACGGATCGAACACAGGAACCTAACCTTGGTCGTCCGTTCCCGGAGCCGCGCCGCCGTCCCCCTCGCAGAGCCAGAAGACAGAAGCCGTCGGGTTGAAGCAAGAAGACGTCAAAATCGGCGGCAGAAGACTCCTGTCTTCATATGAGGTAGCGCACAGCACTGCAGCTGTGCGCCATTGCGCCCACACTAACCCACACACTCCGGTCACTGTAGGGTGCAGGGCGCAGGGGGGGGGGGGGGTGCCCTGGGCAGCAATTAAGTACCTCCTGGCAAAAGCAGCATATATACAGTTGGACACTGTTATATGCATGAGCCCCCGCCATTAATTTCACACAAAATCGCGGGACAGAAGCCCGCCGCTGAGGGGGCGGGGCCTTCTTCCTCAGCACTAACCAGCGCCATTTTCTCTCAACAGCTCCGCTTTAGCGCATTAATCATATATACAGCAGCTACTGGGTAAACACTAAGTTACTGTGTGATTCCAGGGTCATATAGCGCTGGGGTGTGTGCTGGCATACTCTCTCTCTATCTCTCCAAAAGGCCTTGTGGGGGTCCTGTCCTCATATAGAGCATCCCTTGTGTGTGTGGTGTGTCGGTACGCGTGTGTCGGCATGTTTGACGAAGAGGGCTATGTGGAGGCAGAGCAAGTGCAGATGAATGACGTGTCTCCGCCGATGGCGCCGACACCTGATTGGATGGATATGTGGAAGGTGTTAAATGATAATGTAAACTCCTTGCATAAAAGGTTTGATAAAGCTGATGCCTTGGGACAGTCGGGGTCTCAGCCCATGCCTGATCCTGCAGCGCAGAGGCCGTCAGGGTCTCAGAAGCGCCCACTATCCAAAATTGTTGACACAGATATCGACACGGATTCTGACTCCAGTGTCGATGAGGATGATGCAAAATTGCAGCCTAAAATGGCTAAAGCCATCCGCTACATGATTATAGCAATGAAGGATGTTTTGCACATATCAGAGGTAAACCCTGTCCCTGACAAGAGGGTTTATATGTATGGGGAGAAAAAGCAAGAGGTGACTTTTCCCCCTTCACATGAGTTAAATGAATTATGTGAAAAAGCGTGGGATTCCCCCGATAGGAAAGTGCTGATTTCCAAAAGGTTACTTATGGCGTACCCTTTCCCGCCAACGGACAGGGTGCGCTGGGAATCCTCCACTAGGGTAGATAAAGCTCTGACACGCTTATCTAAGAAGGTGGCCCTGCCGTCACAGGATACGGCCGCCCTAAAGGATCCTGCAGATAGGAAGCAGGAAAGTATCCTGAAGTCTGTTTATACACATTTAGGTACTCTACTGAGGCCGGCAATTGCGTCGGCCTGGATGTGTAGTGCTGTAGCAGCATGGACAGATAATCTGTCTGAGGAAATGGATACCTTAGACAAGGATACCATTTTACTGACCCTGGGGCATATAAAAGACGCTGTCCTATATATGAGGGATGCCCAGAGGGACATTTGCCTACCGGGCTCTAGAATAAATGCAATGTCAATTTCTGCCAGAAGGGTCCTGTGGACTCAGCAATGGACAGGTGATGCCGACTCCAAAAAGCACATGGAGGTTTTACCTTACAAGGGTGAGGAATTGTTTGGGGACGGCCTCTCGGACCTAGTTTCCACAGCTACGGCTGGGAAGTCAAATTTTTTGCCATATATTCCCTCACAGCCTAAGAAAGCACCGTATTACCAAATGCAGTCCTTTCGATCACAAAGAAGCAAGAAGGTCAGAGGTGTGTCCTTTCTTGCCAGAGGCAGGGGTAGAGGAAAGAAGCTGCACCATACAGCTAGTTCCCAGGAACAGAAGTCCTCCCCGGCTTCCACTAAATCCACCGCATGACGCTGGGGCTCCACAGGAGCCAGGAGCGGTGGGGGCGTGTCTCCGAAATTTCAGCCACCAGTGGGTTCGCTCACAGGTGGATCCCTGGGCTATACAGATTGTGTCTCAGGGATACAAGCTGGAATTCGAAGTGATGCCCCCTCACCGTTACCTCAAATCGGCCCTGCCAGCTTCCCCCATGGAACGGGAAGTAGTGTTAGCGGCAACTCACAAGTTATATCTCCAGCAGGTGGTGGTAAAGGTTCCCCTCCTTCAACAAGGAAGAGGAAACTATTCCACAATGTTTGTGGTACCGAAACCGGATGGTTCGGTCAGACCCATATTGAATTTAAAGTCTCTGAACATTTATCTGAAAAGATTCAAGTTCAAAATGGAATTGCTCAGAGCGGTCATTGCAAGCCTGGAAGAGGGGGATTTTATGGTGTCTCTGGACATCAAGGATGCTTACTTGCATGTCCCCATTTATCCACCTCATCAGGAGTACCTCAGATTTGTGGTACAGGACTGTCATTACCAATTCCAGACATTGCCGTTTGGGCTCTCCACGGCACCGAGAATATTTACCAAGGTAATGGCAGAAATGATGGTGCTCCTTCGAAAGCAAGGAGTCACAATTATCCCATACTTGAACGATCTCCTCATAAAGGCGAGGTCCAGAGAGCAGTTGCTGATCAGCGTAGCATACTCTCAGGAAGTGTTGCAACAGCACGGCTGGATTCTGAATATCCCAAAGTCGCAGCTGATTCCTACAACGCGTCTGCCTTTTCTGTGCATGATTCTGGACACGGACCAGAAGAAGGTGTTTCTCCCGGCGGAGAAAGCTCAAGAGCTCATGACTCTAGTCAGAGACCTCTTAAAACCAAAACAGGTGTCGGTGCATCGCTGCACGCGAGTCCTGGGAAAGATGGTGGCATCATACGAAGCCATTCCCTTCGGCAGGTTCCATGCGAGGATCCTTCAGTGGGATCTGTTGGACAAGTGGTCCGGATCGCATCTTCAGATGCATCGGCTGATCATTCTGTCCCCGAGGGCCAGGGTGTCTCTTCTGTGGTGGCTACAGAGTGCTCACCTTCTCGAGGGCCGCAGGTTCGGCATACAGGACTGGGTCCTGGTGAACACGGATGCGAGCCTCCGAGGGTGGGGGGCAATCACTCAGGGAAGAAACTTCCAAGGGTTGTGGTCAAGTCAGGAGGCTTGTCTGCACATAAATATCCTGGAACTAAGGCCATATACAACGCCCTGAGTCAAGCGGAGCCTCTGCTTCGCAACCAACCGGTGCTGATTCAGTCAGACAACATCACCGCAGTGGCTCATGTAAACCGCCAGGGCGGCACAAGAAGCAGAGTGGCGATGGCGGAAGCTACCAGGATTCTTCGTTGGGCGGAGAATCACGTGCAAGCACTGTCAGCAGTGTTCATTCCGGGAGTGGACAACTGGGAAGCAGACTTCCTCAGCAGGCACGACCTCCACCCGGGAGAGTGGGGACTTCCTCACGAAGTCTTCACTCAGATTACAAATCGATGGGAACTGCCACAGGTAGACATGATGGCGTCCCGTCTCAACAAAAAGCTACAAAGGTATTGCGCCAGGTCAAGAGACCCTCAGGCGATAGCTGTGGACACACTGGTAACACCGTGGGTGTTCCAGTCGGTCTATGTGTTTCCTCCTCTTCCTCTCATACCCAAGGTGCTGAGAATCGTAAGAAAAAGAGGAGTGAGAACAATACTCATTGTTCCGGATTGGCCAAGAAGGACTAGGTACCCGGTACTGCAAGAAATGCTCACAGAGGACCCATGGCCTCTGCCTCTCAGACAGGACCTGTTGCAACAGGGGCCCTGTCTGTTCCAAAACTTACCGCGGCTGCGTTTGACGGCATGGCGGTTGAACGCAGGATCCTAGTGGAAAAAGGCATTCCGGAGGAAGTTATTCCTACGCTGATAAAGGCTAGGAAGGATGTGACAGCAAGACACTATCACCGTATATGGCGAAAATATGTTGCTTGGTGTGAGGCCAGGAAGGCCCCTACAGAGGAATTCCAGCTGGGCCGGTTCCTGCACTTCCTACAGTCTGGAGTGACTATGGGCCTGAAGTTGGGGTCCATAAAGGTCCCGATTTCGGCCCTATCCATTTTCTTTCAAAAGGAACTGGCATCTCTTCCTGAAGTTCAGACGTTTGTTAAGGGAGTGCTGCATATTCATCCCCCTTTTGTGCCACCAGTGGCACCTTGGGATCTCAACGTGGTGTTGGGTTTCCTGAAATCCCACTGGTTTGAGCCACTTAAGACCGTGGAGCTAAAGTATCTCACGTGGAAGGTGGTCATGCTATTGGCCTTAGCTTCGGCTAGGCGTGTGTCAGAATTGGCGGCTTTGTCATGTAAAAGCCCCTATCTGGTTTTCCATAAGGACAGGGCAGAATTACGGACTCGTCCGCAATTTCTGCCGAGGTGGTGTCATCTTTTCATTTGAACCAACCTATTGTGGTGCCTGCGGCTACTCGTGACTTGGAGGATTCCAAGTTGCTTGATGTAGTCAGGGCTTTGAAGATCTATGTAGCCAGGACGGCTGGAGTCAGGAAGACTGACTCGCTGTTTATCCTGTATGCATCCAACAAGCTGGGTGCTCCTGCTTCAAAGCAAACCATTGCTCGCTGGATCTGTAGCACGATTCAGCAGGCTCATTCTGCTGCTGGTTTGCCGCATCCAAAATCAGTGAAAGCCCATTCCATAAGGAAGGTGGGCTCTTCTTGGGCGGCTGCCCGAGGGGTCTCGGCACTACAGCTTTGCCGAGCAGCTACTTGGTCGGGTACAAACACATTTGCTAAGTTCTACAAGTTTGATACCCTGGCTGAGGAGGACCTTGTGTTTGCCCATTCGGTGCTGCAGAGTCATCCGCACTCTCCCGCCTGTTTGGGAGCTTTGGTATAATCCCCATGGTCCTTACGGAGTCCCCAGCATCCACTAGGACGTTAGAGAAAATAAGATTTTACTCACCGGTAAATCTATTTCTCGTAGTCCGTAGTGGATGCTGGGCGCCCGTCCCAAGTGCGGACTTTCTGCAATACGTGTAAATAGTTATTGCTTAATAAAGGGTTATGTTATGTGGGCATCCATTGTTGATGCTCTGTTGTGGTTCATACTGTTGACTGGGTAAGTTTATCACAAGTTATACGGTGTGATTGGTGTGGCTGGTATGAGTCTTACCCTGGTTTCCAAAATCCTTTCCTTATAATGTCAGCTCTTCTGGGCACAGTTTCCTTAACTGAGGTCTGGAGGAGGGGCATAGAGGGAGGAACCAGTGCACACCAGTAGTACTAAATCTTTCTTAGAGTGTCCAGTCTCCTGCGGAGCCCGTCTATTCCCCATGGTCCTTACGGAGTCCCCAGCATCCACTATGGACTACGAGAAATAGATTTACCGGTGAGTAAAATCTTTTTTTTATATTTATATAGGATTTTCACAGGATATACTTTAATACGTATTTCTCTCTGTGATTTTAGTCACTATATCTCTCCTGTATCTCTGCTTGTGCTGAATACACTGCGCAGGGGTTTGGGCAAGAGGTATTGTGCTGCTGACATCTGTACTGTGTTACCTGATACTGCAAGTTATATCATGTCTGCTTCTGAAGGTAACGGTTCTGGGGCTGAACACACTGCCGGTGTTGCAGACGCCACAGATCACTATGAGGAGACTGCAGCAGCTGTGGGCTCTGGTTCTGGGGGCTCTTTGCCCCCCAGTGGGACTGTGGCAATGGGGGTACATAATGACCCACCATGGGCTACTTTTTCCACGCTTCTACATACGCTAGTTACTAAACTAACACCCCCTATGGGACCTCCTATGCCGGTGCAACCGTACGTGGTCCCCGCAGCTAACCCGCCGTGGGCGGATAATTTATCTGCTCAATTGAAAAAGTTGAACCAGTCCTTGACTAATAAAAAGTCTGACTCTCGCTCGCCTAAGACCAAGGGGTCCTCTAAGCGAGCTCTTATCTCCTCACAATCCACTGCTGTCACTGACACCTCGTCTGATGAAGATGGCGCTTACACTGACCCACAGATTCTGACACGGATACTGCTGATGGGCTGGGTAGTTCACATGTGGATGTTCCTGATCTTTTGGAGGCTATTAAATTAATTTGACAGATTATGGATGATCCCGAGCCATCCGACCCTCCTAAGAAACCAGATAGGTTCAAGCGTCAGAAGGTGGTTAAATATGTTTTACCTCACTCTGACCACCTAGTGGATATACGTCAGGAACCCTGGGGAAATCTGGGTAAGAAGTTTGTGCCTCAAAAGAAGATGCTGGCTCGCTATCCCCTCGCGCCAGAGCTGTCTATAAATTGGGAAACGCCTCCTCCAGTACACTCACATGTGGCTAGGATGGTGGTTTCCTCAGCTCTACCTGTCACTACCGTCACGTCTCTAAAAGAGCTGTGAATGCCAAATTGTTTCCTTAAAAATATTTAAAATGCCCGCTCTAATACGTATATATTGTAAACGCCTGCACCTCTTATTACCATGTGCCATGAATGTGCACTATGCATAGCAAAACACTGCATCGCATAAGAGAAAACAATACACCCACACATTATCTGAGTTCCAAAGCTCATTGATGTATATATTTGTTATTAAAAGGATATGGATTCAAAATATATTACAATGTACAGTATACCTATAGTTACATGGTTACAACTCACACAGTAAGCAGTTAAAACATACAGTTACAGTTACAGGCCAGTTACAGTTACATTTACAGTTACAGGCCAGTTACAGTTACAGTTACAGGCCAGCATACAATACCATTATCCTTAAGTTATATAAATTCATCTCTCCATATCACTGTCTCTCTGTAAAATCATGCAGGCACTCCATCATCGTCTGCGACCGATCAGCAACTGACTCCTGTGTGATCAGCAATGTGTTATCTAGTTTTTTGGGGAGGGGACTTTCTCATTCATGATGAGTCACTAGTCTATTCGTGTGCTGAACAGGTTCAGCCTTGGGGACGTCCAAACGGGGCTGGCATGAGTTTCCTGTCCATTGTCCTAATAAGAGTGATTTTTAGCTTTCATACATTTAATCATAACTATTTGTTGCAATGTCCTACAACTTAATAACAAGTATCAAATTGATCTACACATTAATCTGGTTGCTTAAATACCAAATATGACAGGTGTATCTGGCTTCGTTCAAATAATACACATACATGACTTTACTTCATTATATAATTTTAAATCATTATGATGTCTGGCGCTTGATATTATTATAATTATGTACTGTATGAAATAAGTGTCGAATCCATCTCTGTGGCATGTACGTGTAAATGCTTGTGTTACCATATATTGCTGTGCTCGCTGCGCGTATTTGCAAGTATAGCGACTTATGTGTGTAGAGTTTGTATGTTCTTTCTATGTAATATTTTTGACTTCGACAGAGCCTACGGATAAACGTGTGGAGGGTTGTCTGAAAGCGATTTACACCCTCACGGGTGCTGCACAAAGGCCTACTATTGCAGCAACATGGGCTGCAGAGGCTATTGAAGCATAGGCCGTAGAGTTAGAAACTGAAATCTCTTCTGACCATGCTAGACAATGCTTGTCATATATTGTCACAGCTTCTCACTATATTAAAGAGGCGGCTTCTGATGCCGGTATCCTGGCAGCCAAGGCCTCTACTACATCAGTCCTGGCTCGCCGGATATTGTGGCTGAGATCCTGGTCTGTGGATCTGGACTCTAGAAAAACCCTGGAGGTACTCCCTTTCAAGGGAGATATTCTGTTTGGGGAGGACTTAAATAAGATTGTGGCTGACTTGGCTACTCCCAAAACTGCCTGTCTGCCAAGTACCGCTCCTTCTGTGTCAAAGGCTAAGGGTACTTCCTTTCGCCCCTTTCATCCTTCAGGTAAAGCAAAAGGTCAGGCGTACAACAAGCAGGCCCGCACTTCCAAACCTGGTAAGCCGAAGCCCAAAAGAGCCTGGGCTGCCCGCCAGCCAGCTTCCAAGACCGATAAGCCTGCCGCATGACGGGGTGGGCCTCCCCCTGGGGTATCCCTGGGTGGGGGGCCGGCTTCTATGGTATACCCAGGAATGGTTGAAGACCACTTCAGATGCCTGTGTACGGGAAGTCGTCACTCGAGGTTACGCCATAGCCTTCAAAAACCGACCCCCTCATCGATTTTGCTGGACAGACATCCCGTTGGACCAGACAAAGGCAAACACTCTACTTTTGGTGGTACAGACCCTCCTGGATACAGGAGTCGTAGTACAGGTGCCTCTTGTTCAGAGGGGCCGGGGGTACTATACTCCGCTGTTTTTGGTCCCGAAACCGAATGGGTCCTCCCGGCCCATTCTCAACCTCAAGGCATTGAACAGGTTTGTGAACGTTTCCAAGTTCCGTACGGAAACCCTTTGCTCTATAGTTCTGGCCTTGGAACCTGGGGACTACATGGTCTCTCTGGATATACAGGATGCTTACCTGCATATTCCTATAGCAGTGTCACATCAGCAATACCTGAGGTTTGCGGTTGGCAACCTCCATTACCAGTTTCGGGCGTTACCTTTTGGTTTAACTACGGCTCCGCGAGTCTTCACCAAAGTTATGGCGGTGATGACGGTGGTACTCCGCCATCAAGGGGTCAGGATACTGCCGTATCTGGACCACTTGTTAATCCTGGCAAATTACCCAGAACTTCTCCTACGTCATCTGGATATGACTGTCCAGTTTCTACAAGCCCACGGGTGGCTCATCAACTGGAAGAAATCCTCCCTGGTCTCTGCTCAGAGCATGGTGCACCTGGGAGCGCTATTGGACATTCACAACCAGTGGTTGTTCTTGTCTCAGGAGAAAGTCCTGAAGCTTCAGGACAGGATTCGTAAGTGTCGATGCATACAGCAATGCAGGTGCTGGGCCTCATGGTATCAGCATTCGACATGGTGGAGTATGCTCAATTCCATTCTCGCCCCCTCCAGAGGCTGATTCTAGCCAAATGGGACGGCCTGCCTCACCGGATCAGGTCTCACATGAACTCATTGACTCCGGAGGTCCGTCTGTCGCTGCACTGGTGGCTCCAGGACCAACGATTGTGCAAGGGCCGTCCCTTCTGGATATCCGACTGGGTCCTGTTGACAGATGCCAGTCTAAGAGGTTGGGGAGTGGTGCTGGAGCAACACTCCCTTCAGGGTCAGTGGACCAAGGAGGAATCTCTCCTCTCGATCAACATTATGGAATTGCGGGCAGTCTTTAATGCATTGAACCTAGCCCAGCATTTAATTCAGAACCGTCCTGTTCAAGTACAGTCGGACAACGCCACCATAGTGGCTTACATAAATCGTCAAGGCAGCACTCGAAGCCGTTTGGCAATGAAGGAAGTCTCACGGATTCTACATTGGGCGGAACGCCATCTACCGGCCATATCGGCAATATTAATTCCGGGAGTCCTGAATTGGGAAGCGGACTTTCTCAGTCGTCAGGATGTACACGCCTGAGAGTGGGGCCTCCATCCAGAAGTGTTTCAACTCTTAGTGGAAAAGTGGGGCCTTCCAGACGTAGATCTGATGGCATCTGGACACAATCACAAGGTTTCGGTCTTCGGAGCAAGGACGAGGGATCCTCAAGCAGCATTCGTGGATGCGCTGGCAGTGCCGTGGATGTTTCGACTTCCGTACGTGTTCCCTCTGGTGTCACTCCTGCCCAGGGTAATTCGGAAGTTCAAGCAAGAAAGAGGAATTCTGCTTCTCATAGCTCCAGCGTGGCCCAGATGGCACTCGTTCTCAGACCTGCAGGGCCTATCGTCAGAGCGTACAATTCTACTTCCACAACGCCCAGACCTCCTCGTTCAGGGCCCCTGTGTCTACCAGGACCTAGCCCGACTGTCTTTGACGGCGTGGCTCTTGAAGCTTCTGTCTTAAGGGCTAAAGGGTTTTCTGAGGCGGTCATTCAAACTATGTTGCGGGCCCGGAAACCGGCTTCTGCTCGGATTTACTATAGGGTCTGGCATTCTTACTTTGTTTGGTGCGCATCTAACGATTATGACGCTTCCAAGTGTAGTATAGCCAAGTTGTTGGCCTTTCTTCAGCAGGGCCTTGACTTAGGCCTGCATCTGGCCTCCCTCAAGGTTCAAATATCTGCCTTGTCGGTGTGGTTTCAGAGAAAGATTACGACCTTACCTGATGTGCATACCTTTACTCAGGGTGTGTTGCGTATCCAACCTCCCTATGTCCCGCCTGTGGCTCCTTGGGACTTGTCGGTGGTTTTGGAGGTGTTACAAGAGTCTCCATTTGAACCTCTTGGTTCAGCTGATCTTAAGTGGCTTTCCCTTAACGTGGTGTTTCTGCTGGCTATTGCCTCAGCTAGAAGAGTGTCGGATTTGGGTATTTCACCATGACCGGGCGGTTCTTAGGACTCGTCCCGGATATTTACTTAAGGTGGTTTCTTCGTTCCACCTTAACCAGGAGATCGTGGTTCCGGCACTTGTTTCTCCTGATCTGTCTCCCAAAGAGCGGTCTTTGGATGTGGTACGGGCTCTCCATATCTATGTGAAGAGAACTGCTTCTATTAGAAAATCTGATTCTCTCTTTGTGCTGTTTGGATTTCAAAAACGGGGCTGGCCTGCTCACGAGCAAACTTTGGCCAGATGGATTAGAATGGTGATTGCACATGCTTATGTGAGGGCTGGTCTGTCAGCTCTTGCTCACATTACGGCCCATTCTACTCGTGCTGTTGGACCTTTTTGGGCAGACCGCCTTGGTGCGACCCTTGAACAATTGTGCAAGGCGGCTACGTGGTCTTCAGTGAACACGTTCATAAGGTTCTATGCCTTCGATACTGCCGCTTCCCTGGATGCCCTCCTTTGGATGCCGGGTTCTTGTGCCCGCTACAGTGTGTCCCCTCCCATAAGGAACTGCTTTAGGACATCCCCTATGTCTTTCCTTGTGGAGCCCAGTATACCCCGCAGCAGAAAATGAGATTTATGGTAAGAACTTACCTTTGTTAAAACTCTTTCTGCGAGGTACACTGGGCTCCACAAGGCGCCCACCCTGACGCACTTAGCTTTTTGGGTTGGTATGGCATTAGCCGCTGACACTTCTCCTGTCGTGGGAGTGTGGTGTATGTGGCTACTAACCGTTGTCGTCTCTTTTCCTGCTACTGCATTGGGCTGGTTAACTAAAAACTGAGCTCCTGTGCAGGGAGGCGGGGTTATAGAGGAGGCGGCGCTATGCATTCTGGGAACAGTCAAAGCTTTTGAGCCTGTTGGTACCTCGGATCAAGATCCTACTCTACACACCTATGTCTTTCCTTATGGAGCCCAGTGTACCTCGCAGAGTTTTAACAAAGGTAAGTTCTTACCATAAAACTCATTATTTTACCTAAGTTGCCCCCCCTCCAGCGTGCACTTTGAAAGAGTGTTTAGTGCAGCCGGTCACCTTGTCAGCGATCGGGTGTAGTACTGCTGACCGGCGGTCAGGATACCGCCGGTCAGCTTACCGACGCCGGGATCCCGGCGGGGAGGGGCGAGTGCAGCAAGCCCCTTGCGGGCTCGGTGGCGACCTGCGGTCGCCACGGGTTCTATTCCCACTCTATGGGTGTCGTGGACACCCACGAGTGGAAAAAGTCCCTGTTGATCGGCATGCCGACCATCGGGATAGTGACCCGTCGGGCTGGTGGAGGAGGTCATGTGACTGTCCGGAGGTCAAATGAATGCCACCTTCAGCGATCGGCGTACAAGGTTACTTCCAGAAAATGTGGAGAAGATGATGTTCATCAAAATGAATTATAATCAATTCCTCCGTGGAGACATTTACCAGCAGTTTCCTCCAGAAAGTACACAGGGACCTGTGATGGTGGATTTCAGTGGGGACGAATTAATACTCTGTGAGGAGGAGGATGTACACAGTGAAAGGGGTGAGGAATCGGAGGATGATGATGAGGTCGACATCTTGCCTCTGTAGAGCCAGTTTGTGCAAGGAGAGATTGATTGCTTCTTTTTTGGTGGGGGCCCAAAGCAACCAGTCATTTCAGCCACAGTCGTGTGGCAGACCCTGTCGCTGAAATGATGGGTTTGTTAAAGTGTGCATGTCCTGTTTATACAACATAAGGGTGGGTAGGAGTGCCTAAGGACAATTCCATCTTGCACCTCTTTTTTAATTTATCTTTGTGTCATGTGGTGTTTGGGCGTATACATGCAAATATTTTAGATCCTATTACTTAGCTGTCAGACTAGCACAACATATCTTATGGAATGGTCCGAAATCTAAAATTGCACTCCATATCTTCTCTATTGTGGCTCCCTAGACCGGCCCATCCTCTGGTTGTCCTTAAAGGCCAGTACTGACGGGGGAGATGTGTGCTGAGCGATCTTAACACAGACCGCTCAGCACACATCTCTCCCCCCGCTCAGCACAGCGCGATGTGCTGAGCGAGGGGGGACGACGACGGGGTGCCGCTCACTTCACACAGCGCTGAAGTGAGCGACCTGCTAGATTGAGCCTGCATGCAATAGCTGGCGATAGCATAGCCGGCGATAGCGATGCGCGGGGCCATGCATCGCTATCGCATACACATGGCAGATCCGTGCTTAAAATCTAAGCAATCTAGTCAGATTGCTTAGATTTTAAACACGGATCTCTCCGTGTGTACCCCCTTAACACCCTGTCATCTCTCACACCAGGCCCGAAGCTACCCGCACAGCATAACGATGCAAAACAGGGTTGGAGAGGCGTTCTTCCTGCTCAGCATCCTTGCTTCTGCGACTGGGCCCCCTGCTGCTGCCAGCTGCTGTGCCTGTCACACCGTTTGACAGGCAGCGGTGTCGGCAGCTTGAAGCTTCCCCTTACCCCCCCGCACTGTCCATCCATGTCCTGGGCTCTGGCCGAAAAAGGGATAGAGCTACATGGTGCTGAGGGGCAGAGCTACATGGAACCAGGCTGAAGAGGACAGAAACTGCTACAAATCCAGCCAGCCAGATGGTATGTGTGTGTGTGTGTATGTGTGTGTATATGTGTGTATATGTGTATCTACAGTGTGTGTGTGTGTGTGTGTGTGTGTGTGTGCGTGTGTGTGTGTGTGTGTGTGTATATCTATGTGTGTGTGTGTGTGTGTGGCAGTGTATATGGCATTGTGGGGTAATGTGTATCTGGTACTGTGGTGCATATCTGACACTGGGGGCATATGTATAACTGGCACAGTGGGGGCATATATGGCACTGTGGGGGGGCATATATGGCACTGCTGGAGGCATTTGTGTATCTGGTACAGTGGGGCATTTGTGTATCTGGCAACTGTGGAACATATCTGGCACTGGGGGCATATGTGTATCTGGCACAGTGGGGGCGTATCTGGCACTGTGGGGGCATATATGGCACTGCTGGGGGCATTTGTGTATCTGGCACTGTGGGGCATTCATGTAACTGGCACTGTGGGGCATTTGTGTAACTGGCACTGTGGGGCATTCATGTATCTGGCACTGTGGGGGCATATCAGACACTGTAGGAGCATATCTGGCTAGGTGGGGGCATATGTGTACTTGGCACTATTGGGGTCATATGTGTATCTGGACCCCATATGTGTATCAATCCCCATTTTCAATGGCCACACCCCATGTGGCATTTGGCCACATCCATTTTTTGGCATGCGCACCTGCGGCACGCGCATACGGTACCACTAAGACATTTTCTCTACTTGCACCACTGGTGGGGGGGGGGGGGGGGGAACGTAATTTGTATAAATGGCACTTCTGAGGGCATTATATAGAACCGGCGCTACTACAGGGGCTGTTATGTGTATAACTGGTGCAACCACAGGGGCTATTATGTGTATAACCGGCACTACCACAGGGGCTATTATGTGTACAACCGGCACTACCACATGGGCTATTATGTGTATAACTGGCACTACTACAGGGGCTATTTTGTGTATAACCAGAGCCACTACTGGGGACATTGGGGGTAATTCAGAGTTGATCGAGGGGCAAATTTGTTAGCAGTTGGGCAAAACCATGTAGAAGACTTAGATCTCCAAATCCAACAAAGGACTTATCTCTACCCTATACATGCTACTTTCACCCCCACTGACAGTGTCTCATCTTACTAATAAAATATATTATACCAATATTTTAGATCCCCATCTGATACGCGCTGCAATACCTCTATTTCCGATAGCAGTAGTAGACCCATAGGTTTTGGTGAAAGATACTGTGCTGCTGGATTTAGGGCCTAATTCAGTAAGAAACACTTATGCAATCCTTACTGCATTTTCCTGATGGCCGGGAACTGCACATGGCTAGGACCGATTCTGAGCATGTGTAGAACCGGTCCTGCAATCGCATCTCAGCCTGATTTAAAGGAATGGCATTAGCAGGGAGGGGTTGGGGTGACTGGCATCAGGGAAAACGGGGCGTGTCGCCCAGGAGTTAAAGTGGTTGGGGATGAACTGGAACGGAGTTCCACCACATCTAATGGTAGGGGGGACTAGTTCCACCACCTCCAATGCCCTGCACAGTAATTACAACAGAAAAACCTGCCCCATCAATAGATGATGCAGACAGCGCTAGAGTTACTGATGAGCTGCATCCACCTCCTTCTTCCTCAGGTCCTGGTGGCCCCATGGTATTCCTCAATTTACAGCCCACCCCTCCTGGTACTCACACATGCTGTGTCTGTTGGACAGCATTCATTACCTCATCAGGTCCAAGGTGGCTTAATTTTCCAGCACAGTGTTTGTTATGTCATGCTGTCACTGCTGTTGAAGTAAAGAGGAGCCATGAAGAGGGGCAGACTCTGTGCATCGTGAAGACAAGATGAGAGGGAAAAGAGCTGGAGGGAAAAGAGAGGTGGGGAAGCTGCTGGAGGGACACAGGCAGTGAGCTGCTGGAGCACCAGAGGTAGAGATGTGTATAAGGGGCACTACTGTGGTCATGTGTAAGTGGCACTACTATTGTGGGCATTATGTGTAAGGGGCACTACAACTTTGGGCATTATGTGTAGGGGCACTACTACTGTGGGATTTGTGTATAAGGGGCACTACTGTGTGGCATACCATTGTGTAGTGCAATGTGAATAAAAGGGCACTACTAAGTGACGTAATCTGAATAAGGGGCATTACTATGTGGTGTAATAAGAATCCGGGGCACTACATGTGGTGTAATGTGAATAACATTGTGCCACAGTGCGGTGTAATTTGAATTAGGGGAATAGGGGGTACTATTATGTGACCACACTGCTTCTTTGTGAGATCAATGTACCTTTATAAAGTATGGGAAGTGGATCACTCATTTACAGTTTGCAGGTGGGTGCTGAAAACACTAGCACTTGCTCTAGCTCCGCTTGATATATGGGGGGGGGGGGGGGCTGAGTAAATGAGTTCCACCACCTCTCCAGGACCACTTCAAGCCCTGGTGTTGCCCCATTTTCTGCTAGTGGTGAGACCAAGCACTGTGTCACGTATGCAGTTTCATTGACCCTGCAAGCTGCACTGTGAGGGCAAGCCTGAGTAAGGTTAGGTTTGCTCAGCCTGCCGTCGCAGATGAACATTGATGTTATGACTCTGGTGTGCTGATCCTCCAGATACGCCGATCTGAGAATCACTGCCCATGACACATCTGGTTACCTCAGCGCATGTGGTTAATCAACAAAGTCACTACCACCAGCTGAAGTATCTTTTTGACATACTCCCAGGGCAAGCTTCAGCTCTCACCTGCACACTCAATTATTTATACTTGAAAAATAGGTAACATGGGCCACTTGGGGACTTGCATCAGAAAACACAGGACTAGAATTGAGTATTTTAGTCCAGAATTTCTTCAAAACTTATAGTTACAAAAAAGAGGTTACAAGGTTATAATAGTTTTAAATAATCACAGAAGTAATACCAATTTCATAAAACAAATAAATTGGAGAAAAACAGCGTTCTTTTCACCTAGACAGGGTTAGACACTGTTGGAAGTAAAGTCTCTTCCTTAGGTTTTGGTTGCATCATGATCCTATAGATCCCTTCACGACAATGAACACTATCTGTGAAGTATTTCTCATATTTAAACCCACTGCAGCTCCCCCTCGGCCCCCACCCTTGGAGGTATTTTAACCAGTGGTGCAAGTATAAAAAATGTCTGACGGGTACTGCATGCGCGCGCCGAAGGCGCATGCGCCAAAAAATGGGTGTGGCCAAATGCCACATGGGGCGTGGCCAATGAAAATGGGGGCGTCATACACATACGGGGGGAGGGGCAGATACACATATGACCCCAATAGTGCCAGATACAAGTTGCCCCACAGTGCCAGATATACATTGCCCCACAGTGCCAGATATACATTGCCCCACAGTGCCAGATACACATTGCTTCACAGTGTCAGATATACATTGCCCCACAGTTCCAGATATACATTACCTCACAGTGCCAGATATACATTGCTTCACTGTGCCAGATACACAAATGCCCCCAGAGTGCCAGATACACATTGCTTCACAGTGCCAGATACACATTGCCCCACAGTGCCAGATACAAAAATGCCCCCACTGTGTCAGATATACATTGCCCCCCAGTGCCAGATACAGAAATGCACCCACAGTGCCAGATATGCCCCCAGTGCCAGATACACATGTCCCCCCAGTGCCAGATACACATGTCCCCCCAGTACCAGATATGCCCTCAGTGTCAGATATGCCCCAGTGCCAGATACACATGTCCCCCCATTGCCAGATATGCCCCCAGTGCCAGATATCCCCCATTGCCAGATATGCCCCCAGTGCCAGATATACCCTCAGTGTCAGATATGCCCCCAGTGCCAGATACACATGTCCCCCCGTTGCCAGATATGCCCCCAGTGCTAGATATACATGCCCCCCAGTGCCAGATACACATATTTCCGCAGTGCCACATATGCCCCCAGTGCCAGATACATATATCCCCGCAGTGCCACATGTCCCCTGTGCCAGATACACGTCCCCCCAGTGCCAGATATGCCCCCAGTGCCAGATTTGCCCCCAGTGCCAGATACACATGTCCCCCCTTTGCCAGATATGCCCACAGTGCCAGGGATACATGCCCCCAGTGCCAGATATGCCCCCAGTGCCAGATACACATGTCCCCCCTTTGCCAGATATGCCCCCAGTGCCAGGTATACATGCCCCCATTGCCAGATATGCCCCCAGTGCCAGGTATGCCCCCAGTGGCAGATACACATGTCCCCCCTTTGCCAGATATGCCCATAGTGCCAGGTATACATGCCCCCAGTGCCAGATATGCCCCCAGTGCCAGATACACATGTCCCCCCTTTGCCAGATATGCCCCCAGTGCCAGGTATACATGCCCCCATTGCCAGATATGCCCCCAGTGCCAGGTATGCCCCCAGTGGCAGATACACATGTCCCCCCTTTGCCAGATATGCCCCCAGTGCCAGGTATACATGCCCCCATTGCCAGATATACATGCCCCCAGTGCCAGGTATACATGCCCCCATTGCCAGGTATACATGCCCCCAGTGCCAGGTATGCGCTCCCCTGCTCACCGCTGCTGTCTTGTGTGTGAGGGGAGGAGAGCGCAGCCTGCGCCTCTCCTTCCCCTCAGTGTCTGGCGGGCGGCGGGTGCGGCCGTGTCTGTTCAATTCAGCGCCGATCCGTGAGCCAATGAAAGCTCGCGGTCCGGCAGCCTTGGCTGCCGGTCCACGAGCTCTGATTGGCTCACGGGCGGCGCTGAATTAAACGAAGACACTGAGGGGCAGGAGAGGCGCAGGCTGCGCTCTCCTCCCCTCACATCAGCGGCGGTGCAGCAGTTAACGTCGGGAAGCGGCAGTGAACGTCGGGAAGCGGCGGTGAGCAGCGGAGGGAGGGAGCGGCGAGGTGCGGCGGCTCGTCGGTGTGGGTACGGCGTACCCGCGGCTAAATTCTTAAGGGTACGCTGTATCCACCCGTACCCGCACACTTGCACCACTGATTTTAACCCTCCCAAAACCAGAATGGAATGAGTGTATGATTATGCTATGGTGTCCCTGGGTCACTCAAGCAGGGGCTGATGCTCTTATCTCTATTGCTGTTTGAAGCTTGGAGATTTAGTCATCCTTGACCAGTTTTTACAACATGCTTCAGGAAGAAAGTTCGCACTCTTCTGGCTATAGTGTCTCTGAGGGGTTCCCCCAGGGGCAATTAATTACTTGAAGCTTAAAAGGTCTGGAATGCCAAGCAGTACTGTTTAGGTTTTATGGGTCTACTCAGGAAGGATGGGATTAAATGCATTCTCCAAGAAATCTCTTTTCCCCTACATCAAATGAGATTTGACACCTCTGGTGGGCAGTGTCTCCTCTGGGCTGTATTGTAAATGTGCTTTGCCTTAGCAAAGTAATTAAGTGTCAACCAGTTCTCATCCTAAGACATTTTTCTCAATACAATATGCATTGATACATCACCCAATGCGAATAATACAATTTTTTAATCATGTCAAATCATGTATAAAATTGAGCGTTCCCTCCCCCTCCCCCTATGATAGCCACTAGAATAGCGGTGTCCTAAATTGCCCAATTATGGGGCGTTATGTGCTGCTGTCATCTCCCTGTTGAGACAGACCATTGCAGTTTTGATGATGTGAGCCTTTTCGGTGCTGAAGGGTAAAGTTTCACTGTTGCAGTATCAAGCTCCACCAGAATAGTTTACCATTGTCACCAGAGACTCTATATAACCAACATAACTGGTATGATCCATAATTATGGTAAAATTGCATCCATACCGATAGGACTGCAGCTTCTGGAGGGCCCAGGCTATTGCAAGACACTCTTTCTCAATGGTTGCATATGCTGCCTTACGAGGGAACAGCTTTTGGCTTAAAAACATAATGGGGTGTTTTCCTCCTTGGTCATCAACATGACTGAGCACAGCCCCCAACACAAAGTTAGATGTGTCCATTTGCACTACGAACCTTCTTTTAAAATCAGGTGTCTGGGCTGTCTTCAATGTGCAGAAGGATTGTTCACAAGTTCACTGTGCCTGTGTACTTAACACGGCTCCTAGATGTATCATCCATTGGGAAGGAGTCAGTGATGAATTCTTCTGCTTGATGATCCAGCCATGTTTCTGAAGAAACATTATAGTCACCTGTAAATGACTGCCCAGGATGTCCGGGGATTGAACTAGTATCAGCAAATCATCCAGATAGGGTAGTATTCTGATACCCAGGCGATGTAAATGTGCTGCTATGACAGCCATTACTTTGGTAAAGACTTGAGGAGCCGTATATAGGTGAAAGGGCAGCGCTTAAAACTGATAATGCTGTTTCAAATATGGCAAATCTGAGATACTGCTGATGAGCAGGAAAAATAGGCACATAGAGGTATGCATCCTGGATATACAATGCCATGAAATCCCCTGGTTCTGAAGCTAGCACTATAGACTGGATGGTTTCCATACAAATCCTGGGCACCTGGATAAATTTGTTCAGGGTCTTGAGATTTAATATAGGATGGTATGACCCATTGGGCTTGTGAACCAAGAAGAGGGTGGAGTAACACCCTTTTCCTTGGTGTATGGAGGGTACTGGGATAATTACTCTTGCTTTTAGGAGGGATGGTTTTGCTTCTTGAAGGACACCCACCTTGTCTGGATCCTTTGAGGGGCTTGAGCAATAAAATTGCTGGGGGGAGGGGTTGCTGCAAGAACTGCAGAGCGTACCTGTGGGAGACTATATCCTGAACCCAGGCATCTATGGTGGTACGACACCAAGTGCATGCGTACTGAAGAAGTCAGCCTCCCACCCCGGGATACCCCAGGAGGAGGCCCGTCTCTTCAAGCTGTGGGCTTGTCGGTGGACTTGGCTGCCGGCTGTCTAGAAGCCCCCATTCGCTTTTGTGATTTGACAGGCATGTATGAGGGCACCTGGCATGAAAAGGGCTGTCCCTTAACTTTTCCTTGAGGGCAAAAGGACGTGGAAGGTTTGGCTTTTGGTTTCGGGTCAGCTGCCGAGGGCAGAAAGGCTGTTTTTGATGCTGCTATGGTGGCTACTATTTCATACATTTTTTACCAAACAGGATATCACCCATGAATGGCAGAGTGTCCAGAGTCTTTTTAGACTCATTTTCTGCCTTTCATGTTCGCAGCCAAATTATACGTCTTGCTGCACAGAAGTAGCTGACACTTTAGAGGTTATCAACCCTGTGTCTAAAGCTGCTTCCCCTAGTTAAAATGTGAGACATTTGTATTCTGTTTGCATCTGCTGGAATGCTTTCATCTAAAGCACCTGCCCAACTCTTGATAGCCTTTGCTACCCATGCCGAGTCCATAGCCGGTCTAGTGACTGCTCCCGAAAGGGAGTACATGGACTTAAGTCAGGCATCTACATCCCTGTCTGCAGAATCCTTTAGCGATGAGACAGACGGTATAGGAAGTAGAGTGCCACATGCGAGTCCACAGAAGGAGGTGCCTCCCATTTTGCACAATCCTGTGCCGGGAGATGGTAAAAGGTAGATATGCATTTTGGACTCTGGAATTTCTTGCCAGGTATAGCCCAGGTTCCTGCATAAATCCCGTCAGTTGTTCTGACTGCGGAAAATTCCGCTGTAACCTCTTTAGGGTGCTTAAATACTGGCTTTTTGTATTTAGGAGCCAGTTGTTCCTCCTCTATTTCTAAAATATGTTTAACTGCTCTCACTAGAGCTGGTACATCTACAGTGGAATGACGTACCTCCTCAAGAGAGAGAGATTCCACTAGAGAAGTGTCCGTCTGGTCTAGCTCCCCAGGAGGGTCCTATGACTCTGACAAGAGTGTTGAGGATTGCATAGCTCGTCCATGAGGTCTAACCTCTGTAGGCTTATTAGACTGTAACATATGCTGGAATGCAACAGAACTTTAAGCTAAATTATGTACCAAGTGGGTCAGAACATCAACCCAGGGGGGTTGCATGGGATGTATAAGGGAATTTAACATGGAAGGCTATATCTGCTGGGGAAATCCCACATTAAGAGGCTGCGCAGGTGCTAATAAGTGATCTGCTATATGTGTGAGGAGCTGAGAGAAGGAAGCCCAGATGGGTTCCTGGCAAGGCTGGTCCATGGAGGTAGACTAGTGGCGAGGATTGCAGCAATTAGAGCACTGACCATCCATAATCTGATCCTGTGGGGAAAAACCTGCCAAACAGGTCCTGCATGTTACCAGTACCAGAGCAGCCTGCTCGTTGTTAGCCTTTTTAGAGGACATGGCAAAATATGTATATCACACCACAGTATATGGCTAAAGTATGCAATGTGAGTGCCTTCACAAATATAAATAAATGTGAAGTACAAACTAAACCCTTCAACACCTGTTTTCTAGGGTTTAGAGAAAGAAAGAAGGAAAGGCACAGATATAAACATAGAAGAAATACAGTAGGCAGACAGCAAAACTAGCACAAGTCACATACAATGCATAGAAATTGCAATGGGCACTATATCATCTACACAGACCACAGTGGCTGGTAGGATTAAATGCTGTATAACCTGACCTCTGGGAGAGGTATACAGGAGATCAAAACCCAGCGTTCCAAGGGAGTTTCAGCTTTAGCCTGTGTTGCTTGAGGAAATGGCCACTGAGCATCTTTTTAAGGGAAGAGGGAGGAGCAGCTCAGAGGTGGGAAACCGCCGTGGAGACCCGCTCTGAACCGGGGGAGGTGCTGCTGGCTAAGCACCCTCCTCTATGATGACTTTAACACCCAGCGTGCCCGGCAGAAAAACATAAATATTATATATATCCCCAGCTAGCCAGTATATTATTGCCCAGGTGGCCTAGAGGGGTCGCAGATGGACTGGCGCCCACATCAGCACCTCTGGACCGTCTCCACGACTAAAGGAGAGACCACAATAAAATATGCAGGTCTCTGCTTGCACAAGACCCACCTTACCTGTCTCCCCTTTGGCTGACTGTGGTCTCTGGGTCGCGGGGAGCCCGTGCAAGTAGTAGCTACTCGGCACCCGCCGAGATCACCAGACCAGGCAATAGTGTTGTGGTGTCAGACGGGGCTGCTAAGAAGCAACCCCACTGTCCAGTGGTTCGTCGGGCTCCTGCCGACACCAGAAACAAAACTGACAGTCCCTTGGCCAGGGGGTCGGGTATAGGGAGAAAGGAACAGAGCATTCTGGGAGTTTCAAAGCTTAAGTTGTCTATTTAAGACCAAAAACATTTGAATGTTAAGATGTATGAAAATGATTATACAGTTTCTAAAACTCCTTTAAAGATTAAAAAGAGGTAATCAATATACTGTATCTACAGTATACTGTAGCACCAAGTTCATCCCAAAGGGACCTACCAAATGTACTGTATTCGTCCTTGAAGAGGGCCAAAAATAAACTAGCAATCTTTGTGCCCATTGCAGTTGCATGGATCTGCAAATTATACTGGTTATCAAAAATAAAATAATTGTGTGATAAGATAAGTGACTAAATCAAGAACAGTATAAATCACCCACTTGTGTATATAGATCCAAATAACATTTCCAGGTCAATATGCCTTTCGTGTGGGTAATATTTGTATACAACAGTTATAGATAGAACACAAGTTAGAAGTAAGAAATCCTCATGCCAATGAACATCCTTAATCATACTTAATAATAATAATAATAAGGGCCCTCATTCCGAGTTGTTCGCTCGTTCTTTTTCATCGCATCGCAGTGAAAATCCGCTTAGTACGCATGCGCAATGTTCGCACTGCGACTGCGCCAAGTAACTTTACTATGAAGAAAGTATTTTTACTCACGGCTTTTTCTTCGCTCCGGCGATCGTAATGTGATTGACAGGAAATGGGTGTTACTGGGCGGAAACACGGCGTTTCAGGGGCGTGTGGCTGAAAACGCTACCGTTTCCGGAAAAAACGCAGGAGTGGCCGGAGAAACGGTGGGAGTGCCTGGGCGAACGCTGGGTGTGTTTGTGACGTCAACCAGGAACGACAAGCACTGAAATGATCGCACAGGCAGAGTAAGTCTGGAGCTACTCTGAAACTGCTAAGTAGTTAGTAATCGCATTATTGCGAATACATCGGTCGCAATTTTAAGAAGCTAAGATTCACTCCCAGTAGGCGGCGGCTTAGCGTGTGTAACTCTGCTAAATTCGCCTTGCGACCGATCAACTCGGAATGAGGGCCAATAATAATAATAATAATAGGAATGTAATACCTACCAGTCATTCCTTTTCTTGTAGTCCGTAGTGGATACTGGGGAACTGTACTTTAGTACCATGGGGTATAGATCGGGTTGACTGTAGCCTGGCACTTCAAAACATTTAGTGTGTGTATGTGTGTGCTGGCTCCTCCCCTCTATGCCCCTCCAACCAGACTCAGTCTAGGAAACTGTGCCCAAGGAGATGGACATACCACGAGAGAGAAGAAAACAGGCACAACAGCGGTGAGGCACTAAGCCAAAACACAACCATAATCAAAAAAGGAAGGTGCTAACCAGAACAGAGGGTAGCAACACCAACCTAACCTGCATAGCAAAGCTATCCCAACAACATAAGGGGACCGCAACGGCTGGCCAATCAAACACTTACTCAGGTAAGCAGGAATCGAAGCACTGAGGCGGGCGCCCAGTATCCACTACGGACTATAAGAAAAGGAATTACCGGTAGGTATTAAATTCCTATTTTCTCTTACGTCCTAGTGGATACTGGGGAACTGAACTTTAGTACCATGGGGAAGTCCAAAAGCTCCCAAACGGGTGGGAGAGTGCTGAGACCCCTGTAACACTGCCTGACCAAACTGAAGGTCATTCTTGGCCAAGGTGTCAAACCTATAGAACTTAATAAAAGGGTTTGAACCAGACCAAGTAGCAGCTCGGCGCAACTGTAAGGCCGAGACACCCAGGGCAGCCGCCCAGGAAGAGCTCACAGATCTTGTCGAGTGGGCCTGAATAGACGTCGGCATGGGCAGAGCCGCCAAAGCATAGGCTTGTTGAAAGGTCAACCTGAACCAACGAGCAATTGATTGCTTAGAAGACGGATGACCAATCTTGGTGGCATCATAAAGGACAAACAGTGAATCAGAATTCTGATGACGAGCAGTCCGTTTGACACAAACCTTCAGAGACCTCACCACATCCAAGGACTCTGGACCAATGGAAGCTTCAGACAACACTGGAACCACAATGGGTTGATTCACGTGAAAAGCTGACACCACTTTAGGCAAAAACTGAGGTCGGGTCATGAGTTCCGCCCTGTCTTCATGAAAAATCAAATAAGGGCTCTTACAGGATAAGGCCCCCAATTCAGAGACACGTCTGGCAGACACCAATGCTAATAATATCACTGTCTTCCAAATTTCAACTCCACCCTATGTAAGTTTTCAAACCAGTCCAATTGAAGAAAGGACAGAACCACATTGAGATCCCACCGAGCCGTGGGAAGTACGAAGGGCGGTTGCATATGAAGAACTCCTTTTAGGAAAGTTTGTACTTCCGGCAACATGGCAAGTTGTTTAAGGAAGAAAATAAAGAGCGCCGAATACTTTGATGGAGCCTAAACGTAGGCCTGTATCCACTCCCGCTTGCAGGAAAAGTAGAAAACGACCAATTTTAAATTCCACGGGAGAAACCTTCCTACTTTCACACCAGGAAACATACTTTTTCCAGATACGATGATGATGTTTAGACGTAACCATCTTCCTGTAAATGTGGAAAGAGAAGACAAAAAAACATATTTTTAAAACACTCTTGAAATAAATTATTGTATATATGAACAAATCATGAATTTGAAATAGACATTGTACTAGTGAATAATCTAAAACGTAACATTTATTCTGTCTCTATGTTAAAATAAAGTTGCATTAAAACTCTTGAATTTATCAATGGCTGTGATTTCAAGATAAAAAATGGTGAAAATGTGATTAAGTATCAGGATGCTGTTTCAGAAGCACTCAGTGTTCAAACTGGGTCTATGTATGGGTAGAAATAGTGATCATCCAAGTGATGCCCACAGTACCAAAGTATTCCTTGGTGGTCTCCCTTGGTGGTCTCCCGTCCAAGTACTGACCAGGTTTATCCAATCTGCTTCCGAGATTGATCAAGATCGGGCAGGTTAAGGATAATACACTGTGGGCAGTTTGAAGATGATACAAGAAGGAAGAAAGAACCCACTTCTGCTGTCTGTACTGGGCCAGGGGCCAGAACGTGAATTAGTGGTCCCTGAGCTTTTCCAGATGAGAGAGTGTTGGAAAGGAGAAAGCAAAATAGTCAATGTAGAGACCTCTGAGAATGATGTTCCTTTCTCAGATTCATGAAGGAAGATAGACACTTCTGCTTTCTGTTGTAACAGCAAAATGTAACCTGAAAAGGAGCTGGGCTCATATCAGCATTGTTGTCAACCAGATGAGAGAGTGATGAAGCTCTATAGGTCTGATGTATGTGAACTAAATATTGAGTGGACTTACTGTTGATAATTGAGCTAAATTGCTCAAATGCGGATGGTCCGCTTGGTTCAATATATATATGATCCCATAATTGATTATAAGAAAGTATATAAGCTGATGTTGGTATAAAGTGGATACTAATAAGTTTTGAGCATATCACAAATAAATCCAACATACACTTCGTAAAGATCCGCAATAAATTATGACAATTACTGATCACATATATAAAAGAAAACTCTTGTTATGCTCACTGAGGTCCACAGTAGAAATGTTCATCTAATATCAATAAACATCCAAATGATCATATAAATAAGGGTGAGAATCTCAGTTGGACCACTGAGATCCACACTGAAACTGTAACTTTCCAAAAACATCCAAGAAATAAACATATATGTTATGTATACTGTATGTCCCTAGGTAAAGATGTTAAACAGAGAGGCATCCATATCAAATCATTAATGAGTCACTCCCAGCTGAGTAAATGTTGCATCCTAAAAAGAAGAAATGGATACCACTTTATAGATATTTAGTTGCTGTGTCATAGTTTCAAAATACCTGAAAAAAGGAGAAACATAGGCAGCAAAAATGATGATATCCCGCCACTGAATTTATCACTAATGTGTCTCTATCACACAGTGTCTAAGGCAAATCATCTTAAAGCACCAAAACAGCAAAAGGCTGCATATATCTCTATCACACAGAATCTGAAACAAATTGTCTAGGACATCAGAGCACCAAACAGCTGCATAAATCTTTATATGTCTCATCAGACACAAAATATTAGTTAATTAAGTATTGGCCTTTAATACATATAATGTGGCCAGTGGAAAATAAGTATGATCAAACTAATATATTTTGAAGCAGCAAGAAAAAAAGATGATAAATAACCCGCTGATGAATTTACCACTACTGTGTCTCTATCATGTAGTAACCATCTTCCTGGCCTGGAGGGAAGATCTTTTCTTGCTAGAATCTCCCACTCAACTTCCAAGCCATCAAATGTAGCCACTGTAAGTCTGGATAGATGAAAGGACCTTGATGAAAAGATCCTTTTGACAGAGGCCAGGGACCCTCCAGAGCCATGGTTAGGAGGTCCGGGTACCACGCCCATCGAGGCCAATCCGGGGCGATTAGAATTGCTTGAATGCTTTCTCTTCTTAGTCTTTTTAGAACCCTTGGGATTAGCGGTAGAGGAGGGAACAGGTACACAAACTGGTACATCCATGGTGTCATCAGCACGTCCACTGCTATAGCTTGCGGATCTGGAACAGTAATGGCATAGCTTCTTGTTGAGATGAGAAGCCATCAGATCTATCTGCGGACAGTCCCACCAGTGAATTAACTGTTGAAACACCTGGGGATGTAGGCCCTATTCCCCCAGATGGAGGGCGTATCTGCTGAGGAAGTCCGCTTCCCAGTAGTCCACTCCTGGAATTAATATGTCTGAGATGGCCCTTGCGTTGGTCTCCGCCCAGCAGATTATTCTTGACATTTCTCTCATCCCTGCTCTGCTTCTTTTCCCCCCTTGTCGGTTTATGTATGCCACCGCCGTGGCATTGGCCGATTGAATCTGGGTCGCCTGATCCTTCAGGAGATGGGAAGCTTGCAGAAGAGCATTGTAAATTGCCCTGAGTTCCAGGATGTTTATCGGCAGAGCAGATTCCTGAATTGACCATATCCCCTGGAACTGGGCCCCTTGGGTCACAGCCCCCCGGCCCCGGAGGCTGGCATCTGTTGTCAGTAGAATCCGTGAGTGGATATTGAAATTCCTGCCTTCTAATAGGTGAGGAACTTGTAGCCACCATAATAGAGAAATCCGGGTTTTCGGAAATAAGGTCACTTTCTGATGCATGTAAAGGTGAGACCCCGACATTTGTCCAGCAGATCCAGCTGAAATGGCTGGGCATGAAATCTGCCATATTGGATTGCTTCGTAAGCAGCAGCCATCCTGCCCAGCAAGCGCATGCAAAGCTGTATGGATATCTCGAGAGGATGGAGCACTGAGCAGGCCATAGCCTGGATAGCCAAGGCCTTGTCCATCGGAAGAAACACCTTTTGAGACACTGTATCCAGTATCATTCCCAAGAACTGAAGACGTTGGGTCGGTTCCAGGTGAGATTTCTGAAAATTTAGGATCCACCCATGATCCGTAAGCATGCGAGTCGTCAGATCGATGCTGTGCATTAGATGCTCCCTGGATATAGCCTTTATCAGGAGATAGTCTAAGTAGGGGACTATGTTGACTCCCATCATGCACAGTTGCAGCATCATCTCTGCCATAACTTTGGTGGAGACCCTCGGAGCTGTGGACAGGCCAAAGGGCAAGGCCTGAAACTGGAAATGGTCATCCAAGATGGCGAACCTGAGGTAAGCCGGATGAGGGAGCCACATGGGAATGTGTAAGTAAGCATCCTTGACATATAGGGATACCAGGAATTCCCCCTGCTCCAGACCGGACAGCAGTGCCTGCAGGGATTCCATCTTGAATTTGAACACCTGCAGATATGGGTTTAGAGACTTCAGGTTCAAGATGGGTCACACCGAACCGTCCGGTTTGGGAACAACAAAAAGACTGGAGTAATAACCCCTGTTGTGTAACGAAGGAGGTACCAGAGCCACCAACCCTGTCCGCAAAAGTTTTTTAATAACCTCTTGCAAGTTTACTTTTACTGCAGGCAAAACTGGTAAGCCCGATCTGAAAAATCTGTGAGGAGGAAGTGCTTGAAATTCCAGCCTGTATCCCTGGGAAATGAGGTTCCTCACCCAAGGATCCTGGCAGGACTTCGTACACACGTGGACGAAGTGTTGAAGGCGAGCACCTACCTGAAAGTCGCATTGCTGCTGGGGCCAACCGTCACGCGAAAGGCTTAGCGGCAGGGGATCCGGTGGTCTGGTCCAGGGATGCAGCAGTTGCAGGTTTACGGGACTTACTACAAGATCCTCTCAGAGTGGTGGAGACCCCTTGGCCCCTGTCTCTGAACCTTGCCACACGAAAGGACTGCAAGGAGGGTCCTGTGTAAGAATGTCTAGCAGGTGGCGCAGCCTACGGCAGATAGGTAGACTTACCCGCCATTGCCTGGGAGATCCATTTATTTAATTTGTCCCCAAACAAGGCATCACCTGTAAAAGGAAGATTTTCTACACCCTTTTTGGAATCATCATCTGCTGACCATTGATATAACCACAGAGATCTACGTGCTGAAACTGCCATAGCCATAGTGCGGCCATTTATCTTACACAATTCCTTTATAGCCTTGCTCATAAAATTTGCAGCATCCTGAATGTGTTGCAGCAGAGTAATGACCTCATCCTGGGGCAGAGTGTCTAATTCATTAATAATATTATCGGACCACTTGACTACTGCCCTAGAAATCCACCCACAAACTATTGTGGGGTGCTGTGCTATGCCCGCTGCCATATATATTGCCTTGAGAGTGGTCTTAATATTATGGTCAGCAGGGTCTTTAAGGGATATAGCACCTGGCAGCGGCAGTACTAATTTTTTAGACAGTCTGGACACAGAAGTATCGACTGACGTTTTTTTTTCCAATACCTTCCTGTCCTCAGCTGGGAGGGGAAAAGTATATAAAAACCTCTGAGGAGTTTTAAATTTTTTGTCAGGGTTTACCCAAGCCTTCCTGGCCAGGGAGATTAATTCTGCAGACACAGAAAAAGTGGCTGAGGTCTTGGGTCTAACATTAAAGTACAACTCCTCATCTCGTTCTGCTTCCTGATCTGGTATGTGAAGAACCTCTCTCACAGCATAAATGAGGGCCTCCACCCCAGGAGATGGAGAGCTGTCCTCATCCATATCATCATCATCCATATCAGGCTGATAAGAATCAGACTGGAGCACCTGTGGCAGTAAGCGTTAATGTGAAACAAACAGAGGGAGCTGAGAAGCCTTTCTGGTATCTGCTGCTTTGGCCATACAATCAGTAGACTGTTTTAACACCTGTCTCTCCTTTTTAGCTGCAGCTAATTCTGAATTCACATTTCGAATCATGCTTTTAAAAGTATCTAGCCAGTCAAGTGCCTGTGAACTGTGTCCCTGTGGAGATAAGGAGCACTGTTCACACATGAGGGACCCCGCTGAAGAAGGGATAGAGTTACAGCAAGCACACATAACCATGTCAACAGACATATTGTACACAACTGTAATGCAGCACAGCTCACTGAAAAAAAAAACCTCCACACAGACCCTAGAGAGCCCTTGGGTTGACACAGAGAAATGGAGACCAGCACACAGAACACAGCAGTGCAGTGTGTGAAAATATGTGTAACACCTTATAGATGTGCATCGGCGCTACCGCTGATGTGCTCCCCCTTGCTATGACCCCCTGGTACCAGTACAGATTCTGCAACAGTGTGGGTCTGTGGAGGAGCAGCGTGCATGCAGCCTTGATGATCCACAGCAGCAGGAAATGGCGCCTTCCCGCCTCTGGTGCCGCTCTCCGGGAAGCCCTGTAATGTTTATACTGGCTGAAATAGTAAAAACAGTACACACAAAGCCTAATCACAGTGAGCACTGTGGAGCATAAGCCCGCTGAGCCTTTGTAGTCCGCGGGCACCACAGCTCGTGGCCCATGACCGAGCGCGACAAACTGCACCGGGGACCCGCTAACCGAGACCCCAGTGTTAACACTCACTGCACCTGATGATCTTCGGCATCTGTTAGGGGGGGTGGCGGCTAGCTGCTGGCGTGGGCACACACAGTATGGTGTGTGAAACAGCACTTCAGGAGCTCAATGTCCTGTCAGCTGGGATTACGAACCATTAACCCTCAGGAGGTTGGTTCGGTCCCCACTCTAAGTTCCACGAAGCAGGTAGATTGGTTGTCAACCAGTACTACCTAAAATAAAGAACTAAAATAAAATATAAAGGGAACTCTCTGGAGCTCCAGAGAAATTCACCTGGCTCCTTGGGCACATTTTTCTAAACTGAGTCTGGTAGGAGGGGCATAGAGGGGAGGAGCCAGCACACACATATATACACACACTAAAGGTTTTTAAAGTGCCAGGCTCCATTGAACCCAATCTATACCCCATGGTACTAAAGTACAGTTCCCCAGTATCCACTAGGGCGTAAGAGAAATAGGTAGTTTGCTTAGTATATGATTTAAGTTAAATAACATGAGGTTGAAGATAGTAGCCAAGAAGAGCTGATAAATTCAATGTCAAGGGACCTATTCCCAAAAAATAATTAGGCGTCCTGGTGGTGATAAGGTAAACTTAATTTTTGTTGAATAATAATACAGTAGGTAGGTCTCAGGAAGCTTTACTGTTGGCATGACACAGGACTGATGGTAGCGCTCACCTTTCCTTCTCCAGACAAGACATTTTTCTAGATGCCCCAAACAATCTGAAAGGGGATTCATCAGAGAAAATGACTTTACCCCAGTCCTCTGCAGTCCAATTCCTGCACCTTTTTCAGAATATCAGTCTGTCCCTGTTGTTTTCCTGGAGAGAAGTGGCTTCTTTGCTGACCTTCATACCACCAGGCCATCCTCCATAAGTCTCCGCATCACTGTGTATGCAGATGCACTCCCACTGCCTGCTGCTATTCCTGAGCAAGCTCTGCACTAGTGGTGCCCCGATCCTGCAGCTGAATTACTTTTAGGAGACAATCCTGGTGCTTGCTGGATGTTCTTGGGTGCCCTGAAGCCTTCTTCACTATTGAACCTCTGCCCTTGAAGTTCTTGATGATCCAATAAATGGTTGATTTAGGTGCAATCTTACTAGCAGCAATATCCTTCCCTGTAAAGCCCTTTTAGTACAAAGCAATGATGACTGCACATGTTTCCATGCAGGAAACCATAGAAAACGGAGGAAGAACAATGATTTTAAGCACCACCCTCTTTTTAAAGCTTCAAGTCTGTTATTCTAACTCAATGAGCATGACCGAGTGATCTCCAGCCTTGTGTTAACGAGAGAATCACTGACATGATGTTAGCTGCTCCTTTTGTGGCAGGGCTGAAATGCAGTGGAAATGTTGTTTTTGGGATAAAGTTCATTGTCATGGCAAAGAGGGACTTTGCAATAAATTGCAATTCATCTGATCACTCTTCATGACATTCTGGAGTATGTGCAAATTGCCATCATAAAAACGGAGGCAGCAGACTTTGTGAAAATGTATATTTGTGTCATTCTCAAAACGTTTGGCCATTACTGTAGCATCTGTGTATAACATAGGAGTAGCAACAGCACCTAACACTCCAGACTGACTCAAGGTGGAAGCCAGAGTCTTGCAACTCTGCAGCAGGAGCCATGAATATACCAGCAACAGATAGTGGGAGGATTGGAGGGGGCTGATGCCATGCCTGGAGTTAACACTGACAAAAGAGGTGCAAAGGTAGTAGTCATGGTAGGTAATATAGACATAATGGCTATGAGGTTGTGCTGCACAGGCTGCATAGAGGCAGAAGAAAGAAAACTAGCTCCCTGAGACACAGCAATAGTGAGAACTGCAGGAGCTTGTGAATGTTTAGTGGTCTGCAGCTACCCACACTCACCATGCAACTGAATCTTCTCTTAGGCAGGTTGTAAACCTACCTAAAAGCAGACCCAGTTGCATGACAAGGATGGGTAGCCACAGGCACTTTAGATCCAGTGCCCCCTGGAGTCACCCTTACAACATAGGCAGAAACATCTCCAGAGCCCACCACGAGGGTTTCTAAGAATTAACCGGGATTCCCCACAAAATAGAACATTGGGGGTCATTCCGAGTTGATCACTACGGATCTTTGCATTGCAAGCAGCGGGGATTAGCCCAATGCGCACGTGCAAAACAATCAATGCGCATGCGCAAAGTCAGGCGTACGATGTATGTGCAGAAATGCAAATGCTTTTTGTGTTCGCAGCCACGCAACGACAAAGGGGTGTGTAGAAGGTGGCACGGGGGAATGGCTTCGCTAGCTAGCAAAAAGGGGCGTGAAGGTGGGTGTCTCGTGGGGGAGTGTGCTAAGGGTAGCAGTTGTGGCTTTCGCACCACTGCAAACCTGATCTCTGCTGATACAAACTAGTGATGAGCGGGTTCGGTTTCTCGGAAACCGAACCCACGGCTGTAACTACGGGGGGGCTAGGGGGGCATGTGACCTGGGCGCAGGATAGGAGGGGGCGCAGAGAGGATCAGTTTAATCCCCCTAACACCCTATGTAATCCCCCTAATAACCTATGTGCTGCGGTTCCTTAGAGCCGACGGAGCACAAGCTCCAGACTCTACTAGCTGCCGCGGCAGCATTGCTGTGATTAAACTGAGAAAATAAACTACAGCTCCCAGCAGCCCTTGCTGCGGGAGCTGTAGTTTACTTTCAGTTTCTTCTGGTCACGTGTAGTGCCTGCAGGGCACAGGGAACAAGATGACTCCCCAGCCTCCCCCCCGCTGCCATTAATCATCGCAGCAGTGCACTACTATAGTGCACTGCTGAGCTGGAAACTAAGAGGCAGCCGTAGGTCCGAAAAGGGGGCGGGGCTACACGGCACTGTGCTGTACACAGTGCCAGGCCAGCCAGCAGCATCATTGGGAGAGCTCACTATCCAGGACAAGGAGCAGAAGAGCCTAAGTAGTGAGTGTAAGGGAAGGGACACTGTGTGTGTGTGACTACCAGTACCATATAGAGCAGTGGTTCTCAAACTCGGTCCTCAGGACCCCACACGGTTCACGTTTTCCATGTCACCCAGCAGCTGCACTGTGTATCACCAACTGTCACATTTTAAAAATCTACAGGTGACCTGCAAAACATGAACCGTGTGGGGTCCTGAGGACCGAGTTTGAGAACCTGTGATATAGAGTATGTGTGTCTCTATGAGTGTGTGCATGTGTGTGACTGTATGTAAAAAGGTGTATGACTGACTACATATCTGTATGTGTGCTTGTGTCTCACTATATGTAAGTATGTATATATGTTTGACTCTATATATGTATGTATACAGGTGTGTGACTGTGTATATATTAGAGATGAGCGGGTTCGGTTTCTCTGAATCCGAACCCGCACGAACTTCATGTTTTTTTTCACGGGTCCGAGCGACTCGGATCTTCCCGCCTTGCTCGGTTAACCCGAGCGCGCCCGAACGTCATCATGACGCTGTCGGATTCTCGCGAGACTCGGATTCTATATAAGGAGCCGCGCGTCGCCGCCATTTTCACACGTGTATTGAGATTGATAGGGAGAGGACGTGGCTGGCGTCCTCTCCATTTAGATTAGGAGAGAGAGAGAGAGATTGACCTGAGGCTGATACTGTAGAAGAGAGTGCAGAGTTTAGTGACTGACCACAGTGACCACCAGCAGTGCAGTTGTTTTATTTAATATATCCGTTCTCTGCCTGAAAAAAACGGTACACACAGTGACTCAGTCACATACCATATCTGTGTGCACTGCTCAGCCCAGTGTGCTGCATGCCTGCATCATCTATGTATATATTATATATCTGACTGTGCTCAGCTCACACAGCTTATAATTGTGGGGGAGACTGGGGAGCACTGCAGTGCCAGTTATAGGTTATAGCAGGAGCCAGGAGTACAAGACAGTCACATACCATATCTGTGTGCACTGCTCAGCCCAGTGTGCTGCATCATCTATGTATATATTATATATCTGACTGTGCTCAGCTCACACAGCTTATAATTGTGGGGGAGACTGGGGAGCACTGCAGTGCCAGTTATAGGTTATAGCAGGAGCCAGGAGTACATATTATATTAAAATTAAACAGTGCACACTTTTGCTGCAGGAGTGCCACTGCCAGTGTGACTGACCAGTGACCTGACCACACTGACCACCAGTATAGTTAGTAGTATACTATATTGTGATTGCCTGAAAAAGTTAAACACTCGTCGTGTGACTTCACTTGTGTGGTGTTTTTTTTTTTTATTCTATAAAAAACTCATTCTGCTGACAGACAGTGTCCAGCAGGTCCGTCATTATATAATATATATACCTGTCCGGCTGCAGTAGTGATATATATATATTTTTTATATCATTATTTATCATCCAGTCGCAGCAGACACAGTACGGTAGTTCACGGCTGTAGCTACCTCTGTGTCGGCACTCGGCAGTCCATCCATAATTGTATACCACCTACCCGTGGTTTTTTTTTCTTTCTTCTTTATACATGCATACTACTACATCTCTTTATCAACCAGTCTATATTAGCAGCAGACACAGTACAGTACGGTAGTTCACGGCTGTGGCTACCTCTGTGTCGGCACTCGGCAGTCCGTCCATAATTGTATACCACCTAACCGTGGTTTTTTTTTCTTTCTTCTTTATACATACATACTACGACATCTCTTTATCAACCAGTCTATATTAGCAGCAGACACAGTACAGTACGGTAGTTCACGGCTGTGGCTACCTCTGTGTCGGCACTCGGCAGTCCGTCCATAATTGTATACCACCTAACCGTGGTTTTTTTTTCTTTCTTCTTCATACATACATACTACGACATCTCTTTATCAACCAGTCTATATTAGCAGCAGACACAGTACAGTACGGTAGTTCACGGCTGTGGCTACCTCTGTGTCGGCACTCGGCAGTCCGTCCATAATTGTATACCACCTAACCGTGGTTTTTTTTTCTTTCTTCTTTATACATACATACTACGACATCTCTTTATCAACCAGTCTATATTAGCAGCAGACACAGTACAGTACGGTAGTTCACGGCTGTGGCTACCTCTGTGTCGGCACTCGGCAGTCCGTCCATAATTGTATACCACCTAACCGTGGTTTTTTTTTCTTTCTTCTTCATACATACATACTACGACATCTCTTTATCAACCAGTCTATATTAGCAGCAGACACAGTACAGTACGGTAGTTCACGGCTGTGGCTACCTCTGTGTCGGCACTCGGCAGTCCGTCCATAATTGTATACCACCTACCTGTGGTTTTTTTTCTTTCTTCTTCATACATACATACTACTACATCTCTTTATCAACCAGTCTATATTAGCAGCAGACACAGTACAGTATGGTAGTTCACGGCTGTGGCTACCTCTGTGTCGGCACTCGGCAGTCCGTCCATAATTGTATACCACCTACCCGTGGTTTTTTTTTCTTTCTTCTTCATATATACATACTACGACATCTCTTTATCAACCAGTCTATATTAGCAGCAGACACAGTACAGTACGGTAGTTCACGGCTGTGGCTACCTCTGTGTCGGCACTCGGCAGTCCGTCCATAATTGTATACCACCTAACCGTGGTTTCTTTTTCTTTCTTCTTCATACATACATACTACGACATCTCTTTATCAACCAGTCTATATTAGCAGCAGACACAGTACGGTAGTTCACGGCTGTAGCTACCTCTGTGTCGGCACTCGGCAGTCCGTCCATAATTGTATACTAGTATCCATCCATCTCCATTGTTTACCTGAGGTGCCTTTTAGTTGTGCCTATTAAAATATGGAGAACAAAAATGTTGAGGTTCCAAAATTAGGGAAAGATCAAGATCCACTTCCACCTCGTGCTGAAGCTGCTGCCACTAGTCATGGCCGAGACGATGAAATGCCAGCAACGTCGTCTGCCAAGGCCGATGCCCAATGTCATAGTACAGAGCATGTCAAATCCAAAACACCAAATATCAGTAAAAAAAGGACTCCAAAACCTAAAATAAAATTGTCGGAGGAGAAGCGTAAACTTGCCAATATGCCATTTACCACACGGAGTGGCAAGGAACGGCTGAGGCCCTGGCCTATGTTCATGGCTAGTGGTTCAGCTTCACATGAGGATGGAGGCACTCAGCCTCTCGCTAGAAAAATGAAAAGACTCAAGCTGGCAAAAGCAGTAGCACCGCAAAGAACTGTGCGTTCTTCGAAATCCCAAATCCACAAGGAGAGTCCAATTGTGTCGGTTGCGATGCCTGACCTTCCCAACACTGGACGTGAAGAGCATGCGCCTTCCACCATTTGCACGCCCCCTGCAAGTGCTGGAAGGAGCACCCGCAGTCCAGTTCCTGATAGTCAGATTGAAGATGTCAGTGTTGAAGTACACCAGGATGAGGAGGATATGGGTGTTGCTGGCGCTGGGGAGGAAATTGACCAGGAGGATTCTGATGGTGAGGTGGTTTGTTTAAGTCAGGCACCCGGGGAGACACCTGTTGTCCGTGGGAGGAATATGGCCGTTGACATGCCTGGTGAAAATACCAAAAAAATCAGCTCTTCGGTGTGGAACTATTTCAACAGAAATGCGGACAACAGGTGTCAAGCCGTGTGTTCCCTTTGTCAAGCTGTAATAAGTAGGGGTAAGGACGTTAACCACCTCGGAACATCCTCCCTTATACGTCACCTGCAGCGCATTCATAATAAGTCAGTGACAAGTTCAAAAACTTTGGGTGACAGCGGAAGCAGTCCACTGACCAGTAAATCCCTTCCTCTTGTAACCAAGCTCACGCAAACCACCCCACCAACTCCCTCAGTGTCAATTTCCTCCTTCCCCAGGAATGCCAATAGTCCTGCAGGCAATGTCACTGGCAATTCTGACGAGTCCTCTCCTGCCTGGGATTCCTCCGATGCATCCTTGCGTGTAACGCCTACTGCTGCTGGCGCTGCTGTTGTTGCTGCTGGGAGTCGATGGTCATCCCAGAGGGGAAGTCGTAAGCCCACTTGTACTACTTCCAGTAAGCAATTGACTGTTCAACAGTCCTTTGCGAGGAAGATGAAATATCACAGCAGTCATCCTGCTGCAAAGCGGATAACTGAGGCCTTGACAACTATGTTGGTGTTAGACGTGCGTCCGGTATCCGCCGTTAGTTCACAGGGAACTAGACAATTTATTGAGGCAGTGTGCCCCCGTTACCAAATACCATCTAGGTTCCACTTCTCTAGGCAGGCGATACCGAGAATGTACACGGACCTCAGAAAAAGACTCACCAGTGTCCTAAAAAATGCAGTTGTACCCAATGTCCACTTAACCACGGACATGTGGACAAGTGGAGCAGGGCAGGGTCAGGTGGAATGCACCTGTCTCAAGTGCAGTGGAGAATGATTTCAACGTTGTGCAAGGTTCTGATGCCCTTTGAACTTGCCACACGTGAAGTCAGTTCAGACACTGCCAGCCTGAGTCAGGTCATTCCCCTCATCAGGCTTTTGCAGAAGAAGCTGGAGGCATTGAAGAAGGAGCTAAAAGGGAGCGATTCCGCTAGGCATGTGGGACTTGTGGATGCAGCCCTTAATTCGCTTAACAAGGATTCACGGGTGGTCAATCTGTTGAAATCAGAGCACTACATTTTGGCCACCGTGCTCGATCCTAGATTTAAAGCCTACCTTGGATCTCTCTTTCCGGCAGACACAGGTCTGCTGGGGTTGAAAGACCTGCTGGTGACAAAATTGTCAAGTCAAGCGGAACGCGACCTGTCAACATCTCCTCCTTCACATTCTCCCGCAACTGGGGGTGCGAGGAAAAGGCTCAGAATTCCGAGCCCACCCGCTGGCGGTGATGCAGGGCAGTCTGGAGCGACTGCTGATGCTGACATCTGGTCCGGACTGAAGGACCTGACAACGATTACGGACATGTCGTCTACTGTCACTGCATATGATTCTCTCACCATTGAAAGAATGGTGGAGGATTATATGAGTGACCGCATCCAAGTAGGCACGTCACACAGTCCATACTTATACTGGCAGGAAAAAGAGGCAATTTGGAGGCCATTGCACAAACTGGCTTTATTCTACCTAAGTTGCCCTCCCACAAGTGTGTACTCCGAAAGAGTGTTTAGTGCCGCCGCTCACCTTGTCAGCAATCGGCGTACGAGGTTACATCCAGAAAATGTGGAGAAGATGATGTTCATTAAAATGAATTATAATCAATTCCTCCGCGGAGACATTGACCAGCAGCAATTGCCTCCACAAAGTACACAGGGAGCTGAGATGGTGGATTCCAGTGGGGACGAATTGATAATCTGTGAGGAGGGGGATGTACACGGTGATATATCGGAGGGTGATGATGAGGTGGACATCTTGCCTCTGTAGAGCCAGTTTGTGCAAGGAGAGATTAATTGCTTCTTTTTTGGGGGGGGGTCCAAACCAACCCGTCATATCAGTCACAGTCGTGTGGCAGACCCTGTCACTGAAATGATGGGTTGGTTAAAGTGTGCATGTCCTGTTTTGTTTATACAACATAAGGGTGGGTGGGAGGGCCCAAGGACAATTCCATCTTGCACCTCTTTTTTCTTTTATTTTTCTTTGCGTCATGTGCTGTTTGGGGAGGGTTTTTTGGAAGGGACATCCTGCGTGACACTGCAGTGCCACTCCTAAATGGGCCCGGTGTTTGTGTCGGCCACTAGGGTCGCTAATCTTACTCACACAGTCAGCTACCTCATTGCGCCTCTTTTTTTCTTTGCGTCATGTGCTGATTGGGGAGGGTTTTTTGGAAGGGACATCCTGCGTGACACTGCAGTGCCACTCCTAAATGGGCCCGGTGTTTGTGTCGGCCACTAGGGTCGCTAATCTTACTCACACAGTCAGCTACCTCATTGCGCCTCTTTTTTTCTTTGCGTCATGTGCTGATTGGGGAGGGTTTTTTGAAAGGGACATCCTGCGTGACACTGCAGTGCCACTCCTAAATGGGCCCGGTGTTTGTGTCGGCCACTAGGGTCGCTAATCTTACTCACACAGTCAGCTACCTCATTGCGCCTCTTTTTTTCTTTGCGTCATGTGCTGATTGGGGAGGGTTTTTTGGAAGGGACATCCTGCGTGACACTGCAGTGCCACTCCTAAATGGGCCCGGTGTTTGTGTCGGCCACTAGGGTCGCTAATCTTACTCACACAGTCAGCTACCTCATTGCGCCTCTTTTTTTCTTTGCGTCATGTGCTGATTGGGGAGGGTTTTTTGGAAGGGACATCCTGCGTGACACTGCAGTGCCACTCCTAAATGGGCCCGGTGTTTGTGTCGGCCACTAGGGTCGCTAATCTTACTCACACAGTCAGCTACCTCATTGCGCCTCTTTTTTTCTTTGCGTCATGTGCTGATTGGGGAGGGTTTTTTGGAAGGGACATCCTGCGTGACACTGCAGTGCCACTCCTAAATGGGCCCGGTGTTTGTGTCGGCCACTAGGGTCGCTAATCTTACTCACACAGTCAGCTACCTCATTGCGCCTCTTTTTTTCTTTGCGTCATGTGCTGATTGGGGAGGGTTTTTTGGAAGGGACATCCTGCGTGACACTGCAGTGCCACTCCTAGATGGCCCAGGTGTTTGTGTCGGCCACTAGTGTCGCTTAGCTTAGTCATCCAGCGACCTTGGTGCAAATTTTAGGACTAAAAATAATATTGTGAGGTGTGAGGTATTCAGAATAGACTGAAAATGAGTGGAAATTATGGTTTTTGAGGTTAATAATAATATGGGATCAAAATGACCCCCAAATTCTATGATTTAAGCTGTTTTTTAGTGTTTTTTTAAAAAAACACCCGAATCCAAAACACACCTGAATCCGACAAAAAAAATTCGGTGAGGTTTTGCCAAAACGCGGTCGAACCCCAAACACGGCCGCGGAACCGAACCCAAAACCAAAACACAAAACCCGAAAAATTTCAGGCGCTCATCTCTAGTATATATATATATATATATATGAGCAAGTGAGTGAATGTATGCATGCATGTATATATTCAGGTGTGTGACAGTATGCATGTGTATAGGTGTGTGATTTTATGTATGTTTCAAGGTATGAGTATTTATTTCCCTTTCTTTATTTATCCCTAGGCCAAATAAATTTCTAGCCATCCCCTCGATAAAAATCTTTACAGCAGCTACCAGCCCTTATAAAGTTCACACACACACACACGCACACACACACACACACACACACACACACACACACACACACACACACACACACACAAATATATACACACTCAGAGTGTCCACAGCAGGATGTGTCCTGCTCAGGTACCTTCCCCAGGGAGGTCACCCCGCCACGATATGATTGGAGGCTGTCAATCACAGAAAACGTGTAATGGTGCAATCAACGTTTCGGGGACCACCTCCCGTTCATCAGGATGATTGCATTATTACACGCTTTATGTGATTGACAGCCTCTGAGTGCCGCCTCGTTTTTCCAAGCACAATATATATATATATATATATATATAAACTCACTCACTCACACTCTTACATGAAGGGGAGGGGGGCGCCAACTTCCTGTCTTGCCCCAGGTGTCAAAGATCCTAGTTTCGGCCCTGCCGAACCCACCCGAACTTCACCCTTTTTACACGGGTCCGAGCCATACTCGGATTCTCCCGTATGGCTCGGTTAACCCGAGCGCGCCCTAACGTCATCATTCCGCTGTCGGATTCTCGCGAGATTCAGATTCTATATAAGCAGCCGCGCGTCGCCGCCATTTTCACTCGTGCATTGGAAATGTTAGGGAGAGGACGTGGCTGGTGTCCTCTCCGTTTATTCATTGTTGAGTTGATGCAAATATTTGTGCTTGCTTATATCATTGTGGGGACTGGGGAGCAGCTTTATATTAATATAGGAGGAGTACAGTGCAGAGTTTTGCTGATCAGTGACCACCAGTTTTATCCGTTCTCTGCCTGAAAAAAACACTCCATGAGGTAAATTTACTAAGATTCGTGTTTTCCCGTTTGAGGTCAAAGTTCAATCACAAATGACATCGAAAGTGTAAATATGCAACTTTTTGAATTGATTACGACTAATTTACTAAGCAGCCGTATTCTGCATTTTCGGGTTTTCCGATGTCGATGTCATTCGTTTTTTTTTGGCAGTGTTTTACGTGAGTGACTTGTAAAACACTGCCAACTTTAATACAATGAATCTCGGACGGATCTGAGAGATCCGTGCTGGGCTTCATTGTGCACTTTGTTAAAAATCAAAATAAAGTTTAAATGTAAAAAAAAAATTGCGTTGGGTCCCCCCTCCTAAGGCAAACCAGCCTCGGGCTCTTTGAGCCGATCCTGGTTGCAGAAATATGGGGAAAAAAATGGACAGGGGTTCCCCCATATTTAAGCAACCAGCATCGGGCTCTGCGCCTGGTCCTGGTTCCAAAAATAAGGGGGACAAAAAGAGTAGGGGTCCCCCGTATTTTTGAAACCAGCACCGGGCTCCACTAGCTGGACAGATAATGCCACAGCGGTTGACCGAAAGTGACCTCACTGCTGACCTGAAAGTTCCCACCATTGGTTACAATGGAGCGCATAGGCGCTACATTGTAACACTGCCGTGTTCCGCCTGTCATACAGTACAGGAGCACACAGCCGATCAGGAGGGTGCCACAACGTGGCGCTCCCTGATTGGCTGAAGAAACCCACTTAGACATCAGTCAGAGTGGGTTTCAGGCATTCGGGGAAAGGGGGCCCATGTGAAAACATGGGTCCCCTTTCAGTTCGTGGTCGGGTATCCGTTTTTTTATTTTTTCAAGTACGTGGATTACAAAAGGATTTACAGAGGAGCCTTCAACCATGGATTATGTGAGTATAATTTTTTCTACAGGTACACCATGGATTCTACTGGAGAAGAGGACCGACCTGCGTGGGAACATAAGGTAAGTATGTGTATATGGAGGTGTGGATGGATGTATTAAAGTTATACTTTCAAGGTGTGTGTGTAATGTCTTTATTGGGGTATTTTTTTAGTAGTAGTACTACAGGTACCAGCGGGCCCATTTTTCCGCCGCATGCTGGTACTTGTGGTTCTCCAAGTACCAGCTTGTGGGGGAGGCTTGCTGGGCCTTGTAGTACGGCTACTAAAAAGAATATCAAACACTTATCACAAAGGCTATTAGCCCCCCATCCGCAGCCCATTGGATGGGGGGGACAGCCTCGGGCTTCACCCCTGGCCCTTGGGTGGCTGGGGGGGACCCCTTGATTGAAGGGGTCCCCACTCCCCCAGGGTACCCCGGCCAGGGGTGACTAGTTGGATATTTGATGCCACGGCCGCAAGGCACTGTATAAAAGTGACCCCCGGCTGTGGCATTATCTGTCCAGCTAGTGGAGCCCGGTGCTGGTTTCAAAAATACGGGGGACCCCTACTCTTTTTGTCCCCCGTATTTTTGGAACCAGGACCAGGCGCAGAGCCCGATGCTGGTTGCTTAAATATGGGGGAACCCCTGTCCATTTTTTTCCCATATTTCTGCAACCAGGATCGGCTCAAAGAGCCCGAGGCTGGTTTGCCTTAGGAGGGGGGACCCCACGCAATTTTTTTTCTGAAAATTTAGAACATTTCCCCCCCTTCCCACTGAAAAACATGCACGGATCTCATGGATCCGTGCATGCCTATACAAACACGGGATAAAAAAGCAGGTCTGTTTTTTTTTAGCACTTTTTCACGATTTGTATTTTATCACGGCAGTGTTTGGCTATTGTCGGCAGTGTTTGCGTTTTGAACTTTTTAGTAAATTCCCGATTTCTAGCAAATTGCAGGCGTATTTGACCGATGGTGTATTGATTCGTGATTTTTTTCCTAGGACTTCCAAAATATTACGAATGCCCTCATCACTGCTGTGATTTTTGCTTAGTAAATTACCGAGATGACACTTTGATGAAAAAACGTCATCTCGGTCAAAATCGGGACCTTAGTAAATATACCCCCATATCTGTGCTCAGTGTGCTGCATATATCTGTGCTCACACTGCTTAATTGTGGGGACTGGGGAGCAGCTGTATTATATAGCAGGAGTACAGTGCAGAGTTTTGCTGACAGTGACCACCAGTATACGTTGTCTGCCTGAAAAACACTCCATATCTGTGCTCAGTGTGCTGCTTTATTGTGGGGACTGGGGAGTCGGGACCACCAGTATAATATTATATAGGAGGAGTACAGTGCAGTGTTTTGCTGACACAGTGACCACCAGTATATATAGCAGTACGGTACGGAAGGCCACTGCTGTACCTACCTCTGTGTCGTCATTAAGTTTACTATCCATCTACATTCTATACCTGTGGTGCATTTTAGTTTTGCAGTTTGCTGACACAGTGACCACCAGTATATATAGCAGTTCGGTACGGAAGGCCACTGCTGTACCTACCTCTGTGTCGTCATTAAGTATACTATCCATCTACATTCTATACCTGTGGTGCATTTTAGTTTTGCAGTTTGCTGACACAGTGACCACTAGAGATGAGCGCCGGAAATTTTTCGGGTTTTGTGTTTTGGTTTTGGGTTCGGTTCCGCGGCCGTGTTTTGGGTTCGACCGCGTTTTGGCAAAACCTCACCGAATTTTTTTTGTCGGATTCGGGTGTGTTTTGGATTCGGGTGTTTTTTTCAAAAAACCCTAAAAAACAGCTTAAATCATAGAATTTGGGGGTCATTTTGATCCCAAAGTATTATTAACCTCAAAAACCATAATTTACACTCATTTTCAGTCTATTCTGAATACCTCACACCTCACAATATTATTTTTAGTCCTAAAATTTGCACCGAGGTCGCTGTGTGAGTAAGATAAGCGACCCTAGTGGCCGACACAAACACCGGGCCCATCTAGGAGTGGCACTGCAGTGTCACGCAGGATGGCCCTTCCAAAAAACACTCCACAAACAGCACATGACGCAAAGAAAAAAAGAGACGCAATGAGGTAGCTGTGTGAGTAAGATAAGCGACCCTAGTGGCCGACACAAACACCGGGCCCATCTAGGAGTGGCACTGCAGTGTCACGCAGGATGGCCCTTCCAAAAAACCCTCCCCAAACAGCACATGACGCAAAGAAAAAAAGAGGCGCAATGAGGTAGCTGACTGTGTGAGTAAGATAAGCGACCCTAGTGGCCGACACAAACACCGGGCCCATCTAGGAGTGGCACTGCAGTGTCACGCAGGATGGCCCTTCCAAAAAAGCCTCCCCAAACAGCACATGACGCAAAGAAAAAAAGAGGCGCAATGAGGTAGCTGACTGTGTGAGTAAGATAAGCGACCCTAGTGGCCGACACAAACACCGGGCCCATCTAGGAGTGGCACTGCAGTGTCACGCAGGATGGCCCTTCCAAAAAAACCTCCCCAAACAGCACATGACGCAAAGAAAAAAAAGAGGCGCAATGAGGTAGCTGACTGTGTGAGTAAGATAAGCGACCCTAGTGGCCGACACAAACACCGGGCCCATCTAGGAGTGGCACTGCAGTGTCACGCAGGATGGCCCTTCCAAAAAACCCTCCCCAAACAGCACATGACGCAAAGAAAAAAAGAGGCGCAATGAGGTAGCTGACTGTGTGAGTAAGATAAGCGACCCTAGTGGCCGACACAAACACCGGGCCCATCTAGGAGTGGCACTGCAGTGTCACGCAGGATGGCCCTTCCAAAAAACCCTACCCAAAAAGCACATGACGCAAAGAAAAAAAGAGGCGCAATGAGGTAGCTGACTGTGTGAGTAAGATAAGCGACCCTAGTGGCCGACACAAACACCGGGCCCATCTAGGAGTGGCACTGCAGTGTCACGCAGGATGGCCCTTCCAAAAAACCCTCCCCAAACAGCACATGACGCAAAGAAAAAAAGAGGCGCAATGAGGTAGCTGACTGTGTGAGTAAGATAAGCGACCCTAGTGGCCGACACAAACACCGGGCCCATCTAGGAGTGGCACTGCAGTGTCACGCAGGATGGCCCTTCCAAAAAACCCTCCCCAAACAGCACATGACGCAAAGAAAAAAAGAGGCGCAATGAGGTAGCTGACTGTGTGAGTAAGATAAGCGACCCTAGTGGCCGACACAAACACCGGGCCCATCTAGGAGTGGCACTGCAGTGTCACGCAGGATGGCCCTTCCAAAAAACCCTCCCCAAACAGCACATGACGCAAAGAAAAATAAAAGAAAAAAGAGGTGCAAGATGGAATTGTCCTTGGGCCCTCCCACCCACCCTTATGTTGTATAAACAGGACATGCACACTTTAACCAACCCATCATTTCAGTGACAGGGTCTGCCACACGACTTTGACTGAAAAGACGGGTTGGTTTGGACCCCCCCCAAAAAAGAAGCAATTAATCTCTCCTTGCACAAACTGGCTCTACAGAGGCAAGATGTCCACCTCATCATCATCCTCCGATATATCACCGTGTACATCCCCCTCCTCACAGATTATCAATTCGTCCCCACTGGAATCCACCATCTCAGCTCCCTGTGTACTTTGTGGAGGCAATTGCTGCTGGTCAATGTCTCCGCGGAGGAATTGATTATAATTCATTTTAATGAACATCATCTTCTCCACATTTTCTGGATGTAACCTCGTACGCCGATTGCTGACAAGGTGAGCGGCGGCACTAAACACTCTTTCGGAGTACACACTTGTGGGAGGGCAACTTAGGTAGAATAAAGCCAGTTTGTGCAAGGGCCTCCAAATTGCCTCTTTTTCCTGCCAGTATAAGTACGGACTGTGTGACGTGCCTACTTGGATGCGGTCACTCATATAATCCTCCACCATTCTTTCAATGGGGAGAGAATCATATGCAGTGACAGTAGACGACATGTCCGTAATCGTTGTCAGGTCCTTCAGTCCGGACCAGATGTCAGCATCAGCAGTCGCTCCAGACTGCCCTGCATCACCGCCAGCGGGTGGGCTCGGAATTCTGAGCCTTTTCCTCGCACCCCCAGTTGCGGGAGAATGTGAAGGAGGAGATGTTGACAGGTCGCGTTCCGCTTGACTTGACAATTTTCTCACCAGCAGGTCTTTCAACCCCAGCAGACTTGTGTCTGCCGGAAAGAGAGATCCAAGGTAGGCTTTAAATCTAGGATCGAGCACGGTGGCCAAAATGTAGTGCTCTGATTTCAACAGATTGACCACCCGTGAATCCTTGTTAAGCGAATTAAGGGCTCCATCCACAAGTCCCACATGCCTAGCGGAATCGCTCCGTGTTAGCTCCTCCTTCAATGTCTCCAGCTTCTTCTGCAAAAGCCTGATGAGGGGAATGACCTGACTCAGGCTGGCAGTGTCTGAACTGACTTCACGTGTGGCAAGTTCAAAGGGCATCAGAACCTTGCACAACGTTGAAATCATTCTCCACTGCGCTTGAGACAGGTGCATTCCACCTCCTATATCGTGCTCAATTGTATAGGCTTGAATGGCCTTTTGCTGCTCCTCCAACCTCTGAAGCATATAGAGGGTTGAATTCCACCTCGTTACCACTTCTTGCTTCAGATGATGGCAGGGCAGGTTCAGTAGTTTTTGGTGGTGCTCCCGTCTTCTGTACGTGGTGCCTGTACGCCGAAAGTGTCCCGCAATTCTTCTGGCCACCGACAGCATCTCTTGCACGCCCCTGTCGTTTTTTAAAAAATTCTGCACCACCAAATTCAAGGTATGTGCAAAACATGGGACGTGCTGGAATTTGCCCATATTTAATGCACACACAATATTGCTGGCGTTGTCCGATGCCACAAATCCACAGGAGAGTCCAATTGGGGTAAGCCATTCCGCGATGATCTTCCTCAGTTGCCGTAAGAGGTTTTCAGCTGTGTGCGTATTCTGGAAAGCGGTGATACAAAGCGTAGCCTGCCTAGGAAAGAGTTGGCGTTTGCGAGATGCTGCTACTGGTGCCGCCGCTGCTGTTCTTGCGGCGGGAGTCCATACATCTACCCAGTGGGCTGTCACAGTCATATAGTCCTGACCCTGCCCTGCTCCACTTGTCCACATGTCCGTGGTTAAGTGGACATTGGGTACAACTGCATTTTTTAGGACACTGGTGAGTCTTTTTCTGACGTCCGTGTACATTCTCGGTATCGCCTGCCTAGAGAAGTGGAACCTAGATGGTATTTGGTAACGGGGGCACACTGCCTCAATAAATTGTCTAGTTCCCTGTGAACTAACGGCGGATACCGGACGCACGTCTTACACCAACATAGTTGTCAAGGCCTCAGTTATCCGCTTTGCAGCAGGATGACTGCTGTGATATTTCATCTTCCTCGCAAAGGACTGTTGAACAGTCAATTGCTTACTGGAAGTAGTACAAGTGGGCTTACGACTTCCCCTCTGGGATGACCATCGACTCCCAGCAGCAACAACAGCAGCGCCAGCAGCAGTAGGCGTTACACGCAAGGATGCATCGGAGGAATCCCAGGCAGGAGAGGACTCGTCAGAATTGCCAGTGACATGGCCTGCAGGACTATTGGCATTCCTGGGGAAGGAGGAAATTGACACTGAGGGAGTTGGTGGGGTGGTTTGCGTGAGCTTGGTTACAAGAGGAAGGGATTTACTGGTCAGTGGACTGCTTCCGCTGTCGCCCAAAGTTTTTGAACTTGTCACTGACTTATTATGAATGCGCTGCAGGTGACGTATAAGGGAGGATGTTCCGAGGTGGTTAACGTCCTTACCCCTACTTATTACAGCTTGACAAAGGCAACACACGGCTTGACACCTGTTGTCCGCATTTCTGTTGAAATACTTCCACACCGAAGAGCTGATTTTTTTGGTATTTTCACCAGGCATGTCAGTGGCCAAATTCCTCCCACGGACAACAGGTGTCTCCCCGGGTGCCTGACTTAAACAAACCACCTCACCATCAGAATCCTCCTTGTCAATTTCCTCCCCAGCGCCAGCAACACCCATATCCTCCTCATCCTGGTGTACTTCAACACTGACATCTTCAATCTGACTATCAGGAACTGGACTGCGGGTGCTCCTTCCAGCACTTGCAGGGGGCGTGCAAATGGTGGAAGGCGCATGCTCTTCACGTCCAGTGTTGGGAAGGTCAGGCATCGCAACCGACACAATTGGACTCTCCTTGTGGATTTGGGATTTCGAAGAACGCACAGTTCTTTGCGGTGCTTTTGCCAGCTTGAGTCTTTTCAGTTTTCTAGCGAGAGGCTGAGTGCTTCCATCCTCATGTGAAGCTGAACCACTAGCCATGAACATAGGCCAGGGCCTCAGCCGTTCCTTGCCACTCCGTGTGGTAAATGGCATATTGGCAAGTTTACGCTTCTCCTCCGACAATTTTATTTTAGGTTTTGGAGTCCTTTTTTTACTGATATTTGGTGTTTTGGATTTGACATGCTCTGTACTATGACATTGGGCATCGGCCTTGCAGACGACGTTGCTGGCATTTCATCGTCTCGGCCATGACTAGTGGCAGCAGCTTCAGCACGAGGTGGAAGTGGATCTTGATCTTTCCCTAATTTTGGAACCTCAACATTTTTGTTCTCCATATTTTAATAGGCACAACTAAAAGGCACCTCAGGTAAACAATGGAGATGGATGGATACTAGTATACAATTATGGATGGACTGCCGAGTGCCGACACAGAGGTAGCTACAGCCGTGGACTATTGTACTGTACTGTGTCTGCTGCTAATATAGACTGGATGATAATGAGATGTAGTATGTATGTATAAAGAAGAAAGAAAAAAAACCACGGGTAGGTGGTATACAATTATGGATGGACTGCCGAGTGCCGACACAGAGGTAGCTACAGCCGTGGACTACCGTACTGTGTCTGCTGCTAATATAGACTGGTTGATAATGAGATGTAGTATGTATAAAGAAGAAAGAAAAAAAAAACCATGGGTAGGTGGTATACAATTATGGACGGACTGCCGAGTGCCGACACAGAGGTAGCTACAGCCGTGGACTACCGTACTGTACTGTGTCTGCTGCTAATATAGACTGGATGATAATGAGATGTAGTATGTATAAAGAAGAAAGAAAAAAAAACCACGGGTAGGTGGTATACAATTATGGACGGACTGCCGAGTGCCGACACAGAGGTAGCTACAGCCGTGGACTACCGTACTGTGTCTGCTGCTAATATAGACTGGTTGATAATGAGATGTAGTATGTATAAAGAATAAAGAAAAAAAAAAACACGGGTAGGTGGTATACAATTATGGACGGACTGCCGAGTGCCGACACAGAGGTAGCTACAGCCGTGGACTACCGTACTGTACTGTGTCTGCTGCTAATATAGACTGGATGATAATGAGATGTAGTATGTATAAAGAAGAAAGAAAAAAAAACCACGGGTAGGTGGTATACAATTATGGACGGACTGCCGAGTGCCGACACAGAGGTAGCTACAGCCGTGGACTACCGTACTGTGTCTGCTGCTAATATAGACTGGTTGATAATGAGATGTAGTATGTATAAAGAATAAAGAAAAAAAAAAACACGGGTAGGTGGTATACAATTATGGACGGACTGCCGAGTGCCGACACAGAGGTAGCTACAGCCGTGGACTACCGTACTGTGTCTGCTGCTAATATAGACTGGTTGATAATGAGATGTAGTATGTATAAAGAATAAAGAAAAAAAAAAACACGGGTAGGTGGTATACAATTATGGACGGACTGCCGAGTGCCGACACAGAGGTAGCTACAGCCGTGGACTACCGTACTGTACTGTGTCTGCTGCTAATATAGACTGGATGAGAATGAGATGTAGTATGTATAAAGAAGAAAGAAAAAAAAAACCACGGGTAGGTGGTATACAATTATGGATGGACTGCCGAGTGCCGACACAGAGGTAGCTACAGCCGTGAACTACCGTACTGTGTCTGCTGCGACTGGATGATAAATAATGATGTAAAAAATATATATATATCACTACTGCAGCCGGACAGGTATATATTATATAATGACGGACCTGCTGGACACTGTCTGTCAGCAGAATGAGTTTTTTATTTTATAGAATAAAAAAACACCACACAAGTCACACGACGTGTGTTTAACTTTTACAGGCAGACATTCACAATACAATATAGTATACTATATACTGGTGGTCAGGTCACTGGTCAGTCACACTGGCAGTGGCACTCCTGCAGAAAAAAAGTGTGCACTGTTTAATTTTTTAATATGTACTCCTGGCTCCTGCTATAACCTAACTGCTCCCCAGTCTCCCCCACAATTAAGCTGTGTGAGCACAGTCAGATATTATACATAGATGATGCAGCAGCACACTGGGCTGAGCACAGATATGGTATGTGACTGAGTCACTGTGTATCGTTTTTTCAGGCAGAGAACGGATTATATTAAATAATATAAAACTACACTGGTGGTCACTGGTCAGTCACTAGTATAACTAACTAATACAGTACTATCAGCAAAATTCTGCACTCTCTGTCTGAGTACTCCTCCTAAGCTCCAGTAAATGAAGTGTCACTGTCTCACTCTGTCACTAGTATAACTAACTAATACTATCAGCAAAATTCTGCACTCTCTGTCTGAGTACTCCTCCTAAGCTCCAGTAAATGAAGTGTCACTGTCTCACTCTCACTCTCCTATCTATTTCTTCTCTAAACGGAGAGGACGCCAGCCACGTCCTCTCACTATCAATCTCAATGCACGTGTAAAATGGCGGCGACGCGCGGCTCCTTATATAGAATCCGAGTCTCGCGATAGAATCCGAGCCTCGCGAGAATCCGACAGCGTCATGATGACGTTTGGGCGCGCTCGGGTTAACCGAGCAAGGCGGGAAGATCCGAGTCGCTCGGATCCGTGTAAAAAAAGCTGAAGTTCGGGCGGGTTCGGATTCCGAGGAACCGAACCCGCTCATCTCTAGTGACCACCAGTATATATAGCAGTACGGTACGGAAGGCCACTGCTGTACCTACCTCTGTGTCGTCATTAAGTATACTATCCATCTACATTCTATACCTGTGGTGCATTTTAGTTTTGAAGTTTGCTGACACAGTGACCACCAGTATATATAGCAGTACGGTACGGAAGGCCACTGCTGTACCTACCTCTGTGTCGTCATTAAGTATACTATCCATCTACATTCTATACCTGTGGTGCATTTTAGTTTTGCAGTTTGCTGACACAGTGACCACCAGTATACTATATATAGCAGTACGGTATGGAAGGCCACTGCTGTACCTACCTCTGTGTCATCATTAAGTATACTATCCATCTACATTCTATACCTGTGGTGCATTTTAGTTTTGCAGTTTGCTGACACAGTGACCACCAGTATACATAGCAGTACGGTACGGAAGGCCACTGCTGTACCTACCTCTGTGTCGTCATTAAGTATACTATCCATCTACATTCTATACCTGTGGTGCATTTTAGTTTTGCAGTTTGCTGACACAGTTACCACCAGTATATATAGCAGTACGGTTCGGAAGGCCACTGCTGTACCTACCTCTGTGTCGTCATTAAGTATACTATCCATCTACATTCTATACCTGTGGTGCATTTCAGTTGTGCAGTTTGCTGACACAGTGACCACCAGTATATATAGCAGTACGGTATGGTAGGCCACTGCTGTACCTACCTCTGTGTCGTCATTAAGTATACTATCCATCTACATTCTATACCTGTGGTGCATTTTAGTTTTGCAGTTTGCTGACACAGTGACCACCAGTATACTATATATAGCAGTACGGTATGGAAGGCCACTGCTGTACCTACCTCTGTGTCGTCATTAAGTATACTATCCATCTACATTCTATACCTGTGGTGCATTTTAGTTTTGCAGTGTGCTGACACAGTGACAACCAGTATACTATATATAGCAGTACGGTACGGAAGGCCACTGCTGTACCTACCTCTGTGTCGTCATTAAGTATACTATCCATCTACATTCTATACCTGTGGTGCATTTTAGTTTTGCAGTTTGCTGACACAGTTACCACCAGTATATATAGCAGTACGGTTCGGAAGGCCACTGCTGTACCTACCTCTGTGTCGTCATTAAGTATACTATCCATCTACATTCTATACCTGTGGTGCATTTCAGTTGTGCAGTTTGCTGACACAGTGACCACCAGTATATATAGCAGTACGGTATGGTAGGCCACTGCTGTACCTACCTCTGTGTCGTCATTAAGTATACTATCCATCTACATTCTATACCTGTGGTGCATTTTAGTTTTGCAGTTTGCTGACACAGTGACCACCAGTATACTATATATAGCAGTACGGTATGGAAGGCCACTGCTGTACCTACCTCTGTGTCGTCATTAAGTATACTATCCATCTACATTCTATACCTGTGGTGCATTTTAGTTTTGCAGTTTGCTGACACAGTGACCACCAGTATATATAGCAGTACGGTACAGAAGGCCACTGCTGTACCTACCTCTGTGTCGTCATTAAGTATACTATCCATCTACATTCTATACCTGTGGTGCATTTTAGTTTTGCAGTGTGCTGACACAGTGACAACCAGTATACTATATATAGCAGTACGGTACGGAAGGCCACTGCTGTACCTACCTCTGTGTCGTCATTAAGTATACTATCCATCTACATTCTATACCTGTGGTGCATTTTAGTTTTGCAGTTTGCTGACACAGTGACCACCAGTATATATAGCAGTACGGTATGGAAGGCCACTGCTGTACCTACCTCTGTGTCGTCAAGTATACTATCCATCTACATTCTATACCTGTGGTGCATTTCAGTTGTGCGCAGTATATATAGAAGTAGGCCATTGCTATTGATACTGGCATATAATTCCACACATTAAAAAATGGAGAACAAAAATGTGGAGGTTAAAATAGGGAAAGATCAAGATCCACTTCCACCTCGTGCTGAAGCTGCTGCCACTAGTCATGGCCGAGACGATGAAATGCCATCAACGTCATCTGCCAAGGCCGATGCCCAATGTCATAGTAGAGAGCATGTAAAATCTAAAAAACAAAAGTTCAGTAAAATGACCCAAAAATCAAAATTGAAAGCGTCTGATGAGAAGTGTAAACTTGCCAATATGCCATTTACGACACGGAGTGGCAAGGAACGGCTGAGGCCCTGTCACGATCCGGGTATCTGGACGCCATTACTTACCCTTCAGATGCCTCCTAAGGCTGGCTCAGCGTTCCAGGACCGGATCCCGCTGTTCCTGAGTTTCCACATGCAGAATGTCAGAGTGGTGATTTCATCAGCCGCGGCCTCCGCTGTGCCCGCGTGGTTAAATGTGCGCTTGTCAGTTTGGCGTCTCCTGTGGCCGGCGTCGCCATTACTATTTCAATTCTCACATGGATTACAAACCAAACTTCCCTCCAAGTGTCTGCATGGGCGCAGCCATCTTGGATTTTGTCATCTGAGCATTTCCACCAATCTGCTGTCTGTATTGTTGATTTGCATAATTGCCTAGCCAACCCCTTCCTTGCTGCAGGTATAAGTAAGCTGTGCCTGAGCAAGGAAGGCGTCAGTGCTTTGGTTGTCTAACCTAGTTCCAGTTTGTCTCTCTCCTGTGGTTGTCTTCCAGGTTCCAGCTCCTGTCTCCAGACTTCTGCTATAGAGACCCGCACCAGCATTCCATCTGCGGTGTAGCCTGACTCTCCGATCCATTCTGGACTCACCTGTTTCCAGCTACAACAATCACCTCCTTCCAGCCCAGCTTCCAGCAGTGTACAGCTTCTCTTAAAGGGCCGGTGTCCTTTCTGCAGTTTACCACTCTCCACCGGTATTATTATTTCACCGCTCTCAAACTCCAAACTTCATTATTATTTCACCGCTCTCAAACAATCACCTGCTTCCAGCCCAGCTTCCAGCAGTGTATAGCTTCTGTTAAAGGGCCGGTGTCCTTTTCTGCAGTTTACCACTCTCCACCGGTATTATTATTTCACCGCTCTCAAACTCCAAACTTCATTATTATTTCATCGCTCTCAAGTTCGTTTATTATTTAACTGGTTCCAGCCAGTATCAACTCCGTACCAACAACAGTCTGGTTCCAGCCAGTATCCACAGCAGCCGTTTTACCTTCAGCAGCCCAGCCTTTCCTGGAACATCGGCTGGTACGATCCTGGGTTCTCTCCATTGCTACAGTCAGGCCTGGTAAGGACTTTCCAACTAGAAGATTATAAGAACTGTCTCACACTACCAGTGCCTGTGGCCCTTGCCACCCTGTAGTACCCAGGAATTGTATTTATCCTCTGTTGACTTTTATGTTTCCTTTTACTGCTGCTGTGTTACGGAGTTTGTCATAATAAACATCATTGACTTTTATCCTGGTTGTCGTGGTCACGCCTTCGGGCAGTTATTCTACATGTTACTTACATGTCTAGGGGTCTGATACAACCTCCCAGGTTCCGTTACATCTCAGCCCCTACAACTGAGGCTGCCTCCCGTCAGCTCAGGCCCTCTGTTGTGACAGTAAGCACTGACCTAATGAATCCAGCCGGAGACCAGGATCAAGCGGCCAGGCCAATGCAAGAACTGGCAGCCCGACTTGAACATCAGGAGGCTGCACAGGGCCACATCATCTGCTGTCTCCAGGATCTCTCTACACGGCTGGATGGGATTCAAACGACCCTCCGTGGACTTGGCACGTCCGGTGCGTCCACTACAGTGACACCAGCTGTAACCCCACCCACCTTACCCATTTCCAGTCCACATCTTCATCTTCCAACGCCAGCAAAATTTGATGGATCTCCAAGGTTCTGCAGTGGATTTCTCAATCAATGTGAAATCCACTTTGAGCTTCTACCTGGCAATTTCTTCAGTGACCGTACCAAAATTGCCTATATCATCTCCCTTCTCAGTGGCTCAGCCCTTGACTGGGCATCACCTTTATGGGAAAAGTCTGATCCCCTGCTATTCTCCTATACTGACTTTGTAGCTACATTCAGGCGCATCTTCGACGAGCCAGGCCGGATAACATCTGCTTCATCTGAGATTCTCTGTTTACGCCAGGGAACACGTACTGTGGGACAGTATCTTATACAGTTTAAAATCCTGGCATCCGAACTGGCATGGAACGACGAGGCCCTGTATGCTGCATTCTGGCATGGCTTATCAGAACGCATCAAGGATGAGTTAGCTACCAGAGACTTGCCCTCTAAGTTGGATGAGCTAATTTCTCTTTGCACGAAGGTTGATCTACGTTTCAGAGAGAGAGCAACTGAGTGAGGAAGATCATCTACTCCTAAATCTTCTGCTCCTCCTCCTCGTCAACCATCTCCATCCAAGGATGAGCCTATGCAAATTAGTCGTTCCCGTCTATCTCCCGCTGAGCGCCGAAGACGTCTCTCTGAGTCTCTCTGTCTCTACTGTGCAGCTCCGTCGCACACTATCAATGCCTGTCCCAAACGTCCGGGAAACTCCAGATCCTAGCTCGCCAAGGAGAGGGCCGGCTAGGAGTAATGATCTCCTCTCCATCTCCTCATGACTGTAACCTCCCAGTGTCGCTCCAAATTGCTCAACGTTACAGGAACGTCATTGCCCTCCTTGATTCCGGAGCAGCTGGGAATTTCATAACCGAAGCTTATGTTAAACGGTGGTCCCTACCCACCGAGAGACTGTCCTCGTCCATCTCTTTGACTGCCGTGGATGGCAGCAAGATTTTTGACGCAGTCATTTCCTTAAGGACTCTTCCAGTTCGTCTGAGAGTGGGAGTTCTTCATTCTAAGTATATTTCTTTTTTAGTGATTCCAAGAGCCACACATCCAGTGGTTTTAGGCCTTCCATGGCTCCGTCTCCACAACCCATCAATTGACTGGACGACTACGCAAATACTGGCATGGGGTCCCTCCTGTGCTGAGACTTGTTTAGCCAAAGTTCTTCCTGTTTGTTCTTCCTTCCCCAGGTCATCTGATGTTCCGCCTCCTCCATATCAAGACTTCACGGACGTGTTCAGTAAAGCCTCTGCTGATATCCTTCCTCCTCATAGAGAATGGGACTGCCCAATCGACCTCATTCCAGGGAAGGTTCCACCGCGAGGCCGAACTTATCCGTTGTCTCTGCCTGAGACACACTCCATGGAAGAGTACATCAAAGAGAACCTGGTGAAGGGTTTCATCTGACCATCTTCTTCTCCAGCCGGCGCAGGCTTCTTCTTCGTTAAGAAGAAAGACGGTGGTCTGCGTCCGTGCATCGACTACAGAGGTCTGAACGACATTACCGTCAAGAACAGATACCCTTTACCCCTGATTACCGAGCTCTTTGATAGAGTTAGTGGTGCAACTATTTTCACAAAGCTGGACTTGAGGGGTGCCTACAATCTCATCCGAATCCGTGAGGGTGACGAGTGGAAGACCGCCTTTAACACCCGTGACGGACATTATGAGTACCTCGTCATGCCCTTCGGATTGAGCAACGCTCCAGCAGTCTTCCAGCACTTCGTGAATGAGATTTTCAGGGACATCTTGTACCGCCATGTCGTGGTTTATCTAGACGACATCCTCATCTTTGCTAATAATCTCGAAGATCATCGTTTCTGGGTAAAAGAGGTTCTTTCCCGTCTCCGTGTCAATCACCTCTATTGTAAATTGGAGAAGTGTGTGTTTGAAGTTAAAACCATTCCGTTTCTAGGTTACATTGTGTCCGGTTCCGGACTAGAGATGGATCCTGAGAAACTCCAAGCAATCCAGAATTGGCCTATACCCTTAAGCCTCAAAGGGGTCCAGAGGTTCTTAGGGTTCACCAATTATTATAGAAAATTTATACGAGACTTTTCCACCATTGTGGCGCCTATCACTGCATTAACCAAGAAAGGTGCTAATCCGTCCAAGTGGTCAGAGGAAGCTACACAGGCCTTTCACCTTCTGAAGCAACGGTTCATCTCTGCACCAGTTCTGAAACAGCCGACACCGACTCTCCTTTTATCTTAGAGGTAGATGCCTCCTCCGTTGGAGTAGGAGCAGTGTTATCCCAGAGGGCCAAAGATGGACATCTACATCCTTGCAGTCTCTTCTCCCGGAAGTTCTCCCCAGCTGAGCGCAACTATGCCATTGGCGATCAGGAGTTGCTAGCCATCAAGCTCGCTCTGGAGGAGTGGAGATACCTGTTGGAGGGAGCTTCCCACTCAATCACCATACTTACCGACCACAAAAATCTTTTATATCTCAAAGGCGCACAATGTCTGAATCCTCGTCAGGCCAGATGGGCACTTTTCTTCTCTAGGTTTGACTTTAAACTCCAGTTCTGTCCGGGTTCTCAGAATCGTAAGGCCGATGCCCTTTCCCGCTCATGGGAGCAAGAAAATGAGTCCGAGTCTGCAGACAAGCATCCTATTATTAATCCGTTGGCATTCTCCACGGTAGGGATGGACTCTACGCCTCCACCAGGGAAAAGTTTTGTTAAGCCAGTTCTAAGGAAGAAGCTCATGCATTGGGCCCATGCTTCCCGTTTTGCTGGACATACAGGCATTCAGAAAACCCTTGAATTTATTTCTAGGTCCTACTGGTGGCCAACTCTGAAGAAGGACGTTATGGAATTTATTGCCTCCTGCCCAAAGTGTGCCCAACACAAAGTCTCCCGCCAGTCGCCTGCGGGGCAACTGGTTCCATTATCTGTTCCCCGTCGACCTTGGACCCATTTGTCGATGGACTTTGTTTCCGATCTACCTATCTGCAACAAGTTTAATACCATCTGGGTGGTAGTTGACCGGTTCACCAAGATGGCACATTTCATCCCTCTCACCGGTCTTCCGTCAGCTTCCAAGTTGGCTCAAGTGTTTATACAAGAGATCTTCCGACTTCACGGTCTTCCTGAAGAGATCATCTCGGATCGTGGAGTACAATTTGTAGCCAAATTTTGGCGAAGTTTGTGTCAAGCCCTCCAAGTCAAGTTAAAGTTTTCCACGGCTTACCATCCTCAGACCAATGGTCAAACCGAGAGGGTGAATCAGGACTTGGAGGCCTTCCTCCGTATATATGTGTCTTCCTCTCAAGATGACTGGGTTCAACTCCTTCCTTGGGCCGAGTTCAGCCACAACAATCAATACCATTCCTCATCTTCTTCTACACCATTCTTCATTAATTATGGATTCCACCCTAAAGTCCCAGAATTCCAACCGCTTCCCGCAACTTCTGTTCCAGCAGTGGATGTCACCTTGCGTCAGTTTTCAAATAACTGGAGGAACGTCCGCGCAGCCCTGCTTAAAGCCTCATTCAGGTATAAGAAGTTTGCCGATAGAAAGCGTAGAGCGGTTCCTGCTCTCAAGGTGGGTGATCGTGTGTGGCTGTCCACGAAGAATTTGAGGTTGAGAGTTCCCAGCATGAAATTTGCACCTCGCTACATCGGACCCTTCAAGATTGAACAAGTCATCAATCCTGTTGCCTACAGGTTACAGTTACCATCCTTCTTGAAAATACCCAGGACATTTCATGTTTCTTTGTTGAAACCGCTGATCCTGAATCGGTTTCATTCCGCACTTCCTCCAGCTCCCAAAGTTCAGACTCAACGGGGAGTCGAGTACGAGGTGGCCAAGATTTTGGACTCACATTTCCGTTACGGTCAGTTACAATACCTCATTGACTGGAAGGGCTATGGTCCTGAAGAACGCTCTTGGACCAATGCCTCAGACGTCCATGCTCCTGCCTTGGTCCGAAATTTCCACGCAAAGTTTTCTTTAAAGCCTAAGAAGTGTCCTGGGGCCACTCCTAAAGGGGGCGGTGCTGTCACGATCCGGGTATCTGGACGCCATTACTTACCCTTCAGATGCCTCCTAAGGCTGGCTCAGCGTTCCAGGACCGGATCCCGCTGTTCCTGAGTTTCCACATGCAGAATGTCAGAGTGGTGATTTCATCAGCCGCGGCCTCCGCTGTGCCCGCGTGGTTAAATGTGTGCTTGTCAGTTTGGCGTCTCCTGTGGCCGGCGTCGCCATTACTATTTCAATTCTCACATGGATTACAAACCAAACTTCCCTCCAAATGTCTGCATGGGCGCAGCCATCTTGGATTTTGTCATCTGAGCATTTCCACCAATCTGCTGTCTGTATTGTTGATTTGCATAATTGCCTAGCCAACCCCTTCCTTGCTGCAGGTATAAGTAAGCTGTGCCTGAGCAAGGAAGGCGTCAGTGCTTTGGTTGTCTAACCTAGTTCCAGTTTGTCTCTCTCCTGTGGTTGTCTTCCAGGTTCCAGCTCCTGTCTCCAGACTTCTGCTATAGAGACCCGCACCAGCATTCCATCTGCGGTGTAGCCTGACTCTCCGATCCATTCTGGACTCACCTGTTTCCAGCTACAACAATCACCTGCTTCCAGCCCAGCTTCCAGCAGTGTACAGCTTCTCTTAAAGGGCCGGTGTCCTTTCTGCAGTTTACCACTCTCCACCGGTATTATTATTTCACCGCTCTCAAACTCCAAACTTCATTATTATTTCACCGCTCTCAAACAATCACCTGCTTCCAGCCCAACTTCCAGCAGTGTATAGCTTCTCTTAAAGGGCCGGTGTCCTTTTCTGCAGTTTACCACTCTCCACCGGTATTATTATTTCACCGCTCTCAAACTCCAAACTTCATTATTATTTCATCGCTCTCAAGTTCGTTTATTATTTAACTGGTTCCAGCCAGTATCAACTCCGTACCAACAACAGTCTGGTTCCAGTCAGTATCCACAGCAGCCGTTTTACCTTCAGCAGCCCAGCCTTTCCTGGAACATCAGCTGGTACGAACCTGGGTTCTCTCCATTGCTACAGTCAGGCCTGGTAAGGACTTTCCAACTAGAAGATTATAAGAACTGTCTCACACTACCAGTGCCTGTGGCCCTTGCCACCCTGTAGTACCCAGGAATTGTATTTATCCTCTGTTGACTTTTATGTTTCCTTTTACTGCTGCTGTGTTACGGAGTTTGTCATAATAAACATCATTGACTTTTATCCTTGTTGTCGTGGTCACGCCTTCGGGCAGTTATTCTACATGTTACTTACATGTCTAGGGGTCTGATACAACCTCCCAGGTTCCGTTACATCTCAGCCCCTACAACTGAGGCTGCCTCCCGTCAGCTCAGGCCCTCAGTTGTGACAGGCCCTGGCCTATGTTCATGGCTAGTGGTTCAGATTCACATGAGGATGGAAGCACTCATCCTCTCGCTAGAAAAATGAAAAGACTTAAGCTGGCAAAAGCACAGCAAAGAAATGTGCGTTCTTCTAAATTACAAATCCCCAAGGAGAGTCCAATTGTGTCGCTTAGCTTAGTCACACAGCAACCTTGGTGCGCCTCTTTATTTCTTTGCATCGTGTGCTGTTTGGGGACAATTTTTTTGAAGTGCCATCCTGTCTGACACTGCAGTGCCACTCCTAGATGGGCCAGGTGTTTGTGTCGGCCACTTGTGTCGCTTAGCTTAGTCACACAGCGACCTTGGTGCGCCTCTTTTTTTCTTTGCATCATGTGCTGTTTGGGGACTATTTTTTTGAAGTGCCATCCTGTCTGACACTGCAGTGCCACTCCTAGATGGGCCAGGTGTTTGTGTCGGCCACTTGTGTCGCTTAGCTTAGCCATCCAGCGACCTCGGTGCAAATTTTAGGACTAAAAATAATATTGTGAGGTGTGAGGTGTTCAGAATAGACTGGAAATGAGTGGAAATTATGGTTATTGAGGTTAATAATACTATGGGATCAAAATGACCCCCAAATTCTATGATTTAAGCTGTTTTCTCTGACGTCCTAGTGGATGCTGGGCACTCCGTAAGGACCATGGGGAATAGACGGGCTCCGCAGGAGACTGGGCACTCTTAAAAGAAAGATTAGGTACTATATCTGGTGTGCACTGGCTCCTCCCTCTATGCCCCTCCTCCAGACCTCAGTTAGAATCTGTGCCCGGCCAGAGCTGGATGCACCTAGTGGGCTCTCCTGAGCTCACTAGAAAAGAAAGTATTTGTTAGGTTTTTTATTTTCAGTGAGATCTGCTGGCAACATACTCACTGCTACGAGGGACTGAGGGGAAAGAAGCAAACCTACCTGCTTGCAACTAGCTTGTGCTTCTAAGGCTACTGGACACCATTAGCTCCAGAGGGATCGAACACAGGGCCCGACCTCGATCGTCCGTTCCCGGAGCCGCGCCGCCGTCCCCCTTGCAGAGCCAGAAGACGGAAGATAAAGATGAAAAACGGCGGCTGAAGACTCCTGTCTTCATTAAGGTAGCGCACAGCACCGCAGCTGTGCACCATTGCTCCCATAGCACACCACACACTCCGGTCACTGTTAGGTGCAGGGCGCTGGGGGGGGGGGGGGGGGCCCTAGGCAGCAATTAGTTTACCTTTTTGGCACAAATAGCACATAATACAGTGTATAACACTGTATATGTGCAAAAAACCCCGCCATTAACTTTATAAAAAGCGGGAGAAGCCCGCCGCTGAAGGGGCGGGGCTATCTTCCTCAGCACAGCCAGCGCCATTTTCTCTTCACAGCTCCGCTGGAAGGACGCTCCCCAGGCTCTCCCCTGCAGTATCCAGTACAACAAGGGTAAAAAATAGAGGGGGGACACATAAATTTAGGCGCAATTTGTGTTAATAAGCAGCTATTGGGAAAAATCACTCAGTATAGTGAAAATCCCTGTGTTATATAGCGCTGTGGTGTGTGCTAGCATACTCTCTCTCTGTCTCCCCAAAGGACTTTGTGGGGTCCTGTCCTCAGTCAGAGCATTCCCTGTGTGTGTGCGGTGTGTCGGTACGGCTGTGTCGACATGTTTGATGAGGAGGGCTACGTGGAGGCGGAGCAGGAGCCGATAAGTGTGATGTCGCCCCCTACGGGGCCGACACCGGAGTGGATGGATATGTGGAAGGTATTAACCGACAGTGTCAACTCTTTACATAAAAGGTTCGATGACGTAACAGCCTTGGGACAGCCGACATCTCAGCCCGCGCCTGCCCAGGCGTCTCAGAGGCCATCAGGGGCTCAAAAACGCCCGCTAGCTCAGATGGCAGACACAGATGTCGACACGGAGTCTGACTCCAGTGTAGACGAGGATGAGACAAATGTACAGTCCACAGGGGCCATCCGATGCATGATTACAGCAATGAAAAATGTGTTGCACATTTCTGACATTAACCCGGTTACCACTAAAAAGGGTATTATGTTTGGGGAGAAAAAGCAGCCAGTGACTTTTCCCCCATCTGATGAATTAAATGAATTGTGTGAAGAAGCGTGGTGTTCCCCTGATAAGAAACTAGTGATTTCTAAGAGGTTACTGATGGCGTACCCTTTCCCGCCAACGGATAGGTTACGCTGGGAGACATACCCTAGGGTGGACAAGGCGCTCACACGATTATCTAAAAGGGTGGCACTGCCGTCTCAGGATACGGCCGCCCTAAAGGAGCCTGCAGATAGAAAGCAGGAGGCTATCCTGAAGTCTGTATATACACACTCAGGTACTATACTGAGACCTGCTATTGCTTCAGCATGGATGTGTAGTGCTGCAGCAGCATGGTCTGATACCCTGTCAGACAACATTGATACCCTCAAAAGGGATGCTATTTTGCTAACCATAGAGCATATAAAGGACGTCTTCTTGTATATGAGGGATGCACAGAGGGACATTTGCCGGCTGGCATCTAGAATTAATGCAATGTCCATTTCTGCCAGGAGAGTATTATGGACTCGGCAGTGGACAGGTGATGCTGATTCTAAATGGCACATGGAGGTTTTGCCTTATAAGGGTGAGGAATTGTTTGGGGGACGGTCTCTCGGACCTCGTATCCACAGCAACAGCTGGGAAGTCGACTTTTTTACCTCAGGTTCCCTCACAGCCTAAGAAAGCACCGTATTATCAAGTACAGTCCTTTCGGCCTCAGAAAGGCAAGTGGGTCAGAGGCGCATCCTTTCTGCCCAGAGGCAGGGGTAGAGGAAAAAAAGCTGCACCAGACAGCCAGTTCCCAGGAACAAAAATCCTCCCCTGCTTCCACTAAGTCCACCACATGACGCTGGGGCTCCACAGGTGGAGCCAGGTGCGGTGGGGGTGCATCTCCGGAACTTCAGTGACCAGTGGGTTCGCTCACAGGTGGCTCTCTGGGTTCTACAAGTGGTATCTCAGGGATACATGCTGGAGTTCGAGGTGACTCCCCCTCGCCGTTACCTCAAATCAGCCTTGCCAGCGGCTCCCAGGGAAAGGGAGGTAGTGCTGACGGCTATTCACAAGTTGTACCTTCAGCAGGTGATAATCAAGGTTCCCCTCCTTCAACAGGGACGGGGTTACTATTCCACAATGTTTGTGGTACCGAAACCAGACGGTTCGGTGAGACCCATTCTAAATTTAAAATCCTTGAACACTTATGTAAGGAAGTTCAAGTTCAAAATGGAATCGCTCAGGGTGGTTATTGCAAGCCTGGAAGAGGGGGATTTTATGCATACCTCCCAACATGACCCTCTCCAGGAGGGACAGAATGCTCTGCTTCTGGACTTCCCTCTTAATTTATGATTGCCATCACCTGTGCTGAAACACCTTTCTTATCCACTAACCTGCTCAAAACAGGTGCTGGCAATCATACATGAAGAGAAAAATCCAGAAGCAGAGCATTGTGTCCCTCCTGGAGAGGGTCATGTTGGGAGGTATGTTTTATGGTGTCGCTGGACATCAAGGACGCTTATCTGCATGTCCCCATTTACCCACCTCACCAGGAGTACCTCAGGTTTGTGGTACAGGACTGTCATTACCAATTCCAGACGTTGCCGTTTGGTCTGTCCACGGCACCTAGGGTATTTACCAAGGAAATGGGCAAAATGATGATACTCCTTCGGAAGAAGGGAGTTATAATTATCCCGTACTTGGACGATCTCCTTATAAAGGCGAGGTCCAAGGAGCAGTTGTTAGTCAACGTAGCACTATCTCGGGAAGTGCTGCAACAGCACGGCTGGATTCTGAATATCCCGAAGTCGCAGCTGATTAAAACCAACCGGTGCTGATTCAGTCAGACAACATCACGGCGGTTGCCCATGTAAACCGACAGGGCGGCACAAGAAGCAGGATGGCGATGGCAGAAGGCACAAGGATTCTTCGATGGGCGGAGAATCACGTGCTAGCACTGTCAGCAGTGTTCATTCCGGGAGTGGACAACTGGGAAGCAGACTTCCTCAGCAGGCACGACCTCCACCCGGGAGAGTGGGGACTTCATCCAGAAGTCTTCACGCTGATTGTAAATCGTTGGGAACGGCCACAGGTAGACATGATGGCGTCCCGCCTCAACAAAAAGCTAAAAAGATATTGCGCCAGGTCAAGAGACCCTCAGGCGATAGCTGTGGACGCATTAGTGACACCGTGGGTGTACCAGTCGGTTTATGTGTTCCCTCCTCTACCTCTCATACCCAAGGTACTGAGGATTGTAAGAAAGAGAGGAGTAAGAACTTTACTCATCGTTCCGGATTGGCCAAGAAGAACTTGGTACCCAGAACTACAAGAAATGATCTCAGAGGACCCATGGCCTCTGCCTCTCAGACATGACCTGTTACAGCAGGGGCCCTGTCTGTTCCAAGACTTACCGCGGCTGTGTTTGACGGCATGGCGATTGAACGCCGGATCCTAACGGAAAAGGGCATTCCAGATGAAGTGATTCCTAAGCTGATAAAGGCTAGGAAAGACGTGACAGCACAACATTATCACCGTATATGGCGAAAATATGTTGCTTGGTGTGAGGCCAAGAAGGCCCCTACAGAGAAATTCCAGCTGGGTCGATTCCTGCACTTCCTACAGTCAGGAGTGACTATGGGCCTAAAATTAGGATCCATTAAAGGTCCAGATTTCGGCCCTATCTATTTTCTTTCAAAAAGAACTGGCTTCACTGCCTGAAGTTTAGACGTTTGTTAAGGGAGTGCTGCATATTCAGCCCCCTTTTGTGCCTCCAGTGACACCTTGGGATCTTAACGTTGTATTGGATTTCCTGAAATCCCACTGGTTTGAGCCACTTAAGACCGTGGAGCTAAAATATCTCACGTGGAAAGTGGTCATGCTATTGACCTTAGCTTCGGCTAGGCGTGTGTCAGAATTGGCGGCTTTGTCGTGTAAAAGCCCTTATCTGATCTTCCATATGGACAGGGCAGAATTGAGGACTCGTCCCCAATTTCTCCCTAAGGTGGTATCAGCGTTTCATTTGAACCAACCTATTGTGGTGCCTGCGGCTACTAGGGACTTGGAGGACTCCAAGTTACTAGATGTTGTCAGGGCTTTGAAAATCTATGTAGCCAGGACGGCTGGAGTCAGGAAAACTGACTCGCTGTTTATCCTGCATGCGCCCAACAAGCTGGGTGCTCCTGCTTCAAAGCAAACTATTGCTCGCTGGATCTGTAACACGATTCAGCAAGCTCATTCTGCGGCAGGATTGCCGCATCCTAAATCAGTAAAAGCCCATTCCACAAGGAAGGTGGGCTCTTCTTGGGCGGCTGCCCGAGGGGTCTCGGCTTTACAGCTTTGCCGAGCTGCTACTTGGTTGGGTACAAACACATTTGCTAAGTTCTACAAGTTTGATACCCTGGCTGAGGAGGACCTTGCCTTTGCTCATTCGGTGCTGCAGAGTCATCCGCACTCTCCCGCCTGTTTGGGAGCTTTGGTATAATTCCCATTGTCCTTACGGAGTTCCCAGCATCCACTAGGACGTCAGAGAAAATAAGAATTTACTCACCGGTAATTCTATTTCTCGTAGTCCGTAGTGGATGCTGGGCGCCCGTCCCATGTGCGGACTCTCTGCAATACATGTTTATAGTTATTGCTTAACTAAAGGGTTATTGTTATGAGCCATCTGTTACTGAGGCTCAGTTGTTGTTCATACTGTTAACTGGGTATGGTTATCACGAGTTGTACAGTGTGATTGGTGTGGCTGGTATGAGTCTTACCCTGGATTCCAAATCCTTTCCTAGTAATGTCAGCTCTTCCAGGCACAGTTTCCCTAACTGAGGTCTGGAGGAGGGCCATAGAGGGAGGAGCCAGTGCACACCAGATATAGTACCTAATCTTTCTTTTAAGAGTGCCCAGTCTCCTGCGGAGCCCGTCTATTCCCCATGGTCCTTACGGAGTTCCCAGCATCCACTACGGACTACGAGAAATAGAATTACCGGTGAGTAAATTCTTATTTTATAGGGTTTTTTTAAAAAAACACCCGAATCCAAAACACACCCGAATCCGACAAAAAAATTTCGGTGAGGTTTTGCCAAAACGCGTCCGAATCCAAAACACGGTTGCGGAACCGAATCCAAAACCAAAACACAAAACCCGAAAAATGTCCGGTACACATAATTAATACAAACCAAGCATTCGCAGCACAGGAGTAGGTTTAGGCCTGCACACAGCTAGCGAAGTATTGCTACAAGTTGCTGACAGGGTGTGGCTACCTAATAATTGGCAATAAAACGCAGCTGTTGATCAGCAAATGCTTCAACACAGCAATTGTAGCAGAAGCACTCACAAATGGTATGTACATTTTCACTACCAGAAAATCTTAAAATGTGAACCCATTTTAAATTAGGATACACTGACAAGATTCACACATGTTTTTTAAACCCAAATAAATGTGTATTTGCAATGTCACACATGTCTGCTTTGTGCAGCCAAAATATTTTATTTTCCAGTGTACAAACACAATGACTTCACTTAAAAGCCCACATACATGCCATGTTTTCCAGAAGCCAACATTAGTTTTATGTTTGTTAAAACAACATTACCAACATAAGGCAGGCTAAACTATAATTATATTACCTGCTGCTTTACCTAATACATTGCTATGGATGATTTCGGACACTTCTAAGTTACATTTAATCTGGCATGTTGCCCATAGTAACCAAACAGCTTTAGTAACATAGTATCTGAGGTTGAAAAAAGACAATTGTCCATCGAGTTCAACCTATTTGTGGTCTCCTATGCATGATGATTTGACTAAAATTTCTGATTGATGCTGCTGTCAGCCATTGCATTTTATCCCTGTTTATAGTAACTATAATGCATGACTATGCACCATACCCCTGGATATCCTTATCCAATAGGAATTTATCTAACCCATTCTTAAAGGTGTTGACAGATTCCACCATTACAACTCCCTCGGGCAGGGAATTCCAAACACGTATTGTCCTTACCGTGAAAAAGAGTGCCATTATATTGTGTAAGGAGCCACAGACATGTTTGTTGTAGGAACAGCATTTATATATAAAACACGTGCTTGTATTTTCTTTCATTTAACACATGCATAATAGATATTAGGCAATTATTATGTAAAAAAAAAAAACAACAACATACACACACCAACAATAAGAAACACACATTAGCCACAAAAAGTGTATTTGTTAATAATACTTTATAATTTTGGATGTGTTTCTTGGAACCCAAAAATACATAACAAATAAACAAGCACCTGCCAGTGCATAAATTAGGGAGACAGAACCCAGTACTCATGGCCCCCCCATCTACTGGGCAGCAAACACAAGAAGAGACTGGTGTCATGAGCCTGCCGGAGGATCATGTAGGTCAAAATGATTAAGATTCTGCCCACAATACCCAAACACAACTATACACACCACAATATGAAGAGGAAGGTGGGACAACTTCACAGGATAATGCATCACAGACTAAGGTAAATTAAAAAAAACCTGCAAATCCCATTCAGCATGAGGGCGTTTGCCATTCTGGTCCCACAAGCCATAGAAAATCCATTTTGGAACAGTTGAAACATGGGTGCTGGGTAATGTGTCTGCATCTGGAGAGAAATTACTTCTTTTTTCATCCCGCCTGAAGTGGAAGGTCACTGGTTGGTCTGTGACCTGACCTTCGAGGACCCTGCCCAGTGGGTTCTTGTTCCTGGGCAGTGGTAGGGGATGGCCCAGGTGTTGGAGGCTCCCTGACACTGTGGGCAAGAAGGTCAGCGATGGCCTGTAGTCCTTGTCCAACTGTGGTGTTTAATTGTTGGACCGAGGAGGTGAGTTCGGCCATACCTTTCCTGAGGTCGCCTACACCTTGCCGAACACAGGTGGTAAGATCAGTGAGCTGAAAGGATATCTGTGTACCTCCCGGGTCATCACTTCATGGAATTCGCTGTTCATAACTCCATGTCGGCCAAAATCCCCGGGAGAGAGGGTTGGGAGGGGGGCCAATGTGTGGCTGGGCTGGTGGTATATCCTGCCCCACACTTGAGGTGTCACTACCTCCCCCCGCCTCAGCCTCCGTGAGATGCCCCTCCTGTGACTCACTGAGATGCCCCTCCTGTGCTGTGTTATGGGGCAAATTGTAATATGCGGATAAAAGGAAAATAAATTAGTATTAATTACAAACATGTAAACGAAAACACTTGCCAAAATATGTTAGGGAACTTACCTGGCAAGTCATGTGGCCAGAACATCTCAGGTGTGTCTGTGTCCATTTGTGACACACATGCCACCTCCTCATAGGACACACAGACCATCGCTCTCTCCTCTAGATCTGTATACTCCATAGTGTCAGGGGCAGGGTCTCCCCCTGTTGCCTTCGAAACATTCCACTCCGCTGCCCTTTTCTGCTTCAGGCGGGACTTGAAGTCGGCCCAACTATATATGTGTTTTGGTTTTGGGTAAAGGAAAACAAATGCATAGTAAGTTAATGTGAAGCATAGTTTCGGACAACATGTCATGGTTGCTATAGGCAACCAAACTTTTTTTTTAAAGCTAAAATCGTCTATAATGTACTATAATGATTATTATTGTGGCTCAGTATGTACTTACCGTCTTTGGACTTCCAATGGTGTGCAGGCAATTGGGCCAACTGCATTGATCTTGTCTGTAATTTCCCTCCAGATGTGGTCTTTTGCCGCAGCACCCATGTTTTTGTTGCCAAAATGAATTTTATCCATGGCTTCTGGGACCAAAATGCCCAATTCCCTCTTTGTAAATGGGGGCTGCCTCTTTCTTTTTTTGGCGGGTGCCTGTGATGCAACAGTCTGTAAATTATCACCATCTTCCTCTTCAGGTAGTGGTGTGCTTTGCTGGGTTTGGGTATTCATCATGGAATCTCCCTCACTTTGGGCCACATTTTCCTCAGGCAGGGTACTCACACCAGACTCTTCTTCTGTTTGGGGCCCAGTAGAAGGGGGTGTTTGAGTACTGGCTCCTGCTCCTTCATTGTTTGCACTGGCAGCTCTTTTTTGGAGCCCCTGCTGTTTCAGCCTTTTCCTCTTGGGCTGCATCTATGCCTCCATTCTGCTGCACTCTGTATCAGAATCCATGTTGGTGGTGGCATGTGCGTTAGAATGCGTTTGCTGGTTTTATCACTGCGTATAGTTTTTTTGCGGGAAATTGCACAGGTGATGCATACACAATTGTTGGTCATACCCTAATTGCATACACTATTTAATCATCCTCCATGCGGCCTATGTTTGTGGGTATATGCAGGAGTGGAGAGCCAGAGACAAATAAGCCAGACACAGATAAGGACATTTTTTTTGGAGGTGTGCTAGGTAAGTTATGTTTATGTATGTTTTGTGCAAACTCCTGCTGCCACAGTTTTGCTGCATTTTTTTTGCAATTGATATGCATTTTTAGGATGTAGTTTATTATGTAGGTTACATGTCGATTTTTTTATTGTTTGAATCCAAATATATTGGGCAACATTTGTTGTTGGGTTCTCCTTCAATTTTTTTTTTTTTACATTACAGCAAGTGTGTGTATATACAGTTGTGCTCATAAGTTTACATACCCTAGCAGAATTTGTGATTTTCTGGCCATTTGTCAGAGAATATGAATGATAACTCACAAACTTTTCTTTCACTCATGGTTAGTGGATGGGTGAAGCCATTTATTGTCAAACAACTGTGTTTACTCTTTTAAAATCATAATGACAACAGAAACTACCCAAATGACCCTGATCAAAAGTTTACATACCCCAGTTCTTAATACCGTGTATTGCCCCCTTTAACATCAATGACAGCTTGAAGCCTTTTGTGGTAGTTGTGGATGAGGCTCTTTATTTTCTCAGATGGTAAAGCTGCACATTCCTCTTGGCAAAAAGCCTCCAGTTCCTGTAAATTCTTGGGCTGTCTTGCATGAACTGCACGTTTGAGATCTCCCCAGAGTGGCTCAATGATATTGAGGTCAGGAGACTGAGATGGCCACTCCAGAACCTTCACTTTATTCTGCTGTAGCCAATGACAGGTCGACTTGGCCTTGTGTTTTGGATCATTGTCATGGTGGAACGTCCAAGTACGTCCCATGCGCAGCTTCCGGGTTGATGAGTGCAAATTTTCCTCCTGTATTTTCTAATAACATGCTGCAATCATCTTGCCATCAATTTTGACCAAGTTTCCAGTGCCTTTGTAGCTCACACATCCCCAAAACATCAGCGATCCACCTCCATGTTTCACAGTAGGAATGGTGTACCTTTCATCATAGGCCTTGTTGACTCCTCTCCAAATGTAACGTTTATGGTTGTGGCCAAAAAGTTTAATTTTGGTCTCATCACTCCAAATGACTTTGTTCCAGAAGTTTTGAGGCTTGTCTCTGTGCTGTTTGGAGTATTGTAAGTGGGATGTTTTGTGGCATTTGCATAGTAATGGATTTCTTCTGGCGACTCGACCATGCAGGCCATTTTTCTTCAAATGCCTCCTTATTGTGCATCTTGAAACAACCACACCACTTTTTTTCAGAGAGTCCTGTATTTCAGCGGAAGTTATTTGTGGATTTTTCTTTGCATACCAAACAATTTTCCTGGCAGTTGTGGCTGAAATTTTTGTTGGTCTACCTGACCGTGATTTGGATTCCACAGAATCCCTCATTTTCCACTTCTTAATTAGAGTTTGAACACTGCTGATTGGCATTCTCAATTGCTTGGATATCTTTTTATATCCCTTTCCTGTTTTATACAGTTCAGTTACCTTTTCCCATAGATCCTTTGACAATTCTTTTGCTTTCCCCATGACTCAGAATCCAGACACGTCAGTGCAGCACTGGATGAAAGATGCAAGGGTCTTTCAGGAGTCCAGAAACTCACTGACCTTTTATACACACACACTGATTACAAGCAAACAGATCACAGGTGAGGATGGTTACCTTTAGTAGCAATTCAAACCCGTTTGTGTCAACTTGTGTGCATGTTATCAGGCCAAAATCTCCAGGGTACGTAAACTTTTGATCAGGGTCATTTGGGTAGTTTCTGTTGTCATTATGATTTAAAAAGAGTAAACACAGTTGTTTGACAATAAATGGCTTCACCCAACCACTAACCATGAGTGAAAGAAAAGTTTGTGAGTTATCATTCATATTCTCTGACAAATGGCCAGAAAATCACTAATTCTGCTAGGGTATGTAAACTTATGAGCACAACTGTATACATATATATATATATATATATATATATATATATATATATATATATATATATATATATTATATACATATATATCTGTTGGTGAGTATCTGCATGTTTTTTGTTGGAGTGTATTGTTTGAGTTTGGCTATTATATGTTTACAATCTTTTTTACATTTTTCTAGGGAGCGTTTTGTGTTTGTTTTTTTTAGGCCAAGTGTGCCTTTTTTTTCTAATATAGTTGGTGCCTTTATTTCTATCTGCTGGTAAGTATGTGCATGGAGTGTGGTGTGTTAGGGGTGGTGGGGTGTTTGTTCTGGGAGTCTGATTCTTATTTTGCAAATCAAATCTTGTTTTTTTGTAGGGTGCATATTTTGAGTTGAGTTTTTGGGCCAAATGTGTCTTTTTGAGTTAATTTGATGCCTTTATTTCTATATGCTGGTAAGTATGTACATGGAGTGTGGTGTGTTAGGGGTGGTGGGATGTTTGTTAGTTCTGTGTGTTAAGTATCCCTGTAAGTATATATCTGTGTGTTTTTTATTTGTTTGTTACGTATATGCATGCTAATTCTGTGTTTGTAGTGTGTTTTTGTTTGTTATGGTTTTTTTGTTTTTGTTTTAAGTGTAATAGTTTGCCTCATTTTTATTTGTTGTTGTCTCCTGGTGTGGACCATTTAGCGATGGGTTATGAGACTGAAGTAAGTTATTTGGAAGATTAAGTACTGTATTTTATGTTGTATTTCTTTGAACACATTGGATGTTGTAGTGATTGTAATTTTTAACCTTTTTAAAATTCTGTTGGCCACATATCTAGCCTCCCCAACCGTCCAACCCCAACCTGCCCCTCATCCTCAACGGAGGCGTGCAAGGCCTAGTATTTTCCGTACCCAGATGATGAGGTGTTGCGCTGATACAGACTGCCACCTCATCAGTGGTGGAAGTAGAAAAAATGTCTTACAGGTACTGTGTGCGCGCGCACCAAAAAATGGGTGTGGCCAAATGCCATATGGGGCGTTGAGGGGCAGGAGAGGCGCAGGCTGCGCTCTCCTCCCCTCACATCAGCGGTAGCAAGCGGCGGCCCGTCGGTGTGGGTACGGCGTACCCACGGCAAAATTCTTAAGGGTACGCTGTACCCACCCGTACCCACATACTTGCACCGCTGCACCTCATGTCATCCGTGCTTACTGCACCTAAGCAGTTGGTGGAGTGCACCATTGGCATCCTGAAAGGATGCTTCCGTGTGCTCCACTGCACTGGTGGTGACCTCATGTATTCACCGGAAATGGTAAGTAAAATTGTGATCCTGTGTGCAATCCTGCATTATATTGCTGTGAGGAGTCGGGTGGAGCTTTCTCAAACAGAGGAATTGCTCAGAGAGGATGAGGAGCCAGGGGTTGGGTGGTCATTGAGGTGACACACGGAGGCCCAGTGTGGCCATGCCATTAGGGCAAGAATAGTGCAGCAATATTTCAGGTATGCTTATGCTATGAACATATTATACAAATCATTCTGCTACTATTGTGTTAAATGTTGTGAGGTTTAACATATGTGAATCTAGCTTGGAGAGCTTAGAGGAGTAAAATTTACCAATCCTGTCTGTCACACATTTGTGAAACATGGTTTTTCTTAATGGGTGATGTGTATGTGTTTTGAGTACTCTCATAACTGACTGAACTTGATAAGTCTGTAATTGGCCATTGAACAACTGTATTGTTTCGTGTTGTTCACATATATTTTTAAGTACTGATTTTTTCGGATTGGTCAGTAAAAAAAACTTTTCTGATGTTAACTTAGTTTGGTATTTATTTGTTTTTTATCATAAAACACATTTCTCATGGTTTTCCCCCCCTCCTTTTTGGTAAAAATTATTTATCTAAACAACCGAACCATCTGACCACACTAAGGGGGTCATTCCGAGTTGATCGCTAGCTGTATTTGTTCGCAGCGCAATGATCAGGCTAAAAATGGCAGTTCTGCGCATGTGGCGCAATGTACGGGCACAACAAATTATGTAGTTTTGCAAACGGTCTAGCGATACATTTCAGTCGCACTGGTTGCCGCAGAGTGATTCACCCTAAGTGTACGTTTCTGGGTGGCAACTGACCGTTTTAAGGGAGTGTTTGGGAAAATGCAGGCATGCCAGAAAAAACGCAGGCATTGCTGGGCGAACGCTGGGCGGGTGTGTTACGTCAAATCCGGAACTGAATAGGCTGAAGTGATCGCAAGCGCTGAGTAGGTTTTGAGCTACTCTGAAATGACACAAACATTTTTTGCATGCGCTCTGCAATACATTTGTTCGCACTTCTGCTAAGCTAAAATACACTCCCAGTGGGCGGCAGCATAGCGTTTGCATGGGTGCTAAAAACTGCTAGCGAGCGATCAACTCGGAAAGACCCCCTAATACTACAATCTGGGATGGATTAGCTGATTCATGCCTCCAAATGTGGTGAGTTCTCTCTCTCTCTCTCTCTCTCTCTCTCTATATATATATAATATATATATATATATATATATGTGTGTATAATGTGTGTTGAGATGTGAGAATTTTAGCAGTGATAGCTGCCAATAATCACTTATGCATATGCATATGCAAGGGAAAACATACCACTGTTAATGTAGTGATATTAATAAAGTTTATCAATATCGATAACACCATCACATTTGGCCCAATCAACATTTAGCACACAGTATAAATATTTGCCCTTGTAAAGAAAATGCCATTGGCACCATGCGAGCTGCAGCTTTCTCTATGAGGGAGCTGCGGCTCCTGACATTGATAATGGACCGCCGTGTAGGCCGCGCGGGGCCCTACATTCCGAACACTTAGAAGCATGCGGCCTACGCGGAGGTCCGCAGAGTCCTGCGGGCAAGGGTCCGCTCAAAGCGGACCATTGTACAGTTGGAGCGGAGGTGGTCCAACCTCCGCTGCCGTCAGCCACAAATGTTGGCGCAGCTGCGGCAGCAAATCCGGCAACGTAAGTAATACGCAATAAAACCTGTGTTTGCGTGAGTGTGCATTTTAGCATTAAACTAAATAAAAATATTTGCTAACACCATTACCCATAATAGTTATACTGTAGGCTTAGAGACTGTGTGGGGGTAGGCCTTGCAGGACACACTGGGGAACAGAATGGTTAGGGGATTATGTGTAGGGGTGTTGCCAGTCACCACACAGGCTGTAGACAGACAGCACTTTGTTTTGACAGAGACGTTTACAGTGCATGGAGTGTGTGCCTTCATTAATACATACAGGAATTACAGGAAGCAGGATCATCACAATGTGTACCATTAAAATGGAAATAGTCCTGCGTAGTGTGGGTTAAGATATGTGTTAGGGATAATGAAAGTGGACACTCAGGATCGTTACACCTATAGGCCCAGGTGGGATGCCAAGGCATAGTGGTATGTAATATCGCTAGAAAGTGGATTCGTACCTAAAGCTCAGTCGGTTTCTGGTCGGCCGTGTCCACTCTTCAGAAATGTCGAGGTCAGCGACTGTTCTTCTCATCACCTGTAAAGCTGGAACAGAAGGACCAGGAGGACCCCGGGAGGACAACCCAAACACAGTGTGCTCAAGGACCACTACACAGGGAGACGGTGACAACCATTTATTTAACGGAGAGTATCAGTCACCGATATATAACTCAATTCTCATTAATAGCAATTGCATAGGTTGAACATCATTACAATTAGTGATGTGCACCGGACATTTTTCGGGTTTTGTGTTTTGGTTTTGGATTCGGTACCGAGGCCGTGTTTTGGATTCGGACGCATTTTGGCAAAACCTCCCTGAAAACTTTTTGTCGGATTTGGGTGTTTTTTTACAAAAAACCCTCAAAAACTGCTTAAATCATAGAATTTGGGGGTCATTTTGATCCCATAGTATTATTAACCTCAATAACCATAATTTACACTCATTTCCAGTCTATTCTGAATACCTCACACCTCACAATGGCCCTCATTCCGAGTTGATCGCTCGCAAGGCGAATTTAGCAGAGTTGCTCAGGCTAAGCCTACGCCTACTGGGAGTGTATCTTAGCTTCTTAAAATTGCGACCGATGTATACGCAATATTGCGATTACAAACTACTTAGCAGTTTCAGAGTAGCTTCAGACTTACTCGGCATCTGCGATCAGTTCAGTGCTTGTCGTTCCTGGTTTGACATCACAAACACACCCAGCGTTCGCCCAGACACTCCCCCGTTTCTCCGGCCACTCCTGCGTTTTTTCCGGAAACGGTAGCGTTTTTATCCACACGCCCCGAAAACGCCGTGTTTCCGCCCAGTAACACCCATTTCCTGTCAATCACACTACGATCGCCGGAGCGATGAAAAAGCCGTGAGTAAAAATACTATCCCCATTGTACAATTACTTGGCGCAGTCGCAGTGCGAATATTGCGCATGCGTACTAAGCGGAATTTCACTGCGATGCGATGAAAAATACCGAGCGAACGACTCGGAATGAGGGCCAATATTATTTTTAGTCCTAAAATTTGCACCGAGGTCGCTGGATGACTAAGCTAAGCGACCCAAGTGGCCAACACAAACACCTGGCCCATCTAGGAGCAGGGCCGGTGCTAGGTCTCCATGCACCCTAGGCAAAGCTTCAACCTGGTGCCACCTAACCAGCAACCTCCCTACAAGAGGTGCATCAGGGCTATGAGGAGCGGCCGTGGGAGTGCCCCTCAGGAGCCATAGTTCCATCCGCCTCCTATGTGCCTTCACATGACTTGATGTTACACGTGTCAGCACGGAGGAAGCACTGAGATACACTATGTGGTACAGCCTGATAGCGGCAACTGCACCTGATTAGACCCACAGCAGTGGCCAGCGCAGTGTAATAGGAGGAGGCCAGATACAGAGACATCCTTCAGTTTTTTGCTAGATGATTTCAGTGGCGCCCTCCAGTAGCTGGTGCCCCTAGACAGCCGCCTAAAGCTGCCTAATGGTTGAGCCGGCCCTGTCTAGGAGTGGCACTGCAGTGTCAGGCAGGATGGCACTTCAAAAAAATAGTCCCCAAACAGCACATGATGCAAAGAAAAAAAGAGGCGCAATGAGGTAGCTGTGTGACTAAGCTAAGCGACCCAAGTGTCCGACACAAACACCTGGCCCATCTAGGAGTGGCACTGCAGTGTCAGACAGGATGGCAGATTTCAAAAATAGTCCCCAAACAGCACATGATGCAAAGAAAAAAAAGAGGTGCAGCAAGGTCGCTGGATGGCTAAGCTAAGCGACCCAAGTGGCCGACACAAACACCTGGCCCATCTAGGAGTGGCACTGCAGTGTCAGACAGGATGGCAGATTTAAAAAATAGTCCCCAAACAGCACATGATGCAAAGAAAAAAAGAGGTGCCTGACTTAAACAAACCACCTTACCATCAGAATCCTCCTTGTCAATTTCCTCCCCAGCAACACCCATATCCTCATCCTGGTGTACTTCAACAGTGACATCTTCAATTTTACTATCAGGAACTGGACTGCGGGTGCTCCTTCCAGCACTTGCAGGGGACATGCAAATGGTGGAAGGCGCATCCTCTTCCCGTCCAGTGTTGGGAAGGTCAGGCATCGCAACCGACACAATTGGACTCTCCTTGGGGATTTGGGATTTAGAAGAACGCACAGTTCTTTGCTGTGCTATTGCCATCTTAACTCTTTTAAGTTTTCTAGCAGGAGGATGAGTGCTTCCATCCTCATGTGAAGCTGAACCACTAGCCATGAACATAGGCCAGGCCCTCAGCCGTTCCTTGCCACTCCGTGTCGTAAATGGCACATTGGCAAGTTTACGCTTCTCCTCAGACGATTTTGATTTAGATTTTTGGGTCATTTTACTGAGCTTTATTTTTTTGGATTTTACATGCTCTCTACTATGACATTGGGCATCGGCCTTGGCAGACGACGTTGATGGCATTTCATCGTCTCGGCCATGACTAGTGGCAGCAGCTTCAGCACGAGGTGGAAGTGGATCTTGATCTTTCCCTATTTTACCCTCCACATTTTTGTTCTCCATTTTTTAATGTGTGGAATTATATGCCAGTAATATATTAATAGCAATGGCCTACTACTATATATACTGCGCACAACTGAAATGCACCACAGGTATGGATGGATAGTATACTTGACGACACAGAGGTAGGTAGAGCAGTGGCCTTCTGTACCGTACTGCTATATAGTATATACTGGTGGTCAGCAAACTGTGCAAAACTGAAATGCACCACAGGTATGGATGGATAGTATATTTGACGACACAGAGGTAGGTAGAGCAGTGGCCTTCTGTACCGAACTGCTATATAGTATATACTGGTGGTCAGCAAACTGTGCAAAACTGAAATGCAGCACAGGTATGGATGGATAGTATACTTGACGACACAGAGGTAGGTAGAGCAGTGGACTACTGTACTGTACTGTTATATATATATATATATATATATATATATATAGTTATACTGGTGGTCAGCAAACTGTGCAAAACTGAAATGTACCACAGGTATGGATGGATAGTATACTTGACGACACAGAGGTAGGTAGAGCAGTGGCCTTCTGTACCGTACTCCTATATATTATATACTGGTGGTCAGCAAAATTATGCACTGTACTCCTACTATATACTACAATGCAGCACAGATATGGAGCGTTTTTCAGGCAGAGAACGTATAATACTGGTGGTCACTGGTCAGCAAAACTCTGCACTGTACTCCTCCTATATAATACTGCTGGTCCCAAGTCCCCACAATAAAGCAGTGTGAGCACAGATATATGCAGCACACTGAGCACAGATATGGAGCGTTTTTCAGGCAGAGAACGTATAATACTGGTGGTCACTGGCATTTCATCGTCTCGGCCATGACTAGTGGCAGCAGCTTCAGCACGATGTGGAAGTGGATCTTGATCTTTCCCTATTTTACCCTCCACATTTTTGTTCTCCATTTTTTAATGTTTGGAATTATATGCCAGTAATATATTAATAGCAATGGCCTACTACTATATATACTGCGCACAACTGAAATGCACCACAGGTATGGATGGATAGTATACTTGACGACACAGAGGTAGGTAGAGCAGTGGCCTTCTGTACCGTACTGCTATATAGTATATACTTGTGGTCAGCAAACTGTGCAAAACTGAAATGCACCACAGGTATGGATGGATAGTATACTTGACGACACAGAGGTAGGTAGAGTAGTGGACTACTGTAGCGTACTGCTATATATATAGTTATACTGGTGGTCAGCAAACTGTGCAAAACTGAAATGCACCACAGGTATGGATGGATAGTATACTTGACGACACAGAGGTAGGTAGAGCAGTGGCCTTCTGTGCCGTACTGCTATATAGTATATACTGGTGGTCAGCAAACTGTGCAAAACTGAAATGCAGCACAGGTATGGATGGATAGTATACTTGACGACACAGAGGTAGGTAGAGTAGTGGACTACTGTACTGTACTGTTATATATATATATATATATATATATAGTTATACTGGTGGTCAGCAAACTGTGCAAAACTGAAATGTACCACAGGTATGGATGGATAGTATACTTGACGACACAGAGGTAGGTAGAGCAGTGGCCTTCTGTACCGTACTGCTATATAGTATATACTGGTGGTTAGCAAACTGTGCAAAACTGAAATGCACCACAGGTATGGATGGATAGTATACTTGACGACACAGACGTAGGTAGAGCAGTGGCCTTCTGTACCGTACTCCTATATATTATATACTGGTGGTCAGCAAAATTATGCACTGTACTCCTACTATATACTACAATGCAGCACAGATATGGAGCGTTTTTCAGGCAGAGAACGTATAATACTGGTGGTCACTGGTCAGCAAAACTCTGCACTGTACTCCTCCTATATAATACTGCTGGTCCCAAGCCCCACAATAAAGCAGTGTGAGCACAGATATATGCAGCACACTGAGCACAGATATGGAGCGTTTTTCAGGCAGAGAACGTATAATACTGGTGGTCACTGGCAGAGGCGTAACTAGGGTTTTCGGAGCCCAGGGCAAGATGGAAAATGGCGCCCCCCCCCAAAAAAAAAAAAAACATACAAAAAGAAAGGCATGGTCACGCTCCAGAATGGGTGTGGCCACGCTCCAGAAGGGGTGTGGCTACTGAAAATGGCCCACAGTGCCAGTTACATTGCCCCACAGTGCCGGATACATGCCCCACAGTGCCAGTTACATTGCCCCACAGTGCCGGATACATTGCCCCACAGTGCCGGATACATTGCCCCACAGTGCCAGATACATGCCCCACTCAGTGTCAGTTACATTGCCCCACAGTGCCAGTTACATTGCCCCACAGTGCCAGATACATGCCTCACAGTGCCAGATACATTGCCCCACAGTGCCAGATACATTGCCCCACAGTGCCAGATACATTCCCCACTCAGTGCCAGATACATGCCCCACTCAGTGCCAGATACATTGCCCCACTCAGTGCCGGATACAATGCCCCACAGTGCCGGATACATGCCCCACAGTGCCAGTTACATGCCCCACAGTGCCAGATACATTGCCCCACAGTGCCAGTTACATGCCCCACAGTGCCAGTTACATGCCCCACAGTGCCAGTTACATGCCCCACAGTGCCAGATACATGCCCCACAGTGCCAGGCCCCACTTGGTGCCAGATACATGCCACACTGTGCCGCCGGACCCCCCCCCCCCCCCCGTCACTTACCGGCCGGCGGCCGCTTGTTGCTATGTGAGGGGAGGAGAGCGCAGCGCCTCTCCTTCCCCTCGCCGCTCCAGGTCTCCGGCGGCTGTCTGGCGCCGGTTCGCTAGCCAATCAGAGCTTGCGGACCTGCAGCCAATCAGGAGCCGGTCCGCAAGCTCTGATTGGCTAACGCCGGAGACCGGACACAGCAGCGCTGCTGGCAGCGCTGCTAGTGCTGGCAGCGGCGGTGAGGGGAGGGAGAGATGCTGCGCTCTCCTCCCCTCACATTTAGGGTTGACGGGGGCGAGTGGGGCATGATGCCCTGGACGCCGGCGGCGCCCCCCTCTCCTGGGCCTGCCAAGGCGCCCAGGGCACGTGCCCCACTCGCCCTACCCTAGATACGCCTCTGGTCACTGGTCAGCAAAACTCTGCACTGTACTCCTCCTATAATACAGCTGGTCCCCAGAATACAGATATTTGCAGCCCCCTGAAAGTTCTGAAACACAGTGAGAGGACGCCAGCCATGTCCTCTCACTATCATTTCCAATGCACGAGTGAAAAATGGCGGCGACGCACAGCTCCTTATATAGAATCCGAATCTCGCGAGAATCCGACAGCGGGATGATGACGTTTGGGCGCGCTCGGGTTAACCGAGCAATACTGGAGTATCCGAGTATGCCTCGGACCCGTGTAAAATGGGTGAAGTTCGGGGGGGTTCGGATTCCGAGGAACCGAACCCGCTCATCACTGATTACAATGCCCTGATTCTTTCCCTGTCTATAACAGTAATCACAGCTTAGGTATCTCAAAGGCATGACAATAACTTGGTCCAGCAATCAAGTATGTCACATGCAATAGCAATCATTTGAAAGGTAATAATGTCTTTGGGCAAGAAACGTCTTGACAATAATTTAGATACACCTCCTAGACTGTCCTTAGGGTGGCACTGTACACCAGGCACTAATGTTCAGTTCCAACGCCTCAGTGAGCGTTTAAGGTCAGTATCACACTTTAACAGCACACTTGCACTCTAACAGTGAACTCCAGGGAAGACGTCAGTGGACGTAAGGTAAGTATTCGTAGAAAGGTATGTAGAACAAACTGTTGGTAATACAGCACTGCAGCAACGGGTAACGGTACTAACCGTATTGGTATCCACAGAAAAGTAAGTAGTTTGGCAGCATCAGGCGCCTCTATAATTGGAAGGGTGTTTGTATCCACGGAAAGGCAAATCAGTTGGATTAAAGATACTCCACTAAGGTCAGTGTCTCTGCCCAGGCATAGGTGCGTGTCCCTATGGCGGCCCTGAACAGGGTAATGACTACACTAGCCAAGGCGCTGTGGTGGTACAGGGGTTGTTGAGCACAGTTAGGAGGTACAGCGTGGCTTAGGCGGTAAAACGGCAGACCAGGCACAAACTGTAGGCCACCACTGCGGGGCACTACTTCACAATGGGGCTGGGGTATGGTTCTGGTGTCACTGCAATATGTCCTCTGTCGGAACAAGAGGAATGTCTGGGCTGGCTGACTGTCTAGAAAGCAGTACCTGTGGCTGTCAATGCTCTCCCCAATCCTCCAATCTGGCGCTGTTCTGCACTTCTCCTGCTGCCCGGTGCTCATACAGCGGCGGTGGTCGGCGGCAGCTTCACGGGCTCCACTCCCCTCTGACTGGCGGCTCCCACTTGTGCAGCTCTGCTCTTTCCTCACAGCATGTCCTCCCTCTCCGGCTGCCTCGTCCAGCAGCAGCGCCGCGCGTCTCCCCTCTGTGCGCGGAGAAGCGGCAGCGTGTCAGGCCTCTCTCCCAGTGTAGCGGCGGGGCACACTCTCCTGCTTCCTCTCATGCCGTGGTCCTCTCTACATCTCACACGTCACCCATCCTACTGTCTTACTCCTCCTCTTGTCCATTCCTGCGGGTCCAGGACTTCCCGCTCTCAGGGCATCACGGCCGGACTGCCCTGGGTCCTTGTGCCCGATTTTAGGGGGAGGGTTAACCCTTTCAGTGCCAAACATTATAAATCTAAACTGGCAGCGCTGGCTACCCCTATGGCTGCGGTGCATGAAGCAGGGGTACCCCAACGTGGGTATCACAGGTACACCACACAACTCCTGTGTACTCCTGTGGCCCAGTACATTCCAGTGTGTGTGTGCAATTTTACATTTGTCAATATTAGAAATGCCAAAGGAAAAAATATTTCTTAAAAAGGAAAAAATCTTTTTATTCATAAAAATGGAACCTGACAAAGATGAAATGTGAATCATTTGACACTAACATTTACATTAGAAATTAATTTTTCGCCAAAATGAAACCATGTAAAATGGAGTTTTTTTCTCTTTTTAGGCAGAGCACAACGCCAACTCGAAAAGGAGGAAGACGGAGCCTCCCCCATCACACGTCCTCATCCTCCTCTGAACCCCCCTCCCACTCTCAACAACCCACCCCCCATCAATCACCATCTTCCTCTTCCTCCCCCTCTCAAACCCCCTCCCCCCTATCAACCCACCCCCATCAATCTTCTTCCACTTCCTCCTCCCCCTCTGAACCCCCCCCCCCCCCCACAACATCCCGAACCGCAACAAGCTCCAACCTTCTCTTGCTCCTCCTCCCCCTCTCAAGCCCCCTCCCCATCTCTATCTTACCTCCCTTCTCAACCCCCTCACCTTCTCAATCCGACCACCCCTCTCAAACACCCTCACCCATCCATCCTCCATCCCCCTTTCAAACCCCTTCCACCATTTAACCTCCTTCCCCCTTTCAAGACCCTTCCCCCACTCCAACTGACCAAACAGAGTGGGCAGCTGAGGCCTCTGAGGAAGCGGAGGGTGCTGCTCATCCATCGGGGGAGAGTAAGTAATATGTAACACAGAAATGTATTTGGAAAGTAGTTTTAAATTATATACAGGTACATGTGTTGTCCAAATGTGACCCTGCAAATGAAGATCAGAAACACATAGCAACAGGCCCTGTCTCAGCTTAGGTATTAAGGCATGTTAGCACTGAGTCAGATCATGCTGGGATATGTAGTTTACCTGCAGATGTACACATGCCCGCTGATGAGGCTGGGCCCACACACTAAATGGTGAGCGCAGGCCACTCCAGATGTGGATGATATACACATACCAGCATGGCCTGCACACGTTTTAGCATTGGTATTTTTGGTAAACATTGCAGGCCATGCTGGTATGTATAGTACCTCAGCAGCTTCACGACAAAAGGATCATCATCCCTGACCTAGCTATTGAGCGCTTAAAGTGTGTTTTGTGCCTTGCTTCTATAATGTGTAATGTGAGTAACTAATGTAGTTATTTTTACATTCATTACAGATGATGCAGTTGGAGATCCCAATGCCTTGATTGGGCAAAGCCTACAGCGCATGGAAGCCCACTGTAGGGGATTATTAGCAGAAATTATTTTTCTGCAAAAAATTTTTTTTTTTTTAAGTTAATTGTTATTGAATACCAAAAAAATCAGAAAAAAACAACAAACAAAAAATTCAAAAACATTTGTTCACAAACTTTTTTTTTAAACAGAGGTACAGATGTTTTAGTTTCAAAAAGGGGTACATTGAAGAGTGTGAAATGGCTAGTTAATTAATTAAGAAATGACACTTCAACATCAAAGAGTGTGACCTGACAGTTAGGAGCTGATTGTTTTGTCATTTCACAAAGACCATTTTAACACACACTACACCACACACAAAAAAAAAAAAGGTATTGTACTGTACATTATGACAGTGATGGATAATACACATTTAAATTATGTTGTATTGAAAAAAAACATTACAAACACTTGCTAATTTTAACAAATGTAAAAAATATGATTGTTATTGGGCAATTAGGCTGACAAACTCTTCAGTTTGAAGTCTTTGAAGACTTAATTGTCCAATCACATTTAGAATCATTACCCTAATTGGTATCTTAATTGAGGAAGGGATACGATAAAGTATTAAGGTGAAAAAAAACAAGTACTGTGCGAATATTTGCAAAGTGCACATATGCGACGGGGTATGTGTTGCTAGCAATGCGTATGGCAGTCATGCAAACGGATCGCTACCATGCGATGCTACATAGTACACACCTATTTTTGTGCATTGGTGCATGGTTGTTTGCAGTAGTGCGTGGTGGCCGTTTGTAGGCAATCTTGCGATGTGTTCGCTACTGTGCAAACGCTGCTTGCGTGTGTACCAAATAGCGAACAACTCGGAATGAGGGCCATAATCCCCCTCTGCTCAGTAACATGGAGGCTTGTATACTAGGCAGCAGAGAGAGGCAATTCTGCAGGTGGATAGTGGTATGGGGCACCCTAGAAGGTGCCCTATCACTTTTGCGGGATCTGCAGCATTTACCCCTGGTGTGTACAATGAGCTACAACTCTGCTGCTGTATCTTATATGAGGAAAGAAAGGAGAGCAGAAGTTGGTTTTAAGAAAATGCACTAATTATTACAATAAAACTTTTAAGGGGGTGTTTATCATAGCTTGGAGATAGATAAAATTATGAGAGATAAAATACCAACCAATCCTAACTGTAATTTTTCAAACACAGCCTGTAAAATACTAGACAGAAGCTGAATGGCTGGTACTTTATCTCTCACAATTTTATAATTTTATCTCTCTCCGAGCTTTGATAAAACTCATCCTCAGGGCTCTGTTTATCATTTGCAGACAGCACCTGAAATTAAGATTCCTTACCGCCACAACTAGCTGTGATAAGGAATCTTTATTCTCCCAGATGTACCTTAGGCAAGTCGCTAGTACGTCAGCACGGAGCCACTGGAGGGGGCACCACCTTCTATTTCGCCTCCGGGCACCTTGCATGAACTTACACCCCTGATAGTAGCTATTAAATAAATCAAAATTATTTCAGAACTTGTGTGATTATTGTTTCTGGGGTTGGGCTACTGTACCTTCATGTCTCTACCAAGGATGAAAGAGAAAACACCCCTGTTGCAGTATACCCAATTGTCCAAATTTACCTAATCCACCAGTAACTGTCACACTATAGCAAGGGAGTGTTGCAGATATACACCTATTATACATATTTACAATTGATGCTGCTTATAATGTATGTTATTTTTTTTGCAAAATACAGTACCTGTTCCCTTCTTTCCCATTATGAACCAGCACCTGCAATTTTGGTTAGATTAGTGCTGCTTTCACATCGCAAAACCTGCTTTTGAAATGGTATTTGAAACGGTTCTTAAAACGGGTCTGAGCAGTTAAACCCCTTTCACATCTCATGTTGTAACCAGTAAATTACCATTTCATTCCCGTTTTGGTACCTTTCACACTGAACCCGTTTCACCCATAGAAAACAGTGGTTGTCATTATAAATGGACTTTTCTGGCCCACACATTATTATTAATCACTAATTAATTCATTATTAATAATTTGGATAGTCGTACGATGGAACCCAGCAGCTTGAAGCATATCTATTTTTATTAGATGGGATTAGGTACTTGGTTTGTCTTTTTTGGAGGCACAAGTATTATTTATATATTTTTTTAAATTATTATTATTTTTTTTAGATGGAATGGTTAAATACAGGTAAAAAATGGCGTGGGGTCCCCCCTCCAAAGCATAACCAGCCTCGGGCTCTTCGAGCTGGTCCTGGTTCTAAAAATGCGGGGGAAAAATTGACAGGGGATCCCCCGTATTTTTAAAACCAGCACCGGGCTCTGCGCCTGGTGCTGGTGCAAAAAATACGGGGGACAAAACGAGTAGGGGTCCCCCGTATTTTTCACACCAGCATCGGGCTCCACTAGCTGGACAGATAATGCCACAGCCGGGGGTCACTTTTATGCCGTGCCCTGCGGCCGTGGCATTAAATATCCAACTAGTCACCCCTGGCCGGGGTACCCTGGGGGAGTGGGGACCCCTTCAATCAAGGGGTCCCCCCCCCCAGCCACCCAAGGGCCAGGGGTGAAGCCCGAGGCTGTCCCCCCCCATCCAATGGGCTGCGGATGAGGGGGCTGATAGCCTTTGTTGTAAATGAAAAGATATTGTTTTTTCCAGTAGTACTACAAGTCCCAGCAAGCCTCCCCCGCAAGCTGGTACTTGGAGAACCACAAGTACCAGCATGCGGGAGAAAAACGGGCCCGCTGGTACCTGTAGTTCTACTGGAAAAAAAATACCCAAATAAAAACAGTACACACACACACCTTGATAGTAAAACTTTATTTCATACGTCGACACACACATACTTACCTATGTTCACACGCCGACATCGGTCCTCTTCTCCATGTAGAATCCAGGGGTACCTGAAAATAAAAGATCAATATACTCACCTCAACCAGGCTGCAGAGATAAATCCACGTACTTGGAGAAAAAAACAAACCGGACAACCGACCACACGGACTGAAAGGGGTCCCATGCTGACACATCAGACCCCTTTCCACGAATGAGACCTGTCAGTGACAGCTGTCACAGAAAGGTCTCTTAAGCCAATCAGGAAGCGCTACTTCCGTGGCGCTCACCTGATTGGCTGTGCGCTGTCTGTGCTGTGACAGCGCATCGCACAGCTTCGTCCATTATATTCAATGGTGGGAACTTAGCGGCTAGCGGTGAGGTCAGCCGCCGGTCAGCGGCTGACCGCGGGTGACCCCACCGCTAGCCGCAAAGTTCCCACCATTGAAAGTAATGGAGCGGCTTTGCGATGCGCTGTCTGACAGCTCAGACAGTGCACAGCCAATCAGGTGAGCGCCACGGAAGTAGCGCTTCCTGATTGGCTGAAGGGACTTCAGTGACAGGAGTCACGTGATGTCCCGGCATTCGGGGAGAGGGGTCTCATGTGTCAGCATGGGACCCCTTTCGGTCCGCAGGTCCGGGTGTTCGTTTTCTTTTTTTGCCAAGTCCGTGGATTTATCTCTGGACCATGGCTGAGGTGAGTATATTGAACTTTTATTTTCAGGTACCCCTGGATTCTACATGGAGAAGAGGACCGATGTCGGCGTGTGAACATAGGTAAGTATGTGTGTGTCGGCAGTGTGTAATAAAGTTTTACTGTCGACGGTGTCTGTGTCCTGTTTTTATTTGGGTATTTTTTTTCCATTAGAACTACAGGTACCAGCGGGCCCGTTTTTCTCCCGCATGCTGGTACTTGTGGTTCTCCAAGTACCAGCTTGCGGGGGAGGCTTGCTGGGACTTGTAGTACTACTGGAAAAAACAATATCTTTTCATTTACAACAAAGGCTATCAGCCCCCCCATCCGCAGCCCATTGGATGGGGGGGGACAGCCTCGGGCTTCACCCCTGGCCCTTGGGTGGCTGGGGGGGGGGGGACCCCTTGATTGAAGGGGTCCCCACTCCCCCAGGGTACCCCGGCCAGGGGTGACTAGTTGGATATTTAATGCCACGGCCGCAGGGCACGGCATAAAAGTGACCCCCGGCTGTGGCATTATCTGTCCAGCTAGTGGAGCCTGATGCTGGTGTGAAAAATACGGGGGACCCCTACTCGTTTTGTCCCCCGTATTTTTTGCACCAGCACCAGGCGCAGAGCCTGGTGCTGGTTTTAAAAATACGGGGGATCCCCTGTCAATTTTTTCCCCGCATTTTTAGAACCAGGACCAGCTCGAAGAGCCCGAGGCTGGTTATGCTTTGGAGGGGGGACCCCACGCCATTTTTTCCCGTGTTTTTCACATTTAAACGTGTATAAAGCCACTCTCTCATGTGTATCCTATGTTTTCCAAGCTGTTTCCTGGTTGTGGCTGGTGACATCACACATGGAGACAGCCTATCATCTTCTGGGGCTTGCAAATACCGTTTCAGACCCTTTCACACTGCACAGTGAAATGGGACTGAAACGGGTAGGACCCTGCTTTTTTACCGTTTCAAAATACCGGTATTTTGAAAACGGTAAATTGAAGGGGACCCTTTCACATCGCAGCTTGACCTGTTTAGGAAGCCAGTTAAAACGGCAAAATACCGGGTATAAGCTGCGGTGTGAAAGGGGTATAAGTGCATCAGACTGTGGGCCTGATAAGAAGGAGTACGCAGTGCAAATTATGGATTTAGTGGTGCCATGTTTTGCTACTGCACATATGTCTAAGTCAACCATGCCCCCTGACTGCGTCCACACAGAGTTGCAGTTCTAATTTCAGGCACTTGAGTACATTGCTTGTAATTAATATTACACCACACAGTAGGATTATACAAGCAAGCAAGCCTAACTCTACTACTATGACCCTGCACAGTGGCTGCAACAGATGTCCCACAGGCAGCTAACTAGCTCCAGTATACTGCCCTCCCTATGAATATTGCTTTTGGAGCTACTAGCATTTACTTGAATTCATTCAAAATCTGCAAGCCTGCTTCACTATCCAGTTCATGTGCGCAATAAAGAAGAGAAAAGTGGAGGTGTGCTGTGAAAAAGGAGGGAGAGAAGAACACATACAATATACACACAGACACACATTGGAATTGTGGAGGAAAAAGAAGAGGCTAGAATATAGGAAACAGAATGGCAGGCAGAGAGAGAAGGGAGTGTGCCAGTCAGAGTGAAGAGGGGTGCTGTGTGGGCACTGCCACTCTTACCTTAGCCGTTGTCAGGATGATCCTTTTCTTGAGACCAGGCTCATGCAGCTGGCGCACTGCTCCTCGGTCCCCAGGTTCAACATGCTGGCACATGGGGGTGGTGACTTTGCTGGGCTGTGTGTGCGGGGAGCTGTCGCTGGGTGGGCTGCGTGTGGCGTTTTCCTGGCTGTGGGCTGGTAAAGGGGTGTCCCAGCCGCTTGTAACTGCTGCCGTGTAAAGAGGCTGCTGCTGCCCCCAGCCAGGAGAGCAGGGACGCGACGGACTGAACGCCACTGCTCCTCCTGTAAAGGATCCGGACATCCATGCCTAACAAATGGCAGCGGAGGCGCTCTGCACAGTGCAGTCCTCTACGCCGCTGCGTACGCCGCATAATGGTCGGGCCGGCCCTGGGTGAGCTGCTCTGATCTCCCTAGCATGCCTCACCCAGGGAAGAGCTGATATAGTGACCAGAAGCGAGAAGCCGCCGCACTTTGAATCTGGCGCCGATTGTGCGCCATTCACGGCACCCGGACCACCAGCTAATGAGAAGCTGCCACTTGGCAGCTTCTCATTGGCTGGCGGTCCGCGAGCCGTGATTGGCTCACACCAGACTTTGAAAAAGCTGCCTCTTCTTTAGATTGGTGCTGCAGCCGGTCCGCGAGCCGGGATTGGCTGGCGGCTGCACCCAACTTCACAAAGCAGCAGGGACCTGATGCTGTGGCCGGGCGGAGGCGGAACTGGTTCCGCCTGCAATTAGAGGTGACGGAACGCAGTTCCGCCCCGTTCCGGCCCACTTTAACCACTGGTCACACCCAACTGACACACAAATAAGACAGTCATGGCTTAAATTAAAAAACACAGCAAGTGATAATTATAGCATAGAAATTAGTAACAAGGGAACAAAAAAGGTTCAAGACAACTGTCAGAAATTGGTAGTTAACAAGTAACTTCTTGCCAACAATTGCTTCCTGCCCTATGCTATCTCTCTCTTCTAGACCCTATTAATGATAATTGGAAATTGCCAAGATTTGCTGTTCTGAGGTCAAGAAACCTGTGTGTTTTGAGAGACAATAAATATCTGCACTGTAAAGAGGCATGATTCAGATCAGGGGAGCCACATTTTTAGGTTGTTGGAGAATGATTCCATTACATATTAGCACCACTAAATTGCTAATAAATAAGTAATCATACAACCCATTAAGAACCTAGCAATCTGGGGGACCATCATGCAATAGGTAGCATCTATCCTTGTGTATCAATGCCTATTTCCCTATAGATTGTAAGCTTGCGAGCAGGGCCTTCCTACCTCTATGTCTGCCTGTTTTCACCCAGTTTTGTTCTATTACTGTTGTTCTAATTGTAAAGCGCAACGGAATATGCTGCACTATATAAGAAACTGTTAATAAATAAATAAATAAGTAATGAACAATACACCAGTGCTCTCTATATAAATATATAAATATGTATACTTATACACAAGAAGCACCCTGTCACCACTTATTTCTCTTATGTTTTCAATAACTTGTCTCATGACTTACCCAGGCCAGCGACAGGAGGGGACAAAGAAGACACCTGTACCGGGTCCCATCGTTCAGGGGGGCCCCAGGGATCAGGAGCACAAAAAACTGAGCCGCAGTACCTAACAATTTAAAAAAAAACGTGTTGCAGAGTCTGGCCACCTATAAATGAAGTGAAAAAAACGTATCAATCGCATCAACTTGGAAGCCCCCCCGCTACCTTGTCACTTGATTCGTTTCATACCCCGTCATGCTGCTGGAGCCAGGCATGATGTATGCGTGTAAGGATAGTTTCAGTGTATGTGTATATGGACCCCTGTACGGTGTCAGTGTATGTGTGTATGTATACGGACCTCTGTAAAGTGTCAGTGTATGTGTGTAAGGACCCCTGTATTGTGTCAGTGTATGTGTGTGTATGGACTCCTGTATAGTGTCAGTGTGTGTATGGAGGACCCCTGTATAGTGTCAGTGTGTGTGTGTGTGTGTGTGTGTGTGTGTGTGTGTGTGTGTATAAGGTCCCCTGTATAGTTTCAGTGTATGTGTGTGTATGGACCCCTGTATAGTGTCAGTGTATGTGTGTGTGTGTGTATAAGGACCCCTATATAGTTTCAGTGTATGTGTGTGTATGGACCCCTGTATAGTGTCAGTGTGTGTGTGTGTGTGTGTGTGTGTGTGTGTATAAGGACCCCTGTATAGTTTCAGTGTATGTGTGTGTATGGACCCCTGTATAGTTTCAGTGTATGTGTGTGTATGGACCCCTGTAAAGTGTCAGTGTGTGTGTGTGTATACGGAACCCTGTATAGTGTCAGTGTGTGTGTGTGTGTGTGTGTGTGTGTGTGTGTGTAAGGACTCCTGTATGGTGTCAGTGTATGTGTGTATACAGAACCCTGTATAGTGTCAGTGTGTGTGTGTGTGTGTGTGTGTGTGTGTAAGGACCCCTGTATGGTGTCAGTGTATGTGTGTGTATAAGGACCCCTGAACTTTTTCATACTTAACGATCCACGTGGAGCACGATTGGGAATAGTAACCTGTGCTGAGCGCATTGGTAGCGGAGTGAGGCACCTTGCCCGAAGCATGCGAGTGGACACGGTGCACTAATTGGGGTTCCCGGTCACTGTATTGAGAAAAATACACCAATTTTTTTTTAAAACTCATGTCGACATTTTGACCTGTTGACCTACAACATGTCGACCTAAAGACCCTGTCGACCTAGCATCCCTGTTGACCTACTTACTGTCGACCAATAGTGGTTGACCTAGACACGGTCTACCTACTTACCATCGACCTTACATACCACACACCCCTGTATAGTGTTAGTGTTTATGTGTGTAAGGACTAGTGATGTGCACCGGACATTTTTCGGGTTTTGTGTTTTGGTTTTGGATTCGGTTCCGCTGCCGTGTTTTGGATTCGGACGCGTTTTGGCAAAACCTCACCGAAAATTTTTTGTCGGATTCGGGTGTGTTTTGGATTCGGGTGTTTTTTACAAAAAACCCTAAAAAACAGCTTAAATCATAGAATTTGGGGGTCATTTTGATCCCATAGTATTATTAACCTCAATAACCATAATTTCCACTCATTTCCAGTCTATTCTGAACACCTCACACTTCACAATATTATTTTTAGTCCTAAAATTTACACCGAGGGCGCTGGATGGCTAAGCTAAGCGACACAAGTGGCCGACACAAACACCTGGCCCATCTAGGAGTGGCACTGCAGTGTCAGGCAGGAGGCACTGCAGTGTCAGGCAGGATGGCACTTCAAAAAAATTGTCCCCAAACAGCACATGATGCAAAGAAAAAAAGAGGCGCACCAAGGTCGCTGTGTGACTAAGCTAAGCGACACCAGTGGCCGACACAAACACCTGGCACATCTAGGAGTGGCACTGCAGTGTCAGACAGGATGGCACTTCAAAAAAATAGTCCCCAAACAGCACATGATGCAAAGAAAAAAAGAGGCGCACCAAGGTCGCTGTGTGACTAAGCTAAGCGACACAAGTGGCTGACACAAACACCTGGCCCATCTAGGAGTGGCACTGCAGTGTCAGACAGGATAGCACTTCAAAAAAATAGTCCCCAAACAGCACATGATGCAAAGAAAAATGAAAGAAAAAAGAGGTGCAAGATGGAATTGTCCTTGGGCCCTCCCACCCACCCTTATGTTGTATAAACAGGACATGCACACTTTAACGAACCCATCATTTCAGCGACAGGGTCTGCCACACGACTGTAACTGAAATGACTGGTTGGTTTGGGCCCCCACCAAAAAAAGAAGCAATCAATCTCTCCTTGCACAAACTGGCTCTACAGAGGCAAAATGTCCACCTCATCATCATCCTCCGATTCCTCACCCCTTTCACTGTGTACATCCCCTTCCTCACAGATTATTAATTCGTCCCCACTGGAGTCCACCATCTCAGGTCCCTGTGTACTTTCTGGAGGCAATTGCTGCTGGTGAATGTCTCCACGGAGGAATTGATTATAATTCATTTTGATGAACATCATCTTCTCCACATTTTCTGGAAGTAACCTCGTACGCCGATTGCTGACAAGGTAAGCGGCTGCACTCAACACTCTTTCGGAGTACACACTGGAGGGAGGGCAACTTAGGTAGAATAAAGCCAGTTTGTGCAAGGGCCTCCAAATTGCCTCTTTTTCCTGCCAGTATACGTACGGACTGTCTGACGTGCCTACTTGGATGCGGTCACTCATATAATCCTCCACCATTCTTTCAATGGTGAGAGAATCATATGAAGTAACAGTAGACGGCATGTCAGTAATCGTTGGCAGGTCCTTCAATCCGGACCAGATGTCAGCACTCACTCCAGACTGCCCTGCATCACCGCCAGCGGGTGGGCTCGGAATTCTTAGCCTTTTCCTCGCACCCCCAGTTGCGGGAGAATGTGAAGGAGGAGATGTTGACGGGTCACGTTCCGCTTGACTTGACAATTTTCTCACCAGCAGGTCTATGAACCTCTGCAGACTTGTGTCTGCCGGAAAGAGAGATACAATGTAGGTTTTAAATCTAGGATCGAGCACGGTGGCCAAAATGTAGTGCTCTGATTTCAAAAGATTGACCACCCGTGAATCCTGGTTAAGCGAATTAAGGGCTCCATCCACAAGTCCCACATGCCTAGCGGAATCGCTCTGTTTTAGCTCCTCCTTCAATGTCTCTAGCTTCTTCTGCAAAAGCCTGATGAGGGGAATGACCTGACTCAGGCTGGCAGTGTCTGAACTGACTTCACGTGTGGCAAGTTCAAAGGGTTGCAGAACCTTGCACAACGTTGAAATCATTCTCCACTGCGCTTGAGTCAGGTGCATTCCCCCTCCTTTGCCTATATCGTGGGCAGATGTATAGGCTTGAATGGCCTTTTGCTGCTCCTCCATCCTCTGAAGCATATAGAGGGTTGAATTCCACCTCGTTACCACCTCTTGCTTCAGATGATGGCAGGGCAGGTACAGGACTGTTTGGTGGTGCTCCAGTCTTCTGTACGTGGTGGCTGAATGCCGAAAGTGGCCCGCAATTCTTCGGGCCACCGACAGCATCTCTTGCACGCCCCAGTCGTTTTTTAAATAATTCTGCACCACCAAATTCAATGTATGTGCAAAACATGAGACGTGCTGGAATTTGCCCAGATGTAAAGCACGCACAATATTGCTGGCGTTGTCCGATGTCACAAATCCCCAGGAGAGTCCAATTGGGGTAAGCCATTCTGCGATGATCTTCCTCAGTTTCCGTAAGAGGTTGTCAGCTGTGTGCCTCTTCTGGAAAGCGGTGATACAAAGCGTAGCCTGCCTAGGAACGAGTTGGCATTTGCTAGATGCTGCTACTGGTGCCGCCGCTGCTGTTCTTGCTGCGGGAGGCAATACATCTACCCAGTGGGCTGTCACAGTCATATAGTCCTGAGTCTGCCCTGCTCCACTTGTCCACATGTCCGTGGTTAAGTGGAAATTGGGTACAACTGCATTTTTTAGGACACTGGTGAGTCTTTTTCTGAGGTCTGTGTACATTTTCGGTATCGCCTGCCTAGAGAAATGGAACCTAGATGGTATTTGGTACCGGGGACACAGTACCTCAATCAAGTCTCTAGTTGCCTCTGAATTAACGGTGGATACCGGAACCACGTTTCTCACCGCCCAGGCTGCCAAGGCCTGAGTTATCTGCTTTGCAGCAGGATGACTGCTGTGATATTTCATCTTCCTCGCAAAGGACTGTTGGACAGTCAATTGCTTACTGGAAGTAGTACAAGTGGTCTTCCGACTTCCCCTCTGGGATGACGATCGACTCCCAGCAGCTACAACAGCAGCGCCAGCAGCAGTAGGCATCACACTCAAGGATGCATCGGAGCTTGGTTACAAGAGGAAGGGATTTAGTGGTCAGTGGACTGCTTCCACTGTCACCCAAAGTTTTTGAACTTGTCACTGACTTATGATGAATGCGCTGCAGGTGACGTATAAGGGAGGATGTTCCGAGGTGGTTAACGTCCTTACCCCTACTTATTACAGCTTGGCAAAGGCAACACATGGCTTGACACCTGTTGTCCGCATTTGTGTTGAAATAATTCCACACCGAAGAGCTGATTTTTTTTTGTATTTTGACCAGGCATGTCAATGGCCATATTCGTCCCATGGACAACAGGTGTCTCCCCGGGTGCCTGACTTAAACAAACCACCTCACCATCAGAATCCTCCTTGTCAATTTCCTCCCCAGCGCCAGCAACACCCATATCCTCATCCTGGTGTACTTCAACAGTGACATCTTCAATTTGACTATCAGGAACTGGACTGTGGGTACTCCTTCCAGCACTTGCAGGGGGCGTGCAAATGGTGGAAGGCGCAAGCTCTTCCCGTCCAGTGTTGGGAAGGTCAGGCATCGCAACCGACACAATTGGACTCTCCTTGGGTATTTGTGATTTAGAAGAACGCACATTTCTTTGCTGTGCTTTTGCCAGCTTAAGTCTTTTCATTTTTCTAGCGAGAGGATGAGTGCTTCCATCCTCATGTGAAGCTGAACCACTAGCCATGAACATAGGCGAGGGCCTCAGCCGTTCCTTGCCACTCCGTGTCGTAAATGGCATATTGGCAAGTTTACGCTTCTCAGACGCTTTTAATTTTGATTTTTGGGTCATTTTACTGAACTTTTGTTTTTTGGATTTTACATGTTCTCTACTATGACATTGGGCATCGGCCTTGGCAGACGACGTTGATGGCATTTCATCATCTCGGCCATGACTAGTGGCAGCAGCTTCAGCACGAGGTGGAAGTGGATCTTGATCTTTCCCTATTTTAACCTCCACATTTTTGTTCTCCATTTTTTAATGTGTGGAATTATATGCCAGTAACTATCAATAGCTATGGCCTACTACTATATATACTGCGCACAACTGAAATGCACCACAGGTATGGATGGATAGTATACTTGACGACACAGAGGTAGGTACAGCAGTGGCCTTCCGTACCATACTGCTATATATAGTATACTGGTGGTCACTGTGTCAGCAAACTGCAAAACTAAAATGCACCACAGGTATAGACTGTAGATGGATAGTATACTTAATGACGACACAGAGGTAGGTACAGCAGTGGCCTTCGATACCGTACTGCTATATATAGTATACTGGTGGTCACTGTGTCAGCAAACTGCAAAACTAAAATGCACCACAGGTATAGAATGTAGATGGATAGTATACTTAATGATGACACAGAGGTAGGTACAGCAGTGGCCTTCCGTACCGTACTGCTATAAATAGTATACTGGTGGTCACTGTGTCAGCAAACTGCAAAACTAAAATGCACCACAGGTATAGCATGTAGGTGGATAGTATACTTAATGACGACACAGAGGTAGGTACAGCAGTGGCCTTCCATACCGTACTGCTATATATAGTATACTGGTGGTCACTGTGTCAGCAAACTGCAAAACTAAAATTCACCACAGTTATAGAATGTAGATGGATAGTATACTTAATGACGACACAGAGGTAGGTACAGCAGTGGCCTTCCGTACCGTACTGCTATATATAGTATACTGGTGGTCACTGTGTCAGCAAACTGCAAAACTAAAATGCACCACAGGTTTAGAATGTAGATGGATAGTATACTTAATGACGACACAAAGGTAGGTACAGCAGTGGCCTTCCGTACCGTACTGCTATATATAGTATATTGGTGGTCACTGTGTCCGCAAACTGCAAAACTAAAATGCACCACAGGTATAGAATGTAGATGGATAGTATACTTAATGACGACACAGAGGTAGGTACAGCAGTGGCCTTCCGTACCGTACTGCTATATATAGTATACTGGTGGTCACTGTGTCAGAAAACTGCAAAACTAAAATGCACCACAGGTTTAGAATGTAGATGGATAGTATACTTAATGACGACACAAAGGTAGGTACAGCAGTGGCCTTCCGTACCGTACTGCTATATATAGTATATTGGTGGTCACTGTGTCCGCAAACTGCAAAACTAAAATGCACCACAGGTATAGAATGTAGATGGATAGTATACTTAATGACGACACAGAGGTAGGTACAGCAGTGGCCTTCCGTACCGTACTGCTATATATAGTATACTGGTGGTCACTGTGTCAGCAAACTGCAAAACTAAAATTCACCACAGTTATAGAATGTAGATGGATAGTATACTTAATGACGACACAGAGGTAGGTACAGCAGTGGCCTTCCGTACCGTACTGCTATATATAGTATACTGGTGGTCACTGTGTCAGCAAACTGCAAAACTAAAATGCACCACAGGTTTAGAATGTAGATGGATAGTATACTTAATGACGACACAAAGGTAGGTACAGCAGTGGCCTTCCGTACCGTACTGCTATATATAGTATATTGGTGGTCACTGTGTCCGCAAACTGCAAAACTAAAATGCACCACAGGTATAGAATGTAGATGGATAGTATACTTAATGACGACACAGAGGTAGGTACAGCAGTGGCCTTCCGTACCGTACTGCTATATATAGTATACTGGTGGTCACTGTGTCAGAAAACTGCAAAACTAAAATGCACCACAGGTTTAGAATGTAGATGGATAGTATACTTAATGACGACACAAAGGTAGGTACAGCAGTGGCCTTCCGTACCGTACTGCTATATATAGTATATTGGTGGTCACTGTGTCCGCAAACTGCAAAACTAAAATGCACCACAGGTATAGAATGTAGATGGATAGTATACTTAATGACGACACAGAGGTAGGTACAGCAGTGGCCTTCCGTACCGTACTGCTATATATAGTATACTGGTGGTCACTGTGTCAGCAAACTGCAAAACTAAAATGCACCACAGGTTTAGAATGTAGATGGATAGTATACTTAATGACGACACAAAGGTAGGTACAGCAGTGGCCTTCCGTACCGTACTGCTATATATACTGGTGGTCACTGTGTCAGCAAACTGCAAAACTAAAATGCACCACAGGTATAGAATGTAGATGGATAGTATACTTAATGACGACACAGAGGTAGGTACAGCAGTGGCCTTCCGTACCGTACTGCTATATATAGTATACTGGTGGTCACTGTGTCAGCAAACTGCAAAACTAAAATGCACCACAGGTATAGAATGTAGATGGATAGTATACTTAATGACGACACAGAGGTAGGTACAGCAGTGGCCTTCCGTACCGTACTGCTATATATACTGGTGGTCACTGTGTCAGCAAACTGCACAACTGAAATGCACCACAGGTATAGAATCTAGATGGATAGTATACTTAATGACGACACAGAGGTAGGTACAGCAGTGGCCTACTGTACCGTAATGCTATATATTATATACTGGTGGTCACTGTGTCAGCAAAACTCTGCACTGTACTCCTCCTATATAATATTATACTGGTGGTCCCCAGTCCCCACAATAAAGCAGCACACTGAGCACAGATATGGAGTGTTTTTCAGGCAGACAACATATACTGGTGGTCACTGTCAGCAAAACTCTGCACTGTACTCCTCCTATATAATACAGCTGCTCCCCAGTCCCCACAATTAAGCAGTGTGAGCACAGATATATGCAGCACACTGAGCACAGATATGGAGCATTTTTTTCAGGCAGAGAACGGATAACTGGTGGTCACTGATCAGCAAAACTCTGCACTGTACTCCTCCTATATAATATTATACTGGTGGTCCCCAGTCCCCACAATAAAGCAGCACACTGAGCACAGATATGGAGTGTTTTTCAGGCAGACAACGTATACTGGTGGTCACTGTCAGCAAAACTCTGCACTGTACTCCTCCTATATAATACAGCTGCTCCCCAGTCCCCACAATTAAGCAGTGTGAGCACAGATATATGCAGCACACTGAGCACAGATATGGAGCATTTTTTTCAGGCAGAGAACGGATAACTGGTGGTCACTGATCAGGAAAACTCTGCACTGTACTCCTCCTATAGTATACAGCTGCTCTCCAGCCCTCCCCACAATGAAGCAATAGTGCACAATCAAGTTCAACAATAACGGAGAGGACGCCAGCCACGTCCTCTCCCTAACATTTCCAATGCACGAGTGAAAATGGTGGCGACGCGCGGCTGCTTATATAGAATCCGAATCTCGCGAGAATCCGACAGCGGGAGAATCCGAGTATGGCTCGGACCCGTGTAAAAAGGGTGAAGTTCGGGGGGGGTTCGGTTTCCGAGAAACCGAACCCGCTCATCACTAGTAAGGACCCCTATATAATGTCAGTGTATGTGTGTGTAAGGACCCCTGTATAATGTTAGTGTATGTGTGTGTATAGACCCCTGTATAGTGTCAGTGTATGTGTGTGTGGACCCCTGTATAGTGTCAGTGTATCACACTTACCCATGAGGGAGTCCCACATAAGACGGAAAAGGGATGAAATGCGTTTGGCTATTCACCGCTACCTATCCAATGATGAGCTTTGTCAGATAAGCATGTTTCTATTTTTAAATTGTACGTATCCATCTTTATGTGTGTTATTGTGAATAAAAACCTGATAAAACGATATCACACTATCACTTTCCTCTTTTTCCCAATTGGGAAAAATTTGGTTTTAAGGTATCACTTTCTATTGAGGACCATACAGCAAGAGCAGTAGTCTCAAAGAAGTGAGTTACCGTTTTCTTCTAAACCCATTTGTAGCACAAGGGTGATCCTTTTGATTATTTAAATTTAAAGTCACACGTTTTTTTTTTATAGTGGCTTATTGAATTTTGCACAAAGCACTTTTTATTGCAAATTTGCACAATATCACTCATCACCTTATGAAAAGTAGAGCACTTTATTTACACAATTTTTTATCTGCCCCTGTGATTGCACTACCCGATGAGGGCATCCACATAAGAAACAAGGGACAGAGGAAATGAGTTCCCATAAAGATACAGCTACAGGCACTTTCTCATCTAACGTCTGGTACCCACATGATTTGTAAAGATTTATATTGAAAGACCAGTCATTTCTACAGCACTGAAGGCGCAGAGGTTTTATCCCTAATGAACATTTTATTTGTGACTCACCCAAATATGAGTCAATAGAAAATCTCTTTGGCTGCCACTATACTTTGGTGTGCTGCTATTATTTTATTGTTTGTATTTTTTTGTTGATATTGTAAGCACTATTTATTGTAAATATATAAGGTGAAAGCGCTTTTTTGCATTCCTATTCAGTATATATATATATATGGGTGGTATTCATGTGACCGGCGGTCTGCTGACCGACAGTCACATGACCTCCTCCACCATCACGCCGGCTCGGTATCCCGATGGTCGGCATGCCGACCAACAGGGACTATTTCCACTCGTGGGTGTCCACGACACCCATAGAGTGGGAATAGAACCCGTGGCGACCGCAGGTAGCCACCGAGCCCGCAGCGTGGGGAGCGCAGCAAGCCCGCAAGGGGCTTGCTGCACTCACCCCTCCCCGCCGGGATCCCGGCGTCGGTAAGCTGACCGGCAGTCAGGAGACCGCCGGTCAGCCATACTACACCCATATATATATATATATATTCTGTATATGTAATTTGTCTGCCTGCCTCTTTGTTAGGGGCTCCACTGTTTGAGTACCACAGGCCCCCCATAGCCTTAATCTAGCTCTGATTGTGTGTTCGCGAAGGTCAAAATGCAATCGTTCTGTGTATGCAGCCTAAGTGTAAAGAGATCGCATTTTGATTGACAGGAAATGGGTGTCGGACTGGGGCATGGAGGGCCCACCGGGTGAAGGCAGTGGTAGGGGCACATGATGCTTAGAGGCTTGGCTATACATTAGAAAGTGCATGGCCTGGGCCACTTGATAAATAAATATAGTATACACTGCTAGTGCATGCATGATAATAACAGATGAATAAAAGCAATGCACTCTAAAAAGTACACCATAGTCCTGTGCAGTATAATGTAACATATGAATAATGTATGATTTAAGTGCACAATCTGGAACTGGATTACTAGAGGAAGGGTTGGGTCTCCAGGCAGTGGGCCCAGCGGGGAGTTCTCCTGAACCCCTGTGGGCCAATCCAGCCCTGGTACTGTACTATTACCCTGTGCTGCCAAAATTTATTTCTTTTAACATTACATGGAAAACTCCTCTAGTGGAACATTATTTAAAGCACTGACAAATTAAGTTTCAAGTTTCCGTTTTACTAATTCCTATATATAATATAAATGTGTACACAATCTGCATAATAATGTTAGATTTCAGGATTATATTTTGTATACATTGTGTTGGCAATGTGTTAAGTCTTGTCTGTAAAATTTTAATAGTATGGAAAATTAGTAGTAGAGGTCTACTCTGAGGGTGTATACACACGGTGCGATGTAACCTTACGCGATGATGTAACCTTACGATTTTGACTATATAGTAATTGCAAATCGCACCGTGTGTACACAGCTTGCAATACCGATGCACGCTTCTGTGGGGTCGTTATTGCAAGAAAAGATAGACTGTGAAGTCAAGTCAATCTTGACTATATTGTATACAATCTAGTACATAGTATAGTCAAAACTGGCACTTAGTCAAAATCTCACATAGTCAAAATCTCAAGTAAAGATAGTCAATATTGGTGGTTCAGGGCTCTGGGGAGTTCAGGGGAAATCACAAAGTCAAAATCGGCGATAGTCAATATCTCACTTTGTGTATGCATCTTTAGTTGTCTTTCTCTAAAATATTTGAAGAGGTACAGTATGTGGACAATTTTTCTAAACAAATAGAAAGCATTACATAATACTAGTAATAAAGAAAAATAAAATGAAATCATGTTACTGAAATAAATGTAGACAGATTTAACAAGAATGGAAGAAGAACATGACTCATCATCACAAGATGCTTTAAACATGTGTCATGTGCTCAACAATCAATCAATAAAATGACACAATACCAAGACTAACTTTCAACATACTAGGAATCAAATTCCTATAGCAACATGAGTTTTACTTTATTTATACATTTTTTTGTTTAAAGAAATACAATGTAAGTTACTTAAAAATAATTCTATTCTACTGAGAACAATAACTTATCACACACATTACTTGATATTTTACTGTTATTTTGTATAAAGTAATATCCTTAAGGATATATTCATGATATTTTAACTTTAGGTATAATATAATATAGGGTCCTATTTATTAAGACCAAAAATTTGGTACTATAAATCCTCTAAGAGTGTGTGTTTTGGGAGAATTTCTGCATTTTTGAGCATTGAATTTACCAAAGGAGTTATCTGCTAGTATCTAAATTTTTCCAGATGCAAATGCAGTCCACATCGGTTTCCATTGGGACTGTGAAAATATCCCTTTTAACTAGTGATGTATGCGATTGGTTTTCGAAAGACGGAGCCCACTCAAACTTCAGAGATCTGAGGCAATCCGAGCCCCAGCTAAGGTTTTCCTGACAGGCTTGGATTCCAAAATGAGGCAAAATGTCATCATCACAGTGTCAGATCTTGCAGGTTTTGGATTTGATATAAATACCTGCAACGGTAATTGAGGCACCATTTCTTAGCATACGCCAGAGAGTTGCGTGCTGCTGATGGTCTGTGCTGGCCTATCTGTCTATCCACTCCAGTGTTTAACTGACCTACAGGTATCTGTCCATCCACTCCAGTGCTGCTAATCTGATTTATCTGTCCAGTGTCCATCCACCGCAGTGCTGCTAATCTGACCTATCTGTCCAGTGTCAATCCACTCCAGTTCATCTGAGCTGACCTATCTGTCCACTGTACATCCACTCCAGTTCTTCTGAACTGACCTATCTGTCCACTGTTCATCCACTCAGGTGCTGCTGAGCTGACCTATCTGTCCAGTGTCCATCCGCTCCAGTTCTGATGAGATGACCTATCTGTCCACTGTCTATCCACTCCAGTGCTGCTGGGCTGACCTATCTATCCAGTGTCCATCCGCACCAGTTCTGTTGAGCTGACCTATCTGTCTACTGTCTACCCGCTCCAGTGCTGCTGAGCTGATCTGAGCTATCTTTCCAATGTCCATCCACTCCAGTGCTGCTAAGATGAGCTATCTGCCAGTGTCCATCCACTCCAGTGCTATTGGGCTGACCTACAGTATCTGTCCACTCCATTCCCCTCAGGCTCCTTAGTGTTGTTACTATTGGCCAAGCTAGATTCCTTCTGATCTAGGTTTGGATTAATAAAACATTCTTTGTTACTTTTTATGGGGTTGAATAATTTATTAAACTGCCATCCTGTCTGCCACTGCAGTGCCACTGTGTTTCCAAGATGTGCCATGCCCGAAGTTGAACAGCCACGTATTTGTGCCGACCCACTGCTGTCATTTAGCTTAGTCAGCAATCTAGATCGGTGCAAGTTTTTGGGTTAAACTGGATTAAAACAATATTGTGAGCTGTGTGGTAGTCAAAACTGAGTAAAAATGAAAGGAAATAAATACTATTGATATTAATAATACTGTAGGAACAAAAAAAGGGCCAAAATTATGTGATTTTTGCTATTTTTATCAATTTTTTGAAGAAAAAAAAATACAGATCCAAAACAAAAATAAGTGAGGATGGCTTTGGCGAAACCAAAACCTGACGATGAATTAGAACCAAAACCAAAACACTGGGTCGGCGCACATTTCTTTTAACAAGCTCAGAGACTTAGACCCATTAGCTTATGCTATCTTTTGTTGGCATTAGCCCATTGTAGCATATGGGCTATACAGTATATCCCTATTCCTTGTGAATGTTAAGCTGTATAAGCAATTACTTATCTTTTTTTAACCTTCACCAGCATGGGTTCTTTTCAGGGCCCAAGTGGCAGCAAGAATTGTTTTGATTAAACTGACCATAAATAAACATTACTTATTATTGCAATATGTGGCAATAAGAAGTTAGAATTATCTGGGCAAACATGTGGATATTGTTAAATCAGCTACTAAATCCTGTTTTAATTAAAAATAATACTAATATTAATTATAGTAGTATATTTTATTAATAATAACAATAATAATAATAATAATAATAATTAAATAAATAATTAATTGTTTAACGCAAACAACCAGGAAGAAACATTATTGTCAGTGCCCTCATTTTCATGTGCCGCCATGTGTCTCAATTATGTGTGTTTTGGTTTTGGTTCTAATTCCCCGCTCATGTTTTGGTTTTGGATTGGTTTTGCCAAAACCGCCCTTTCGTGTTTTAGTTTTGGATCTGGATGATTTTTGAATAAAACATAAAAACAGCTAAAGTCACAGAATTTGGGGGTAATTTTGATCCTATGGTATTATTAACCTCAATAACATTCAGTTCCACTCATTTCCAGTCTAATCTGAACACCTCACACCTCACAATATTTTTTTTAGGCCAAAGGTTGCACCAAGGTGGTTGTATGACTGATCTAAGCGACACAAGTGTGCGGCAGAACACCTGGCCCATATAGGAGTGGCAATGGCAGACAGGATGGCACTTAAAAAAACTAGGCCCCAAACAGCACATTACGCAAAGAAGTAAAAGAGGTGCAATGAGGTCGCTGTATGACTAAGCTAAGCGACATAAGTGTGCAGCACAAACACTTGGCTCATCTAGGAGTGGCACTGCAGTGGCAGACAGGTGGCACTTTAAAAAAACTAGTCCCCAAACAGCACATGAGGCAAAGAAGAAAAAGAGGTGCAATATGGAAATGTCCTTGGGCCCTCCCACCCACCCTTGTGTTGTATAAACAGGAAATGCGCACTTTAACAAACCAATCACTTCAGCGACAAGATCTGCCACACGACTGTAGCTGAAATGACTGGTTTGTTTGGGCCCCCACCAAAAAAGAAGCAATCAATCTCTCCTTGCACAAACTGGCTCTACAGAGGCAAGATGTCGACCTCATCCTCATCTTCTGATTCCTCGCCCCTTTCACTGTGTACATCCTCCTCCTCACAGAGTATTAATTTGACCCCACTGGAATCCACCATCACAGGTCCCTGTGTATTTTCTGGAGGCAATTGCTGGTCAAGGTCTTCCCGGAGGAATTTATAATTAATTTTGATGAACAACTCAAGCTGGCAGTGTCTGAACTGACTTCACGTGTGGTAAGTTCGAAGGGTTGGAGAACCTAGCACAAGATGGAAGTCATTCTCCACTGCGCTTGAGTCAGGTGCATTTCCCCTCCTTTGCCTATATCGTAGGTGGATGTACAGGCTTGAATGGATTTTTGCTGCTCCTCCATCCTCTTAAGCATATAGAGTGTTGAATTCCACCCCGTTACCACCTCTTGCTTCAGGTGATGGCAGGGCAGGTTCAGGAGTGTTTGATGGCGCTCCAGTCTTCGGCATGCGGTGGCTGAATGTCAAACGTGGCCCGCAAATTTTTCGGTCCACTGACAGCATCTCCTGCATGCCCCTGTCATTTTTTTAAAAATTCTGCACAACCAAATTAATTGTACAGTATGTGCAAAACATGGGACGTGCTGGAATTTGCCCATATGTAATGCACGAATACTAAAAGTTTGTAGGGGGGGTAGCCCTGGCGCTTGGTCTCTTATAGATGATTCTGAGTGACCTACTCAGAAGCAATTAACATCTAACACATGCCAAATATTTCTTAGTGGCCTGATCAAAAGCAATACATATCTGACATATATGACTTAATCAATGAAGAGGGAACAATGTTTATTATACAGACGAACCATAAAAACATAACATAAACAATGGAAAGTGACTCGTGCATCCAATGATGAACCAAATCTTTCACCATAGGAGAGCAGCTAATATATTCAACCCTACTGGTGGGCTACTACCCAATGGGCTATACCTGGTGAATTCCACAGCTAGTCACCACAGACCTTGTTCAAGTGCAATGATTGTATAGGGTCTCTGTGCAAAGTCAAGCAACAATAAAGTGACTGGTGCATGGAGTGGAAAAATGAATCTCTCACCATTAGGCTCCCGTTCGGTGGGCTAGTTTGAAAATAGCAAATATGGTCCAAGGCTGATAGGCCTGGCACCACCACCACAGGTATTATCAGCAGTAAGTCCTGGAAATGTTTAGCTCTTTCTCCAAACAATGCGTTTCGGTCCAAGATAGCGACCTTTCTCAAGAATGGATAAAGAGCTATCCTATTTGTGCTTCTTTTATACCCTAACCAATCCTCCAATAATGACATGATCGTGCACAGCCGCCCTTCCGGGATCACATGACGGAAGTCACATGGTTGCGTTCCAGCGGCCATTTCCGTATTTCCTGGTTCTCATAACGGAAGTGACGCGGCCGTTTCTCGGAGACCATTACCACAATGGTCTCGTTTAACATTCTTTCCTCACACCACGGATCTCCTACATGTGACCAACGGGGACTTCCTGATGGTCCGGCAGCCATTTTGCTTAAAGGATCATGTATTCTATTTGCCCAAAGATTTCCACATTTCTTTTGTCACGTATACAGATCCCCACACCTGACCAAACTAGATGGTACTTCGTATTCCCATCATGTCCATCCCTGATTACCCGGGTGGGGATCTGAATTTCTTCAGACGAATACATTGAAGATCGAGGATGTATAATATTGAATAAAAGAAAAAATTCATGATTAATATATAGAAGGAAGGAATATAAAATATGACATACAATATATTTATATAAAACCAGTGATTAGGAACTTTTACATATACAAAACACACCATAAAATCAGACTAAAGTGCCATTTAATCCAGAAACCACCTTAGTTCAAAGTCGACATTATAACCTTTAGGTTTTAGCGTATCAAGGTCCTATATCCATCTCATTTCAGTAGGTTTTATCTGCTGTAACCCAATGAAGCGTTTGATCTGCCCCTCACACTTATTGTGTTTCTTGCTAAAATGTTCCGAAAGGGGGTGGGTCTCTAATCCCTTCCGGATATTATAGATGTGCTCCGCTGCCCTCGTCTTTAGTGGCCGTGATGTCTTTACAATATAAATTGGCCACATTTACATTCCAGTAAATAAATTACGTTCCTGGAATGGCAGGTGATGAAATCTTTTATCACATATTTCTTGCCATTCACCTCAAACTCAGTGATCTTTCTGGCTATGTCTTTTTTCGTGGTGGTTCTGCACATAAGGCAGTCCCCACATCTATGAAACCCCTTGGTACATGTCCTTCCTATGTTGTTCTCTTTCAGACTACTATTAACCAACTTGTCTTTCAGAGACCTGGCCTTTTTATATATGAATACTGGTTTAGCCGGTAAGGAGTTCCCCATCCTGCAGTATTCGCCAGTTGTCTCGAAACACCTTTTCAACCCTCTTATGGTATGCACCATACTGGGTGATAAAGGCCCATTCATAAGGGTTGTCTTTCGATATCGGCTTCGCCTTCTCACATATGTAATGCACGCACAATATTGGTAGCGTTGTCCGATATCACAAATCCCCAGAAGAGTCTAATTGGGGTAAGCCATTTTGCGACGATGTCCCTCAGTTTCCTTAAGAGGGTGTCAGAGGTGTGCCTCTTATGGAAAGCGGTGATACATACAGTAGTGTAGCCTGCCTAGGAATGAGTTGGCGTTTGCGAGATGCTGCTACTGGTGCCACTGCTGTTGTTGCTGTGGGAGGCAATACATCTACCCAGTGGGCTGTCACAGTCGTATAGTCCATAGTCTGCCCTGTTTCACTTGTCTACATGTCCGTGGTTAAGTGGACAGTGGGTACAACTGCATTTTTTAGGACACTGAGGACACTTTTTCTGACGTCTCTGTACATTCTCGGTATCGCCTGCCTAGAGAAGTGGAACCTAGAAGGGATTTGGTACCGGGGACACAGTACGTCAAAAAATTATCTAAGTCCCAGTGAACTAATGGCAGATACCAGACGCATGTCTAACACCAGCAAAGCTGTCAAGGCCTCAGTTATCCGCTTTGCAAAAAGGATGACTGCTGTCATATTTCATCTTCCTCACAAAGGACTGTTGGACAGTCAATTGCTTAGTTGAAGTAGTACAAGTGGTCTTCCGACTTCCCCTCTGGGAATAGGGTAACCTTTGTTGGGGACCCCACATATTCTGGTACGCACATTTGCCCCACTAATAGTTGGTGGAATTATTACTTTTATTTGTTTATGTTATTTACACTCCTAATAAAACTGTACTTCACTATATATTCCCTACTTCTGTTTTTTTGAGGGAAAAAGGAGGAACTCTGTTCTGATTCAAAGGGAAGGATTTGAACACTTGAACATTGAACGTTCTTCACAGAACACACAATTATCCTGCAGTATCCCAGAGTGCACATATCTGCATTTTGTATACTGTTTAAAAGTTTCCTTGGAAGTGGGGGTGACCACTTCAGCGGAGTCTGCAGCACTGCTGTGTTGGAGCACTGGTTCGAAAACGCTTTTCTAATACGGTAACACTCATGGATCCTCCATAGGAATCCCGGTTAGGAGAGGACTCCTCAGTCTTGCCAGTGACATGGCCTGCAGGACTACTGACATTCCTGACTGAGGAGGAAGTTAACTTTGAGGGAGTTGGTGGTGTGGCTTGCAGGAACTTGGGTACAAGAGGAAGAAGGGATTTAGGTGTCAGTGGACTGCTTACACTCTTACCCAAAGTTTCACAACTTGAAACTGACTTCTGATGAATGCGCTGCAGGTGACGTATAAGGGAAGATGTTCCTAGGTGGTTAACGTCCTTACCCCTACTTATTACAGATTTACAGAGGCAACGCACGGCTTGACACCTGTTGTCTGGATTTGTGGAGAAATAATTATACCCCGAAGAGGTGGCTTTTTTGGTAGTTTGCCCAGGCATTACAATGGGCTTATTCATCCCACGATCAATAGGTGTCTTCCCCGGTGCCTGATTTAAATAAACCACATCACCATCAGAATCCTCATCGTCAACTTCCTCTTCAGCGCCAGTAACACCAATATCCTCAACCTGGTGTACTTCAACAGCGACATCTTAAATTTGAATATCATAAACTGGACTGTGTGTGCTACTTCCAGCACTTGCAGAGGGTGTGCAAATGGTGGAAGGAGCTACCTCTTCCCGTCCAGTGTTGGGAAGGTCAGGCATCGCAACCACCAATACACTAGGACTCTCCTTGGGGATTTGTGATACCATCTTAGAATGCACAGTTCTTTGCTGTGCTTTTTCCATCTTAACTCTTATCATTTTTCTAGCAGGAGGATGAGGGCTTCCATCGTCATGTGAAACTGAACCACTATTCATGAACATACGCCAGGGCCTTAGCCATTCCTTGCCACTCCGTGTCGTAAATGGCATATTGGAAAGTTTATGTTTCTCCTCAGACCATTTAAATTTCTTTTTTTGGGGGTCTTTTTTACTGAACTTTGGCTTTTTGGATTTTACATTCCCTCTACTATCACATTGGGCATCGGCCTTGACAGATGACGTTGATGGGATTTCATAATCTTTGTCATCACTAGTCGTAGCAGCTTCAGCACTAGGAGGAAGTGGTTCTTGATCTTTAACTATTTTATCCTCCAAATGTTTGTTCTCCATTATTTTTCTGGAGTTATATATCAATATGCGGTACAGAAGAGCGTACATCTATACCACACATGGCAAACCCTGTGAAAATTATTTGGATTAAATATTAATATCCCCTTTATTTGGAGTAAATAATATAAAGCACAGGACATCACCACTGAACTTATATGGAAGCACCACTAGACACGACATATACGGCAGTATCACTGGATTGGATTTGTACGTCAATACCACTGGAATTATATGGCAGGATCAGTGGAATTATACGGCAGGATCACTGGATTTATATGGCAGTACCACTGGAATTATGCAGCAGGATCACTGGATTTATATGCCAGTACCACTGGATTTACAAGGCAGTACCACTGGACATATACACCAGGATCACTGGACTGGATTTATACACCAGTACCACTGGAATTATACAGCAGGATCACAGGAATTATACGGCAGGATCACTGGATTTATATGCCAGTACCACTGGAATTATACGGCAGGATCACTGGAATTATATGGCAGGATCACTGGAATTATACGGCAAGATCACTGGAGTTATACACCAGTACCACTAGAATTATACGGCAGGATCACTGGACTTATTCGGCATTACCAATGGACTTATACGGTAGTACCTCTGGACATATATGGCAGTATCACTGGACTGGACTTATACGCCAGTACCACTGGATTTATACGCCAGTACTACTGGAATTATACGGCAGGATCACTGGAGTTATACGCCAGTACCACTGGAATTATATGGCAGGATCACTGGAATTATACGCCAGTGCCGCTGGATTTATACGGCAGGTTCACTGGAATTATATGGCAGTACCACTGGACATATACGACAGTATCACTGGACTGGATTTATATGTCAGTACTAGTGGGATTATACAGCAGTACCAGTGGGATTAGACAGCAGGATCACTGGAATTATATGGCAGGATCACTGGATTTATATGGCAGCATCATTGGAATGGATTTATACGCCAGTATCACTCTATTTATACACCAGTACCACTGGAATTATACGTCTGGATCACTGGATTTATATGCCAGTAGCACTGGAATTATACAGCAAGATCACTGAATTTATACGCCAGTACCTCTGGAATTATACGGCAGTACCACTGGACATATACGGCAGTATCACTGGACTGGATTTATATGCCAGTACCAGTGGAATTATACAGCAGTATCACTGGAATGGACTTATACACCAGTACCACTCTAATTTTACACCAGTACCACTGGAATTATACGGCAGGATCACTGGATTTATACACCAGTACCACTCTAATTATACACCAGTACCACTGGAATTATATGGCAGGATCACTGGATTTATATGCCAGTACTACTGGAATTATACAGCAAGATCACTGAATTTATACACCAGCCAGTGGCATCACAAGGGGGGTGCGGGGGGTGCGGCCCGCTCCCGGGTGTCACCCGCCGAGGGGTGACACCAAAATGCCAGCTCCTGCTTAGAGACAGGAGCTGGGGGCTGCACTGTTACATTATGTGCAGCACTCGGCTTCTGTCACTCTGTAGGAGCCAGCACTGCAAGCACAGCACTCCCCGGGAGTGAGCCTACACCTCCTAAACCCCCCAAGTGACAAAAAAAACGGGTGTCGGGACGCGAAGCTCTGCCCCTTCTCAGAAAGCACCGCCCCTTTCCAGTCATTCAAGCAGTGAAAACGGATGCCAGCCCGTGAAGCCCCACCCCTTCTCGCGAAGCCCCGCCCCCTCTTTTGCCGCCGCACCGGGTGTCCAAGAGGTGAGTGACGCCTCTGACACCAGCACCACTGTAATTATACGGCAGGATCACTGGAATTATACCCCAGTACAACTGGAATGATATGGCAAGATCACTGGATTTATATGCCAGTACCACTGGAATTATACGGCAGGATCACTGGATTTATACGCCAGTACCACTGGAATTATACGACAGGATCACTGGAATTATAAGGCAGTACCATTGGATTTATACGGCAGTACCACTGGAATTATATGGCAGGATAACTGGACTTATACGGCAGGATCACTGGAATTATATGGCAGGATCACTGGAATTATACGGCAGGATCACTGAAATTATAAGGCAGTACCACTGGAATTATGTGGCAAGGTCCCTGGATTTATATGCCAGTACCACTGGAATTATAATGCAGGATCACTGGATTTATACGCCAGTACCACTGGAATTATACAGCAGGATCACTGGACATATACGGCAGGATCACTGAAATTATACGACAGGATCACTGTAATTATACAGCAGGATCACTGGATTTATACGACAGGATCACTTGATTTATACGGCAGGATCACTGAAATTATAGGGCATGATCAGTGGATTTATACGCCAGTACCACTGGAATTATACGGCAGGATCAATGTATTTATATGCCAGTACCAATGGAATCATACGGCAGGATCACTGGATTTATATGCCAGTAACACTGGAATTATACTGTAGGATCACTGAAATTATATGACAGAACCACTAGACTTATACGGCAGTACCACTGCACATATACAGCAGGATCACTGGACTGGATTTAAACGGCAGTAGCACTGGAATTATACGGCTGGATCAATGGATTTATATGCCAGTACCAATGGAATTATACGTCAGGATCACTGGAGTTATACGGCAGGATCACTAGAATTATACGGCAGAATCACTGGAATTATATGGCAGGATCACTGGATTTATATAGCAGGATCACTGGAATTATACAGCAGGATCACTTGAATTATATGGCAGTATCACTGGATTTATACAGCAGGATCACTGGATTTATACGGCAGGATCACTGGATTTATACGGCAGGATAACTGAATATATAGGGCAGGATCAGTGGATTTATATGCCAGTACCAATGGAATTATACGGCAGGATCACTGGATTTATACGCCAGTAACACTGGAATTATACTGTAGGATCACTGAAATTATATGACAGACCCACTGGATTTATACGGCAGTATCACTGGACATATACAGCAGGATCACTGGACTGGATTTAAACGGCAGTAGCACTGGAATTATACGGCAGGATCAATGGCTTTATATGCCAGTACCAATGGAATTATACGTCAGGATGACTGGAGTTATACGGCAGGATCACTAGAATTATACGGCAGAATCACTGGAATTATATGGCAGGATCACTGGATTTATATAGCAGGATCACTGGAATTATACGGAAAAATCACTGGAGTTATACACCAGTACAACTAGAATTATACGGCAGAATCACTGGACATATTCGGCATTACCAATGGACTTATACGGCAGTACCTCTGGACATATATGGCAGTATCACTGGACTGGATTTATACACCAGTACCACTGGAATTATACGGCAGGATCACTGGAATTATACGGCAGGATCACTGGAATTATACGGCAGGATTACTGGAATTATATGGCAGGATCACTGAATTTATACGCCAGTACCACTGGAATTATATAGCAGGATCACTGGAATTATACGCCAGTACCACTGGATTTATACGGCAGGTTCACTGGAATTATATGGCAGGATCACTGGAATTATACGGCAGTACCACTGGACATATACTGCAGTATCACTGGACTTGAGTTATATGTCAGTACCAGTGGGATTATACAGCAGGATCACTGGAATTATATGGCAGGATCACTGGATTTATATGGCAGTACCACTGGACATATACGGCAGTATCACTGGAATGGAATTATACGCCAGTATCACTCTACTTATACACCAGTACCACTGGAATTATACGGCAGGATCACTGGATTTATACACTAGTACCTCTGGAATTATACGGCAGGATCACTGGAATTATACGGCAGTACCACTGGACATATACGGCAGAATCACTGGACTGGACTTATACGGCAGTACAACTGGAATTAAACGGCAGGATCACTGGAATTATATGGCAGGATCACTGGAAATATATGGCAGGATTACTGGATTTATACACCAGTACCACTGGAATTATACGGCAGGAACACTGGATTTAAACACCAGTACCACTGGAATTATACAGCAGGATCACTGGAATTATGAGGCAGTATCAAAGGACATACACGGCAGTACCACTGGACATATACGGCAGAATCACTGGACTGGATTTATATGCCAGTACCACTCTACTTATACACCAGTACCACTGGAATTATACGACAGGATCACTGGAAATATACCACAGGATCACTGGATTTATACGGCAGTACCACTGGAATTATACAAAAGGATCACTGGATTTATACACCAGTACCACTGGAATTATACAGCAGGATCACTGGAATTATATGGCAGGATCACTGGATTTATATGGCAGTACCGCTGTACATATATATGGCAGTATCAATGGACATATACGGCAGTACCACTGGACATATAGAGCAGCACAGGGACACCACCACTGGACTGATGCAGGACAACACAGCACCACTGCAATGGACTGGACTTATACAGCAGCACTGGACATATGGCAGCAGAGGACACCACCACTGTGACTGGCCTGATGCAGCACAATACACCACCACTGAACTGATGCAGCACAACACAGCACCATTGGACTGGACTTAAACAGCAGCACTGGACATTTGGCAGCAGAGGACACAACCACTGTGACTGGATTGATGCAGTACAAGACACCACCACTGGACTGATGCAGCACAACACAGCACCACTGGACTGGACTTAAACAGCAGCACTGGACATATGGCAGCAGAGGACACAACCACTGTGACTGAACTGATGCAGCACAAGACACTAACACTGAACTGATGCAGGACAATGAGGACGGAGACACCTCCTCTCTCTACACTCTCCAATGCCGGAGTGAAAATGGCCGCGACGCGCGGCGACTAATATGGAATCAAAACCCTGCGAGAATCCGACAGCGAGATGATGACGTTTTGCCTCGATCTGGTTTCCGAGTCAGGTGGGAAAACACAAGCCTGACTCGGATCCAGGCTCATGTGGTGACGTTCGGGCAGGTTCGGTTCTCTGAGAACCGAACCCGCTCATGTCTAGTCTCAATACTTTACCCACAATATATTTAAGTTCATGTCTATTCTCCACCTAGATATAGCGTTATGGACCCCAAATATACAGAGACGCCTTGATGTGGCTTTGGGGCTTAACCATACATTTGCGCAAATATATGTAACAAAGATCTCTGAATTCTATTATGTGGGATTTACATCTAGTTACTGTTATCATTCAGTGTGCTGGGGGAAACAAAATGCCTTTTTTTTCTTGCTTAGAAATACCCCTCCCTTTCAAGCACCTGAATGATATCACTAAGCTAATTGAGCATCTGCCAAACTATATATGTCTGTTGTGAGAGGCAGAGAGGTTTCTGCATTAGGAGTAGGTGCAGGCCCTGACATGCCATATGGAGCATTATGGGGTTGCTCCAAGGTAGGTAGCTCTTAGCTTAGATATATTTAAGTAAGGAGCCATTATTTTGTGGCTCCTTGCTGGTTAATCATAGACCCAGATTGGGGTAATGGAGGTGTGAGGTGTGGTGCCTCTGGACTGGCTGAGCTGGATGGCTTAAGTGTGGCATACCTTTACATTCTATTAACACTTTTCACACACTAATTTCTTTAACACTATTTCTACATTTTAATTACATTTCATTTTTGTATCACCTTCTTCATAGCTTCGGCTTCCTAACATTAATTTATTAACACTATAGTTTTTTCACTGGTATGCTACCATGGGCTTTCTGGCTTATGCTGGTGTTTTGGGGTGACATACCCTGCTCCTAGATATAGTGCTAGGTGCCCCAAATATACAGAGACGCCTTGATGCGGCTTTGTGGCTTAACCATATATTTGCGCAAATATATGTAACGGAGGTCTCTGAATTCTATTATTATGTGGGATTTACATCTAGTTACTGTTATCATTCAGTGTGCTGGGGGAAACAAAATGCCTTTTTTTTCTTGCTTAGAAATACCCCTCCCTTTCAAGCACCTGAATGATATCACTAAGCTAATTGAGCATCTGCCAAACTATATACAGTATATTTAAGTTCATGTCTATTCTCCACTCTCAAGAGACATCTCTGCAAACTAGAAGTGTAACCTCTTAGCACATTGGGATCACTCCTTTCAATCAGTTAAATTTTTTCCATTCTTCTCCTAAAATACCAAAAAGCTTTACAAGTATATAAGAAGTACTAAAGCTAATTTTGCACTATGTCACTCTCAATCATTGTGTTTGTGTGCTTGGTAAATTATATCTTAGGGTTTTGTGACTCTTTATAGATAGAAGACTTAGTTTAATCTATGGTATTCCCAGGGCTGGAACTAGGGATGTGTGAGGGGTGTTTAGGGAGCAAGATCCTGGGACGGCACTACATACCTCCCAACATGACCCTCTCCAGTAGGGACACAATGCTCTGCTCCTGGACCTTTCTCTTAATTTATGATTGCCGGCACTTGTGTTGAACTAGGTAATTGATGAGAAAGGTGTTTCAGCATAAGTGCAGGCAAGCATTAATTGAGAGGAAAGTCCAGGAACAGAGCATTCTGTCCCTCCTGGGGTATCCGTACGGCTTATCAAACCAACAAAGATCGACAACCAAGAGATAGACAACCTCAAGTCGAATATAACTACTGCGATAACAAGAAAAAATCGACAACCATTAGATCGACACAAACTATAGATCGACAACATCATGACCGACAAGAAAACAACATCGACAAACACAACACAGACACATAACATCGACAACATGCTCACAGACAAAGGAAAACATTGACCGCAAACACCATAGACATAAAATTAATCGATGACGACAACAAACATATAGATATACCAATACATCGACAATAAACACATCTACATACCAATAGATCGACAATACAGTCATCGACAAACATAAAGGTCGACAACATGAAACACAGACATAACCTACTTTGACAGCAAACAGATCGACAAAATATACATCCACACAACAATAATAGACATACAGTGAATCGGACACACCATAACATAGACAAACATAAAGGTCGACTACATGAAAACAGACAGCAAACAGATCGACAAAATATACATCGACTCAACAATAATAGACATAAAGTGAATCAGACACACCATAAGATAGACAAACATAAAGGTCGACTACATGAAAACAGACAGCAAACAGATCGACAAACATAAAGGTCGACTACATGAAAACAGACAGCAAACAGATCGACAAACATAAAGGTCGACTACATGAAAACAGACAGCAAACAGATCGACAAACATAAAGGTCGACTACATAAAAACAGACAGCAAACAGATCGACAAACATAAAGGTCGACTACATGAAAACAAACAGCAAACAGATCGACAAAATATACATCGACACATAAATAATCGACATATCGACAAACACAAAGGTCCACAGAATACCAAACAGATTTTATAATCATCACCCCCCCTACAACCCTTCCAAATCCCTCCTGAATCAGACGCTACCCCCCCCTGCACCCCGTAAGGCATCTTGGATTAGACGCTATCCCCGCTAATAGCTTCAGCCGCCCTACTCTCCTCTAATGCGTGGAACTACAAGTCCAAGGCTGACCTCCAATCTCCCCCAAGCCTTTACCCACTGCCGTCAATCATTCCCTGCATGGTACACTAGACCCCCCTCCCTGCGCACCCCTATATTTCTGGACGCACACTCCTAGTCTTCTCATCCCCCCCCCTGCACCCCGTAAGGCATCTTGGATTAGACGCTACCCCCGCTAATAGCTTCAGCCGCCCTTCTCTCCTCTAATGCGTGGAACTACAAGTCCAAGGCTGACCGCAAATCTCCCCCAAGCCTTTACCCACTGCCGTCAATCATTCCCTGCACGGTACACTAGACCCCTGTCCCTGCACACCCATACTAAACAAACCAAATCATGTTTATGTCTCCCTTACACCCCTGTCTCTAGACTCCAAGGCCAAAATTTACTAATATTCGTGTTTTAGCCGTTTTTAAGGGTGTTTGAACTCGAATGGTATCGGGTGCATTTTACTGCAACTTTTTGAATCCTGATACGGTCAGTTACTAATGCCGAGTTTTCCACATTCGTTTTTTCTGATGTCGATGTGATTCGTAATGTCAGGCAGTGTTTTACGGGAGTGATGAGTAAAACACTGCCTGACAAAACACAAGGAATCCCGGCCGGATCTGTGAGATCCGTGCAGGGCTTAATTGTGCACCTTTTTAAAAAAAATTAAAGTGTTAAAAATCAAGAAAAAAATTGCGTGGGGTCTCCCCTCATAAGCACAACCAGTCTCGGGCTCTTTCAGCCGGTCCTGGTTGCAAAAATATGGGGAAAAAATTGACAGGGGTTCCCCCATATTTTAACAACCAGCACCGGGCTCTGCGCCTGGTCCTGGTGCCAAAAATACGGGGGACAAAAAGCGTAGGGGACCCCCGTATTTTTAACACCAGCACCGGGCTCCACTACTCAGAGAGATAATGCCACAGCCAGGGGACACTTTTATATAGGGCCCTGGCATTAAATCACTAACTAGTCACCCCTGGCCGGGGTACCCTGGAGGAGTGGGAACCCCTTAAATCAAGGGGTCCCCCCCTCCAGCCACCCAAGGGCCAGGGGTGAAGCCCGAGGCTGTCCCCCCCAGCCAAGGGCTGCGGATGGGGGGCTGATAGCCTTGTGTAAGAAATAGAATATTGTTTTTTGTAGCAGTACTACAAGTCCCAGCAAGCCTCCCCCGCAAGCTGGTACTTGGAGAACCACAAGTACCAGCATGCAGTGGAAAAACGGGCCCGCTGGTACCTGTAGTACTACTACAAAAAAAATACCCAAATAAAAACAGAACTCACACACCTTGAAAGTACAACTTTATTACATACATGCACACCTACATTCACACATACTTACCTATGTTCACACGAGGGTCGGTCCACTTCTCCAAGTAGAATCCATGGGTTACCTGAAAATAAAATTATACTCACAAAAATCCAGTGTAGATCTGTCCTCTTCTGAGCTTGTAATCCACGTACTTGGCAAAAAAACAAACCGAAAAACCCGAACCACGCACTGAAAGGGGTCCCATGTTTACACATGGGACCCCTTTCCCCGACTGCCAGGACCCCCCCTGACTCCTGTCACAGAGCGTCCCTTCAGCCAATCAGGGAGCGCCACGTCGTGGCACTCTCCTGATTGGCTGTGTGCTCCTGTAGTGTCAGTGAGGCTGCACACGGCAGAGATACAATGTTGCGCCTATGCGCTCCATTGTATCCAATGGTGGGAACTTTGCGGTCAGCGCCACGACGTGGCGCTCCCTGATTGGCTGAAGGGACTCTCTGCGACAGGAGTCAGGGGGGGTCCTGGAAGTGGAGGAAAGGGGTCCCATGTGTAAACATGGGACCCCTTTCAGTGCGTGGTTCGGGTTTTTTGGTTTGTTTTTTTGCCAAGTACGTGGATTACAAGCTCAGAAGAGGACAGATCTACACTGGATTTTTGTGAGTATAATTTTATTTTCAGGTACCCATGGATTCTACTTGGAGAAGTGGACCGACCCTCGTGTGAACATAGGTAAGTATGTGTGAATGTAGGTGTGCATGTATGTAATAAAGTTGTACTTTCAAGGTGTGTGAGTTCTGTTTTTATTTGGGTATTTTTTTGTCGTAGTACTACAGGTACCAGCGGGCCCATTTTTCCACTGCATGCTGGTCCTTGTGGTTCTCCAAGTACCAGCTTGCGGGGGAGGCTTGCTGGGACTTGTAGTACTGCTACAAAAAACAATATTCTATTTCTTACACAAGTCTATAAGCCCCCCATCCGCAGACCTTGGATGGGGGGACAGCCTCGGGCTTCACCCCTGGCCCTTGGGTGGCTGGAGGGGGGGACCCCTTGATTTAAGGGGTTCCCACTCCTCCAGGGTACCACGGCCAGGGGTGACTAGTTAGTGATTTAATGTCAGGGCCGCAGGGACCTATATAAAAGTGTCCTCCGGCTGTGGCATTATCTCTCTGACTAGTGGAGCCCGGTGCTGGTGTTAAAAATACGGGGGAACCCTACGCTTTTTGGTCCCCGTATTTTTGGCACCAGGACCAGGCGCAGAGCCCGGTGCTGGTTGTTAAAATGTGGGGGAACCCCTGTCAATTTTTTCCCCATATTTTTGCAACCAGGACCGGCTCAAAGAGCCCTAGGCTGGTTATGCTTAGGAGGGGGGACCCCACGCAATTCCCCCCCCCCAGTTATTACATTAAACAGACCCTTTCCCATAGATAACCATGCACAGATCTCACTGATCCGTGCATGGTTATCCAAACTCGACTGGAAAAAGCAGGTCTATTTTTTTGCTGCTTTTTTTAACGATTCGCAAAAAAATAAACCCGCACTTGAGCACTCAGAGACTAACACCCAAATACGAATGAATAGTGAATACCCGTGTTGTAGGAAATAACAGCCGCGTTTGACCGATGGTCTATTCATTCGTATTTCTGAACTTTGTCATTCAAACCATTATGAATAGTCCAAACACTGCCGAGATTTGTGCTTAGTGAATTCCAGTGTTGGGACTTAGATAAAAAAAAAAAATCGGGCAAACTCGTATTTTTAGTAAATATAGGCCCAAGTCTCTTACATCCAAACACATCACTAATCAGAGTCACATGAAGTTCACCACTTATCTTATTGTCTCCTCCAGACCCCATGTCTCTCCTGTCAAAACGTTTGAATGATCACGCACCCAAGAACATTTCTCTAATTTTTGCTACCAAACTCCAAATAATAAACCCCCCCCCCACACTATTCTATGCACCCTCATTGAAGTCACCCCCCCCCCCCCAATTTTACATCCCCCTAATCCATCCAGAAACACAAGCTTCCTCCGCTAATTTCCAACTCAAATACCCTCTTCTAAAGCGTGGAACTACAAGTCCAAGGCTGATCGCCAATCTCCCCCAAACCTTTGCCCACTGCTGTCAATCATTCCCTGCATGGTACACTAGACCCACCTCCCTGCGCACCCCTATATTTCTGGATGCACACTCCTAGTCTTCTCATCATCCCCCCCTGCACCCCGTAAGGCGTCTTGGATTAGACGCTACCCCCCGCTAATAGCTTCAGCCGCCCTACTCTCCTCTAATGCATGGAACCACAAGTCCAAGGCTGACCTCCAATCTCCCCCAAGCCTTTACCCACTGCCGTCAATCATTCCCTGCATGGTACACTAGACCCCCCTCCCTGCGCACCCCTATATTTCTGGACGCACACTCCTAGTTTTCTCATCCCCCCCTGCACCCCGTTATGCGCCTCTAATGAGACTCTGACACCCACAAAGTTATTCCTATTGCATTTCGCTACAAGTCTCATTCCAGACCATGAACAATCGTATGACGGCACTCTCCATATATTCTTGATACACCTCTCTAAGTATAAATATTTTATAAAGTAGACTAGTATCGGTATTTCTACTAATAAACCTTTGTTATTTAAATTCAATCAATATCCCTACGTATTTCAAAAAAAATATATATATATATTTAACTAAACCCTCCCACTTATTTAAAATTACTGTTTTTTCATTGGTTACATTTGAATATATTTTAACTCTCCTCCCTCTTAAAAATCCTATAAAGAGGTACTGTTTGCTCAGGTATACATAATCGACATTCATCCAGCATTCAGATCAAGTACTCATTCGTATTTCTTCAACTATGGCTGATGAACCTTCATGTCATTTGGTTCCTTCTACAAGAGGAATGCTCTTAAACATTTACGGATATCTTATGGCAAAAAACAAGCAGCGTGGTGATGTCGTCTATTGGCACTGCACAGAGAGGAAGACCACCCCTTGTTCATGTTTTGCCTTGAAGACCATCGTTGCAGGACAGCACCAACTTAATACTCATGGAGAACATACTCATACTCCGAAGGCTGAAAAAACAGATGTTGCCATTGCCAAGGCATCAATAAAGCAACGTGCAAGGGATACCAATGATCCACCATCTGTAATAATTCAAGCGGTTACTGCACAAATGCTGTCTACAAATGCTGCCTGTCTTCCTAGCAGTGAATCCCGCCGGAAACTTGTGAAAAGGGTAAGGAGAGAGGATTGCCCACCTGGGCCAACCACACTCGATGATATTGATATCCCACATAATTTGGAATACATTGATGGGGTAAAATTTCTGGGAAAGGACAGTACTTTCCACAACGAAAGAACACTATTATTAAGTACAGAAGCTAACTTGCGGAAGCTTCATGAGGCACCGTATTGGGTAATGGATGGCACTTTCAAAACGTGTCCAACCCTATTTAGACAAATCTACTCAATTCATGCAATGGTTGGCACAGATGATAGTACGCAACGCTTTGTCCCACTGGTCTATGGATTGCTTAGTAGCAAAAGTGAGGTTTGTTATATCCATTTTTTAGAAGACCTACAGGATTATGCACAGGAATATGATATTCAATTTTCTCCACTTTACATATTGACAGATTTTGAGATTGCTGCAATACAAGCAGCTAAACAAGTTTTTCCTAATAGCACCCATAAGTGTTGCTTGTTCCATTTAGGTCAAAATATTTGGCGAAAAATTAAATCATGTGGCTTATCTGTACAATATGGACGTGATCATGGATTTGCTATGAAACTTAGGCACCTTCAGGCACTTTCCTTCCTCCCGGCAGATGAAATTCCTGCTGCATTTGAACAATTAAAATCAGAAATGCCTCCTAATGCTGCTCCAGTAGTAACATATTTTGAGGAGACCTATATATTGGGTCGGCTGAGAGAACGAACCAGAAGTCAAAACAGATCTCCCCCACTGTTTCCACCATGCATGTGGTCAGTGCATGACAATATGCTTGCTGGAATTCCAAGAACCCAAAATAAGTTGGAAGGATGGCACAGGAGATGGAATATTCTCCTGGGAGAGAAAAAGTTTGGAGTCTACAAACTTATCTCATATCTTTACAAGGAGCAACAAATGACCACCAAGTTCTAAGAAAAAGTTACCTTTAATGTTGCCAGAACACCCACCAAACGTGAAAATACTGCTCGAGAAGATGCACTACAGAAATGTTTTACACAACTTGGTTGCATAGATTTGATGGAATTCTAAATGCCATTGCCTCCCATCTCAAGTTGGAGTAACTTTAAAAATAATTCAAAACATTGTTATTTTTTCATTTTAAAATTAAGTTTCATATTTCATATTGTTTTTTTTCATTAGTTGACTTTCAATCATTTTAAATTTCAAAAAATATAATAATCCACTTTTCACATATTGAATTTCTGGAGCCTATCATTACTGGTAAGTAGAATTTTTAAAATGTTCTAAAATAACTATAATTCAAGTATTTTCTACATTCTGTTTTCCATTCTAAAATATACATCTATCTAAAATATCTAACTACAGTATATTTAAAATGTTAAAAATATAATGGTTTCCTATGTCAGTTTAATACAGTTTTGTACCCATTTAATGTTTTTGTTAAAGTTTCCCTTCATTATGTTTAACATAAATTTTATTAATATTCATAAATTCTAAAAATGATATGCTTTATCAAACAGATTTACAAGCTTTTCTATGTCCCCCCCCCCCCCCCCCCCCCTAAAAAAAAATATTGTTTTTGTTCCAGCATTTAGTCAATCGTAGTTTTACTGCAACGGGTATATGCTTTTATTTTCCTAATCCAGGGTGGACATACTGTGGTTCTCTATCTGCTGTTGAAATAAACATCCCAGCATGCACTGTCACAGGTTTGCTTTTATTATATTATAAAAAAAAATTCCATGCTTGCTGGGATGTTTATTTCAAATGCCGATGGAAACCATGGAATAGGTCATGGTTAGGCAACCTTTGGCTCACCAACTTCTGTGTAAGTAAACCACCCAGCATGCACTGCCACAGTTTTGGCATTACTATAATCAAAGAAATGTTTCATGGCATGCTGGATGGTGTAGTTCCGTAGCTTATTTAGACACATGCTGTGTAACCCTGGCCTATTCCTTATAAAATGACTGTTGTTAACACAACAAGAATTATTATAATTTATGTATGAACTTTAAAAATTCAAAACACTGATACGTATAAATTATATTAGTAATGGTTTATTGTGCATGGTACAGAATAAATATTATGATTGGCTAATAACAATCTTACATTGTTACACCTCACTTCTCAAACAAGCAATACCCCCCTCCCTTAAAATTAATGATTTAATTAAATTATAAAGAATTTCTTAGCACACAAATGTCAATATAGTATAGTAGACAATAACTATAAATTTATATAACTCTAATTTTGCTATATAATTTTAATTTAATTTTGAAATGCATATCAACTATTCAAAACAAATATTGACATTTATTTAGTGCTAATACAGTATCTTAATATAATTTTTTTTAAACAGTTAACTGTTCTGACCTCACAATCATCGTTTGCAAGCCAAAGAAGAATTGTTCTCCTTATTACTTTGTTTCCAGGTAATAATATTTATTTCCAAAAAATTTTATGTGGGTTATTTAGCCTCTATTTATGTACCTTAATCAGCTATTCTAATCTAATATTTTAAGGTTTACATTGCTAATAATTATTATTTTATTTCATAAACTAGTTATCTGCTTTGACCTTCCAATCATCTGCAATCCGAAGAAGAATTGGCCTCCTCATTATTTTGTTTAGCGGTAACTATACCTATTGAAACAATTTTTTGCATTTTTATATTTAGCCTGTTTAGGTACTTTAAACAGCTCCTAACAAAACAGAATAAATATATTAATTAATAATTATAAGTTATTTCTTACATAATCTAGTTAACTGTTATGACCTTCAAAATGTCTGCTATCCATATCTTAATTTTTTATATTCATTACTTTGTTTTGATGTAATTATAATTATAAACACAATTGTATTTCTTACATGAATCCAGGAATCATGTACCTTTAAAAATGTTCACATATCTAAAATTAACATATTTTGTTTATCTGTACACATATATATATTTACAAAAATATATATATATTACAAAATATTAAAAATATTCAAGTTTACATAACGTAAAAAATTATATTGATGCAGATGAGGTATTCCTTAAAAAGAGCATTTCTGTGTTTCAATCAAGAAAATGTTCAGTGCAGGTAATTATCGTAGTATTAACATATATGATTTGTACACTTTTAAGTTATACACAGCAGTTAAAGTGCCCCATACAGTAGAGCGATTATGCCCGTTTTCAAACCAATTAGTGTATTTTGACCGATATATTTGTTGAAATAGGGTATTTAGTCTGTGTATCCAATCCTCGGCCCCGTGAGCATTGGATTGTATCATCCAGATCGATAGTGCTGCACTAGTGATATATCATGATTGCCTGCAATCATATGAAGAAAAAAAAATTTTTGGTGCCAGCAATATATGGCATGCGATATGTCGTTGTAAGTTTCACAGGCATTCTCAGAACACTCCCAGCCCACCTAGCACCCTAATCCATCCCATCATATATATCTTATGGTACCGAAGATTGCATTGCTATAAATTTGCTGAGATATGTCATGCAGGCGATATATTGGGGGAGATTAAAATGTTTGAACACTCATTTGGGAGTCTTTTTTTCCCTATTAGAAATGAAAAAACTCCCAACTGACTTTTCAAACCTTTGAATCTTCCCCAAGTGAATGGAAAAAAAACAATTATTATACCAAATAGTTTTGAATCTTATGGAACCACTCCCGGTAAGCTCCCTGGAGAGTTCAAGGGAAATCTCCCCAACTTCAGCCTCTAGACATATCGTTCTAGTGTATGTGGCCCTTAATGTTTCACATAGTCTAAAACTACACAGGACCAGATCTCTAACTTTGGAAATGCCTAATAATGATCCACTCTCTATTGTTAATATTGCCTAACCATAAAATATTAGTAAAGTGAATATATTTATTATAAAAAATAACATATTTAACAATATTGTTATGACTCAAATATGTTAAATATTTTCCTCTTGATATGTTTGAGAATATAACAAAAATAAAATGTTGTTATTTTTATCAATCGTTAATATAAAAACTGTCAGGTTCGGATGGCAATAGTATTTCCCCAGCTTCTTCATAAACTGTGTATATTTACAGATATATATTACAAGAAGAAAAGTACACAATACGTATGTTAAGGGGGGTACTCACGGGAGAGATGTGTGCTGAGCGATCTTAACACAGACCGCTCAGCACACATCTCTCACCCCGCTCAGCACAGCGCGATGTGCTGAGCGAGGGGGAAAGCCGACGGGGGGCCGCTCACTTCACACAACGGTGAAGTGAGCGACTCGCTTGATTGAGCCTGCATGCAGGCTCAATCTAGCATCGGCGATAGCGATGCGCGGGGCCGCGCATCGCTATCGCTGGAGGGAATACACACGGCAGATCCGTGCTTAAAATCTAAGCAATCTAGCAAGATTGCTTAGATTTTAAGCACGGATCTCTCCGTGTGTACCCCCCTTGTAATATCTCGCAATGTTTGTGTATTAAAGCTTACATATTTGTGGCCTTAAGGTAAATAAAACATGATTACTCTTAGATTTACCAATATGAAAAATAAAATTATTGATCTTTATTTTAACATTACTATATTGAAAACACAACAAAAATGTTTTTATTGTATATATTTTTTATTGAATCATCATTTTTGTGCACACAGTGTATTATGTTTTTCCAATACAGGAAAAGAAACTTGATCCACAATGCACCAACAACAAAGACTACGAAAACCATCTTGATCCTACATAACATAATCTGATGCGGTGATATTATTCTTATTAATATTTATTAGGGAAACATATATGTTATATTTTTTTAAGATTTGTTTATAAATCTATTAATAGTTATAATATGTTAACCTTTTCAAAGTTCACACTTTATAAATTAAAAGTTTTAATCATTGAAAATACTATGTTTACTTATTTGTTTTTTATCCCTCAAAGTTACAGCACCCTAAAACTTAAGTGACGCAATATTTGGGAAATACATACGCATGTATGTATTTGAGGCAAACATGGGAAATGATGATAGCATCAATTGGCTAGATGGTTTACGCCATCAAAGATCCATATATATTTGCTAATCTGATCCCATCCTTAGCTTCATCACTTTAATTCTGAAATAGAATATTTTTTCTATCAATATAAAAATGTTAATATTTTTGAATTTTTAAAGCTAAATTGTGTAATGTGTACATTAAACACTCCGATATGTTCCGATTGTTAATCTATTCAAATATTAATGAAAACACAATTACAATATATAAACACAATGGTAAGCTACTGCAAATTATTAACAATCCTAAACTTGCATTAATATCTTTTGGATATTATTAGAATAAAAAAAGATATATATGCATGAACAACCACTGTAATACGGAATATGTGTCTGTACATATATTTTCTCTATTTTGATCTTGAACATATTAGTATCTTAACCCCCCCACCACGACCAAAACAAATATCTAAAAAATATGTATTTAAAACAATTAAACGAATGCACGACTTGAAGTTTCTCAGAAAGTATATTCTTATTATCGATTTGTCTTTTTAAACAGTACACATGGATGACTTTGTATCCCTCTATCTTCAGTTCCTTCACCCTGTCTCCCAAGACCGTTTGTGACATATCTAAAAAGGAAGTAAAACAGGTAAGTTCATGAAAGTTAATTTCCATACTTTTGTCCACCTTATCTTTAACTGTAGTCTCCATTTTAAAAGAAATGCAAGGTTTAAAGGTAACACTAATTATAATAAAATATTACAATATACAGTTCTTATCCTGACTCTAGAACAGTAGTGCACAGAAGATTTTTCCATCATTGGTATTAACAACGGTTAAGTTAAAGATATACAAGCACTATAGAAATGGCTTCCATCATAAATTCTGTTTCACGGCACAGACAAAATAATCATGTCCCCACCACCAAACCCAAAATGTTCAAAAAATGTATAACAAATATTAATATATGTATGTATATATATATAATATCCAGCATCCTGAACTCCACGAGAAATAGTCTATACTTGCCCGGGTGCCTTACAATAACACGTCAAAAGCAATCAACGTGTATCACATACCCATCCAATGTCAGCACTACGGACTAATAAAAGACAAAGAAATGCAGTATTTCTGAGTTTAATTTATTAGTCTGGAGTGATGACGTTGGATGTATATATATGTATATATATATATATGTATATGTAGTGTAATTTTTTCCAGGACTCCAAACAATAAATGCAATATGCTGCGGTGCCCTCCTCGTCAGCTTGGCATAAGGTGACTATGTAGAAGAAAGGTAATCGGCGGCACTAACACAGGCTGATTCAATGATGCTAAAACTGTCCCTTTATTGCCTACATGTTTTGTTTAAACTCCCCGTCTTCAGGGCCAGAGCTCTGTCCAAATAACTTAAAAAAAAATCTCCAGACATTTACAAGTGTATTTAATCCTATTTCTCACTCTTCTTCCTTATGCCCTTACTCTTTGTTTACTTGTTTGCCTTTTATCTGTCCCGCAGATTTGTCTACATGTATGTCTCCAGAGCTCTGGTCCTCTACATAAAACAAATAAGTTTTTATGCTATATGTCAGCATTTTGCTTATACTCTACTCTTGTGGTGTCTAAACTTGTAGCCTGTAACACTCTGCTAAGACTGTATCCTCACGTCTTTGCCTCCTGACTGTACACCAAAGTAAATCACATGCTGTGCTGTTGTAAAAAATTGTCAAAACATACACAAAATTCAAATAGAAACTCAATGTAGGCTTAACTTAGTTTCTTATTGAGTTTGGTGAGTCATACTCGCATTGCGAATACGAAGCCTATGGCTAAAAATAATGAAAAATAATAAATGTTAGTGTTATATGTATGATTTTTTAAGGGCAGGGTGCTGATCATTGAGGAGGGCACATTTTTTATCTTTAAGGGCACATTTTGGATGTGACGCTTTGCAAACAAAGCATAGCACATATGTATCACCATATTTAGTCATCTGCGAATGCAATCTATATACATTTAGTCATTACCATTAATATTTAAGCTTCATCCTTATCGTTATCTTCCTGTCCCTTCCAATTTTGAAGTTGAATATTTGCACGCTCTAATCTTACTCGAAGATCCATATTCTCATCATATCGTGATCTAGGTCGATAAGCCAATTCCAATCTTGAATGCACTTCAGATGCTACAGCTATGGTTCTCAAATGTATGTTTTCAGTGCTGTATTCAGAGGGTCCAGGTGCAGCGGTGGATTCAGAGCTCCCTGGTGCAGCGGTGGATTCTGAGGGTCCTGAGGCAGCGGTGGATTCTGAGGCAATTTGGGCAGTAGTGTATTCTGAGGGTCCTGGTGCTGCATTGAATAAATAGGGCCCTGGTGCAGTGGTGGATACACAGAGTCCTCTAGCTGCTGAGGATACATAGTCTCCAGGTAAAGTATTGTATACATAGGGTCCTGTTGCAGGGGTGGATACATAGGGTCCTGGTAAAGAGGAGGATACATAGGGTCCTGTTAAAGTAGTGGATACATAGGGTCCTGTTGCAGGGGTGGATACATAGGGTCCTGCTAAAGTGGAGGATACATAGGGTCCTGGTAAAGTGCTGGATACATCGGTTCCTGCTGCAGCGGTGGATACAGAGTATACTGGTAAAGTGGTGGATACATAGGTTACTGTTGCAGTGGTGGATACATAGGGTCCTGGTAAAGTGGGGGATACATCAGTTCCTGCTGCAGCGGTGGATACAGAGTGTCCTGGTAAAGTGGTGTATAGATAGGTTCCAGGTGCAGCGCTCGTTACATACTCTCTGTGTGTAGAGCTGTATACAACGGATCCTGCTGTAGCACTGGATATACAAGAAGGATTTTCAGATCTGGACATTCTTTGTCTTTCTTCTGTCAACAGTTGCATGAAAGTGGAAATCATGTGTTGTCACACACCAGAGGCGGAGTTCGCCGCGCTTACCCCTGCGTGTCTGCTGGTCGGTGTTGCGGCCTCTGCCTTCGGTGGGCCACGGGCTCCGGCGTCTGGTTGGCGCGGCTACCGACGGCTCTCCGGGGCATGGGCGCCGCCATGACACCTGGCGTCGCGTGGACGGGGGGCGGGTGACGTAATCAGACTGCTCTGCCAATCCAGGGCTGGCGGGAGATTCAAAGTCAGACGCCAGACAGAGCTTCAGTGCCTGAGTATCGTCTTCCCTGATGTAGATGCCAGTGCTTCTGTTTCCGGCAAGGATTCCTGCAGTCGTACCCCAGTGCCTCTGGCATTTCCAGCTGCCAGTTCACTGCTCCAGCTTCGGTGTATTCAGCGGCCGGAGACCTTCCTGCGTTCCAGTCATCCGTGCTCCTAGGAATCAGCATCTCAGTCTCCGTTAACAAGTTCTACTGATCCACAGCGTCAGAAACCCCTGCACTCCAATTCCTCACTTCATCAGCGTCTCAGTCTCCGTTCTCAAGTTCCACAGATCCACAGCGTCAGAAACCCCTGCACTTCAATTCCTCACTTCATCAGCGTCTCAGTCTCCGTTCTCAAGTTCCACAGATCCACAGCGTCAGTAACCCCTGCACTTCAATTACTCACTTCATCAGCGTCTCAGCCTCCGTTCACAAGTTCTACAGATCCACAGCGTCTAAAACCCCTGCACTTCAATTCCTCACTTCATCAGCGTCTCAGCCTCCGTTCACAAGTTCTACAGATCCAAAGCGTCTAAAACCCCTGCACTTCAGTTTCTCACATCCACAGCGTCTCAGTCTCCGTTCACAAGTTCTACAGATCCACAGTGTCTAAAATCCCTGCACTTCAATTCCTCACATCCACAGCATCTCAGCCTCCGTTCACAAGTTCTACAGATCCACAGCGTCTAAAACCCCTGCACTTCAATTCCTCACATCCACAGCGTCTCAGTCTCCATTCACAAGGTCTACAAATTCAAAGCGTCTAAAACCCCTGCACTTCAGTTTCTCACATCATCAGCGTCTCTGTCACCATTTACAAGTTCTTCAACCATCCGTGCTAATAATCATCATTCATAAGGTCCACAGGATATCATTGACTTTTAACATCACCCACAGTTCTTCAATTACCAGCATCCCCATTACTGCTCACTTAACCCTCCAGTGGGTCTGGACTTTCCCTTCATTTATTTCGTTGGCATTTGACTTTAAGTTGTTCCCTTTCGCAATAGAGCTCTACCTTATTTCATCAAACTCCACTGTCAGCGTCCTGTATGAGGAGATCCTATATCAGGCCCTCCCTTCTCCAACTTAGTTGTGGATCCTCTTCCCGACCATCGGAAGAATCCCCGAGTTCACAACACCCTCAGTCTAGGCCAGTGACAGTATACTCAGGCCATATGGACCCGGGGAATCGGAACCCAGAGGCAAGCACCATGCAGGACCTAGTTTCCCGAGTGCAGAGTCAGGAGGTAGCACAGAATCAGGTGATGCATTATCTCCAGGAGTTGTCTGGTCGGCTGGATCAAATTCAGACTTCACTAGCTTCAATTGTTCCAGCACCAGTTCCAGTATCCGCTCCAGTAGTTGTCTCTGGCAATGTCTCCTCCTTGTCTGGAACCAGGTCACGCCTTCAGCTTCCCACTCCTCCTCGTTATAACGGGAATCCAAAGAATTGCCGTGGATTCCTTAATCAGTGTGAGGTATATTTCGAACTCCTCTCACACAACTTCCCTACTGATCGGTCTAAAGTGGCATATATTATCTCATTACTTGAAGGTTCAGCGTTGGAGTGGGTGTCACCGTTGTGGGAGCGTTCTGATCCGTTAGTTTCCAGTTATACCAACTTCCTGACCTCGTTCCGAAGGATCTTTGACAAGCCTGGCAGGACAACTGCTGCCTCAGCTGACTTGCTCCGAGTTCGACAAGGCTCTCGTACTGTGGGACAGTATGTAATTCACTTTCAAACTATAGCTTCTGAACTGAGCTGGAATAATGATACCCTTCGGGCTGCTTTTTGGAACGGGCTCTCGGATCATTTAAAAGACGAATTAATTACTAGAGATTTGCCAGATTCCTTGGAACAGTTGATCTCACTCTGTGTAAAGGTGGATCTTCGTATGCAGGAACGCGCTGGTGAACGTAGTCGGTCTGACCTGTCGAGGCTCCGATCTCTTCCTTCTAAGCAGACAGTTAATTCCAGTCCAGACAAACCCATGCAGATTAATCGGTCTCGGCTATCCCCAGAAGAGCGTCAACATCGGTGTGAGGGTAGACTTTGCCTCTACTGTGGATCCACGGATCATTTCCTCAAGTCTTGCAAGTCTCGCCCAGGAAACGGGCAGTCCTAGCCTGTTCCGGAGAAGTCAAGCTAGGAGTGGTTTCTCAATCTTCTCCGGCAGTGGATTGTTTACTTTCAGTGTCTTTGTTTTCTGAATCAGAAGTCAAAACCGTTAAGGCTCTGTTGGACTCAGGAGCTGCGGGGAATTTTATTTCCCTTTCCTGCGCCCAGAGTTTGGGCTTGAAGTTACAGTCGGTCGAACGACCTATTACGATAACTGCTATTAATGGTGTCCAAATTCCTAATGCTTTGATTACAAGTCAGACTATGCCAATTAAGCTGCAAGTGGGAGCTTTGCACCAAGAAAAACTGGAGTTCCTTGTGATTCAGGAGATGTCTCACGATCTCGTCCTTGGTCTTCCCTGGCTCAAGCTTCACAACCCTCATGTCGACTGGAGGTCGACTCAGATAATTTTTTGGAGTCCTTTCTGTCACTCGAATTGTCTTACTCCTGTCTTCCCACTTCGTGCATCAGCTAAGTCGGATGTGGAGTCTATTCCAGAGGCTTACCGAGAATTTACAGATGTCTTCTCGGAACAGGCGGCCGATAAATTACCTCCGCATAGACCCTGGGACTGTCCTATTGAGCTTATTCCGGGGAAAATGCCACCTCGAGGTCGTACCTATCCTTTGTCAGTTCCTGAGACTTAAGCCATGTCAGAATATATCAAGTCTAATCTGCAGAAGGGATTCATCCGTCCCTCCACTTCCCCAGCGGGAGCAGGCTTCTTCTATCGTGGTCTAAATGAAGTCACCATAAAGAACAAGTATCCTCTGCCGCTCATCACAGAGCTTTTTGATAGAGTTCATGGAGCTCGAGTCTTTACTAAGCTCGACTTAAGGGGAGCATATAACCTAATACGTATCCGACAAGGGGACGAATGGAAGACGGCCTTCAATACTAGGGACGGGCATTATGAGTACCTGGTAATGCCGTTTGGCCTCAGCAACGCCCCCACCGTCTTCCAGGGATTCATTAATGAAGTTTTCCGGGACATGTTGTACCTGAATGTGGTGGTATATTTGGACGACATCCTGATATTTTCGAGGAATCTCTCTGAGCACAGATTATAAGTTAAGGAAGTACTCCTTCGGTTGTGAGAGAACCATCTTTATGGCAAAATTTCCAAGTGCACCTTTGAGGTCCCATCTATTCCATTTTTGGGCTACATTATTTCAGGAACAGAGTTGCGTATGGATCCGGAGAAACTTTCTGCCATTCGGGACAGGACTCAGCCTCTTTCACTGAAAGCAGTGCAACGATTTCTAGGATTCGCAAATTACTACCGGAAATTTATAAGGGGTTTCTCTACTATTGTGGCGCCTATTACTGCCCTAACCAAGAAAGGGGCTGATCCAAGCCTTTGGTCCTCTGAAGCAGTAGCAGCGTTCGCACAGTTGAAGGCAGCCTTTATGTCCGCCCTGGTACTTCAGCAGCAGGATTTCCTAAAACCATTCTTCTTGGAGGTTGATGCTTCTACGGTAGGCATAGGTGCCGTACTTTCGCAGTACGCCCCAGATGGGAAGTTACATCCGTGTGGTTTCCATTCTCGCAAGTTCTCCCCTGCTGAATTTAATTACACCATTGGAGACAAAGAGCTGCTGGCAATTAAATCTGCCTTAGCAGAATGGAGATATCTTCTGGAGGGTGCTAAACACTTAATTACAATTTTTACGGATCACAAGAATTTGCTGTATCTCAAGACGGCCCAGTGCTTGAATCCCCGTCAAGCAAGATGGGCACTCTTCTTTGCTAGATTTTCGTTTATCATTAAGTACCGGGCTGGAACTCTTAACACCAAGGCGGATGCCCTATTCCGTTCCGTAATGGCTTCGGATGAGGAGAATATGGTCGAAAAAGCATTGATTCTCAGTCCCGTCTCTATCTCTGCGGCTCCCACTGAGTTGGGTCCTCCTCCTGGAAGAATGTCGGTGCCAGCTAAATTTCGACCAAGACTGTTGCAGTGGGCTCACGTTTCTAAGTTTTCTGGTCATCCGGGAGTTCAAAAGATGTGGGAATTTCTGCGAAGATCTTACTGGTGGGACACTATGAAGAAGGACGTCCAAGAGTATGTCAACTCGTGTCCCCAATGTGCTCAGCACAAAACTCTATGTCTGCCGCCTGCAGGATTGTTGCATCCACTGTCCATTCCTAAAAGGCCTTGGACCCATATCTCTATGGACTTTGTTACTGATCTACCTCTCTCTAAGGGTCATAACACCGTCTTGGTGATTATTGACCGATTCTCTAAGATGGCACATTTTGTTCCGTTGACCGGATTACCATCAGCTTCTAAGTTGGCTTTGTTATTTATTCGGGAGCACTTCCGCCTGCACGGCTTACCTCTAGAAATAGTCTCGGATTGAGGAGTACAGTTTACGGCGAGGTTCTGGAGCGCCCTCTGCTCGGCTCTACAAATAAAACTCAAGTTTTCATCTGCCTATCATCCGCAGACCAATGGGCAAACTGAACGCGTCAATCAAGATTTAGAGACATTTCTCCGTGTTTACCTCTCTCCCTCACAAGATAACTGGGTAGAGTTGTTGCCTTGGGCCGAGTTCGCCCATAACCATCTATATCACTCTTTGTCTGGTGAATCTCCATTTTTTATTAATTACGGATTTCATCCCCAAGTTCCGGAATTACCCATTTGTCCTCCAGAAGAAGTTCCTGCTGCAGCCTCTACTCTCCGGCATTTCAGCCAAATCTGGAGTCGAGTTCATGCCAATCTCAAGAGAGTTTCCGGTCGCTATAAGTTCTTTGTGGATAGGAAGCGACGGGCAGCTCCTCAATACAAGGTTGGTGACAGGGTATGGCTCTCTACCCGCAATCTTCGTTTAAAGGTGCCCACTATGAAGTTCGCTCCAAGGTTCATCGGTCCTTATCCCGTGTTACAAGTCTTGAATCCGGTTGTCTGCAAATTGGTATTGCCTTCCCATCTCCGGATACCAAATGCCTTCCATGTCTCTCTTCTTCGGCCTCTTGTTTTGAACCGGTTTCATTCCAAGTCCCCAAGGCCAACCTCTGCAGAGGCTGAGGAGGGTGCGGACTTCGAGATCAAAGCTATTCTTGATTCCCGCTATCTTCACAAGAATCTACAATTTTTGGTGGAAGGAAAGGTTTTGGCCCCGAGGAAAGGAGCTGGGTCAAAGCTACTGAAGTTTCAGCTCCTCGACTGGTGCGGATGTTCCATTCCAGACATCCAACAAAACCTGGAAAGTGTCCAGGGGCCACTCCTGGAGGAGGGGGTACTGTCACACACCAGAGGCGGCGTTTGCCGTGATTACCCCTGCGTGTCTGCTGGTCGGTGTTGCGGCCTCTGCCTTCGGTGGGCCACGGGCTCCGGCGTCTGGTTGGCGCGGCTACCGGCGGCTCTCCGGGGCATGGGCGCCGCCGTGACACCCGGCGTCGCATTGACGGGGGGCGGGTCACGTCATCAGACTGCTCTGCCAATCCAGGGCTGGCGGGAGATTTAAAGTCAGACGCCAGACAGAGCTTCAGTGCCTGAGTATCGTCTTCCCTGACGTAGATGCCAGTGCTTCTGTTTCTGGCAAGGATTCCTGCAGTCATACCCCAGTGCCTCCGGCATTTCCAGCTGCCAGTTCACTGCTCCAGCTTCGGTGTATTCAGCGGCCGGAGACCTTCCTGCGTTCCAGTCATCCGTGCTCCTAGGAATCAGCGTCTCAGTCTCCGTTCACAAGTTCTACTGATCCACAGCGTCAGAAACCCCATGCACTCCAATTCCTCACTTCATCAGTATCTCAGTCTCCGTTCTCAAGTTCCACAGATCCACAGCGTCAGAAACCCCTGCACTTCAATTCCTCACTTCATCAGCGTCTCAGTCTCCGTTCTCAAGTTCCACAGATCCACAGCGTCAGTAACCCCTGCACTTCAATTCCTCACTTCATCAGCGTCTCAGCCTCCGTTCACAAGTTCTACAGATCCACAGCGTCTAAAACCCCTGCACTTCAATTCCTCACATCCACAGCGTCTCAGCCTCCGTTCACAAGTTCTACAGATCCACAGCGTCTAAAACCCCTGCACTTCAGTTTCTCACATCATCAGCGTCTCTGTCACCATTTACAAGTTCTTCAACCATCCGTGCTAATAATCATCATTCATAAGGTCCACAGGATATCAGTGACTTTCAACATCACCCACAGTTCTTCAATTACCAGCATCCCCATTACTGCTCACTTAACCCTCCAGTGGGTCTGGACTTTCCCTTCATTTATTCCGTTGGCATTTGACTTTAAGTTGTTTTCTTTCGCAATAAAGCTCTACCTTATTTCATCAAACTCCACTGTCAGCGTCCTGTATGAGGAGATCCTATATCAGGCCCTCCCTTCTCCAACTTAGTTGTGGTTCCTCTTCCCGACCATCGGAAGAATCCCCGAGTTCACAACACCCTCAGTCTAGGCCAGTGACATGCGTGTGATGGTAATAGTCTCATACTGCCATGCTAGCATTTGATTTATACTGTGCTGCATCTGTTGGCAGTTGATTGCTGCAACATTCTGTGATGAAACAAGATGATCGTAAAAATTTGCCAGAGTGACGAGTGCTTGATTCTGTTGTCTTTGTGTTGTGTTGAGAATCTCTATATTATTATTCAGCTGATTTAATTGATGTTCAATTCTTTTCATTTCTTCATTTCTATTCCTCTCAATTAGCTGAATGGATTCCTTTAAAGAATCCTGTTGGTTAATGGTTTTTGATCTGCTAACTTCACATTCTGTGTATATAAAAAGTTATAGGTATAGTTAATACATACATTTACATACTATGTTTTAGTTAAAGTTAGAAGAACAAAAAAGTCAAGTTATAAAAATATACAGTATCTATTACTGATAGTGGAGCTCTGTAAAAATTATGTTTTATACATTCAAATAAAAATACCTTGATTTGTAGAGTCCAGGAATTGGTCTTGAAGACCCTGGCCAAGTACACTAGAATGTGCAGTCTCTGCATTCAATTCCACCTGGTTGGTATCTTCTGTATCAATATTACTTTGCTGGCTATGCATTACAGGCTCCTCATTTATGTCTGTGTGGCAGGCACCATGTTGCTTTCTATGGCTACAAACATAATAGGTAGATAAATACCATTCATCTTAAACTAAGTTTTTAATCATATTGAATATCAATGATTGTAAATTATATTTGTATTTATTTAAATAAATACCTTTATCTGACATTAAAGGGATTTGCATGGTTGAATTTTCATCCTCAATGGAAGGATCATCCATTGTTGATCGATCTTGCCTCATGGATGGTTGATTTACCGTGGAAGTCTCTTCCGTTGTGGAACTGTCAACCACAGAATAATATTCTTGCATCATTGATGGTTGGTCCACCATGGAAGGATCATCCACTGTTGCCGGATGTTTCAGCATTGATGGTTCGGCCACAAAGGAAGGATCATCCACCTTAGAAGTATGTTGCAGCATTGATGGTTGGGCCAACATGGAAGCATGGTCCACTGTTGCATCATGATGCATCATTGATGGTTCGGCCACCATGGAAGGATTGTCCAATGTTAAAATATGTGGCATCACTGATGGTTCAGCCGCAGTTGAAGGTACATTTTCTGGAATAACTGTTTCAGTTTCAGAAAAATAAACTTTCCTAGCTGTTTTTTTAAAGGAACCTAACATAAATAATAGGTAACGTAAACATTTCATAAAGACTAACACATAAGATTTTATATACATTACAATATTTGTAGCATTATAAAACTCTGTAAAGCATACCTCCAAAATGTAGTTACTTTTATTTTTATTAAATAAAAACCATTATTAGAATAGAAAAAAATGCTTTTAAGCACAATAATATGGCTTATAAACCAATATTTATTTCAATCCTACAACGTAGGGTAAAACATTATAGCTAGCAAAATGTGATTTTACAGTAGGAGGGCATGTTTATAAATTTACAATATAATGCTTTATATATATATATATATATATATGTGTGTGCAAAAAGAGTCGTATAGCGCCACTTGTGAGAAGGAATCTCAGTATACTATGTGAATATAGATAAAAGTATCATAAAAAACACCATAAAAAAGCACACATGACCTTATTGCTAGGTGTCAGCCAGACCCGAAATACTGCAATACTGGTACAATATTGCATAAAACGTATGGAGAATGGAGGGATAGGGATGTCGGCGACCAGTGTTGCTACTAAAAGGTTATTAAACCATAAACGATTTGTAAAAAGCCAGAGATATAAAAATAATAAATAGTTTTTTTAATACATATGAGAGTAATTAAAATAGTTGACAAGATAAAAAAAGGTTCTATATAAAAAATATAAAAATGAAGCTTTTCTTTTTTAAAAGGATAGGAAATTGGACTTAGCTTAGAAATCAGTAGGGGGTCAGTGCAGGAAACCCAACGCATTTCGTCTCATCAGACTTCATCAAGGGATAGGGACAGAGTGAAGCTGCACGTCTATTTATACCCATAATACTTAATTTGAGGGTTGTGACATCATAGGGGATCATGTGATCTAATTGTATAATCAACATTCAAAAACTATTTTGCAGCACAATATAAAATAAGGACAGACTAAAAGGAGCTCATTGCTAGAAAAACGAGTGGAAATGCAATTTAGAATGCTTTTAAAAGTCATTGAAGTGAAGTTGCGGCATTTCCGCCACACTTCCGGTGACGGGAGGTGCAGCTCGTGTCCGTACGACACTTCCGCCCCACTTCCGGTGACATCCGTGATACTTCCGGATAGGATCCGCGCTTTCGCGGCGTGGCGGCTCCCATCCTTACAGACGTCCTTCTGCGCATGTGTCCGCGGGTGCTCCCAGTATTAATCCGTTCATGGGGAGAGTTTAGTTAAGATATCACCCATATGGCAGTGTCCATTCTTCAATACGGCGGCGGCCATCTTGTGTGTGATTCTGTCCATAGATGCTCAAACAGCGGCGGCCATCTTTTTGTAGCTCAGCATACATATAGTGGATTTCAGACGTGCCAGATTCCATAGCAATGGTTTTATGTAAACAATAGAAAAAACACAAGTGGTAACCTTCAGGCATATGTTGTTTGTACATGGTAAAAAACAATACTTATATCTTAAGATAGAGGGTTCTAAGAGTATTATTTGTACACTTTCAAAAATAAATAAAACCAGAAGTTTGCATTGGTAACTCCCTATAAAAAGGCTACGTATACCACAGTGGAGATAAAAAAAAAAAAAAATATATATATATATATATATATATATCTAAAAAATATATATATATATTTCTTTAACTTCCTAGTGGATGCTGGGGACTCCGTAAGGACAATGGGGAACAGACGGGCTCCGTAGGAGACATGGGCACTTTAAGAAAGAATTTAGATTCTGGTGTGCTCTGGCTCCTCCCTCTATGTCCCTCCTCCAGACCTCAGTTTGAATCTGTGCCCGGAGACGAGCTGGGAGCTGTTCAGTGAGCTCTCCTGAGCTTGCTGTAAGAAAGTATTTTGTTAGGTTTTTTATTTTCAGGGAGCTTTGCTGGCAACAGACTCCCTGCATCGTGGGACTGAGGGGAGAGAAGCAGCCCTACTCTCTGAAGATAGGTCCTGCTTCTTAGGCTACTGGACACCATTAGCAGAGGGATCGTACACAGGATCTCACCCTCGTCGTCCGATCCCAGAGCCGAGCCGCCGTCCCCCTCACAGAGCCAGAAGACAGAAGCCGGCTGAGCATAAGAAGCAAGAAGACTTTGAAATCGGCGGCAGAAGACTCCAGTCTTCACTGAGGTAGCGCACAGCACTGCAGCTGTGCGCCATTGCTCCCACACACACTTCACATACTCCGGTCACTGTAAGGGTGCAGGGCACAGGGGGGGGCGCCCTGGGCAGCAATTGGAACCTCTTTGGCAAAAGTTTAGCATATATACAGTTGGGCACTGTATATATGTATGAGCCCCCGCCAAGAAAATGTATATTTAAGCGGGACAGAAGCCCGCTGTCGAGGGGGTGGGGCTTCTTCCTCAGCACTCACCAGCGCCATGTTTTTTCTCCACAGCACAGCTGAGAGGAAGCTCCCCAGCCTCTCCCCTGCAGATACACGGTAGAAGAGGGTAAAAAGAGAGGGGGGGGCACATAATTAGGCGCAAAAATCATTATAAACAGCAGCTACTGGGTTAACATTAAGTTACTGTCTTATTCCTGGGTTAATAGCGCTGGGGTGTGTGCTGGCATACTCTCTCTCTGTCTCTCCAAAGGGCCTTGTGGGGGAATTGTCTTCAGATGAGCATTCCCTGAGTGTGTGGTGTGTCGGTACGTGTGTGTCGACATGTCTGAGGTAAAAGGCTCCCCTAAGGAGGAGATGGAGCAAATATGTGTGTGAGGGGTGTCTCCGTCGACAACGCCGACACCTGTTTGGATATGTGTAATTAAGTGCTAAGGTGATTTTATTGCACAAAAGATTAGAGAACAGACAGGGAATCTACCCATGTCTGTCCCTATGTCGCAGAGACCTTCAGAGTCTCTCAATGCTCACTATCCAAAATAATAGACACTGATATCTGACTCCAGTGTCGACTACGATAATGCAAAGTTACAGCCAAAATGGCAGGAAAGTATTCAATATATGATTATTGTAATAAAAGATGATTTGCATATCACTGATGACTCATCTGTCCCTGACACAAGGGTACACATGTTTAAAGGGGACGAAAGCTGAGGTAAATTTCCCTCCTCTCATGATGAAAAAGAGCGGGAATCTCCAGACAAGAGACTGCAGTTTCTCACAAAGAATTCTCAGGGAATATCCTTCCCCTACTAGGGTCAGGATACGATGGGAATCTTCCCCTAGGGTGTCACGTTTGCCCAAAAGGTAGCCCTGACTTAACAGCTATCCTCAGGGATCCTGCGGATAGCGTACACATTCTGGTACACTACTCAGACCGGCGATTGTGTCGGCATGGGTTTATAGCACTGTAAGAGCGTGGACAGGTACCTTATCAGCAGAGATTGAGACCCTAGTATGTATATATATATATATATATATATATATATATATATATGTATATATATATATATATATATATATATTAAAGATGCTGTCTTAAGATATATATATATAAAACATGCCCAAGGAGGCATTAGTCTACTGGGTTCTAGAGTCAACGCTATGTCGATTTCTGCTTGACGTGTCCTGTAGATATGCAATGGACAGGTGATGCCGACTTAAGAGGCATATGGAAGGCTGAGGATTTTGTGGAGAAGGGATCTCAGACTTGGTCTCCACAGCTATGGCGGGTAATTCTGATCTTTTGCCTTATATTCCTGCACAGCCTAGGAAAGCACGACATTATCAAATGCAGCCTTTCGATCACAAAGAAACAAGAAAGTCCGAGGTACGTCCTTTCTTGCCAGAGGCAGGGGCAGAGGAAAGAAGCTGCACAACACAGCTAGTTCCCAGGAACAGAAGTCCTCCCCGGCCTCTACAAAATCCACCGCATGTCGCTGGGGCTCCACAGGCGGAGCTAGGCCCGGTGGGGGCACGTCTTCGTAATTTCAGCCACAAGTGGGTTCACTCCCTGTTGGATCCCTGGGCAATAGATATTGTGTCTCAGGGATACTAGCTGGACTTTGAGGAGATGCCCCCTCACCGACGGCCCTGCCGGCTTCCCCCCACGAGAGGGAAATAGTGTAAACTGCAATTCACAAATTGTATCTTCAACAGGTGGTGGTCAAGGTTCCCCTACTTCAATATGTTGTATTCCCGAAACCAGACTGTTCGGTCAGACCCATATTGAATTTAAAATCCCTGAACATATACCTGAAAGGGTTCAAGTTCAAGATGGAATCGCTAAGAGCGGTCATCGCAAGCCTGAAAGGGGGAGATTTTATGGTGTCTCTGGACATAAAGGAGGCATACCTTCATGTCCCCATTTATCCACCTCATCAGGCGTACCTCAGATTTGCGGTACAGGATTGTCATTACCAATTTCAGACGTTGTCGTTTGGTCTCTCCACGGCCCCGAGAATCTTCACCAAGGTAATGGCGGAAATGATGGTGCTCCTGCGGAAGCAAGGTGTCACAATTATCCCGTACTGGGATGATCTCCTCATAAAAGCGAGATCAAGAGAGCAGTTGCTGAACAGCGTATCACTTTCTCTGGAAGTGTTGGTTCCTACGGCTCATCTGCCTTTCCTAGACATGTTTCTAGACACAGACCAGAAAAGGGTTTATCTCCCGATAGAGAGAGCTCAGGAGCTCATGACACTGGTCAGGAACCTGTTAAAACCAAAACAGGTGTCAGTGCATCACTGCACTCGAGTCCTGGAAAGGATGGTGGCATCATACAAGGCCATTCCCTTCGGCAGGTTCCATGCGAGGAACTTTCAATGGGACTTACTGGACAAAGGGTACGGATCACATCTTCAGATGCATCGGTTAATCACCCTATCCCCCAGGGCCAGGGTGTCTCTCCTGTGGTGGCTGCAGAGTGCTCACCTTCTCGAGGGTCGCAGATTCGGCATTCAGGACTGGATCCTGGTGACCACGGATGCAAGCCTCTGAGGGTGGGGAGCAGTAACACAGGGAAAAAAGTTCCAAGGTCTGTGGGCAAGTCAGGAGACTTGCCTTCACATCAACATCCTGGAACTAAGGGCCATATACAACGCCCTACATCAAGCGGAGACCCTGCTTAGCGACCAACCGGTTCAGATTCAGTCAGACAAAATCACCGCAGTAGCTCATGTAAACCGTCAAGGCGGCACAAGGAGCAGAGTGGCGATGGCGGAAGCCACCAAGATTCTTCGCTGGGCGGAGAATCACGTAAGCGCACTGTCAGCAGTGTTCATCCCGGGAGTGGACAACTGGGAAGCAGACTCCCTCAGCAGGCACGACCTCCACCCGGGAGAGTGGGGACTTCATCAAGAAGTCTTCACGCAGATTGCAAGTCGGTGGGAACTGCCACGGGTGGACATGATGGCATCCCGCCTTAACAAAAAGCTACAGAGGTATTGCGCCAGGTCATGAGACCCTCGGGCGATAGCTGTGGATGCACTGGTGACACCGTGGGTGATCCAGTCGGTCTATGTATTTCCTCCTCTTTCTCTCATACCCAAGGTGCTGAGGATAATAAGAAAAACAGGAGTGAGAACAATCCTCATTGTTCCAGATTGGCCACGAAGGACCTGGTATCCAGATCTGCAAGAAATGCTCACAGAGGACCCGTGGCCTTCTTCCTCTAAGACAGGACCTGTTGCAACAGGGGCCCTATCTGTTCCAAGACTTACCGCGGCTGCGTTTGACGGCATGGCGGTTGAACGCCGGATCCTAGCAGAAAAGGGCATTCCGTACGAGGTCATTCCTACGCGGATAAAGGCTAGGAAGGATGTGACAGCTAAACATTATCACCGTATATGGCGAAAATATGTTTCTTGGTGTGAGGCCAGGAATGCTCCTACAGAGGAATTCCAGCTGGGCCGTTTCCTTCACTTCCTACAGTCAGGAGTGAATTTGGGCCTAAAATTGGGTTCCATTCAGGTCCAGATTTCGTCCCTATCCATTTTCTTTCAAACAGAGTTGGCTTCTCTACCAGAAGTTCAGACGTTGGTAGAGGGGAGTGCTGCATATTCAGCCTCCTTTTGTGCCACCAGTGGCACCTTGGGATCTTAACGTGATGTTAAGTTTCCTGAAATCACACTGGTTTGAACCACTTAAAGCGGTGGAGTTAAAATATCTCACATGGCAGTTGTGATATTAGCCTTGGCTTCGGCAATGCGTGTGTCAGAATTAGCGGCTTTGTCACATAAAAGCCCCTATCTGGTTTTCCATATGGATAGAGCAGAATTGCGGACCCATCCACAAGTTCTGTCAAAAGTGGTGTCATCTTTTCATATGAACCAACCTATTGTGGTGCCTGTGGCTACTCGTGACTTGGAGGATTCCGAGTTACTGGATGTGGTCAGGGCTTTGAAGGTTTATGTGGCCAGAACGGCTAGAGTCAGGAAAACGGAGTCACTGTTTATCCTGTATGCATCCAACAAGCTGGGTGCTCCTGCTTCAAAGCAAACTATTGCTCGCTGGATCTGTAACACGATTCGGCAGGCTCATTCTGCGGCTGGATTGCCGCTGCTAAAATCAGTTAAAGCCCATTCCACTAGGAAAGTGGGCTCTTCTTGGGCGGCTGCCCGAGGGGTCTCGGCATTACAACTATGCCGAGCTGCTACTTGGTCAGGTTCAAACACTTTTGCAAAGTTCTACAAGTTTGATACCCTGGCTGAGGAGGACCTTGTGTTTGCTCATTCGGTGCTGCAGAGTCATCCGCACTCTCCCGCCCGATTGGAAGCTTTGGTATAATCCCCATGGTCCTTACGGAGTCCCCAGCATCCACTAGGACGTTAGAGAAAATAAGATTTTACTTACCGGTAAATCTATTTCTCGTAGTCCGTAGTGGATGCTGGGCGCCCATCCCAAGTGCGGACTTCTTCTGCAATACTTGTATATAGTTATTGCTGCAATAAGGGCTATGTTATTGTTGCATCAGGGTTGAACTGATGCTCTGTTGTTGTTCATACTGTTGACCGGGTACAGGGCCGAAACTAGGATTTTTGTCACCCGGGGCAAGGTAGTCATTTGACACACCCCCCGTAAAAAAAAAAAAAAAATTCTTTTACAATAAATAAATAAAAATAATAAAAAAAACAATTTAAAATAAATAAATAAATGAATAAAAATATTATTTATATATATATATATATATATATATATATATATATATATATATCTCTTTCAGAACTTTTTTACCTGAAAAATTGCCTTTTCTAACATAAATTTTATATCCAGGAAAAAGTGTCCCCATTTTACACAGTACACAGTACGACAGGCAAGTGTCCCCATTCCCCATTTTACACATTGCGGCAGACAGGTGACCCCATTTTACACATTGCGGCAGACAGGTGTCCCCATTTTACACATTGCGGCAGGAAAAAGTGTCCCCATTTTACACATTGCGGCAGGCACGTGTCCCCATTTTACACAGTACGCTGGCAAGTGTCCCCATTTTACACATTGCGGCAGGAAAAAGTGTCCCCATTTTACACATTGCGACAGGAAAAAGTGTCCCCATTTTACACATTGCGGCAGGCACAGGTCGCCATTTTACACAGTACGCTGGCAAGTGTCCCCATTTTACACATTGCGGCAGGAAACAGTGTCCCCATTTTACACATTGCGGCAGGAAAAAGTGTCCCCATTTTACACATTGCGGCAGGCACAGGTCCCCATTTTACACAGTACGCTGGCAAGTGTCCCCATTTTACACACTGCGGCAGGAAAAAGTGTCCCCATTTTACACATTGCGGCAGGAAAAAGTGTCCCCATTTTACAGACTGCGGCAGGTGTTTGTGTAATACATCTGAAACAGCAGGCACAGGTCCCCATTTTACACATTGCGGCAGGTGGTGGAGGGAGAGAGAGAGAGAGAGAGAGAGAGAGAGAGAGAGAGAAAGAGGAAGAGAGAGGGGCTGACTTACATTTGAAGCGGTTCTCGCCGCTCTTCAGCCGCCTCTCCCTCCTCGTCTGCGCGGCTCCCCCTTCTCCCTCCTCCGGCGGGGTTTCGTGGAATGACGCGTTTGCGCCGTGACGTCACGACGCAATCGCGTCATTCCGCGAAACCCCGCCCCCCGAGCTGGGCACTCGGGAGAAGGGGGTTTCAAAGTCTAAAAGTGCCGCGGCGGGTGTTAGGGGGTCTCGGCGCCCCCTCCAATCTGGCGCCCAGGTCGCCTGCCCCCCTAGCCCCCCCCTAGTTTCGGCCCTGCTGGGTAAGTTTATCACAAGTTTTACGGTGTGATTGGTGTGGCTGGTATGAGTCTTGCCCTGGATTTCCAAAATCCTTTCCTTGTACTGTCAGCTCTTCCGGGCACAGTTTCTCTAACTGAGGTCTGGAGGAGGGACATAGAGGGAGGAGCAAGAGCACACCAGAATCTAAATTCTTTCTTAAAGTGCCCATGTCTCCTGCGGAGCCCGTCTGTTCCCCATGGTCCTTACGGAGTCCCCAGCATCCACTACGGACTGCGAGAAATAGATTTACCAGTAAGTAAAATCTTATTTTATATATATATATATATATATATATATACAGTATATATATATATATATATATATATATATGTTATTTATAAGGTGCTACTGTAAGTGAATAAACTACATTTAAAGGTGACTCTAGATCAATGTAGACACTGAAAAGATATTAGAGCTAGATGAGAATAATAGTTAAATTAATGCAAAATAGTCCGTGACTACTTAACATATTTAGTGATTTTTACTGGAGGTCATGGATTATTATTACTATAAAGGTCATGTAGACATCTATAAACATAAAGATCCAAATGAGTGCAAGATTTCGCGTACATATAAAAAGTGAGAATTAAAAGTGATAGGTATGTCGAACTATATTGGTGTAACTATATTGGTCCATCTTTATTTGACGTCATTCATCCATCATTACAGTACCAGATCTTCCCAGGTGGTCCCCCCCCCCCTGGTACTGATCAGGCCCAAACACTGCTTAGCTTCCAAGATCGAACAAAATTGGGCGTACCAGTGTGGTTTGACTGTACGCGAAACATAAAGACATCATAATACCAGAGACCAGATAGCTTTATCTTTAATCATAAAGAGTACTGGGTGTACATGGTTAAATTTCGTGATGTTGAGAAGGGAGTGGAAATGGGTGGTTGGGGTGAGAGTGGTGGCGGAGGTTGGTAGGAGTTGACAGATACGGCACCTTATAAGAAAGGTGCGATTTCATATCCTTCATTCAGGCCGACCGGATGTAAGGTTTGTAACTGGAAAATCCAGTACATCTCTCTTCTTGATAATTTGTTTACGAGGTCACCCCCTCTCTCTCCCAGGTCAACATGTTCAATGGCCTTGAACGTAAGGTCCTCTGGATTAGAATTATGCTGAATTAGAAAGTGTCTGGAAACTGCGTGGCTCTCCACCTTATTCTTAATGTTCCTTATATGTTCCTGGATCCGTAGCTTCAGGGGTCTTTTCGTCTTTCCCACGTATTTCATTTTACATGTACACTCTAAGAGATAAATCACGGACGAGATATTGCAGTTCATGAAGTCTTTGATGGTATGTTCTTTTTCATCTTCCATGCCACAAAAGGTTTTTCTATTTCGGTTTAAGTATTTGCATATATTACATTTCCCTCACTTATAGGATCCTGTGCATTTCAGCATAGGGGTGTTCCGGATTGGTTTATTTCTTAGCATACTTGGTGCAATGAGGTCTTTCAGATTCCTTGATTTTTTTAAAATGAGTTCTGGTTTTTGCGGTAGGATTTCTTTGAGCACTGGGTCCATCAAGAGGATGCCCCAATGGCTATTGAGGGGGTTTCTTATCACTTTCTCATGTTGGCTGAATGTAGTGATAAAAGCCACTGTGTCCTTCTTTTCTTCTCTAGTTTTGTACGTCAGGAGCTCCTCCCTGTTTACCTTTCTTGTTTTGTCCAGTGCTTCATTCAGAATGGGCCCAGGGTATTTCTTATCTTCGAACCTCTTTCTATAGATCTCTGGTCTTCACAGTCCTTCAAGCTAGTACAATTCCTCTTTATTCTTGAGAACTGGGATGCAGGAATGTTATTCTTCCACCTTTCTAGATGGTTGCTATGGTAGTGCAAATAACTGTTCATGTCAACATTCTTAATAAAATTCTTGGTAGTGACCCCTCCGTTTTATCACGACAAAATCAAGTCCAGATATTCAACAGATCGATTGTTTACCGTCGAGGTGAAAGCAAGGTTCATATCATTATCTCCCAATGTCCTGAGGAAGTCATTAAAAGTTTCAGTTGAGCTGTCCCAGATGATTAAAATATTGTCAATATACTGTTTGTAAAAGACCACATCTCCTTAAAAACACTTGAACTGTAAACCTGCGTTCTTTCCCAACATCCCATGAATAAGTTAGCAAAGCTCGGGGCAAAAATTGTCCCCATAGCTGTACCGCAGCATTGTAGATAAAACTGATTTAAAAACTTAAAATAATTATGGCTGAGGATAATATATATAATATCACATATAAAATTTCTGTGGGTACAAGTCAAAGATGGATCATTGTCTAAAAATTCCCTGCACGCAGCTATACCTTTTGAATGTTCAATGCATGTATAAAGGGATTGGACATCCACTGTCGCCCATATGTAAGTGTCCTTCCATTCCACTGTTTTAAGTATGTTCAGTACTTAGGTAGTATCTTTCAAAAATGATGGGAGAGTTTTCACATAATTTTTCAAAAAAACATCAACATACTCTGATAAATTTGCAGTGAGTGAACCTATTCCTGCCACTATTGGTCTGCCGGGCGGGTTTGTCAGAGATTTGTGTATTTTTGGTAAGAAATAGAAGATGGGGGTAATGGGATTAGATTGCATGAGGTATTGGTACTCTTCTTTGGTTATCACACTGTTTCGTAGGCCATGTAAAAGCAAAGTCCTAAGTTCTTCCACAAATGTTTCTTTTGGGTCACTTTGTAGCGGTGTGTACGATTTTGTGTCTCCCAAAAGTCTTAGTGCCTCCTTCGTGTATTGGTCATGGTCCATAATGACTAATCCCCCCCCCTTTGTCAGCTTGTTTTATAACTATATTGTTGTTTTTTTGTAGCTTCTTCAAGGCTTCACATTCTCGATTTTTCATATTCTTTTCCTTCACCGGCTTTACTTCTGTATCACATAGGTCTTTCTTCACCAGATCGTAAAAGATGCTGACATTGCTGCCCTTGGATTCCAACGGATAGTATTTGGATGTTGGTTTTAAACCAGATTTTGATCGGTCCTCATAGTTATTTATGACGGCGTCTTCTTTCCCTTTAGAAAATGTCTTTTTAAAGTCAGTTTACATATGAATTTATTTAAATCAATAAAAGTCTCAAACTTATTCATACCACTTGTAGGTGCAAAGGATAGACCTTTGCTTAAAAGTGTCACCTCGGGTTTGGTTAGGGTGTGCTTGGATAAGTTAAAAATGCCTTTACTTTGTGGTTCCACTGTTACATGTTCCTTCTCTTTTGTTCTCTCCCTCCTACCGCCTCGTTTGCCTCTTCTTCTTGGTACCTTCTTTTCATTGGTGATGCTTGTCTGCTGTCCTCTGTCACCATGTTTCTTACCGTATCTTTTATTCGTGCACCTGTTCTTGAGGATAAAAAATCCTGGTCTCCCGTAGAATCCCTTCTTTGTAGAGTCGAGAATCTGTTGGTTGTTCTTAAATGCGGGCTTGATGGAGAATCCATGCTCACTTTCCTATTGGTTTTCCCTCTAGTCGGTACTGTTTTCCAGTAATAGCTCCCTGCTCCATTATATTTTTGATCCGGAGCCTTGAATCTGCTCCAGTTCTTTGTCTGTCCTTGACTGTAGTAATTTTTGTCCCGTATGAATTTTTTCTCTTTTCCTTTGATAACCTCCCCCTCAACATGTTCCAACTTCTTGTTCAGAACTTTTTCATTGATTTGATAGTCCTCCTTATCCTTAAAAACAAGCATTTCAGATTCTTTTGCTTTTATTTCAGCTTCTAGTTCCACCAGCACTCTCTTCTTTTTCTTGATCAACAATTTCATTAGATCAATGGAACATCGATGTAGAATAGAGTCCCACTCCTCCGTGAATTCTATGTCCATATTCCCAAAAGTGGGTTGTTTGAGAAATCTCAGACCTCTGGGTATTCGATTCACTGTAATGTAATGTTCCAGACCTTTCACATCCCACCAGGTTTTCACTTCTTTAATGAGGAGTTTCTCCATTCCCCAAAATAAGTCATCTAAATCCCGTTTGGGTGTTGGAACATTATCTACTTTACTCTCATTAAAAATTTTCTGGCATAAATCATTTCTTTTGGTTGTACGATCATTATTTCCAAACATTCTAGTTTGGTACTGGATACTGGACTCACCAGGCTGCTATACAAATATACCAAGGAACAATTGTGCAAAAAGAGTGGTATAGCGCCACTTGTGAGAAGGAATCTCAGTATACTATGTGAATATAGATAAAAGTATCATAAAAAACACCATAAAAAAGCACACATGACCTTATTGCTAGATGTCAGCCAGACCCTAAATACTGCAATACTGGTACAATACTGCATAAAACGTATGGAGAATGGAGGGATAGGGATGTCGGCGACCAGTGTTGCTACTAAAAGGTTATTAAACCATAAACGATTTGTAAAAAACCAGAGATATATAAATAATAAAAAACTTTTTTAATACATATGAGAGTAATTAAAATAGTTGACAAGATAAAAAAAGGTTCTATATAAAAAAATATAAAAAATGAAGCTTTTCTTTTTTTAAAGGATAGGAAATTGGACTTAGCTTAGAAATCAGTAGGGGGTCAGTGCAGGAAACCCAACGCGATTCGTCTCATCAGACTTCATCAAGGGGTAGGGACAGAGTGAAGCTGCACGTCTATTTATAACCATAATACTTAATTTGAGGGTTGTGACATTATAGGGGACAATTTCCGGATTGAGCATTTTTTCTGTATTTCGACATATAGGGATATGGGATACTCAACCTATGTTTGTGTGTGTGTATATATATATATATATATATATAGATATATATATAGATATATATATATATATATATACCCACATATTTACAAATGAGTGAATCAGTGCGCTCGTCAATTTAATATGTAATATCTCACTGTAAAAAGTGCAATCTGCAGTCCAGAATAAATAAGTCAAATGACCAGTCCAGTAAGTGAGTTTTGTTTAACCAATTCAAGGTTTGTTCAAAAGAGTCCACACTCTCCCCGTTTTAGCGGGTGGCTGCTCAGTTCTTCAAAAAGTGCCACTAGGTACTCGTGGCCCAAAGCGGAAATCTGAAAGTAGAGGAAGAAACAACAGAGCGCCTATAGTGTAGTATCCTTTAGTGAAATTTTTTGTCACACGCAAGAATAATATTGCGTACCGGATTACGGCTTGACACAGTGCCTGTCGATCCCCTGGTCTTTTGAGTCCAATCTTTTGTCGGATTCTATATAAAGTCAGGAGACAAAGAATCGCTATATGGCGTAGTAATTACTCAGTAAGTGGGGTCAATTTTAGTATGTCACATAAGCTTATATGCGTACCAGATAAAGCAGTGGTTCGTGCATATCAATATTGGTGTATATCTTGGTCCTTCCCAAAGGGGTGTGGTCATAGGATAGCTTTAGGACAATATACCAAAACTTCAGTCACCACATTATGGAGAAACTGATTTATTAAGTGAACAAAAGATATACAAAAATTAAATAAATGATTAGCTTAGCTTGATTGACAAAAAATGTCGGCTGGGGTAGGTCAGCACATCAGCAGGTAACTCTCCCAGTAGGTCAGCAAGTCACTCTCAACGCGTTTCGCCCGTTTTGGGGCTTCATCAGGAGATTCTAACACTCTCTATTGAGGTCCTATTTATACCTGTATCAATGAGCTGTACATTATGCAAATTACTTCCGGTTCGCGTCATCGGCGAAACCGGAAGTACTATAAAACAATGCAAAATTCATAGATGGTAGCATGGGTGATCAATACTAATAACCTAATGGCCACAACTTATGTCATGATAGGATTATGTAAACCCGAACCACTGGTATCTAACACAGTGGTCTTGTTTACATTCTGCTCCGTGCGGCGTCCGACTTCCGGCGGAAGTGCGTCTTCGCCGGAAGTGACGTTCCGCACTTGATCGTAGTAGCCCTGACATTACCCTGCAGTCATATATGGCAGGGTCCAATAGAAGGGAGCTTTTCTCGGCCGCATGGCTCATTAGCATATGTAAACACCACATGTGTTTCATTGCTTAGACGGCTCGTACATTATAGCTGAATAGACAAAACATTTTAACGGCAAATTAATAATATGGGGACAACAGGGAATATAAACATAAGTAGGGATATAAGAAGATATAAAAATATATAAAAGTAAACAACTTAAAAAGTATGTGTAAATACATACGCACAAATGGAGCATAAATGCTCATAAAAATATATATAAAAATACAGATCATGGATGATGGAAAATCTATAAAAACAGTATCATAGAAATACTAGAGAAAATAATGGTGGGAGAGGTATCAATATATGTATACCACTTATATAACAGGCACATGACCACAGTAATGATTTTTGGCTGAGACAATACAGAAACGACAGCATAAAAGGTGTATGCATAAAAACGTGATAATAGAGGGGACATAAATAACCAAATAGAGAACAAGTATACTGATTAGAATAGTGCATTATACCCCTATATAACTGGAGTTTAAAAAGAGAATAAGAGAGAATTTTTGTTTATAAAAATGGTGCTATTTCGTAGCCCTCATTGTGTCCATTTGGAGTCATAGTATTCAGAGTAAAAATCCAATACATCTCACGTTGTGAGAGTTTTTTCAGGAGGTCACCACCTCGTGGGCCCAATTTCACATGTTCTATTGCTTTGAACGTTAGAGTATCTGTATTTGAGCCGTGTGTCGTAGCAAAGTGTCTAGAGAGAGGGTGGCTTTCAATTTTGTTTTTTATGTTCCTCACGTGCTCTTGGATTCGCAATTTTAGTGTTCTTTTCGTCTTCCCTATATATTTTAAATGGCATCCACATTCAATCATGTATATCACAGATGATGTATTACAGTTGATGAAATCATTAATTTTGAATTCTTTCGTGTTGTTGTTATTGTGGAAAATTCTCCGACTTGGATGGATGAATTTGCACATTTATACATGCCGGTGCATTTCGGAAGGCCTGTGGAAGTATTACGTGTGCACCTTAGCATACTTGGTGCTAAAATTTCTTTCAAGTTTTGTGCCTTTCTGAAGATAATTTCTGGACGTTCAGGGAGAAGTTCTTTAAGTATTGGGTCCATTTTCAAAATGTGCCAATGTTTGGAGAGCACTTTTCGAATTTTTGTTTCTTCACTGTTGTATTTTGTGATGAAAGGAGCACACAATTTCTTCTTGTCACTCTTCAATGTCTCCTTTGGTTTTAATATTTCTTCTCTATTTAGGCTCGCACCTCTTTCGACCGCTTCATTAATAATATGATCCGGATATCCTCTTTCTTTGAATCGTTTGGCGTAGATTCGAGACTGTTCCGTGAAAGTCTCGGCAGTACTACAATTTCTTCTAATCCTGTACATCTGTGAATAGGGGATGTTATTTTTCCAATTGTGAGTGTGACCACTCCTGTAATGTAGATAACTATTCGTGTCTACAGGTTTGATGAAGTTCTTGGTAATTATCTTATCTTCATCATGTGACAGAATTAGATCCAGAAATTCTACTTCAGTTTTGTTGGTGGTGTAGGTGAATTTCAGATTGAAGTCATTATTATGAATGTGTTCCATGAATTCACTGAACTCCTCCTCGTCTCCTTTCCAAATTAAAATGATATCGTCGATATATCGTTTATAAAATTGGATCTTGTTCTTGAACTGGCAATTTCCATAAATAAACTCCTTTTCCCACATTCCCATCAGAATATTCGCGTAACTTGGTGCGAAAACCGTACCCATGGCGGTGCCGCAGGTTTGGAGGTAAAATATGTCCATGAATTTAAAATAATTATGTGTTAAAATAAACTCAATAAGGGTGCAAATAAAATCACGATGTTCCCTTGTAATATTTGAGTCTGTCTCAAGAATTTCACGGCAAGCTGCAAGTCCTTTTTCATGTGTGATGCTTGTATAGAGTGATTGTACGTCAATCGTGGTCCATAGTAAATCCTTTTCCCACTTAAAATCTTTTAAAAGATTTAAAACGCTCGTTGTGTCCTTCAAGAAAGAAGGTAAATTCTGGACGTGTGGTTTTAAAAATACATCGACATATTCGGATAGGTGTGCAGTTAGTGAATCTATCCCTGCTATAATCGGCCTGCCTGGTGGTGATGTCAAGTTCTTGTGAATCTTGGGGAGGTGGTACATAATTGGGATGATCGGATTGTTATTCAAGAGGTATTGATATTCGTCCTTCGATATTATACTTTTGTAGAGTGCTGGAGTCAGTACTTCCCTGAGTTTTTCGACAAACTCCTCCGTTGGATCCTTCGGTTGTGGTTTGTACGAAGTAATATCGTTCAATAAACGTTGTGCTTCTTTAATGTAAGTTTCCTTATCCTGTATTACCAGTCCTCCTCCTTTATCAGCCGGTCTCAAGATAATAGTTTCAATCTCCCTCAGCTCTTTCAAAGCATGTTTCTCATGGTTGGTCAGATTGTGTTTCTTTACATTGAATTCCTCCCCATCAATCAAATCCTTTTTAACTAAATCATAAAAGATGTTAATATGGGAACCATTGGATTCTAAGGGGTAAAACTTTGATGGAAGTTTAAGGCCTGATTTGGTAGGATTATAGTTCGCAAGGATAGCATTGTCTCTCCTTGCAAAATGTCTCTTGAGGGTTAGATTCCGCACATACTTGTTTAAGTCAATAAACATTTGAAATTTGTCTGGTTTATTTGTTGGAGCGAATGTAATACCTTTACTAAGTAAGGATATCTGTGGTTGAGTTAGATTGTGGGAAGAAAGATTGAAAATGCCTTTGTCTCTGGGATCAGTTAACGGGAGTTTCTTTTTCTGGGGTTTTCTTCTTCCTCCTCTCTTTCCCCTTCTTGTAATCTTCTTTTTAGTGGAGACGCATGGTAGATATTTTCTTTGATTTTTTCTTGATATTCCTTGTCCCTGTGTGGTTTTGCTTGTCTGTGGCCTAAAAAACTGTCCTCATGTGCTTCTTCTTGTGCTGTACTGTTTGAGGGACGTTCAAGGACTGTATAGCGACTTTCTCCTCTGTAAGAATTTTGTCTCGGACGGGTCCCTTTGAAAGAAGTGGATCTGTGTCTTTGTGTAGTCCGATTCCAACTTTGATCCTTTGATCTACTCTGTAGTCTACCCCTTCCTCTGTCTTGGGTTGTATTCCTAGTCCATTTCTTTACTTTGTCGTTTTCATAATCCTTTTTGTCTCTCAAGAATTTATGTTCTTTATTTTTAATCACCTCTTCCTCAATTTTTTCCAATTTTTTATTCAGGACTTTTTCATTAATCTTATATTCCTCCTTGTCCTTATGTTTGCTCAAATTGCCGTCTTTATTTTTCAGCAGTTCCTCTATGTCCGCCAGGTCGGTCTTCTTTTCTTTAACGATTAATTTCATAAGGTTGATCGAGCAGTCATGGAGGATTTTATCCCATTCTTCCATAAATGCCTGTCTGTCAGTACCAAATGTAGGGTTCTTGAGGAGTCTGAGGCCTCTCGGGATTCTGTCTACTTTAAGGTAGTGTTCCAGCCCTTTGATATCCCACCATATTTTTATTTCTTTTATCAAGGTCTTTTCTATATCCCAAAAAAGGGAATCTATGTTGTCGGTCACCACCACCCTGTTTATGGATTTTTCCTCATTAAACACCTGTTGGCATAAATCGGACCTTTTTTTGTTTAACCCACACAAACGTAGCACTTCCGCCGGAAGTCGGACGCCGCACGGAGCAGAATGTAAACAAGATGTAATGTAAACAAGACCACTGTGTTAGATACCAGTGGTTCGGGTTTACATAATCCTATCATGACATAAGTTGTGGCCATTAGGTTATTAGTATTGATCACCCATGCTACCATCTATGAATTTTGCATTGTTTTATAGTACTTCCGGTTTCGCCGATGACGCGAACCGGAAGTAATTTGCATAATGTACAGCTCATTGATACAGGTATAAATAGGACCTCAATAGAGAGTGTTAGAATCTCCTGATGAAGCCCCAAAACGGGCGAAACGCGTTGAGAGTGACTTGCTGACCTACTGGGAGAGTTACCTGCTGATGTGCTGACCTACCCCAGCCGACATTTTTTGTCAATCAAGCTAAGCTAATCATTTATTTAATTTTTGTATATCTTTTGTTCACTTAATAAATCAGTTTCTCCATAATGTGGTGACTGAAGTTTTGGTATATTGTCCTAAAGCTATCCTATGACCACACCCCTTTGGGAAGGACCAAGATATACACCAATATTGATATGCACGAACCACTGCTTTATCTGGTACGCATATAAGCTTATGTGACATACTAAAATTGACCCCACTTACTGAGTAATTACTACGCCATATAGCGATTCTTTGTCTCCTGACTTTATATAGAATCCGACAAAAGATTGGACTCAAAAGACCAGGGGATCGACAGGCACTGTGTCAAGCCGTAATCCGGTACGCAATATTATTCTTGCGTGTGACAAAAAATTTCACTAAAGGATACTACACTATAGGCGCTCTGTTGTTTCTTCCTCTACTTTCAGATATATATACCCACGTCTTGCGGAATTATCGTTTTCATGGACACTACGCCAATATATCTGTCTATCTAGATATATTTATATACATATTAATAGTTTGTAAAATATTTACCCTGTGAACTAGTGCTTGGCCTCTCTTCATCTTGTACCATTCTAAAGTGCTCTTCTATTTTTTTCTCCCAAACCTTTTGGAGTTTTCTTCTACACTTTACTTTATGATTTGTCTTCCTCTTACAGTCACGTAGTCTCTTTTTGCAGCTTTCAGGAGTTCGCTGTATATCTCGAGCTGTAGACACAGATTTAGCTATTTCTTCCCAAGTATTATTTTTAAATTTCTGGTGTACATTAAAAGCTTTGGGACCAAATAGCTGACATGTATGATGAATAACTTCATCAATGAGGGTATCTGTTTCATCATCTGTGAACTTTGGGGCCCTGTGGATGCTTCCTTCATCAGGAGAATCATATTCATCATGAGAAGCATCACTGTGACTCTTCTGACTGTGAGATGTTTCAGCTTCCTCTTGAGGAAGTGAGGGTCGTTTTCTACTACCACCTTCTGCCATTTTTTAAAAGTAATAAAATAAAAATAATTACAAAGAATTAAAAAATAATTATATATATATATATGT